>NC_139603.1:81830111-82430111 GCF_964270895.1 Podarcis filfolensis | reverse complement strand
TAAGAATAAGAATAAGAATTTATTATTTATACCCCACCCACTCTGGGCGGCTTCCAACAAAATACAGTGGTACCTCGGGTTACATACACTTCAGGTTACATACACTTCAGGTTACAGACTCCACTAACCCAGAAATAGTGCTTCAGGTTAAGAACTTTGCTTCAGGATAAGAACAGAAATCGTGCTCTGACGGCGCGGCAGCAGCAGGAGGCCCCATTAGCTAAAGTGGTGCTTCAGGTTAAGAACAGTTTCAGGTTAAGAACGGACCTCCGGAACGAATTAAGTACTTGACCCGAGGTACCACTGTATTAAAATACAGTTATGCATCAAACATTAAAAGCTTCCCTACATTGTTGTTGTTGTTGTTATTCCACTCTTCAGCCAAAAAGGGGGCAGAGTCTCCCAGAGTGGCTTACACACATCAGTGATAATGAGAGTACCTGCCCTCAGATATACAATCTAAAAAGACATTACACAAAAGAATGAATTGGGAGGGGAGGGTGGGAAAGAAAACCCAGGAACAATGACTTAGATATGGAGTTCTTGTAGCGGCCAGCTTGTCCTCTCAGTGGCTGCTCACAAACTTTGGACCTCCCTCCCTGGAGAAGCTAGACTAGCTCCCTCCTTACTGTTCTTCTGCCAGCAGGTGAAGACTTCCTTATTTCAACAGGAAACTGGCAGGATTTAATGAAACGGCTGGTGCTGTTTGTATTGTGATTATCTGTATGTTTTGAACAGATTTTATATACAGGCGACGGCCATTTTAGGCATGTTCAGTTGACCCACAATCGCCGACGGGCAAGTCCTTTTGGTCCCAGAAGAAGACAGAATGGGGTCAGAACAGGGCAGGGCATACTTATTTTGATGCATGTAGGAGCCAGGAACAGAATCCCCATATGTATATACAGTGGTACCTCAGGTTAAGTACTTAATTTGTTCTGGAGGTCTGTTCTTAACCTGAAACTGTTCTTAACCTGAAGCACCACTTTAGCCTATGGGGCCTCCTGCTGCCGCCGCCGCAAAGTTCTTAACCTGAGGTACTATTTCTGGGTTAGCGGAGTCTGTAACCTGAAGTGTATGTAACCTGAAGCGTATGTAACCCGAGGTACCACTGTAGTATACATACCACCTGTATGTATATAGTTTTAATTCTAATAACATTTGATTGCTTTTTTTCTATGTTTTTAGCAATTGTTTTCAGCCATAAGCCACCTTCAGTCCCATCAGGTCAAAAGGCGGGGTATAAATAAATAAATAAATAAATAAAGAAGAATACTTTCTCGTGGGAGGGTCACCAAGGCAGTACTAAAGGAATAACAGCCTGGCTAGCAATAGACATTGCAGAGTGAACACTAAGTCTGGCAGATTTGCCAAGCCTTGGACTAAAACAATCCTTGTTGCTGGCTAGAGCTGGAGCTGGGTTTATTTGGCAGATCCCAGGACCGTGGGTTCAGGAATTTGCTCCTTCTCTTGCCTCTGAGACTGAGCCCCATCAGTGGCCTCCTGACACTAGGCCACTACAGAAGTAACTGGAATAATAGAATCATGGTGATGGAAGGGACATTACGGGGTCCTTGCCATGGGATCACATTCATCCAGTGCTTTACCAACTGCACTGGCTCCCGGTAGAGCACAGGGTCAGGTTTAAGGTGCTGGTTTTGACCTTTAAAGCCCTATGCGGCCTAGGACCCACATACCTACGGGACCGCCTCTCGTGGTATGCCCCGCGGAGGACCTTAAGGTCCACAAATTACAACATTTTGGAGGTCCCGAGCCTCAAGGAGGTTAGATTGGTCTCAACTAGGGCCAGGGCCTTTTCAGCACTGGCCCCTACTTGGTGGAATGCTCTGTCACAAAAGACTAGGGCCCTGCGGGACTTGACAACTTTCCGCAGGGCCTGCAAGACAGAGTTGTTCCACCTGGCCTTTGGTTTGGACTCAGTCTGACCCTTATGTTTCCCTCCCCTTATGGTTTTGATCCATGGGCTACTTTTAAAATGAGGCTGCATTTTAGATTGGTTTTTTCCCTATTATGTTTTTACTGTAATTTTACTGGTGTTAGCCGCCCTGAGCCTGGCTCTGGCTGGGGAGGGTGGGGTATAAATAAAAATAATTATTATTATTATTATTATTATTATTATTATTATTATTATTAGACACTTAGTCTGACCCCACTGCACAGGACAGGCCCTGTAATGCAGGATGAAGCTGCTCTATCCCTGTCAGATGACTATCCAGCCACTGCTTAAAACACCTCCAGTGAAGAAGAGCCCACCATCTCTGGTGGCCATCTGTTCCACTGTCACCCAGCTCTTACCATCAGGAGAGGTGCAGGCACCCTACTGCCCACCTGATGTCATTGGACACTAGCTCCCATCATCCCTGGCCATTGGGACAGATGGGATTTGGAGTCCAACAGCATCTGAGGAATAGAGCATTGGCTACCCCTTCATTAGAAAGCTTCCCATAATGTTCAGCTGAATTCTGCTTCCTTGCAATTTTCACCCACTGGTTCCAGTCCTCCCTTCTGAGACATTCATGGAGATTGGTTGATTCATCGCTATTGATTCCATTGTTTATTTTATGCTCTGATTTTATTTGTTGGATTAACAGCCCCGGGCAAGTGTCATGGGAGTGCGATAAGGTGCTTTGGTTAGCAGAAGAAAAGCAGCGTTGAAATATATTCAATACAAAAGAAATAAAAGTGTTCCACCTCCATATCATGGTTAGCAGACGGAGGGCTGAAGCATGACATTGCAGGTTCCTCTGGGAGTTGGGGGCCGTGACCCTGCCAGCCAGCCACTGAATGCACACAGACACATGGCCTCCTTGGGGACAGTGTTAACTAAGGAGTATAGAGGCATGCAAAAGACTTGGGCTATCCTGAATCAAAAGACCTAGTCTGGCTACTTTGGACAGATTCAGAATTTGTCCAAGCTGGAGTATGTCCAACATGAAACACATTCCATCCAAGTGCTTCTGAGTGCTTCACCGTGCCTACAAAAATGGGGCACGGTGGGAATCTTCCATATAAGGAATGGGAGGGATGGGAGAGCTCTTTCGTGATTGATAGCTCTGGGTTCTATTGAGAGGGAATTGTTTCATCAGGGCTCTCCAGTGCTTTGAGGGTTTCTGTTGTTGTTTAGTCATTTAGTCGTGTCCGACTCTTCGTGACCCCATGGACCAGAGCACGTCAGGCACTTCTGTCTTCCACTGCCTCCCGCAGTTTGGTCAGACTCATGTTTGTAGCTTCGAGAACACTGTCCAACCATCTCGTCCTCTGTCGTCCCCTTCTTCTTGTGCCCTCCATCTTTCCCAACATCATGGTCTTTTCCAGGGAGTCTTCTCTTCTCATGAGGTGGCCAAAGTACTGGAGCCTCAGCTTCATGATCTGTCCTTCCAGTGAGCACTCAGAGCTAATTTCCTTAAGAATGGATGCGTTTGATCTTCTTGCAGTCCATGGGACTCTCAAGAGTCTCCTCCAGCACCATAATTCAAAAGCATCAGTTCTTCAGTGATCAGCCTTCTTTATGGTCCAGTGAGAGCTTTGAGGGTTAGGGATGTTAATTTGAGGTACCACCTTGTTCTTGTCTGTTGTGTGCTCTTCGCTACTTCTGTGAATGCTACTTGCTGGGAAAATTCTGGACACTGAAGTCCTTTTGCCACAGGCCTACACACCCACTCCTGTCAAAACAGCTTTGCTGCAGCTGTTGGTGCCAATTGAGCAGAACGTAAGCCTGAAGCTGTTTTATTCATTCATCGTAACTCCCTAGATCATGCGCTCATCGTTCTGAAATTATACAAGCTACCTTCTAACCTTTCTACCCCAGGAGAAAAATCCCCAGATCACCTTTTCCCCCTGTAATTGTGAAGTTGTGTGACTCTCTCTCTCTCTCTCTCTCTCTCTCTCTCTCTCTCTCTCTCTCTCCTGTGTTATTCTCACACAAATCACAAAACAAAAGGGTTTTCTTGTGTGAGTTTCTTGTGGCTGATTAGCTGCTTTCTCTGTGCAAAGGTCAGAGGGGCAGGGCTTCTGTTGAGGTAGGTGATTAGCTGTGGGAGGAGCTTGTCAGAGCTTGTAGGGCAGCTGCTGAAGAAGGAACAAAAAGGGTTTTCTTGTGTGAGTTTCTTGTGGCTGATTAGCTGCTTTCTCTGTGCAAAGGTCAGAGGGGCAGGGCTTCTGTTGAGGTAGGTGATTAGCTGTGGGAGGAGCTTGTCAGAGCTTGTAGGGCAGCTGCTGAAGAAGGAACAAAAAGGGTTTTCTTGTGTGAGTTTCTTGTGGCTGATTAGCTGCTTTCTCTGTGCAAAGGTCAGAGGGGCAGGGCTTCTGTTGAGGTAGGTGATTAGCTGTGGGAGGAGCTTGTCAGAGCTTGTAGGGCAGCTGCTGAAGAAGGAACAAAAAGGGTTTTCTTGTGTGAGTTTCTTGTGGCTGATTAGCTGCTTTCTCTGTGCAAAGGTCAGAGGGGCAGGGCTTCTGTTGAGGTAGGTGATTAGCTGTGGGAGGAGCTTGTCAGAGCTTGTAGGGCAGCTGCTGAAGAAGGAACAAAAAGGGTTTTCTTGTGTGAGTTTCTTGTGGCTGATTAGCTGCTTTCTCTGTGCAAAGGTCAGAGGGGCAGGGCTTCTGTTGAGGTAGGTGATTAGCTGTGGGAGGAGCTTGTCAGAGCTTGTAGGGCAGCTGCTGAAGAAGGAACAAAAAGGGTTTTCTTGTGTGAGTTTCTTGTGGCTGATTAGCTGCTTTCTCTGTGCAAAGGTCAGAGGGGCAGGGCTTCTGTTGAGGTAGGTGATTAGCTGTGGGAGGAGCTTGTCAGAGCTTGTAGGGCAGCTGCTGAAGAAGGAACAAAAAGGGTTTTCTTGTGTGAGTTTCTTGTGGCTGATTAGCTGCTTTCTCTGTGCAAAGGTCAGAGGGGCAGGGCTTCTGTTGAGGTAGGTGATTAGCTGTGGGAGGAGCTTGTCAGAGCTTGTAGGGCAGCTGCTGAAGAAGGAACAAAAAGGGTTTTCTTGTGTGAGTTTCTTGTGGCTGATTAGCTGCTTTCTCTGTGCAAAGGTCAGAGGGGCAGGGCTTCTGTTGAGGTAGGTGATTAGCTGTGGGAGGAGCTTGTCAGAGCTTGTAGGGCAGCTGCTGAAGAAGGAACAAAAAGGGTTTTCTTGTGTGAGTTTCTTGTGGCTGATTAGCTGCTTTCTCTGTGCAAAGGTCAGAGGGGCAGGGCTTCTGTTGAGGTAGGTGATTAGCTGTGGGAGGAGCTTGTCAGAGCTTGTAGGGCAGCTGCTGAAGAAGGAACAAAAAGGGTTTTCTTGTGTGAGTTTCTTGTGGCTGATTAGCTGCTTTCTCTGTGCAAAGGTCAGAGGGGCAGGGCTTCTGTTGAGGTAGGTGATTAGCTGTGGGAGGAGCTTGTCAGAGCTTGTAGGGCAGCTGCTGAAGAAGGAACAAAAAGGGTTTTCTTGTGTGAGTTTCTTGTGGCTGATTAGCTGCTTTCTCTGTGCAAAGGTCAGAGGGGCAGGGCTTCTGTTGAGGTAGGTGATTAGCTGTGGGAGGAGCTTGTCAGAGCTTGTAGGGCAGCTGCTGAAGAAGGAACAAAAAGGGTTTTCTTGTGTGAGTTTCTTGTGGCTGATTAGCTGCTTTCTCTGTGCAAAGGTCAGAGGGGCAGGGCTTCTGTTGAGGTAGGTGATTAGCTGTGGGAGGAGCTTGTCAGAGCTTGTAGGGCAGCGGCGCGCGCCTAGCGGCGCGCGCAGTTTGATCCATCTTTTAAATTTAGGGGAGCTAGTCTCAAACGTTTGTTGGGGGAGATATAGGTTTATTTGGGGGGATTTATTTGTCCTGTCTTCACGCTTTTTATGATGGAGGACCGCTGTAGTCACCCCCAACGACACCTTCTCAAGATGGAGGGTGAGGGAACAGCTGCAGTCGCCTGTGGTTCCTGCGCAATGTTTGCCATCTTGCCAAAGGTTGCAGGCAGCTTTACCTGCAGCAATTGCATGTTGATTGCCCTCTTAAAAGACAAAGTCCAGCAACTGGAGGAACGTGTAGCTACGCTCCAAAGAATTAGAGAGCTGGAGCTCTTCTTGGAAGCAACAGAGCACACCGTCTCCACCAAGGAGGAGACAGGGGACTCCCCTGAGAAGGAGGCTAGTTCACCAACACAGGAGCCAGATATATGGAGAAACGTGACTCAAAGAAGTAGGAGGCCCACGGTTCGCTCTGATTGTTTAGAAATACGCAATCGCTTTGAGGTCCTTTCTCCTAGCATGGAAGACGAAGAGCAGACTCCATTTGAGGATCTCTCCCTCATTACAGTCGATCAGGTATATGAAGACGAGCAGCAAAGGCAGTCCTCAGGGAATGTGCAGGCGACCTTGGAACGGACAGCTCACGGAAGAACCCCGACCAGACCTAAGAGGAGGCGTGTAGTGGTGATAGGGGATTCCCTACTGAGGGGAACAGAAGCAGTGATCTGTGGGCCTGACAAGATGTCTCGGGAAGTGTGCTGTCTCCCCGGGGCTAAGATCCAAGATGTAACTGAACGACTGCAAGGAATCATAAAACCCACTGACAAATACCCCTTCCTCTTGGTTCATGTGGGAACCAATGACACTGCAAGCAATAGCCTCCAGAAGATCAAAAGAGATTATGAGGCTCTGGGCAGGAAACTGAAGCAATTAAATGCACAAATTGTCATCTCATCTGTCCTCCCAGTTGAACGACGTGGCCCAGGGAGAGAGGGAAAAATAGTGGAAGTGAACAACTGGCTTCGCAAATGGTGTAAACAGGAACGGTTTGGATTCTTAGATCACGGAATGCAGTTTCTTGAAGATGGACTTCTGGCAAGCGATGGGCTGCACCTCACAACGGTTGGGAGGAATGTTTTTGCAAAAAATCTCAGAAACCTCATCAGGAGGGCTTTAAACTGACTAATGTGGGGGAGGGAGACAGTGCTCCTGAAGGTAGGAGTCTATCAATTGATGAAGATGATCATCCAAATGTCATAGACCGAATGGAGCAAACAGCACGCAGACCTAGTGGTGGGAGGAAAAAATCCTTAAATAAGAGACACGGGGGAATGATTAATGGACTTCAATGTCTGTACACTAATGCGCAAAGTATGGGAAATAAACAAGATGAGCTTGAGCTCTTGGTACAGCAAACTAAATATGACATAATAGGAATCACTGAAACCTGGTGGGATAAGTCCCACGATTGGAATGTAATAATGGAGGGATACAATCTATTTCAGAGAAACAGACCAGACAAGAAAGGAGGAGGAGTGGCGTTATATGTCAGGGATGTGTATACCTGTGAAGAGATCCAAGATTTAGAACCTCAAAGCCAAAGTGAGAGCATTTGGGTCAAAATTAAGGGAGAGAAGAATAACAGTGACCTCATTGTGGGAGTTTACTATAGATCCCCAAGCCAAACGGAGGACATAGATGATGCCTTCCTGGAACAGATGGCCAAGCATGCAAAAGGAAGGGAGATAGTAGTAATGGGGGACTTCAATTACCCGGATATTTGTTGGATGTCAAACTCAGCCAAGAGCATAAGGTCAAACAGATTCCTCACTGGCCTTGCAGACAACTTCATTGTCCAGAAAGTGGGAGAAGCAACAAGAGGAACAGCCATTTTAGATCTGGTCCTAACCAATGTTGATGACCTGGTTAGTGGGGTAGAAGTGGAAGGATCATTAGGCGCGAGTGATCATGCTCTTCTGAAGTTTACTATACAGCGGAAAGGAGCAGCCAAGCATACTAGGACTCAATTTCTCGACTTTAAGAAAGCCGACTTCATAAAACTTAGGGAAGTGCTTGGTGAGATCCCATGGACAGTAATACTAAAAGGAAAGGGAGTTCATGATGGCTGGGAGTTTGTTAAGAGGGAGATAGTAAAAGCACAACTTCAGGCAATACCAATGAGACGGAAACATGGAAGGTGCCTAAAGAAGCCAGGGTGGCTATCTAAAGAACTTTTAACTGAGTTAAGATTAAAAAAGGATGTGTACAAAAAATGGAAAAGGGGGGAAACCACCAAAGAGGAATTCAAACAAATAGCCAGCACGTGTAGACACAAAGTCAGAAAAGCTAAAGCACAGAATGAACTCAGGCTTGCTAGAGAGGTTAAAAGCAACAAAAAAGGCTTTTATGGGTATGTTCGTAGCAAAAGGAAGAACAAAGAAACAGTGGGGTCACTCAGAGGAGAAGATGGTGAAATGCAAACAGGGGACACAGAAAGGGCTGAACTCCTCAATGCCTTCTTTGCCTCAGTCTTCTCCGATAAAGAAAACAATGCCCGACCTGAAGAATTTGGAGCAAATGATTCAGCAGAGGAAACACAGCCCAGAATAACTAAGGAGATAGTACAAGAATACTTGGCTAGTCTAGATGTATTCAAGTCTCCAGGGCCAGATGAACTGCATCCAAGAGTATTAAAAGAACTGGCAGATGTGATCTCAGAACCACTGGCAGTCATCTTTGAGAATTCCTGGAGAACAGGCGAAGTCCCGGCAGACTGGAGGAGGGCAAATGTTGTCCCTATTTTCAAAAAGGGGAAAAGAGAGGACCCAAATAATTACCGCCCAGTCAGTCTGACATCAATACCAGGGAAGATTCTGGAGCAGATCATTAAGCAAACAGTCTGTGAGCACCTAGAAAGGAATGCTGTGATCACCAATAGTCAGCATGGATTTCTGAAAAATAAGTCATGTCAGACGAACCTGATCTCGTTTTTTGACAGAATTACAAGCCTGGTAGATGAAGGGAACGCAGTGGATGTAGCCTACCTTGATTTCAGCAAGGCATTTGACAAGGTGCCCCATGATATTCTTGTAAAGAAGCTGGTAAAATGCGGTCTTGACTATGCTACCACTCAGTGGATTTGTAACTGGCTGACTGACCGAACCCAAAGGGTGCTCATCAATGGTTCCTCTTCATCCTGGAGAAGAGTGACTAGTGGGGTGCCACAGGGTTCTGTCTTGGGCCCGGTCTTATTCAACATCTTTATCAACGACCTGGATGATGGACTCAAGGGCATCCTGATCAAATTTGCAGATGACACCAAACTGGGAGGGGTGGCTAACACCCCAGAGGACAGGATCACACTTCAAAACGACCTTGACAGATTAGAGAACTGGGCCAAAACAAACAAGATGAATTTTAACAGGGAGAAATGTAAAGTATTGCACTTGGGCAAAAAAAATGAGAGGCACAAATACAAGATGGGTGACACCTGGCTTGAGAGCACTACATGTGAAAAGGATCTAGGAGTCTTGGTTGACCACAAACTTGACATGAGCCAACAGTGTGACGCGGCAGCTAAAAAAGCCAATGCAATTCTGGGCTGCATCAATAGGAGTATAGCATCTAGATCAAGGGAAGTAATAGTGCCACTGTATTCTGCTCTGGTCAGACCTCACCTGGAGTACTGTGTCCAGTTCTGGGCACCACAGTTCAAGAAGGACATTGACAAACTGGAACGTGTCCAGAGGAGGGCAACCAAAATGGTCAAAGGCCTGGAAACGATGCCTTATGAGGAACGGCTAAGGGAGCTGGGCATGTTTAGCCTGGAGAAGAGGAGGTTAAGGGGTGATATGATAGCCATGTTCAAATATATAAAAGGATGTCACATAGAGGAGGGAGAAAGGTTGTTTTCTGCTGCTCCAGAGAAGCGGACACGGAGCAATGGATCCAAACTACAAGAAAGAAGATTCCACCTAAACATTAGGAAGAACTTCCTGACAGTAAGAGCTGTTCGACAGTGGAATTTGCTGCCAAGGAGTGTGGTGGAGTCTCCTTCTTTGGAGGTCTTTAAGCAGAGGCTTGACAACCATATGTCAGGAGTGCTCTGATGGTGTTTCCTGCTTGGCAGGGGGTTGGACTCGATGGCCCTTGTGGTCTCTTCCAACTCTATGATTCTATGATTCTATGATTCTATGATTCTATGATGAACTGATTCCTTTTCAACTACTCTAAATTGTAACGGTTGCTCATGCAGGAGAAGCACTGCAGCTGTCCTTCTGGAATTTGGTGTGGTTTGTCCCCTCAGAAGGGGCTGCTAAGCCTGCACAGTTTATCCAATTCTACTGAGAAAATAAAAAGGTATAATTTGTTCCTTACTTCCAAAAAACAATTTATAATACAGTGGTACCTCAGGTTACATACTCCGCTAACCCAGAAATAGTGCTTCAGGTTAAGAACTTTGCTTCAGGATGAGAACAGAAATTGTGCGGCGGCAGCAGGAGGCCCCATTAGCTAAAGTGGTCTTCAGGTTAATAACAGTTTCAGGTTAAGAACGGACCTCCGGAACGAATTATGTACTTAACCCGAGGTACCACTGTATACTAATTTTATATTTTAATGGTGCCCAGCAAAAAAGGCCCTGGACCTATTTGTCTGTGATTTGGCTAGCTTTACTCACATACCACCTGCCTGCAAATTTCATTCAATTCTGCCAAGAAGAAGAAAGTTACAACCCTTCTTTGATTCTGCTATAATAGTGAATGAGCACAGCATAAAGCTTCATTTTTCCAAATCAGGGTGGATCCTAAGCTGAATCAGGCAGCTTCCAGATTACTGCAGACCAGATCTTGCTATTTTTCTGAAGCACCTAATTGAGATTCAAACCAAACCTTGTGGTTAGTGCACACCTCGAGCAAAAATCCATCCCTGAATTCCAGTACTGGAAGAAAAGCTAGTTTGATAAGTTAAAATATAATTAAAATGATGTTGGATTGGAAATAAGTGGTATTTGTAACAAAGTTAATAAGAATATGCAAAAATGAATTGATAATGGATGAAAATACTATAAAATGTTAAGTTATAGAGATAAGATAAACAAAAGAGGGTAAGGATTTGCTGATTTGATTATTTAAATGGGAATACAAGAAGGGGAGGTGTGAGGAAGTCAAAGAAACAAGCAAATGAGTTTTAAATTATGAAAAAGAATTGTTTTTAATTTTTTGTATTTTTGTGTGTGTGTTTACTCTTATTTTTTTGCTTTTTTATTATGTGTTTTTGTATATTTGTTTTTGTAAAATCTTAATAAATATTTCTTTAAAAAAAAGGAAGAAAAGCTAGTTTGCAGTGTGCATCTACCCCACAAAATAACTCAATGACTGGGGTGGGGGTGGGGAATGCTGTTTCTGTGGCTATGTTTAATGGGCTCTGCCACTTTTCTCCTGATGAGATCTCAAGTACGATAAAAGAATGTGTATACAGAAACCTCACCTTAAAATGCTTATTCACTCCAGAAAATTGCAATCCTCAAAGCAATTTGGAGTTCTTCCTTTTTAAATGATGCACATTTGTACACAACCCACTTTGTGAAACATCAAAGCCACCTGTAAGTCCCGATTACATATTAAAAATATTCATCTAGCCCAAACGGGTGCAGAAGCCAGAATCAGAATTCAAGAGAGCATTGACGTCTTGGAGAACTGGGCCAAAGCTAACAAAATGCATTTCAATTCAAAATCAAATTAATGGCAACCATTGGGTAGAGTTCTATGAGGATTACCAAAGGAGGGGGTCAGATTGTGCCTTGGCCAAAGGCCTGGTGAAACAACTCTGTCTTGCAGGCCCTGCGGAAAGATGTCAAGTCCCTCAGGGCCCTAGTCTCTTGTGACAGAGTGTTCCACCAGACTGGGGCCACAGCCGAAAAAGCCCTGGCTCTGGTTGAGGCCAGCCTAACCTCCCTGTGGCCCGGGACCTCCAAGATGTTTTTATTTGAAGACCGTAAGGTCCTCCTTGGGACATACCAAGGGAGGCGGTCCCGTAGGTATGTGGGTCCTAGGCTGCATAGGGCTTTAAAGGTTAAAACCAGCACCTTAAACCTGATCCTGTTCTCCACCGGGAGCCAATGCAGCCTGAACAAAATCCTGACATGAAATGGAGTGGTATGTGCAACAACTGCGGGGTTGGGGAAAGCAGGCTAAGCAACCATCAAGATCCCTTTTAAATAATATCAACAATCTGGTAGGGAGGAGGTGGAGTGGGGTGCCGACAGATGCACATTAAGAGCGTAATTAGAGGAGGAAGGTGGAAAGGGGTGGGGAGGAATACAGAGTTCCAGGGTACTGTTTTGGTCGAGAGAGAGCTGATGATTTCAAATGAATTCGCAGCAGACAGATGGTTGAGAAGGAGGCAACATCTATCCTTAAGAACTGCTGGGAGGAGAGGAGCGTTTCGTCAGGAAGTCGGGATGAGGAGACGGAAGACTTAGCGCAGATAAACAGAGATTAAGGGGAACTGCACAGGGTGCAGCTCAAAACGGCTGCTTTCTTCGAAAAGACACGCGTGCACCCACCCAAAAAAGAAATGAGGAAAGATGGAGAACCCAAGAAAGATGGCGGTTGTGCTTCTCAAGAATGCATGCAAGTGTCAGTGCCTGGCAGTGGGCACGGGAGGAGAGGGCTTGGAGACTGATTCGGAAGAAGGAATCAGTGATCTGGGGTTCCCCGTGACAGCCAGGAGATGAGAGTCAGAGGCACGCAGTGGCGTAGCAAGGTCAGGTGGTACCTGGTGTGGAAATTTTTTATTTTTTTAATTTTTTATTTATTCAAAATTGTAACAAGACATATTATCCAGAAACATATCCTTGCCCCCCCATTTTCCTCCCTCCCCCCCTCCCACACAAAACCCCCCCACCCCCACCCCACCCCCCCGACTTCCCTCAGTTCCAGTCTTTGGTTTCTCTAAGAATGCTATTTTCTGCATGTTACAAAGTTGCATAGATCCTCAAACTATTTAGCTGATTATTATCAATAAAAAGTTTGTGAATGTTTATTCAAAACCTGCCAAGGAGTCCAGTTCGCTTTGTTGTGTCTTCAGATACTTTGCAAAGGGTCCCCATTCATCCTTAAAGTCACAGTTATCCTTGTCCCATAGCTTGTATGTGAGCTTTGCCAGTTCTGCATAGTCCATCAATTTTTCTTGCCATGATTCTTTAGTTGGGGTTTCTTCAATCTGGTGTGGAAAATTTCTTGTCAACCCCCCCCCCCATTGAAATCTAGTTGGACTCCCAAGAGACTGCGATCTACTCACAATATAAATGGACTGGCTGTGATCTACCCCTTGTCATTGCCAGGAGTTGCGGAGCTTTTTTGTGGTTGCAGGGTTTGGGTCCTGAGTTGAAAAAGCATCTGCTTCTCTCCTTCCTTCCACCCTCTGCTTGTTTGTTTGCTCCCCTGCCCCCTTCCCATCTTCTTCCTGCCTGCCTGCCTCCTCCAGCAGCCCAGGAGCACGAGGCAGTCAAATCGAAGCAGCGAAAAGCGGCACAACTATCCCCCTTCCTACATAGCTGTCAACCGTCCCTTATTTTGTGGGAAGTCCCTTTTCCCAGCACCGTGTCCCGCTGCTGTCCCTTATTGACGATATCCCGTAAATTTCCCGGATTTCAAAGGAAGCAGCTCCTCTCCCTCCCTCCCTGCCGGCCAGGGAGGAGAGAGGCTCCAACTGTGTTGCTTGGCTGCGTTGCTCACCCAATAAGGAGTCTAAGAATGACTGGGGGTGGAGCTTGCATGCCTTGTGCTGATCAAATCGGCCGCATTGCCTGGGGACTCACCTTTGCTCAGCACTTCCCAGAAGAGAGGTGACGGTGGTTTTCCTTGCTGCATCCCCTTTGCCGGGTTGCTGCGCTGTGGGAACCAGCGCCTGAGGCTTCGTTTGGCTGCTGGCTGGGCTTTCTGCCTTTGGCTCGGAGGGGCTCAGAAGTTGAACATACCTGTGCTCGCAAAATCCCTTATTTTGGCTGCTGATCCCTTATTTTTGAGGCTGCTGGTCCCTTATTTTCAAATCTGTAAGTTGACAGCTATGCCTTCCTCTGAAGGCTAGGGGTAGGCAGGAGTCACAGGTGGGCGGCACACCGAATGTCACCCCCCTCGGTGATGACACCCAGGGCGGTCCGCCCCCACCTTACTCCGCCCCTGGAGGCATGAGAAGCTGGACATTTGGAGAGGGAAGAACAAGGGCAGGAAGAGGGAGAGAGAGGTCAGGCTGGTGTAGAGTCAAGGCCTTCCACACCTCCTCCTCCTGCTCCACTGTCTCCCAGGACCAGAAGAGGAATGACGAGGGAGGAGCAGGAAGAAACAAGCAGGCGGAGTCTGCGCCTGCTTGCATATAGCTCCAGTGGGGGGAATACTGTAAGCTGGGGTCAGGGTTGGGGCCTCTCTGTTGCGCCAGCTGCTGAGTGGGGATTTAACCCCTGGTCTCCCAGGTCCTAGTCCAACACTCTGGTCCCTATGTCTGTTAAGTAAATGTACAGTGGTACCTCGGGTTACAGACGCTTCAGGTTACAGACTCCGCTAACCCAGAAATAGTACCTCGGGTTAAGAACTTTGCTTCAGGATGAGAACAGAAATCGTGCGGCGGCAGCGGGAGGCCCCATTAGCTAAAGTGGTACCTCAGGTTAAGAACAGCTTCAGGTTAAGAATGGACCTCCAGAAAGAATTAAGTTCTTAACCCAAGGTACCACTGTATATGTATTAATGAAGGTTTAACATGGAAAATGACTAAATGTGCATTTCTAACATGGGGTTTTCCCCCCAAAACAGTTTTTTTAAAGGACTCTGAGCTTCTTGCATCATTGATTGTTAATCATTGATTGTTGTTTTCTGGTAGCCAACAGGTGCGGGTTGCAAACCTGGGATCACGTGAGAGGTAAAGGTAAAGGGACCCCTGACCATTAGGTCCAGTCATGGCCGACTCTGGGGTTGCAGCGCTCATCTCACTTTATTGGCCGAGTTAGCTGGCGTACAGCTTCCGGGTCATGTGGCCAGCATGACTAAGCCGCTTCTGGCCAACCAGAGCAGCACACGGAAACGCCATTTACCTTCCCGCCGGAGCGGTTCCTATTTATCTACTTGCACTTTGAGGTGCTTTCAAACTGCTAGGTTGGCAGGAGCAGGGACCGAGCAACGGGAGCTCACCCTGTCACAGGGATTTGAACCGCCAACCTTCTGATCGGCAAGCCCTAGGCTCTGTGGTTTAGCCCACAGCGCCACCCGCGTCCCTCACATGAGAGGTATTGGGTTGTAATCTCCATTTTGGAAAAAGTTTCCTTTGATTTCTTTGCCTCCCAAACTCTTTAAATATAATGGAATCCTGGGAATTGTAGTTTGCTAAGGATGCTGGGAATTGTAGCTCCATGAGGGGTAAACTACAGTTCCCGTGATTTATTTATTTTTGTTTTTTGCAGGGGGAGGCAAAATGTGCTTTAAATGCATGTGCAGTCATAGTCATAACTCACCCAAGACTTTCAAGTGAGCTACACATTTCAATAAATAAAATAAAGGCACCATGTACGTCTTGAGTTTGCAAGTCACTCTCCCATTATAACAAGGGAGCTCCCAGAGGACTTTTGATTGATATTGGTTATGAAATGTTAATAAGAGCAATCTGCCATTCTCTGGTTAGGAAAGAAAGAAAATCAAGCAATAGTCTGTTTTCTTTCAGATTTCTTTTTTAAAAAATCATTATTTTTTACTACATTAGTCCTATGGGGTTGCAATGATAATTATTACTATTATTATCATCACCAAAAGGCACACACGTCTCTGAGTGCTTTGCATTTTAATTAAAGAAAATAACAATTAAATAAATAAGTCATTAAGCTTCATAAATAACCCAAAGATTCCCAATTGGAAAAGAAGTAATAAAAGAACAGAACCATTTTCTGGGCCGCTTACACCCGGGGCATCAAATATTAAAAGCTGCGGTAAACAGGAGAGGAGACAAGCAATACTTTCTGCCTGGTGTTGGAGAGGAAGGAAAGAGGCTTTTAGACTGAGATTTTATAGAGGAAACTAACAGGAAGTATCGAGGGCAATGCATTGTGGGCAGGTTTTCAGCAGATGTCAAGGAAATAAACAACTATGTGACTTTTAGAAGACATCTGAAGGCAGCCCTGTTTAAGGACGTTTTTGATGTTTGATGTTGTATCGTGTTTTTAATATTTTGTTGGGAGCCACCAATAGTGGGGTATAAGGAATAAATTTTTTATTATTATTATTATTATTATTATTATTATTATTATTATTTCCTTATATGATAAATTCCTTTCAGAAGAAGCTTCAGAATGAATGTCAAGTTCTTCAGCTATATCAAAACATACCCTCCAACATTTCTCTGATGAGGACATCCTATTTAATAATAATAATAATAATAATAATAATAATAATAATAATAATATCTGAATGAGCGTCTCCACCCCCATCGTTCTGAGGTCCAGTGCCGAGGGCCTTCTGGTGGTTCCCTCACTGCAAGAAGCCAAGTTACAGGGAACCAGGCAGAGGGCCTTCTGGGTAGTAGCACCCGCCCTGTGGAATGCCCTCCCACCAGATGTCAAAGAGAACAACAACTACCAGACTTTTAGAAGACATCTGAAGGCAACCCTGTTTAGGAAGCGTTTAATGTTTGATGTATTACGGTATTTTAATATTTTGTTGGAAGCTGCCCAGAGTGTCTGGGGAAGCCCAGCCAGATGGGCGGGGTATAAATAATAAATTATTATTATATATTAAAATTTTTATTATTTTTACCCCACCTACCTGACTGGGTTGCCCCAGCCATTCTGGGCGGCTTCTAACATATATAAAAACATTTAAAGCAGGAATCAGTTGGAGGAACACAACAGTGTTCCTAAGGTTTTCCACCTGCCCTTTCAGCTCAAACAAGGGAGGGTACAGAATCAGCCTTTTCAAAAAAGAGCAACTTGCCATTCTAAGGTTGCAGTTCATTTATTTGGTGGAGCACCAAATTGCTATTATATAGTTCCTTTTGGGACCAACCAGAAGAAGATTCACGAAACTGAGATTGAAATCCACGTATCTCGTTCTCAGATGGTGCCATCGGGACAGCACCATCACAAGTATACACATAAAAGAGTCGTTCTCATGGTCTTCTTTTAGGAATATTTGAATTGTTTGGCTTTGAGATATTGAGTTACGTATGCTGGGCTGGATTTAGGTTTGATGAGGCCCTAAGCCAGGCGTAGGCAAACTCGGCCCTCCAGATGTTTTGGGACTACAACTCCCATCATCCCTAGCTAACAGGACCAGTGGTCAGGCATTATGGGAGTTGTAGTCCCAAAACATCTGGAGGGCTGAGTTTGCCTATGCCTGCCCTAAGCTACTGAAGGTAATGGGGCCCTTTATATGTCCAGCTGTCCTTTGTCAACAACAAATTGTCACTGTTTTTTGTGTTGAATATATGCTATATGACAATTTATGGACCCAATAGGTATCTAAGCCATCTGCACATAACAAAATATGTATTTTATCAAAGTAATTGTTGAACTTATCTTATATCAACAAAAGAGTGGCGAAAGCAGTACTGGGATGCAATCTCAAAAATGATAGAATGATCTCGATACGAATCCAAGGCAGACCTTTTAACATAACAGTAATCCAAGTTTATGCACCAACTACTGGTGCTGAAGAAACTGAAATTGACCAATTCTATGAAGACTTACAACACCTTATAGAAGCGACACCAAAGAAGGATGTTCTTCTCATTATAGGGGATTGGAATGCTAAAGTAGGGAATCAAGAGATAAAAGGAACAACGGGCAAGTTTGGCCTTGGAGAGCAAAATGAAGCAGGGCAAAGGCTAATAGAGTTCTGTCAAGAGAACAAGCTGGTCATCACAGACACGCTTTTCCAACAACACAAGAGACGACTCTACACGTGGACATCACCAGATGGGCAGCATCGAAATCAGATTGATTATATTCTCTGCAGCCAAAGATGGAGAAGCTCAATACAGTCAGCAAAAACAAGACCTGGAGCTGACTGTGGCTCAGATCATCAGCTTCTTATAGCAAAATTCAAGCTTAAACTGAAGAAAGTAGGAAAAACCACTGGGCCGGTAAGATACAATCTAAATCAAATCCCTTATGAATACACAGTGGAAGTGAGGAACAGGTTTAAGGATTTAGATTTGCTAGACAGAGTGCCTGAAGAACTATGGATGGAGGCTCGCAACATTATACAGGAGGCAGCAACGAAAACCATCCCAATGAAAAGGAAATGCAAGAAAGCAAAGTGGCTGTCCAATGAGGCCTTACAAATAGCGGGGGAGAGAAGGCAAGCAAAATGCGAGGGAGATAGAGAAAGATACAGGAAATTGAATGCAGATTTCCAAAAAATAGCAAGGAGAGATAAGAAGGCCTTCTTAAACGAGCAATGCAAAGAAATAGAGGAAAACAACAGAATGGGAAGAACCAGAGATCTGTTCAAGAAAATTGGAGATATGAAAGGAACATTTTGTTCAAAGATTGCCATAATAAAGGACAAAAGTGGTAAGGACCTAACAGAAGCAGAAGACATCAAGAAGAGGTGGCAAGAATAGACAGAGGAATTATACCAGAAAGAAATGGATTCCTCGTACACCCCAGGTAGTGGGGTTGCTGACCTTGAGCCAGACATCATGGAGAGTGAAGTCAAATGGGCCTTAGAAAGCACTGCAAATAACAAAGCCAGTGGAAGTGATGGTATTCCAGCTGAACTATTTAAAATTTTAAAAGATGATGCTGTTAAGGTGCTACACTTAATATGCCAGCAAGTTTGGAAAACTCAGCAGTGGCCAGAGGATTGGAGAAGATCAGTCTACATCCCAATCCCAAAGAAGGGCAGTGCTAAAGAATGCTCCAACTACCGCACAATTGCACTCATTTCACACGCTAGCAAGGTTATGCTTAAAATTCTACAAGGAAGGCTCAAGCAGTATGTGGACTGAGAACTCCCAGAAATGCAAGCTGGATTTCGAAGAGGCAGAGGAACCAGAGACCAAACTGCAAACATGCGCTGGATTATGGAGAAAGCCAGAGAGTTCCAGAAAGACATCTACTTCTGCTTCATTGACTATGCAAAAGCCTTTGACTGTGTTGACCACAGCAAACTATGGCAAGTTCTTAAAGAAATGGGAGTGCCTGATCACCTCATCTGTCTCCTGAGAAATCTCTATGTGGGACAAGAAGCTACAGTTAGAACTGTATATGGAACAACTGATTGGTTCAAAATTGGGAAAGGCGTACGACAAGGCTGTATATTGTCTCCCTGGTTATTTAACTTATATGCAGAATTCATCATGCGAAAGGCTGGGCTGGATGAATCCCTAGCCAGAATTAAGATTGCTGGAAGAAATATCAACAACCTCAGATATGCAGATGACACAACCTTGATGGCAGAAAGTGAGGAGGAATTAAAGAACCTTTTATTGAGGGTAAAAGAGGAGAGCGCAAAATATGGTCTGAAGCTCAACATCAAAAAAACGAAGATCATGGCCACTGGTCCCATCACCTCCTGGCAAATAGAAGGAGACGAAATGGAGGCAGTGAGAGATTTTACTTTCTTGGGCTCCATGATCACTGCAGATGGTGACAGCAGCCACGAAATTAAGAGACGCCTGCTTCTTGGGAGGAAAGCAATGACCAACCTAGACAGCATCTTAAAAAGTAGAGACATCACATTGCCAACAAAGGTCCGTATAGTAAAAGCTATGGTTTTCCCAGTAGTGATGTATGGAAGTGAGAGCAGGACCATAAAGAAGGCTGATCGTCGAAGAATTGATGATTTTGAATTATGGTGCTGGAGGAGACTCTTGAGAGTCCCATGGACTGCAAGAAGATCAAACCTATCCATTCTGAAGGAAATCAGCCCTGAGTGCTCACTGGAAGGACAGATCCTGAAGCTGAGGCTCCAATACTTTGGCCACCTCATGAGAAGAGAAGACTCCCTGGAAAAGACCCTGATGTTGGGAAAGATTGAGAGCACAAGGAGAAAGGGACGACAGAGGACGGGATGGTTGGATAGTGTCTTCGAAGCTACAAACATGAGTCTGACCAAACTGCGGGAGGCAGTGGAAGACAGGAGTGCCTGGTGTGCTCTGGTCCATGGGGTCACGAAGAGTCGGACACGACTAAACGACTAAACAACAACAACAACATCTTATATTTTGGAAATGTACATCCAGGTGTGTTTTTTTCACTTAATTTTTTTGAGGGCCCCCAAGAGAGTGAGGCCCTAAGCAATAGCTTCTTTAGCTTATATGTACAGTGGTACCTCGGGTTACATACGCTTCAGGTTGCATACCCTTCAGGTTACAGACTCCGCTAACCCAGAAATAGTGCTTCAGGTTAAGAACTTTGCTTCAGGATGAGAACAGAAATTGTGCTCCGGCGGCGCAGCGGCAGCAGGAGGCCTCAGTAGCTAAAGTGGTGCTTCAGGTTAAGAACAGTTTCAGGTTAAGTACGGACCTCCGGAACGAATTAAGTACTTAACCTGAGGTACCACTGTAAATCCGGCACTGTACGCATGTTATTATTATTATTTTGGCATTGTAGCTGTTATTCAAGATTCCGTGTATTAGAAGGTGTTGGAACGTCATTCATGAGTGTTAAGGTGCTTTAGTAAATCATAGACAAACATGTTTAGTTTGTGATTTATCTCTCTATATTCCTTGGGCGTGCGAGTGTAGAGCACAGGACAAGGCAGTGGAACTGAATTCGCCCCCCTCCCCCAACTTAAAACTACGCCCTAAACATTTCATATAAATAAATAAATAAAACCAGAATAAATTGTGCAGAATAAAAAGACACGTAATCATGTTTAATGAACGTAATCAGCAAGGTTGAGGAATGCTGGCTTTCTCGGAGGAGAGTTTGGCTCCGCACAGATTAGCAACTCTGCCTAACAACCATTAAAAGAAGAAGAAGAAGCTTTCGCCTGAACAAGAACAAGAACAAGAAAAGTCTGGTGTGTTTAATGCAAAATTGACTGTTTTATCCCCCCCCCTCTCCCCGCCCCAGGAACATTGGACCACTTGGCTATATAGAGAAGCATTGCCTCTATTAGATTCCCGCTGCTCACCGTATTAATCATAATCCAGCACACCTTTCAGAAAGTAAATAACATCTTTAAGATGATCAGACTCGGTTTCGAACAACATTTTTTCTTATTAAACATGTATGCGCGAAGAGAGCGAGAAATCAATAGGAGAGAGTGAGAGTCGCTTGCGACAGCAGCCAGGTGCAAAAGACATTTGTTATCACCAGCGCGGCCCTCGCAGAAGATGACAAAGCTGCCACATTATGGACAGAGGTAATCTTCCAGGGCTCAGCCGGCGAAAGTCCTTCCATATAGCGACAAAGTTCTGCATCTTTTGCTGCCACTCCAGGCAAAAGCTGAAGTTATGTTGCGGGCAGTGCTGACTTCTACAATGCAAGGGGGGGGGGGAAATCCCTTCCTTCTTTCCTCTCGGGAGTTCCCGCCTCCAACCACAGACGGAGAAGAAATTCAATTCATTTCGTATTTAAAGGAGAACTTATCTAATTTGCACTGTCTGAAACAATATGTGAATCCAAGCATAACCATCCTTAAAAAATATGCATTTCTCTGAATTCTGTGATGCGGTTTCCTGGGCACATGAATATATCAATGCATATATTAGTAAGTATAGCATACAAAATGGATCATAAATTGTTATGTACTTAGTTGAATAGGATCCAAACTGCAGCAGTCTGATTGGTCCTAGAACAATAGGATCCAAAAGGCAGCAGTCTGATTGGTCCTAGAACAATAGGATTCAGAATGCAGCAGTCTGATTGGTCCTAGAACAATGCAGCAGTATGATTGGTTGGCAGAAACCACCCAATCATGCTCCAGATAGAAGTGAATCCACAACCTGATTGGCTTACAGTAGAATTCCGGAATTAGCCAATCATGTGCAGCCCATTGTGTAAATAATGTATATAAAGCAGATGCTTTGAGGGGACTTTCATTCATTCCTCCTCACCACTATGAGCTGAATAAAGAGCATGAAATCACTTTGCGACTCTGAGTATATTTCATAAATGTTTTGCAAAAAGGTGCGGATCAGACAAAATTGCATGTGGAAATTTGCAAATAATGAGATATTTATGAGCGAACACCGAAAGAGGACTGGTGTGTTGTTCTAAATTCTACTGCTTTCCCCCGGATCTTGAAAATCCTGGTTAGTGCCAATGTCTTTGTATTTTTCTTTTATTCTGTAGGTTTATTATCACTTTATTGACTTGGGGAGAGAAAGAGAGAGGGAGAATGAGAGAAGAACCCTACAGCAACAGCAACATAAAATAAACTGGAGGTTCTGAGCACAAAATCCAAAATGTAGCAGGTCCGCAACAGAAAGTAAACAACAAATTGCATTTGGCAGGAAATATTTCCCTCCCTTAGTACTAAAAACCTCATTGAAAAATAAATTCCTGAGTGTAATTGAAACCGTTGCCAACTCTTCAGATGGATCAGCAAGAGAGCCAACGACCAACGGTGATGATTAATAAGTGCTGCCATTTACCAAGAAGCCGTTTGATTAGTGCTGCGCTCACTTCTACGGCACTCCATCTGTGGGGCGTAATCAAGATCACTTAATGCAGATTAGCTACCCCTTAACGCACACTTCTTTGTACATCCAATGAAGGCGGTTAAAGCGTACAGGAAGGAGGGACCCCCACACCCTGTTTTATGGGTGAGCAAAGATTCTCCTCCAACATTGGCTCTTGTGAAAAACCAGGATTTTGTGGACTTTATAATCTAGACACGGGCTGTGTTTATATGGTAGCTTATTCCATTTCCCTAACTGGAAACCTAGTGGAATCTACTTGACCCCCCAAAATTGGGGGGGGGGGTTAAAGCAATTAGACCTGGGACGGTACACTAGCATTCAGTTCTTTCTTGCTGATTCGATGGGGGATTAAGGGGGAATGGAAGTGGAAAGACGAGGATGTTGTCCAATAAAGCGTGTTCTCCTTCATGGAGAGCATGTGTTGCGGTGAGGGCCGCCAGGACACTCCAAAGTTAGGGGCGGGCTAATTGATCATTGGCCACTGATGCGATTGGGGCTTCCTTGTTGTTGGGAAGAAGTTAATGTTGCCATTTGTTGATTGACAGCCAGAAATGCTAAAACTCCTTGCAGGAGGCTAGGGCTTCTTCTTTTCGCCCGTGCATCGGATTGCCCATCCCCCCTCCCTAGAATTAGGGTTGTTCGCTTTGACCTTGCTATGCCTGTCATGGGGTCGTCTGCTCTTGGGGCAGGGGCCCGGTAGGAATTTTGTCCATCTGGCTGATTGGCTGGGGCCATTTGGTTTTTGCCTACTGTGTAGCAAATCATCACAACTTGTAAGGTTGCGGTTAGGCATTGGTTTATGGTTTGGTTGGTTGAGGGGCATGGATTGGCTATGCCTGCCCCTCTAATGCTGCTGCTGCAAGGGATTCTGTTAAAGGAATAGGGAGCTAACTATTGCTTGTCCACTCTGTCAAGGGGGCTCGGGCCATAGCAATGAGCTCCTGGTTGCATTTGGGGTGAGGGAAGGTTCCTTGCTCCGTCGCTACCCCCAAGTGTATTACCCTATTCTGACTTTCGCATCGTGCGGAATGTCGGTCTGTCCCCCATGGTGGGGGCAGATAGTCACAACCAATGCCTAAGCAACCACTCACAAATTTGTATTTTAATAAAGTTGTGGCCAAAATTATGCCAAAAATCTTAAACAAAAAATTCTGTGTGATGTGTGAGTTATTGGGGTGGCCCTGGGGACCTTGACACGCAATATAATAATTTATTATTTGTACCCCACCCATCTGGCTGGGCTTCCCCATCCACTCTGGGTGGCTTCCAACAAAGATTAAAAATACATAAAAATGTCACATATTAAAAACTTCCCTGAACAGGGCTGCCTTCAAATGTCTTCTGAATGTCAGGTAGTTCTTTATTTCTTTGACATCTGATGGGAGGGCATTCCACAGGGCGGGTGCCACTACTGAGAAAGCCCTCTGCCTGGTTCCCTGTAACCTCACTTCTCGCAGGGAGGGAACCGCCAGAAGGCCCTCGGCGCTGGACCTCAATGTCCGGGCAGAACAATGGGGATGGAGATGCTCCTTCAGGTGTACTGGGCCGAGGCCGTTTAGGGCTTTAAAGGTCAACACCAACACTTTGAATTGTGCTCGGAAACGTACTGGGAGCCAATATTTTGCTGTTGTGCCACACCACACCCACCAGTGTGAGTGAAATTTGGCTTTGGATGACGGTACATCGGGCAAAAAGCCACTGCTTCATAATGCAACAGGTACTGCAATGTGGAAGGAACATTAGGAAACAGGGATATAAGCTTGGGCATTATAACCAGGAAAACGAATGCAATATTCCTCATGTCTAAATGCACCCTTGTTCTGGTCCCATAAATCCAAACTGCACAGATTTATAGTCTAATCGACAGTGGCTAATAAACACCTTCTAACTGAGGTTCAGATCGTGAAGCTTAGGCTCCAGTACTTTGGCGACCTCATGAGAAGAGAAGACTCCCTGGAAAAGACCCTGATGTTGGGAAAGGTGGAGTGCACAAGGAGAAGGGGACGACAGAGGACGAGATGGTTGGACAGTGTTCTCGAAGCTACCAGTATGAGTTTGACCAAACTGCGGGAGGCAGTGGAAGACAGAAGTGCCTGGCGTGCTCTGGTCCATGGGGTCACGAAGAGTCGGACACGACGAAATGACTAAAAAACAACAACAAACTGAGGTTAGTAGAACTAACTGCCAACCTAGCAGTTTGAAAGCACGAAGTGCAAGTAGATAAATAGGTACCGCTCCGGCGGGAAGGTAAACAGCGTTTCCGTGTGCTGCTCTGGTTCGCCAGAAGTGGCTTAGTCATGCTAGCCACATGACCCAGAAGCTGTACGCCGGCTCCCTTGGCCAATAAAGCGAGATGAGCGCCACAGCCCCAGAGTCGGCCACGACTGGACCTAATAGTCAGGGGTCCCTTTACCTTTTTAACTGAGTGTCAGTGTGAAGCAGTGCTTAGAATGTTGGATGAAGACTTGGGAGACCAGGGTTCAAATCCCTGTTCAAGCCATGCAGCCCACTGCCTGACTTTGGGCCGGTCACTCTCTCTCTCAGCCTAACTCGAGAGAAGACTGTTGTAAGGATAACATGGAGAGGAGTAGAAGGAGAGCCCTTTGGATAAAAGGTGGGATAGAAATGCAGCAATAAATAAATAGACATGGTTAAGACTGTAGGAGGAGGAATGCATCTGAAAGGATCTCCTCTCATACAGAGACAACTTCATCTGCTCTTTTCCCTGTGGTTCAGGTCTGTTGGAGGCAATGAACACAAAACAAAACAGATTTCTGTCAGAAGCTGGTCCAGTTGGGCCGATGGGGCATTGCAGTGGCATAGCGTGGACTGCCAACACCCAGGGTCATGTGGAGGGAAACAGATGGAGTACGCATCCACATTCAACTACCAATGGTGTCTATGTCACCCAGGAGATTGCAGCTGCCGAGATAAGAAAATAAGAGTCATTCCATTTTCTGGAGAGGTCACTTCCTGGTTCACATGGAGAAGCCGTCTTCAATGGAGCCCAGTGACGGAAGCGTGCAGCTGCATTGAAGCTGCCCTGGGTGTTGTAATTTTGTGCTCCTACAAATTCTGCACCCAGACCAACCAGCCTGTACCTCCTGGTCTTGCTACAACAAGCCCAGGGATTGCTGGCAAGCCTTCCTTCTGTGAACTACAGCTAATTTATCTTAGGATCCAAGCCACTGGAGACAAGTGTACCAGTGTCGGTACAAGAGGGTACAGGCCCCGGTGCTACGAGACTTACGTGTTCCTGGCCAACCCACCCCTGCAAAGCATCTTTCCACTACACGCAAAACCAGGTCAGGACCAGAGCAAAAATAGAAAGCTATTATACAAAGCAGGCAGCTGTCTGTGAGACTCTGCGCTTCGCTTCCCGAGGCCAGCACGACTACCTCTTTGTTCGCTTCTCCAGTAAGAGCTGGCTGTCACAGAGTGACGGTGCCTCGACGGAGCTGCGGAGAGGATACATCAGCGCCTTCTCTTCTGCCACAGGTTAAGCAGCCTGTCTGCCACCCGCCTCAGGGCGAAGGCTTCCTTGAAATGCTCTCAGCCTCATTTGGGAAGGAAGCTACGAACGAAAGGGGTGTAAGCCAAGGCCAATAGCCAGCCACAACCACCACTGCTTCGGAGTCATGTACAGCCCCATATTTCCTGAAGATCACAAGTCAGCCTGCTGCATTATATTGGGTCAGTCTGTTGGTCCATCTAGCTCAGTAATGTTGGCACTGACTGGCAGAAGCTCTCTAGGGTTTCAGGCTGGGGGTATTTCCAGCCCAGCTTGCAGATGGCAGGACCTTCTACATACAGATGTTCTACAACCCTTCCCCTGGTAGCCATGACTCTAGAGCAGCGGTTCTCCACCTGTGGGTCCCCAGATGTTGTTGGACCACAACTCCCATCATCCCTGAGCTCTGGCCTTGCTAGCTAGGGGCAATGGGAGTTGTAGTTCAACAACATCTGGGGACCCACAGGTTGAGAAAGTCTGCTCTAGAGCAAGGCTGAGGAACCTGTGGCCCTGCCAATGCTGTTGGACCACATCTCCCATTATCCCTGGCCACTGGCCATGTGATCTAGATCTGATGGGAATTGTGGTCCACTGCAGCAACATCTAGCCCTATCTCAGTCTAGTGAGCTGTGCCACCATAATCACAGACAGATATGAACCTGTCGGGCTTTGGTAATGCAGATGTGCATCAGCCCAAGAGTGGATTGTTTTCCAACCTAACATGCATAGCACGCTCAGGAGAAATGGGAATGCAACATCCACATTGAGCCTGGGCAAAGGTGGATCTAGGTGAGAGAGGCTGGTCTGGCTGCATCAGGAGCAGAGCTTCTGGGGCACCACAGCAGGTGTCACAACTGTGACATCCCGCAAAAGGCGAGAGGGACACAGATTTTGGCAATATAAAGTTACACATCAGAACTACTCAATCAGTCTCAATTGTTTGCTGCTGCCTCCTTAAAAAGTTATACTTGGGGAATATCTTTCATTGCTTCCCTCCTCGGCTCCTTCGCAAGCAGCAGAAGAAATGCTCCCCAGTGCTCTCTGCTTAATGCTAGTTGGTGCGGGTGGTGCTGTGGTCTAAACCACTGAGCCTCTTGGGCTTGCCAGTCGGAAGGTCGGCGGTTCAAATCCCCACGACGGGGTGAGCTCCCGTTGCTCTGTCCCAGCTCCTGCCAACCTAGCAGTTCGAAAACATGCCAGTGCAAGTAGATAAACAGGTACATAAATAGGTATGATTTCTTTCTGCAGGGCCTGTAAGACAGAGTTGTTCCGCCAGGCTTTTGGCTTGGAATTAACTTGATCCCCTCCCTCTCTTTCTTTTTTTCCTTTTTCCTTCTGTGATGGAACTCCTACTTGGGGACTTCCCTGGCTTTTTTTCTGGCCCACGTAGGACCAGTCTGGATAGTTAGCCTTGGTGAAGACTTGACATTTTCATCCCCAAAAGTTTTTGAGTTTCTGCTGAAATGAGGCTGCATTTTAATGTTGTATTTTAATCTTGTTTTTAAAGTTGTATTTCAATAAATTGTTTTGTATCTGGTGTTAGCCACCCTGAGCCTAGTCTTGGCTGGGGAGGGCGGGGTATAAATAAAATTTATTATTATTATTATTATTACTGCTGCGACGGGAAGGTAAACGGCATTTCCATGCACTCTGGTTTCTGTCACGGTGTCCCATTGCACCAGAAGCGATTCAGCCATTCTGGCCACATGACCCGGAAAGCTTTCTGTGGACAAACGCCGGCTCCCTCTGCCTGAAAGTGGAGATGAGCGCCACAACGCCATAGTTGCCTTTGACTGGATTTAACCATCCAGGGGTCTTGTACCTTTACCTACCTGCTAGTTTTCCAGCATCACAGCACGAATGGCTAATCCTTTGCCGTACTCCGCTCCTCTTCTTCATTAACCTGCACTTAAACACAGGTCAGGTGGCCCTGCCAATCTGGCAAACTACTGTTTATGTTAAAATCATGAAGTTGTAACGTCAGGAGACTGTTGTTTCCAATTGCTTTCTCAATCTGTTTCTTGGAGTGGCTTCTAAAGAGCCGAACAATGAGGGCGAGTCAAAGGAGATTATCCTTCCACACGTATGAAGAGACGAGGTTTGACATTGGGCAACGGAGCCTCGGCTGAAAGGGAAATTTCCTCCTTGCAAATTCAGCTCCTTCGGGTTTTCCCATCTACAGTTGTTCTGGAATAAGCTTGTCGCTTTTGAGCGCTTTGTATTAAGAGTAAAACTGAGGAAGAAAACAGAAAGCTAATGAGCTCACGGTTGTGCTGGTTTCTTATAAATAACCTCAACATGGAAGTAGCTTTGTGGACGGAATGTCTAATCTGACTACCTCCATTAATTCGATCTCAGGGGTCCCATTAAATAGGACTCCATTATGTTGCCAACAGGAAATAGAGACTCCATACATCTCATTTGCTTCAGTACCACTTGTGGTTTCTCCATCTTCCGACTTTAAATCTGTTTGCTTTTAGAAAGAATCCAAAGCAGGGCAGTGATGGATTTCTCTCTTTTTTAAATAAAATAAAATAAAAGTCTCTGGTCTCCCATTTGTCTTGGACAAAGGCTAAGTATGTTTAATGAGAACGCATCAATACATTCAGGAAGGACACATGGTACAGTCACCTCCAGCCCTTCAGATACAGGTTTGCCCTTTGTAGTGCAGGACATACAGCCACCCTGCCTGTGGTATCTAAAAGAAGAAGAGGAAGAAGAAGAGTTTGGATTTGATATCCCGCTTTATCACTACCCGAAGGAGTCTCAAAGCGGCCAACATTCTCCTTTCCCTTCCTCCCCCACAACAAACACTCTGTGAGGTGAGTGGGGCTGAGAGACTTCAAAGAAGTGTGACTAGCCCAAGGTCACCCAGCAGCTGCATGTGGAGGAGCAGGGAAGCGAACCCGGTTCACCAGATTACGAGTCTACCACTCTTAACCACTACACCACACTGGCTTTTTAAGGGGCTTAAAAGCTTGCACAGGCTGGCCACATGTTACTGAGCCAAGTTCAAGGGTCATTAAGAACTTGGGTCCAGAATACTGTAAGGACCTCCTGCGAAACCACTGAGATCTTCAAGGGAGTCTTTGCTGGTGGTCCTCCACGAAGAAGAGAAGAAGAAGAAGAAGAAGAAGAGTAGTAGTAGTAGTAGTAGTAGTAGTTTGGATTTGATATCCCGCTTTATCACTCCCCTTCAGGAGTCTCAAAGCGGCTAACATTCTCCTTTCCCTTCCTCCCCCACAACAAACACTCTGTGAGGTGAGTGGGGCTGAAAGACTTCAGAGAAGTGTGACTGGCCCAAGGTCACCCAGCAGCTGCATGTGGAGGAGCGGAGATGCGAACCCGGTTCACCAGATTAAGCCTCTCCACCTCCCAGAGGGGAGGAGTTGTGAGCGGGAGCCGTTTCCTGCCTTTAGCAGGGGGCATACCAGCCCCTGCTTTGCTGTCCCTGTTGCCGTGTGGCCATCGCCTACCCCTTCACTTTATGGCTATTCCGTTAAAGGAATCCAGCGGTTGTGGATCCGGTCCGACGCCCTTGCTGGTGGCTAGGGCCATGGCACGACCCCTGGTGACATCAAGGGGAGCTTTCAGTTGTATTTGCATCAACAGGCTCCTCCTACTGGTGGTTAACCCTTGTTAGACTCACCCCTTCCTGAGGGGGTGGAGTCACGCTCCGTTGTTTTATCCAAAGGCTAAGCCAATACCTCTCACATGCTGTAATCAATAAAGTTGCGGCTTTTTTTAGCTCATTAACCTAATATTCTGCGTCCATGTGTCTTTTGTTATCCTCAAGCGGGTGGCGGGTCCTCGAATTGCAATGAGTTTACCACTCTTAACCACTACACCACACTGGCTCTCCATTATGGAGGTTGTGAAAGAGGGAGAAAAACTTTCTCCATGCCTCTCCACTTTCTCCATGCCTTGCATGATTTTTAGAAACTTCTATCATGTCCCCTCTTACTGGCCTTTTCTCCAAATTATTTGCACTGTTTTGTGGGACTC
Source organism: Podarcis filfolensis (assembly GCF_964270895.1). Classification (NCBI taxonomy): domain Eukaryota; kingdom Metazoa; phylum Chordata; class Lepidosauria; order Squamata; family Lacertidae; genus Podarcis; species Podarcis filfolensis. The sequence continues at coordinate 82,400,234 of NC_139603.1, read as the reverse complement.
CCAGTTGAAACCAGACAGGCACTCCTTCCCCACTGAATTTCAGGCACCCGGTGAAGGTCTTTCTGTTTCAGAAGGCATTCTGCGTAAGTTCTGTTAGGCCTGTTTTATGTTGTTAACTTTAGCTTTTATTGTTTTAAACACCATATTATTTGACTGATGCCCTGGAATCTGCCTTGTGATCATTGACAGTCAAAAGCAACCAAAAAATATTGGAAATAAAGTAAACAAACTCACTCCAAAAGTCTCCAAGTCTGCTTTTCAGAGAACCAGGGAATCAATACAAACCACAGGATATATTTGTGGGACTTTTAATAATAAGCAATTCCATTGCTTGTAAAAGCAAGCGAGTTTTATGTTTTGACTCATCTGCATGTGTGACAGGACAAGAAGGGAGCAACTAACCTGTGATTTTTGCAAACGCCTTCCCCTCCGTTGGTTAAAGACTTTGAGATCGTGGGCATGAGTGAATGGCAACCTTTGAAAACATGAAAGCAAAGAACAGTTTTGAAAGGGATTTCGGGGGAAAAACAACAAAGATACACTTCTTTTTAATTTGAGCCTGATCTCCCGTGTTCCTTTGTAAGTTCTAAAAAGAACTATAATTGGCTTTGATAAATCTGCCTCAAAACAAGCCGGAACCCAGACGCCTCATCATTAAAACACTTGGAAGATTAAGTGGTTTTTATTTTTTTGGTTAAGTTTTAATTTAATTCAAAGGCTTATTCATTCATTCTGTACTTAAGACCTAGTTGTTCAGTATGGGAAACGCTTTATGGAATTGCACACAGAGCCTGGTACGAAACCGTGAAATTCATCCTGCAGTTTTCAGTGGCGGCTTCCTCTTTTAAACAAACAAGGGTGGTGCATAGAAAGCAGCCTTATACTGTCAGACTATTGGAGGTTCAGGATTGTCCACATTGATCAGAAGGAGCTTCCCAGGGTTTCAGAAAGGGGACATTCCCAGCAATCCTTGGGAGATGGCAGGGCTTGAACCGGGGAACTTTGGCATGCAGAGCAGATGGTCTGCCTCTGAGCTATGGCTCTTCTGAGTAGACATGACTGGGATTCTAGGCAGTGGGAGAGGCCAGGCTAGGCAGAACAATCCATGTTGAAGGAGAGATAGAAGAAACCTAGGGAAGTCCGTAAGAAGTTGCCTTATACTAGGTCAGGCCATTGGTCCATCTAGCTCAACATTGTCTACACTGATTGACAGTGGCACTCCAGGATCTAAGACCAGAAGTCTTTCCCAGTCCTGAGGTCCAGCTCCGAGGGCCTTCTGGCGGTTCCCTCACTGTGAGAAGCAAAGCTACAGGGAACCAGGCAGAGGGCCTGTTTGGTAGTGGCGCCCGCCCTGTGGAACGCCCTCCCATCAGATGTCAAGGAAATAAGCAACTACCTGACATTTAGAAGACATCTGAAGGCAGCCCTGTTCAGGGAAGTTTTTAATGTGTGACATTTTAATGTATTTTTAATCTTTGTTGGAAGTCGCCCAGAGTGGCTGGGGAAGCCCAAGCAGACGGGCGGTGTACAAATAATAAATTATTATTGTTATTACTATTATTTCTAACTGGAGACACCAGGGATTGAACCCAAGACCATCTGCATGCAAGTTTATGACTGAGGTACAGCCCTTCCCCAAGGGAGTCTATCCCTTAAGGCAGTAGAAATGCATCTGGGCAGTCTGCAAGTGGCTCCAAGGCTAAAGTGGGGGAAGGATAAGAATGGAGGTTGCTTTGTAACCTGCCCTGTAGCATCTTCCCTCCTTCTTGTCTATCAGTCACAGAGTCATTGAATTGTAGAGTTGGAAGGGACCATGAGGATCATCTAGTTCTAGGGACATGGGTGGCGCTGTGGTCTAAACCACTGAGCCTCTTGGGCTTGCCAGTCAGAAGGTCGGCGGTTCAAATCCACTTGATGGGGTGAGCTCCCGTTGCTCTGTCCCAGCTTCTGCCAACCTAGCAGTTCGAAAGCACACCAGTGCAAGTAGATAAATAGGTACCACTGTGGCGGGAAGGTAAATGGCATTTCCGTGTGCTCTGGTTTCCGTCACAGTATTCTGATGCGCCAGAAGAGGTTTAGTCATGCTGGCCACATGACCCAGAAAGCTAGCTGTGGACAAACGCCAGCTCCCTTGGCCTGAAAGCGGGATGAGCGCTGCAACCACATAGTCACCTTTGACTGGATTTAACCGTCCAGAGGTCCTTTACTTTTACCTCTAGTTCAACCCCCTGAAATGCAGGAAGCTTTTGTGCAACATGGGACTCAAACCCACAGCCCAGAGATTCAGAGTCTGATGCTCTACCAACTGAGCTGTCCCAGTGTCATGTCCCCATCCTATGGTTTTCCAAGCACTCTTCCTATCAACTCATTGTATGCTTCTTACCAGACATTAACCATGTGTCAAATTTACGCAAAGCCCCACATTCAAATTCCATAGGATGGGCGCTCCTACAGATTTGGGCAGATTGCTGAAACATGGCTTCATTTGTATAGATACATTGAGAAAATTGTTGCTGCTGAGTGAAGTTACTATGGGATGGATTAGAAATTTGGGTCTGTGTGCATTTTAATGCGAAGCTGCCTAATTCATTCTTTCTGAAAATATATGCAAATAGTGATCCTTCAAATGTCACACTTTTCTCAGTTTTTCAAAAAATAAAAGTGCATTAAAAATAAAAATGGAGCATTAAAATGCATGTGCTAGTGAAAACAACAGTAAATGTGCATTATATTAGGGGAAATGGCTTGCAAAAATATGTATATAATAGGCAAAACTGCATCAAAAATGAGTATATTAAGAGAAACATGCACTAAAATGCTGGTGGGTTTTCATGACAACTTTCTTTAAAAAATATAAATTGCAAATTGATGTTGAAGTGTGACAAACCAACTCTACTACGACTTGAAAAATAAGGAACAATGAGAAACTGAAATAGAAAGATCCATCCATCTCTAGTTACAACCAGAGCAAGCCTACGTACTTTTTCAGGCCAACTTACACTGGACCCAAAGAAAACTCCTGGTCTTTTTTGACATCAGACTGCACCATCAGGGACTAATAGCTTTAGGAGGCAAGGGTTCTATAATCCTCTCTGAGCCAGATTAGAAGCATTTGCCTGAAGGAAAAATGGCTTGAGTTCCTTAACTAGCCTTACTGCAGGCACTTGGGAGGCCCAGCTGAGGACAAGATCCTCAGGCCTGACAAGCTGCCTTTTAAGAACTTCTTTCTTCCAGAGTATCACAAATCCAGTGGTGATAATAAGAGACAGCCGGACTTATTTCTGAACACAGTGCCTCCATAGATCTCTATAGGGCCGTGCTTGCAGACACAAGTTATTTCAGCTTAACAAATTCCTTAACAGTGCTTTAAAGGAAAAAAACTATTTCCGATCTGTTCTCCCCAGGGTCCTTTTCTCACTTTGCGTTTTCTACTTTGGGGTGGATAGCAGAGAACAAACTGCTAGGCATGCCTTGCTGAACGGTGGAGAAGGGGCAGCACAAATCTTTCCAGCTTGCCCACCAATAAAAATATAAAAGGCTGTGTTTGCAGCACCGAAGAGACCTTCTCTGAGGCGCAAGCCAGGGCAATGTGTCTGGAGGTCCTGGACTGCCCAGACGACGAGACCTTCCTCTTTGCCTTGCTGATGTGGTCCAAAGGAAATCAGAGCAATGCATTTTGCACCAGCTTGGCTGCAAAAGTTGCTGGAAGAAAATGTACAAGGTGCCATCCAACTGTCTTAGGGACTCCACTCTGGATTTGTGTAGAGTTTACTCCTGAGCCTTGCCTTCTCCCGATTGCCATTCTAGAAAAACCAAAGGTGTACATATTTTGTGGTCTGGTACACAGTCACTCACAGGGACATGGGTGGTGCTGTGGTCTAAACCACAGGGCCTAGGGCTTGCCGATCAGGTCAGCGGTTCGAATCCCCGCGACGGGGTGAGCTCCCGTTGCTCGGTCCCTGCTCCTGCCCACTTAGCAGTTCGAAAGCATGTCAAGTGCAAGTAGATAAATAGGTACCACTCCGGCGGGAAGGTAAACGCCGTTTCCGTGCGCTGCTCTGGTTCGCCATGCTGGCCACATGACCCAGAAGCAAGATGAGCACCGCAACCCCAGAGTCGTCCACGACTGGACCTAATGGTCAGGGGTAGCTTTACCTTTACCTTACACAGTCACTGTACACGTAGGCTTTATTTAACTGCTTTGGTTAATAGCCTGCCAATAAGTTGCAGGCCTGCTGTAACCTTTTCCCCAAACATTGTACAAATGAAAAAAGAGCATGTGCATTTTTTTACGGGTGTCAGAGAAAACATATCCCAGCCATTCTTGCCCACCTAATTGCTTGTTGCATTCAAAGAGGTGCACACAGCAATTGTGATTGCTTTTGGGAAACTGTGGGGGACCAACAGCAAACAGTGTAAATCAGGCATGGCCAAACTTGGCCCTCTAGATGTTTTGGGACTACAATTCCCATCATCCCTGACCACTGGTCCTGTTAGCTAGGGATGATGGGAGTTGTAGTCCCAAAACATCTAGAGGGCCAAGTTTGGCCATGCCTGGTGTAAATGAAGGCATACAGGCTTAAACACTCATGTTTATTAGCTCCCTTCTACATCTATTTGGATGTGCTAAGGATGTGTGTCTGTTCACACTTCACACGTTTGCACGGCTGCCATAAATACAATCATTTTGCACAGCCTGGAACTGCTTTGCGTATATTGAAGTGCTGCAGCAAATCAGCTTATATTCCTTCAGAGAATTAGGGCTGCCTTAAGCTTTGCCTCCCACATAGTTTAAAAGCTACTGACGTAGGTCGAGTTGTGGTCTAAACATGTGGAATGGTCAACCACAAATACTTCATCGGTCAAAGCTCTATTGGTGGCTCGTCAGATGTTGCTACTGTCTCCAACCTCCATCACCTCTGATCATTGGACATGCAGTTTGGGCTGATGGAAATTGGCTTCCCAACAAGACCTGGAGAACCACAGGTCCCTCCTGCCTGGTCTATGACCTTAGAATGGTCCTCACAGGAGATGTGGGGCTCCAATCCTGTGTGGTTACCTGGGGCCTAAGCTCCATTGAACTCAACAGGACTTACTTTTGAGTAGACTGCACTGCTAAAACATTCCGTTACATGGATTCTCCGTATGAGGAAAGACTTTTCAGCACTAACCACAGATGAACATCTAAAGTGGTTCTTAAAACTTGAGAGTTGTGAGCCGCTAGGAGGTTGCAATCATTAGGGCTGTCACCAAATTGCATACATTTGCATGATTAAAATAATCATTCTAATTATTTTTCGCGTCTGGGTGATGCATGTGCGTGTTGCAGCCGACACATTATAGGAGGCGTATTTCCCCCTTCTATGTGAGAAAAGAGTAAAGGACTCTTTTAATAACTGCTTGCATTAAAAATACATGCACGTTGCAGCCTGCGTAATCGAGGAACCTGTTGGGTGATCCCCCCCTTTTTTAAAGAAATCAATTAAATGTTACAGGCCTATTAATTATTATTTAAATTGTACCATCAAGGTGCATGCTATTTAGAGCAATGGGGGGGAAATGTATCTGCCCCAAGGAGCTTACAATTTAAAATTCAAACGCTGGAGAGGTCATTCAAAAAAGCGAAGGGCAAATAGAAGGGTAATGTGCATCCTATTCAAGTTAAGCACACTTAGGCCTAGCTTCAAAACACCAATGCAAGGCTACACCTGGAGACACGATTCTGACACTGGAAACATCACCCCTACGATGAATGAGATGCTAGTTCCCATACTTTCTTCTTCATACTTTTCTTCTCCAGAAAGCTGTTCCTGAGGGCTGGAAAATCCTCAAGATTGCTTGCACCCACTGGATTAACGGCGTCAAATAATTATCTCTCTCTGCTATGCCACCGTGCTTTCGTTCTGGCTGCCCTGAAGTAGCTTAGCACAACCAAGTGGATTGGGGTATGTGTTTGTGTCCCCTTTACAACACGGAGGGCAGAAGGGTGGTGGCGTGGCTGACTCAAAAGTAAAAGGGGTAGATCGCTCAAGAATCTGATGCAGGAAGGTGGACTGTTGCAAAGTCAACTCTGCACCCCTGGAGTCCAACTATGAGTAGTATGTTGTGTAGAAGTTGCAATACACCCTTCAGCTTTTCAGCTTTAAGAAATTAACGTTGACATGTTGTCTGCTGTGCCAAAGATACCAAAGGGCCTGCCGAGAAGGTCTGCATTATGGGGAAGAGAAATACAGTGGTACCTCGGGTTACATAAGCTTCAGGTTACATACGCTTCAGGTTACATACACTTCAGCTTACAGACTCCGCTAACCCAGAAATAGTACCTCGGGTTAAGAACTTTGCTTCAGGGTGAGAACAGAAATCATGCTCCGGCGGCACGGCGGCAGGAGGCCCCATTAGCTAAAGTGGTGCTTCAGGTTAAGAACAGTTTTAGGTTAAGAACGGACCTCTGGAACGAATTAAGTACGTAACCAGAGGTACCACTGTATCGGAACTAGCTTCAGAGAATAAAAAGCGGAATGGGCAGTGGAGGAGCCACAGTGAAACTAGGCAACTTTGCCCGTGTGGAGAGAGGTTGGAACGAGAAGGAAGATTGGCAGAGGAGTTTGGCAAAGGGAGATGACAGCTTGCAGGTAGAGTAAGGCACGTTACAGCACGAGTGAGGTCTGCCGCTGAATGAGAGAGCAGGAAGAAAGCCTATGCATGTGAATTGCAGTTATGCAGACTTAGCGCATGGCAGAGACTTCTCGCAAACTGCTCACCTTGAGTTAGGAACTGTCATGTCCTTATGTTTTGCAGGGGGCAGCATGCACTCATATGTCGGGCACATTTTGCATGCATAATGCGGAAATCAGAAGAATTTTAGGTCGCCTGGCTGCAAGGAAATCAGGTGTGGCTCCCCCTCCCATTCCAAAATCCTTCTCCCTTAGCCAGCTTGTGCTCTGGGCATGTATGTTTACATTTAGACAAGTGCTTCTGCAACATTCTTCGGTTTACTTGTCTTATCAGCAGCTGCTGCGTGAACACACACACACAGCTGATAAGCCCTTTTTAGTAATGGGCTAGTTTGAAAGAGACTCCCCCAAGCTTTCTCTCACACTGTGCAAAAGCTTACAAGCGTCTGATAAAGAATCAATATTTCTTTGCGCGAGACAATGAAACGGAAAAAATCTTTTATTAATGTCTTCACAAAGTTACAGCGGTAAATGAATAAACATTATTATAGAGTTAAAACTGAGGTCTGAAAAACTATACATCTTGTCAAGTCTAGGGTACAGCAGGTAGCATTAAAAAGGAAGTCAAAGTGGAGTTTCAAAGAGCTGCTGGCTATTGTTTCTGAGGCACGTCGGTGAGGGGGGTGTTTCGAATCTGTCCATAAGAGCGTGCAAAGTCCCTGGAAAACAGCAGAACAAAAGACACACATATGTATATATTCTTGGAACCAATAATTATTGGTGACGCTCTGGGGACGATCACGTTGCAGGTGGCGGAAAGCACCAATTAGAAATGTTACTGATTTATGCGGGGAAACCTTTTATATCCGAGAACAAAACAACTGAGTGGGTGTCCTGTTAAGCAGAGATGACCAATCGCAAAGGGCAGGCTAAAGATAAATTTCGAGAAGAACAACACACCCTTTTCACACCCCGCATGGGAGATGAAAACTAGCAGCGATATCCCACAGACAGGCCTATCTTTGCTCCAGCTGTCACACATTCAGCTGTGGCATAAATCAGCACATGCAAAACATACAAATGCTACAGAGAGGTGTTTAGCAGCCATCAGCTCAGGCCTGACCTGCATATGCAACAGGATGAAACAGCAGAGGGGAACCTTTCACTTTGGGCTGCAGGTGGAAGGTGACATTTCTCCTTGCGTAAACTAATTCCCTGGACACGTAAGAAAAACAAAGGCCTAGCAGCTCAGGAAGAAAGCTCAGCGGGGTTTGAGATGTACAAGTTTTCTACTTGCAGTGAGACATCATTCTGCTCTGTGCACAGAAAGTGTCAGAGCGCTTTTGGGAAAAGCAAATCTTAATGTTCAAGAAGCAGTGTTAATGCCTTTGAGACACAGACACCAGGGAATTAAAGACCCAGTTCTTACTGAGGTTGTGGGAAGTGGTGCAGCCCTGGCACAGGTTTACCAATCCCATGCGAGCCAGGCTTTGGGGGAAAGACTGCAATGATCAGGCCCTGCTTGGGAACCTGTAACTGGACGGATAAAAACTTGAGCATCTCCAGATGTTGCTAAACGCCAGCTCCCATCAGCCCCAAGTCCCAGCGTCACCAATGGATGATGGGAGATTCACTCTAGCAACATCTGGAGGGCCCATAGTTCTTCTAGAGGTTTTTTACTAGAAAATAGGATGCTGGACTTGAATCAGGGCAGGCAAGGCAATTATTGTGCTCCTGTGATTATGTGTTGACTGAACAAAGTCCTGGAGCATTAAACTTAGACCTGGATTGGCTTTCTGTTGTGCCAAAACAGAATAATTGTTTTCACATGCTCCTTTCAAGCTCTTAAGTCTCGAAGAGTTGCTATATTCCTACTTTGAGGAAATGGAGATTTGCTGAACATCGAGTCTGATCTTCTGACTGTTTCCATCACAAGTGATGCTGCAAGATCTTGTTTGGGGTGTACAAATACACAAAAAATCTTTTTCAAGGAAGGAGGAAAAGAAACCTGCTTTCTTTAATGCTAGACTTTTCCCCACAAGGGTTTGCTTATATTTAAAGTTTGCTTATATGTAAATCTTCCACACACTTAAGGTTTCAGAAACAGATCACACCCTGCAAGACTAAAAAACGTTTCTTAGGTTGGGGAGCAATGTCTGGTTCAAGTGATTGCCAGCACTTTTAAGGTTATGGGGGTGAATTTAGGCCAAGTTATACATGCTAGCATTATTTCATGTCTTCAACCTCAAGTGATGGCTTTCATGTGCAAACAGCCATCCCAGGTGAAACACCAAATGCCAAGTTGTCTTATCATTTTGCTTCTTCTTTAAATATCTATAGGGCTGTCACGAGGAAGAAGGAGCAAACTTCTTGTCCCCTGTTCCAGAGGCTCTGGAGACCAATGGCTTCTGGTTACAAGAAAGGAGATTCCGACTAAACATCAGGAAGAACTGTCTGACAGTAAGAGCTGTTCGACAGTGGAACAGACTCCCCGAAGAGGAGGACTCTCCCTTCCTAGAGGTTTTTAAGCAGAGGGTGGATAGCCATCTGTCATGTATGATTTAGCTGAGATTCCTGCATTGCAGGGGGGTCGGACTAGATACTACAATTCTATGATTCTCGAACAGACACAGAGACAGTTCACGTGTTCTACTGCAATATGGAAAGTATGCATGCATGGGTGAATCCATTCTTATTCAAAGGACCCACAAGAGTCTCCCAAGTGAGATCTGAACCTTGGCTTAGAATCGTAGAATTGTAAATTTGGAAGGGACCACAAGGGTCATCCAGCCCAAACCCCCTGCAATGACGGAATATTTTGCCCAACATGGGGCTCAAACCCAGAACTCTGAGATCAAGAGTTTCGTGCTCTCCCGACTCAGCTTCTTAGGATGTTTCCACATAGCAATGCTCTCTGGGGATTAGTCTGCTTTGACTATTAAAAAAGGTAAAGGTAAAGAACCCCTGACAGTTAAGTCCAGTTGCAGACAGCTCTGGGGTTGCGGCGCTCATCTCACTTTACTGGATGAGGGAGTCGACTTTTGTCCGCAGACAGGTTTTCTGGGTCATGTGGCCAGCATGACTAAGCCGCTTCTGGAGAACCAGAGCAGCACATGGAAACGCCGTTTACCTTCCTGCTGGAGTGGTACCTATTTATCTACTTGCACTTTGACGTGCTTTCGAACTGCTAGGTTGGCAGGAGCAGGGACCGAGCAACGGGAACTCACCCCGTCGCGGGGATTTGAACTGCCAATGTTCCGATCGGCAAGCCCTAGGCTCAGTGGTTTAGACCACAGCGTCACCCACGTCCCTGCTTTGACTATTAGACTAACACCAATCCAGGGTGTTTGGCAAACACCACATATATTGGCGGTGCCAACTGCTGCCAGTTCAAAATGCACTAGCAGCGGTTAGCACTGCAGCTGTCTCTCCAAAGTGTCAATGGTAACACTGCCTTTCACCTACAGCTTCCAGAGAAATTCTGATGATGCACATATTTACCCTGGCTTTTGACACCTGAAGTCGGGACCCATTTTTATTATTATATTTTGTTTTGAGCTGTTCTTTTAATAGCACGCTTTAAGGTTGTAAACCATCTCTAGGATGAAGGGTGGGAAATAAATAAATTAATAGTTCCTTCCCCGCAGATACCCAAGGAAGAAACAGCATACGTAAAAGGAAGAGGTAGCAGAATTGATACAAGCCACAGAACTGAGCTTTCCTTGGTGCGTAAATTTTTAAAGCACAGCACAAACACAGAGATAGGATGTGAAAACAGGGAGTTAGATGGCCTGGCTAGCTGGTTAACAGCAACCTATTTTTATGGAATGAGATGAGTGCATTTCTACCAAGTGTGCTTGGCTAGATGGATTGCCCAAAACAGGGGTCGGCAAATTTGTCTGACCAGTGAGCCAGACTGTTATCTCCCCTACCTGTTGGGGGCCAAATTTGACACACTGGAAGGTACCTTTTTTGCAGAGTGCTATCTGGCAGGGTGGCGCTGTGGGTTAAATCACAGAGCCTAGGGCTTGTCAATCAGCAGGTTGGCGGTTCGAACCCCCGCGACGGGGTGAGCTCCCGTCGCTCGGTCCCTGCTCCTGCCAACCTAGCAGTTCGAAAGCACGTCAAAGTGCAAGTAGATAAATAGGTACCACTCCGGCGGGAAGGTAAACGGCGTTTCCGTGCGCTGCTCTGGTTCGCCAGAAGCGGATTAGTCATGCTGGCCACGTGACCTGGAAGCTGTACGCCGGCTCCCTCGGCCAATAAAGCAAGATGAGTGCCACAACCTCAGAGTCGTCTGCAACTGGACTTAGCGGTCAGGGGTCCCTTTACCTTATCTTGCGGGGTGCATTTCAGGAGCCTGGACAAGACCCAACAACCAGCTGATGGTTCTGCCTTGCACAGGGCTATGTGGGCACTGCTGAGCAGTGGATCGGCAGTGCCTGGAAACCCCACTTTGGCTGACTCAGGTCATTACTTGCCCCATGCCAAGCATCAAATCACACACTTCGTTGGCTTTCTTACCCTCCCTTCCCCAAAAGGTCGCAGGGTGGATTGGAACAATCAACGATAAAAAACAGCCACTAACCATAAAACAAGGGTAAACACAAATAAAAAACAGTTCCATCTGTACAGACAACTTCACAAATTCAGTTCCCACTTGCACAAATTTTGGAGGCAGAGCAATCGCTGTAACGACGGTTTGCAAACCAGCTCTAATATGTCATGTGGTATTTTCGTTTGCCGTTCCCTCCCAAACCATGGCTTACAATAGACTCAGGTGAAGAATGACAGTTTGGCATGTTATCCAAAAACAGGATACCAATGCAGAATCTCACCCGAGCCCTGAATAACAGAATTTGGTATGTAGGCTTATTTCATTTCCATTGTAAGGGTGCATAAAGATGCAAAACAGATTGAAATGCTGTTTACTAGTTAATAGATATTTTTCCCCAGCATACCATTAATCAAGTTTAAAAATAAGCACAGGTACCTACCAATGCGTCAACAGAAACATGTTTTTAATCTTCTTGGCTTCCCCTGGCATTCAGTGTTTCCTGACAAGAGAAAAGATTTCTTTTTACTAACTAAAACACCCCACAATTCTAAAATCTAAAATAGGTAGCAGTTCATAGTTATCATTATTAAAAGACATCAAACCAACAATTACAAAAAAGCTTTAGGGGGGGAAAACACACATTTGTAATGTTTTAAGTTCTTAGTTACATTAGTCGTCCATAAATTCTAGGATTACAAGTTACTAGTTATGAGGTTTTACATTTGTTTAATAGGGAATAATTTCCTCCAATTAAACTGACCGAACTAAGGCTTTTTAGATGACTAGAACAAATTAAGCTTTTTAATATGAAATTTTAGGTGGTGATCTTAAAGCCTCCCTTTTCTATAATCTAAAATAGAACTTGCTAATTTGTACCCTTTCCCTGCTTTTATTGGTTATATTAAGATAAATTAAGTGAGATTAAAATCTTATTTGATTTATTTACCTTTGCAAATGAAGACCGTTTTAACGGTTACACATCCTCTGCCTCTGGCGAAAGCGACCTCAATTAGTCAAGTCAGAAAGTCTTTAAAAGCTTTGTGTTTATTGCTTCCAGCACGGAGTGAGGTGGTCATTAAGGTACCAAAATTCTCAAAAAACAAACAAAAATTCCGAAGTTGCACTAAGTGAAGAAATGCTCAACAAGATGAAAACTAAGTCACAGGTGTTGTTGTTTTTTAAATTTTTTTTGTTTCAGAAAAAAACATTAACTATTTTAAACCAATAATTTGTTTTTTTTAAAAAATGTGGAAATCCAGTAGATCGATACCATTTGGATAATTCCTTTAAAAGCCTTTAAGTCTATATTGTGTGTATAGGTGAATAAATATATGTATATCTATATATCTATAATATAATGAAATGCACCTTTAGGTTTATACCATTTTATTAAAAAAGCAAATAGTTGTACAGTGTTTTAGTAGGAGCAATTTAATATTGATCGCTGTTAAAAATCACTCCCTCCCTGGTTACTACTATTTATGAAGGTTTTTAAATAAATAATGCATACTCTCACACACACTGATTTTTCTTTCAAAAGTTTATTTAGTATCAAGCAAGAGTAATCTTTGCTTAACACTACAGAACATTTCAAGACTCAAGTTACAAAATACCACATTATTTGCATCTGTGATCTGCCTCCCTTTTTACGTAGGTTTGCAAAGAGAAAGACTAGCAAAATGGTTGAAAGATAAAAACTAGAAGAACTAAATTGTCGAAAACCTTTAAAATAAAAGGTTACGCTTAGGTTAAAATCATGGATTAACATATTTAATAAACCTAGCTGTTTTTAACACTAGTTAATCAAAGGTTATATTTTCTCTCTCTCTCTCTTTTTTTGTTTGTTTTGATCACCTATCGGTTCTCCCCCCACCCCCGCCCACCCAAATACAATCTGGAAATAACAAAGTTCCGCGTTTCAACGTGTCTTCCTGTCCAGGCTTTTCATTCAGCAAAAAATAGATTACGCTCAGTCCGTCCATTCAGATTAAGCACTTTGATTTTAATAAAAAGGGATTGTTCATAGAAAAAAATTACTTTGAACAGTATACAGGACTGGTGGAGATTGGGTATTTCACAACATCAGACAGTGTAATCAGTATCTGGCATATGGCTGTTCTCTGTAGCCTCCTTTTGTTGTCCTTGCTGAAGGTGCCTTGTGTCTTGAACTGGTCCATTCTTCCTGTCCTGAAATAAGGAAGCGTAAACATGGTTCAGGCTTCTCCTAAATAGATCTGCGGCTTATTTTGGGGGAGAGGAAAAGGGTGGCAAAGGGGCATAGCTCAGTGGCACAACTCTAGACAGGGGAGCAGGCAGAGAGGAGGAATAAACAGACAGATCTCCTGAAGGAGGGGTGCAGAAAGTAGAGCCCTCCCCCCCCCAAAAAAATCATTATTGGGACCTGTGCTTTTTTAAGTTGTTCATAAACCTTCTAGACTAGGGTTTCCCAAACTTGGGAGTCTCCAGCTTCTTTTGCACTACGATTCCTATCATCCATAGCTAGCAGGTCCAGTAGTCAGGGATAATAATGATAAATGATAATAATTTATTATTTATACCCCGCCCATCTGGCTGAGTTTCCCCAGCCACTCTGGGCGGCTTCCAACAAAACACTAAAATACAATAACCTATTAAACATTAAAAGCTTCCCTAAACAGATGTCTTCTAAAAGTTTGGTAGTTATTTTTCTCTTTGACATCTGGTGGGAGGGCGTTCCACAGGGCGGGTGCCACTACCGAGAAGGCCCTCTGCCTGGTTCCCTGTAACTTGGCTTCTCGCAATGAGGGAACCGCCAGAAGGCCCTCATCGTAGTGCAAAATCAGCTGGAGACTCCCAAGTTTGGGAAACCCTGGTCTAGAGTTAGGGGTCAGCAGGGAGCTGGCAATGTTTGCTAATGATACTAAACTGCTTAGCCTCTTTGAAACGAAAGGACCTAGCCAAAGTGTGTGAGCGGGCAGCAAAACCAGAGCCGTCTTTCCCATACAGCTTAGTGGTGCGTCGCGCCAGGGCGCCGGCCTCTCAGGGGTGCCCCAGCAAGTGGGGGAGTTGCACGGCTTTGCCGGTGGCCTCCGCTTTCCCTGCATGCCCGCCAGCTGTGCCCCACCAACCATAAGGCTGGCAGGAGTGCAGCTTCCCTCCCAAGCCTCCTTGGGAGAAGAGCGATGCTCACAGAGGCTTGGAAGGGAAGCTGCGCTCTCCTCCCATGGAGGCTTGGGAGGGGTGCAACTTCACCCCCAAACCTCTGGGGGAATCGCTGTCCTGCAGCGGCATGGGGGAGAGTTGTGCCCCCCCCAGATGGCTAGCAGTGCGCAGCTACGGCCACCCCAACACTATCCATGGTAATCTGGGGGCGCTGGGTGGATATTTGCACCCCAGCGCCACATCTGCTAAAGACGGCCCTGAGCAAAACAGCAAACATTGCACAAATCCAAGGTGTGCTCACACTGGTCGCTTCACCTTAAAAAGGTTATTGCAGAGTGGGGAAAGGGTTCGGAAAAAGGCAACCCAAATGATCCGAGGGGGTGGATCGACTCCCCCAAAGAGTTTGCAGCGTTGGGGACTTTGTAGTTTTGAGAAAAGCTGAATGATGGAATTTTTACAAAATTATGCATGACATGGAGGAAGCAGGCAGAGAAAAGCTTTCCTTCCTCTCTCATAACACTAGAACTTCCAGACATCCAACAAAGTTGAATGTTGGGAGATTCAGGGACAGATGAAAGAAAGTACTTCACACATTCACCCCCCCCCCCCCGGCAGTGATGGCCACCAATGTGGATGGGATTTAAAAGAGGATTAGACAAACTCATGGAAGAAAAGGCTATCAATGGCCTTAGCTATACTCTGTGTCCATGACTGAGGCCAGTACAGGTGAAACTCGAAAAATTAAAGGCTCGGGAACCCATTGCAGGTGTTATGGATTGAATGGCTACTGCATCTTTTCACAATATTCTAATTGTCAGAGATTGTTAATTTGGGGTTTTCATCAGCTGTACGCCATAATCATCACAATTATGACAAATAAAGGCTTGACATATCTCGCTTTGCATGTCATGAGTCTATCTCATATATTAGTTTCACTAATTAGTTGAATTACTGAAATAAATGAACTTTTCCACGATATTCTAATTTTTCGAGTTTCACCTGTAGGATTCTGAATACTAGTTTCCAGAAAGCACAGCAGGGGTGTCTATCTTTGTAAGGCAATGTCCTGTTCCATTCAGTATGAAGGAGTAGGTGGGGGCTATGGGACCTCAGGTCTAGGGGTTGAAATATTGCCTTCCAGGCCTTCAAACCCTCATCAGGACATGCCCCTCACCATTGCAGGGGGTTGGGCTAGATGACCCCCGGGACCCTTCCAACTCAATGATTCTAACCCTGCTTCACACCACCAGTGTTTTTCCTGTCTTGAATGTGCCCTTGACCTTTTGGGGAGCTACATAAAAACCTCAGAGATAGCGTGTAGCTTTCAGGCGGGTTGTTTTTGGTGTGTGTGTGTGTGTTCGTGTGTGTGTTTCTTGAGATTCTCTGGTCCCAGACCATTTAAAGGTCAAAACCATCACTTTGAATTGAGCCCGGAGACGAACTGGCAACTAACGAAACTGGTGGAGGATTAATGAGTGTACCAAGATCCATTCTATCAGCCTCAGATCAAAGCTGGCAGCTACGACGACTGCATTAACAAAGAGGCAGTCGCTATAATTAAACAAAAACATCCTATGCACATAGCCTGAGCTTTCTCTCTCCACTCCTCCCTTATTGAAAAAGGATGGCTGGGCTTAGCCTTATGCATTAAGATGCACACAGTTTCTCTCCATGCTCTGGGTTCAGACGTATTCTGTGGTTTGGTTCCCTGCTTGGCTAAGACAGCAGCAAAATGGGCTGTGTGCCCATACTGAATATGCTAAACTCCTGCTAAGGCAACCTTCTCAACCTTGCGCCTTCCAGGCCTGTATCTAACATCAGCCCCAGCCATGGTGGCAGGGGCTGCTGAAAGTTATGGTCAAAAAGATCTGGAGGACACGAGACTGGGCAAGGTTGGTTAAAGGCTTTCGATTACATGCTTTGGACTATCTTCCGCTTGGACTACTGCAATGCACTCTCTGTGGGGCTACCTTTGAAGGTGACTCAGAAACTAGAACTAATCCAGAAGGCGGGAGCTAGACTGGTGACTGGGAGTGGCCGCCAGGACCATGTTAACACTGGTCTTAAAAGTCCTACATTGGATCCCAGTACATTTCCAAGTACAATTCAAACTGTTGGTGTTGACCTTTAAAGCCATAAACAGACTTGGCCCAGTATACCTGAAGGAGCGTCTCCACCCCCATCTTTCAGCCTGGACACTGAGGTCCAGCTCCAAAGGCCTTCTGGTGGTTCCCTGACTGTGAGACATGAAGCTACATAGAACCAGGCAGAGGGCCTTCTCAGCAGTGGCACCCATGCTGTGGAAAGCCATCCCATCAGATGTCAAGGAGATAAATAGCTATACAGTGGTATCTCTGTTTACGTCCTTAATTCGTTCCGGAGGTCCATTCTTAACCTGAAACCGTTCTAAACCTGAAGCACCACTTTAGCTAATGGGGCCTCCCTCTGCTGCCGTGCGATTTCTGTTCTCATCCTGAAGCAAAGTTCTTAACCCGAGGTACTATATCTGGGTTAGCGGAGTCTGTAACCTGAAGTGTATGTAACCCGAGGTACCACTGTACAACTTTTAGAAGACATCTGAAGGCAGCCCTGTGTCAGGAGGCTTTTAATGTTTGGTGTTTTATTATGTTTTTATATGTGTTGGAAGACTCACTGGGGCAACCCAGCCAGATGGGCAGGGTCTAAATAATAAAATTATTATTATTATTACATCTGAATGCAGACATTCTGAACCAATGGGAGCTTCCAGACCACCCTGTTCCGTCCATTTAGATATCACTTCGGAAGCAAGGAAAGACGGCAAATCTTGCTTTGTGTGTGTTGCATTAAGCCCATTGCAGGCCTCTTTGCTGAAACGTTTCGCCATCACGAGGCAAGCTGAAGCCAGGCCTCCCGCTGCCAGGCAGCTCATTTTAATGCCGAAGCATGAAAACGATCAAAGCTATGCAAGTCCGTGGAGACCAATTTAGCATGTTGCGAGGGGGGTAAGAAGGAGGCTTAAAGCAGTCTTTCCCTTTTGATACTATCGTGTAATCGGCTGCTCCCCCTCAAGGTGACTTGCGGACATTTAAGCCTGTGACACGCAGGCAGCCTGTGTGGTAGAACGATTTACTATGACAAACAAACCCAAGCGGGGGGCCCGGTTGCTTCAGGTGGGAGGTGTGGTGGATATTATTTATTTATTTATTTTAAGCATCAACAAGCATACTTCAAAGGTGTCCCCAGAAATGGTTTCCAGACTTGCCGCTGAAGAAGTGTTGCAACATCCATTAAGCGGGGGAAATTGCGAGTCACCTGCTCTGACAGCAGGCAAGTCGCGAGGGTGTTATTTGCGGCAAGACGGGGAGGGGTGCCCAGCCTCATGACAGGTCGGATCCTGAGCCCCTCTGATCTCCAGCCAAAGGTTTAACGTTATCCCCAAAGCAAAGGTGTCTCTTAACATGCTTTGTGTGTCTAATCCGACACAGATTTCTTTAATTAAACCTGTCACCTCTGCACTCCGGCGCGTGTGCGTGTGTGTTTTTAATTAATTTCCATCGAGTAGCATGTGGATTCTGCTCTGGAAATTATTCTTTATCAACAAGAACCCCAGCTCCTCTTTTCCCCTTCTGCCTACCTAAAGGACTTTTTTTTCAAATATATAACCTCTGTTTAATGACCTACCTCCTTGAATTCGTTCAAGTGGCGCAGAAAAGCAAAGCTAAAGCATTGGGGGTTGGGAGAAACCCCGCAGGCCAAGTGAGAAGCGTTAAAAATATTCAGCAAGGAACTTGAGTTAAGAATGAGGTCAAGGGCGCGTTCATACATCCAGACACACCAGCTCGAGCCAAGGAGACGCAGGCAGCGGCCTGGTATACCCAGAAGCTAGAGGGCAGGTTCTCAGACATCATGACACACCTGTTCTATAAAGATAAAGGGTAAAGGGACCCCTGACCATTAGGTCCAGTCGTGGCCAAATCTCGCTTTATTGGCCAATGGAGCCGGCGTACAGCTTCCGGGTCATGTGGCCAGCATGACTAAGCCACTTCTGGCCAACCAGAGCAGCGCACGGAAACGCCATTTACCTTCCCGCCGGAGCGGTACCTATTTATCTACTTGCACTTTGACGTGCTTTTGAACTGCTAGGTTGGCAGGAGCTGGGACTGTGAAATGGGAGCTCACCCCGTCGTGGGGATTTGAACTGCCGACCTTCTGATCAACAAGTCCTAAGCTCTGTGGTTTAACACACAGCGCCACCCGCGTCCCATTCTATGCCCATGGCCAATTCATTCCACAACTGGGAGAATTCAGCTACTCTCTGTTAATCCCCACCTTAAAAGGCTCCTCTTACGTGTATCCTTTAGCTTAAGCCCTCCTCTCTCAACTGAAATGAAGCGTAAATCTGTGAAACTGAATTTGCACATTTTCATCTCTCCTTACGCTTTGCCCTCTATCAGGATTTAGAACGGTGTTCCCAAAACTTGGGTCTCCAGCTGTTTTTGAACTACAATTCCCATCATCCCTTGACCACTGGTCCTGCTACCTAAGAATCATGGGAGTTGTAGCCCAAAAAAGGAGCTGGAGACCCAAGTTTGGGAAACCCTGATGATAAAAAAGTCCTTGAGGCTTCTCTCCCCTGCGCACTTCTTTAAAGCTTGTATTACTTTAAAAACATTATTATATACAGGGTATGAGTGTATGTGTGGGTATTAATAACATTATTTGCATTAGCACATGTTTGCAGTCTTCCAAGGAGATCAAAAGGAGGTGAATAGTAGCAGCAACATGGAAGGAGAAACCAGTGAGCTGAGATCTGTTAAACTCTTTGTTGGGGACGTTCAGAGATACCTGACTTGGCTCAGTGCTACTCGTGAAAGGAAACACAGCACCGTAAATTGAGAGGCACCTGTTGGCTATGCTAAAGTTTGTCCAGCCGACATTGTGAACAGGCCAGACTGTTTGCCGTGTGTGTGTGTGTGTGTGTGTGTGTGTGTGTGTGTGTGTTCATGCACGAGTGGGAAACTACCATGTGGGGGGGGGCAGTTGGCAAATGGCAACAAGGGAAAGTGAAAGAAGCATTTGCAAGGCAGGAGAACTCCAGACAGCAAGAACATAAAAATGCCCTGCTGGATCAGACCAAGGCCTGTCTGGTCCTGCATTCTGTTCTCACACTGATCGGCCTGATGTTGACAAGAAGCGAACTAACAGGACAAGAAGGCAAAAGACCTCTCTCGCTCATACTCTGCAGCAACTGGAGTGCTGCCTGCGATTCTGAATGTTCAGCTTCTTTGGCCTATCCTGGGATGGGTTCTAGTATTATGAAAGGCGGAGAAAAACGTTCTCTACCCACTTCCTCCATGGCATGCAGAATGAAACCTGCCGCTTCAGTGGAAACGGTGTCTTGTAGTGTGCAGATGTGAGAGCAGATTTTTCTTTTTCATGCAAGGCGGCAAATTCAAAATGCCTGAGAACCATTCTCTTTTTACATGAAATTCGCTTCTCCCAGAACATTAAAGTTACTCACTGTAAGAATCGTATGTGTCGTCACTCAGGCCATGGGCGTAATCATAGTAATCACCACCACTGTTTGGAAAGAGAAAAACAATCCAGCTGTTAATAAAAGAATTGCGATACAGCAGGAACACAGCTCACAAGAGCTTGGGAAAATGTGCTTTTTGCAGCCGGGCTCCCCCTGCCCACTCAAAAACCAATGACGAACCTGCTACCTGGGCAGGGGTCACCTATGTGGTGCCCTCCATATGTGGATGGACTACAACTCCCATCATCACTGACCAATGGCTATCTGCAAGACACCATGCTGGCTATCCCTGCACAGAGGTGACTAATAAAAAAAAACCATAAAATTTTATCAAGGCTTTTCGTAATACAATTAAAAATGAACTAATCTAAATAAAAACAGAATGCTCTTAAGCCTTATCTCACACAGAGAGTGGTGGACCATCCTAGCTCCCACCTGGGAGCTTTCCTTTCCTCTCTTCCCTTTCCTGCCTATCATCGATTTTTAAATAATTGCTTAGATCCTTCCTCCCACCCTCCAACCTCCACTTCCCCAGCAGAATTGTAAACACAGAAATTATTTATGCAACTAAAATATACATTGCCCTGGGTCTACTGAATTATATTACTAGCCACACATTTTTTTAAAAAAAAATGTTTGGGATGTTCCTTGACCCAAACTTGGTCCACCGCTCAGGAATAAGGGCCATCGCATTGTATGCAGAAAGTCCCAGGTTCCATTCCCTACATCTCCAGCCCAAATTGGGAGTCTCATTGAACAGGGCTTGTGAATATTTTACCCTTTGAGATCCATTTCCCAGCTGATCAGACAGTTCTGGGCTGGGTGGAGTGATTATGTGGCTCAGCGTAAAACAGCTCTGCAGTCATACCTCGGTTTAAAGTCGCTTCAGGTTGAGCATTTTCAGGTTACGCTCTGTGGCGACCCGGAAGTAATGGAACGCGTTACTTCTGGGTTTCGCCGCTCACACATACGCTCAAAATGACGTCACGTGAATGCGCAGAAGCGGCAAATCGTGACCCGCGCAGATTGCGTTCTGCTCTGGATGCTAATGGGGATCCAGAATGGATCCCGTTCACATCTAGAGGTACCACTGTATTATGTTCATAAGGGGTTCAAGATGTTTTACACGAAGCCAGGTCAGCTGAAATATGTTTGTGTGTTTTGATGTTTTTTTTACCAGAATTGGGTCCAAAGCAGTTCACAAATTTAATCCATCAACTCACAATAATAACAAAATACGCACGATAAAAACCACCGGCAGATGAAACAGAAGCGATCAGGCTACGTTTTGCAATACTCGAAAAGCCTGGGAGAATGAAAAGGCTTTCATCTGGCACATAATGGGAAGCAGCCAGACAAACCACCATGGGAGGATGGTGCCATTGATGGGAGGTCACAGCACAAAAGTCCTCCATCTCTGGCCTCTTAATGAGGGAAAGAGAAAGGCCTTTTTATACCTGCTTTGCTGATCTGAATTATTCTGCAATTAGCGGACAAATTGGTTCACAAAGGCAAGTTGTTCCAAGCACATTAGAAAGAAACAGAGGGGCTCTTGCATGCTGTTGGGTCAACGGCTAACTGGTCTATTATGACTTGGCCTTGACTGGCAACATTTTCTGTCTCTTCACCCAGCTAATTGAGATAAGAGAGCAGAGCCATCCAACAGGTATATTGCGATCTACTGGTGGATCACGGGACCTTCTCGCCCCGCAAAGAAAAGCTGTTGACTTCCTAAAAAAAGCCCAACAACTTTGGTAGATCACTGCCAGTTTTTTTTATAGTGGGAGTAGATCTCAAGTTGGACATGCCTGCTCTAGAGGATGCGCATTAAATGGAGGGTGATTGATAATTGTGGACAATCTTTCCTCCAAGCCATCTCCTCACTGAGGAAACCCAAAGAAGGTTTCAAGGATCATAGCCAGATCAAAAGGACCACCAAAAATCTTTACAGGAGGGCACGTTGCAGCATCACTTTTTAATTCCACGAAAGCAACCCCCCCCCACCTAGTGCACACTCATATTTTGATAAGAGAATTTTATACTGACATTTGCTATCGTTCCATACAGTATCTGATTACTTATTGTACGACTCATCAAGTCTGCAGGCCTGAAAGCAGCTGAGCCCCCGTCCCTTTACCTGTCAATCCTGTCAGAATTACTTTGGCTGGGCTTCATTTTACAAACCTAAGTGCCTGTTAAACCGAAAGCGACTTGCCTTTCATGGCATGTAAACAGCAAAACCAATAATCCTTGGTGGGAAGGGAAAATTCGCTTATTTACATTGAAGGTATCTGGAGGGCGGGGGGAAATCCTCAAAACTTTATTAGCAGGCAGACCCTTCAGCACCAATAACCACATCAGAAAGTTATAACGCGAGGTGGCTGGAGCTGTTTGCTTGAGTGCAGCCTGCATTTAGCCTTCTCAGCCCACCCAACATGTAATTGAATTGTGCTCCTGTAAGCCTCCATTTTGCAGGCAGATTGAAATGAACCTGGCTACTTCTTAAATATGGGAACTTTACGGAAGGTGGCAAGAGCAAGTGAGGCACAACCGAAATATACCTAGCTGGCCACAGGGGAAATTTAAGGGGTGCATCCTGGCCAGGAGTTCACCTACCAGGCCTAGGGGGAAAAATGGACGTTCAATGAGTCTATCATTCTCCTGAGGTATGTTTTCAAGATGGTGTTTATCACAAGGAAATGCATTCTGCATTGCACTTTAAAATGCATTCTTAATAGCAAATGTAGGTGCTATAAAAGTTTTTAGGGTTTGTTTTTTTTAAGCCTTCTGTCAGAAGGGGAAAAAACACACTCTGCACAAGCTAACATTAGGTCCCTTAAAACGTCTGGCACTCAGAAACTCAGATATAATTAGATTAGATTAGATTAGATTAGATTAGATATAAACTCTAATCACTAAATGGCACCTTAAACTTAGGTTATGGTTGCCAGAATGGAATGTCTAGGCACCTTTTTTTCTTTTTACATTGAGGTTTGTATGGTTGTTGTAGTTAATTTCATTTCTATACCGCTTTATATTTTAAAGAACAAATCTCAAATGCCGGCACATCAAATAAAAACATCCAGAATAAAACGAATTCAAGCAATGTTATATGTAACTTATGTAATCTAGATTGTATATATGTATAATTAATGAAAATAAATAAAAATTTATTTGCAAAAAAAACAAAAACAAAAAACAACGAATTCAAGCTTCAAGGAAAATATTACAGATCCTTCTCTAAGGGATATTCTGCTTTCCCCAGTTGCCAGTCTGGAATCCAGAGATCTCCACACGGTCGCCATTGGACCCGTGCCAGTTCCAAAATGCGCCTGGCCAATTTCTAACATTGCTGGCACTCTGCACATGCTAAGAGGCACGGCTCCAGAACACAGAAGTGGGCAGCTTCAGGAAAACTTGTTGTGTAGGCTGCCAATCTTGAGAGTCACACAATGTGTAGCACTTGCACAATGGGGACTGTGCTGGACTGAGGACAAGCTCCAAGTTTTACTGAAAGCATGCGGACACCATGCATTCTAGACATCAGGCATGGAATATCATCTATCCCAAGCTAACCTGCCAGGAAACATTCACTGGGAAGAGAGTGCAATGTGATGTCCAGCTAGCTCGCAGCCACTCTTTCTGGGCACCAATAATCCTTTGGGGCACAAGGATTAAAAGTGCTCAGAGACTTGCTGAAGACAACAAGGGACCTTCACCGGTTCCGTTCTACCCCACAACAAGTTCCTGTCCTTGGACCTCAAGAAATAATAGCAAGTTTTATACAGTGAGGAAAAGCTATTAGGCGGGGAAGAAAAACCAAGTCCCGCAATCATTCATGAGCCAAAGAGGGAGAACGATTGCTTGTTAAAAAAACTGCACAGGCCTAAACAACTTGCAACCTGCCAAGCTGAACATGCCCCACTAGCTGTGTACTTGCTTGGTGTTGAATTTTGCAATCCAGGGCTCATTTGTTTATTTAAATAACATATAGGGTTTCAGCCTCGGAGAAAGTGCCCGAGCAGAAATAGCGGTGAGGTACGGGAATTCAGAATGTGTCCACCCTAATCAGAAGCCTCTGTATAAAAATAATAAATATGCTAAAAACCACTTTGGAAACAAGCTGTCAGAATCAATGAGGTTTTATTTGTTCGTGCTCCTCGCGTTCTGCCTTTCCAACACATCGCCCAGGGTGGCAGACAAATCAAAATAAAAACAGTGCCGCAAAAAGCAAAGCCACCTCGGAGGAGAAGGCAAGCTTTAGAGGGAAGTGCAGTGCTACAGGGCTGAAATGGGCCGGTTTTCTCCATGGATCAGTCAACGTTCTCCCCTCAATCAATCCACAGGAAGAGTTGAATGAACAATGCTTAAGAGAAGATGAGCGCTGGGAGCACAGATTGGTTGCCTTAACTATGGAAGGGCTGTGACGGCTATCCAACCCAATATTAGGCAAATACATTCCAACTAGAGATTGCACTCATCAAGAGAGGCATGCTCTAAGGCACCTGTCCCAGTGTGGCACTCCCCTGATGTTTCACACTACAATGTCCATCATCCCACAATGTCCAGGACAAGGTGTGCAGCCTGGGAGTTATTTTGGACTCACAGCTGTCCATGGAGGCACAGGTCAATTCTGTGTCCAGGGTGGCTGTCTACCACCTCCATCTGGTATGCAGGCTGAGACCCGACCTGACTGCACACTGTCTTGCCAGAGTGGTTATCTCCCACTTGGACTACTGCAATGCGCTCTAGGTGGGGCTACCTTTGAAGGTAACCCAGAAACGATAGCTAATCCAGAATGCAGCAGCTACACTGGTGACTGGGAGCGGCCGCCAGGACCATATTAACACTGATTCTAAAGGATCTACGTTGGCTCCCAGTACTTTTCTGAGCACAGTTCAAAGTGTTGGCCCTAAAGGGTCTTGGCCCTGTATACCTGAAGGAGCGTCTCCACCCTCATCGTTCAGCCCGGACACTGAGGTCCAGCTCCGAGGGCCTTCTGGTGGTTCTTTCACTGTGAGAAGTGAAGCTACAGGGAACCAGGCAGAGCACCTTCTCAGTAGTGGTGCCCTCCCTATGGAACACCCTCCCATCAGGTGTCAAGAAGACGAGTAACTACTTAACCTTTAGAAGACATCTGAAAGCAGCCCTGTATTTAATGTGTAATGTTTTTGTATATGTTGGAAGCCACAAAGTGTGGCTAGGGCAACCCACACAGATGGCAGGGTATAAATAATAAATTCTTATTCTTATCCCTGACTACTGGTTTGCCAGCTGGGGACCATGGGAGCTGCAGTTCAATACTTAAAGCACTCTTCCTCTGAAGAGGAACGAAAACCATTTTCCCGGGGTGGGTGGGAAGCAAGCTGTGCTGCAGTGATTTTAGAATATGCTAAGTGAGGACAATGGACGCGGGTGGCGCTGTGGGTAAAACCTCAGCGCCTAGGACTTGCCGATCGCATGGTCGGCGGTTCGAATCCCTGCGGCGGGGTGAGCTCCCGTCGTTCGGTCCCAGCTCCTGCCCACCTAGCAGTTCGAAAGCACCCTTAAGTGCAAGTAGATAAATAGGTACCGCTTTATAGCGGGAAGGTAAACGGCATTTCCGTGTGCTGCTCTGGTGCCGGTTCACTGGAGCAGCTTCGTCACGCTGGCCACGTGACCCGGAAGTGTCTGCGGACAGCGCTGGCTCCCGGCCTCTAGAGTGAGATGAGTGCACAACCCTAGAGTTTGTCAAGACTGGCCCGTAAGGGCAGGGGTACCTTTACCTTTACCTTTACCTTTTTAAGTGAGGACAATGCAACACTGCTTACGTATTATCAGAAAGAAACGGCTTGCATCTTCTGTACAGCTGCTAATCCAGCTGTTGGTAAGAGTACCCAGCACCGCCTTGCTATTATACCAAGTTCAGCTCCTTGGGTCAACTGCTCTAGCTGTTTAGCTACTGTGGATCTGCTTGACCTTTGCAAAGGCCTCTGTGTAGTGCTTAACATGAGAGCTTGTGTGGTACTACTGGGAAGCTCAAGGTAAAAATATTCAGAGTTCTGGCTGAATAGAGCCTCAAGTCCAAAGCATCCAGTCACATAGAAAGAGAACTGCCTATTCATGTTACATCAAGAGCCACTGAGATGTAAACCAGGAAAAGTACTGGCTGCCCAATGGAATTCTGCTAAACTTGAAAACACACATTTTTCTAACACAACCCAAGGGCTTTTTCGTTTGATCTCATTCTACGTTTAATCTGTATACCGCCTTTCTATACACAAGGCGGTCTACAACCGGCTGGAGAACCAACAAAAATATGCAGCAAAGTTCTTGTAACAATCCGATCCAGTACAAATTAAGTCATAATAAAAATATGACTTTTAAAGAAGCAACTTTATATCAGATAAAGTAATATTCAACAACCCACTGCACTTCTGCAAAGACAAGTCTGTCTTCACATTTTTTTCAAGTACACACTTATAATATTTTAGGTATACACCTAAATAAAAGTGATGCACGAGGCAGCCGAAGTTGTTCAAATGAAGAGATATTTCAGTCTCCCCTGCCCTTAAACATGCAACTTCCACCTAACAGTCACAGAGATCGTCCCATTAATTCAGCTTGCTGCCTTTTATGCTTGTGTAGTATTAATGATGCTCTTGTCTGGCACCAGAGATAACATCAACCTTGATCTTCGATTCTTCTCTGTGTTGGCAGTTCTACCAAACCCCAATTCCCCATGGTTCTTCCACAAGCTATGAACATGAATGCGATTAGGACAGCCGCCAACCGAGTATTCTACTCTCCCCCCCCCCTTTTCCTCTGAGAACTGCAAGCCTCAGCCCCCTTCGCGATATGGCTTCATCAACGTGGATAATCTTTGGATTGTTCGTTCTAAATCTTATTTTAGCTAAACACCCAAAATGCTCTGTCTATATCAAGTGTGAGGAAGGGGGCTTGAATACACTGTCCAGTACACCTGTCAGGCTTGAATACGACACAATGAAATGACAAAATTCTGTGCCAGTTGCCTGCTTTATTATGAATTAATTACTGCGGATTGGTGCCAAGGTACAGGAAGAGTGGGAGGCCGTAGGTCTTGATGGGCAGTGAATTTTTCTTTATTTCTATTATGTTTCTATTCCACCTTTCCTCCAAGGAACTAAAGGCAGTGTACACAATTCTTTCCTCTCCCCATTTTATCCCCACAATGACCCTGGGAGGTAGGTTAGGCTGAGAGACAGTGACAGCCCTAGATCAACCAATGAGCCTCATGGCTGAGTCAGGATTTGAACTCTTGTCCCCCATGTCTTAATCAGACACTTCAACCGCTATACCACACTGGCAACTGGAAAGTTCTTCTCTCCTGAAAATCAGAATCTCACACACTTCTTCAATCCAGAATGTGCGAGAATCATAGAATCGTTGAGTTGGAAGGGGCTCCAAAGGTCATCCAGTCCAACCCCTTGCAATGCAAGGATCTCAACTGAAGCATCCATGGCAGGTTCAACCTCTGCTTATAAACCCCCAAGGAAGAAGAGTCCATCCCTTCCAGAGGGAGTCCATTCCACTATCGCACAGCTCTTACTGTGAGGAAGTTCTTCCTGATGTTCAGTTGGAATCTCATTCCTTGTAACTTGACGCCACTGGCTCGAGTTCTACTGTTCGGAGAAGGGCTGGTTTTTCTATTGCAGTGGTGGGGAACTTGAGGTCCGGGAGATGTTGTCAGACTCCCAACTCCCATCATCCCCAACAAGTGGCCATGCTAGCTTTGTTTAATGGGAGTTGGAGACCAGTAAAACCCGGAGGTGGTGGTGGGTGGTACTCATTGGGACTGGTAGGGTGGAAGGCAAAGAGGACAACAGCAGTTGGAGTCAGTGGCACCTAATTCTAGTTATGACACTTGTCCTCTTCCCTGCTGAATTCTACAAGGGGAAGGTGAGGGCTGCATGAGAATGGTAGGGCAGTTCCTCAGTTGCCCTAATGTACCAATCTCTGCTGTATGGGAGGGGCCACAGGCTTCTAAACCTCAGCCTGAGATTAAGAGCACAAGACTCTTAATCTCAGCGTTGTGGATTCAAACACCATGTCAGACAAAAAGATTCCTGCATTACAGGCGTTTGGACTAGATGACCCTTATAGTCCCCTTCAACTCTACAATTCTACTAATGAAATACTTCCTTATATGACATGGAACAGTATTTACATATTGCTTTTTAAATGATCAAAATGCTTCACAAACATTGCCGCAATGGTTTCTACAAAGACTGTGTGATGTTGTAGCAGTTTTGTTATCCCTACAGGGCTACCTTTGAAGGTGACTCGGAAACTACAACTAATCCAGAATGTGGCAGCTAGACTGGTGCCTGGGAGCGGCCGCCGAGACCATATAACACCGGTCTTGAAAGACCTACATTGGCTCCCAGTCCGTTTCCGAGCACAATTCAAAGTGTTGGTGCTGACCTTTAAAGCCCTAAACGGCCTCAGTCCAGTATACCTGAAGGAGCGTCTCCACCCCCATCATTCTGCCCGGACACTGAGGTCCAGCGCCGAGGGCCTTCTGGCGGTTCCCTCATTGCGAGAAGCAAAGCTACAGGGAACCAGGCAGAGGGCCTTCTCGGTAGTGGTGCCCGCCCTGTGGAACGCCCTTCGAGCAGATGTCAAAGCGATAAACAACTACCTGACATTCAGAAGACATCTTAAGGCAGCCCTGTTCAGGGAAGTTTTTAACGTGTGATATTTTATTGTATTTTTGGTTTTTATGGAAGCCGCCCAGAGTGGCTGGGGAGGCCCAGCCAGATGGGCGGGGTATAAATAATAAATTATTATTATTATTATATTACAGTATATTGCATTGAGGGAGAGAGGGAATAAGGCTAAAAGAGTGGACAGTGGCTTGCTAAGAGACACCTATTGATACGGCAGCAGAGGAGATGCTCTTACTTAGACCACTACATCAAACTAAGTTTCTGCTGAGAGAAAGTGAGTATGCAATTCCCAAACTTCTCCCTCACTACTGCAGAGGCTGGAATCTTTTTTGACCATTGAAAGGAAAGCTTCCGTTTTGTGTGAATGTTGTTGCATCTCATGCACAATGTTTCTAAGGAAGTAAGTCTTGTAATCGTCAGCCTTTCGGGTGTCAGAAGGGGATTAGATCTCAAGTCTTTCTTCCTCGCATGCCTAGCCAGGAAGGACATGTGAAGACCTGCATTGCTCCCCTGAGCCTCCTGTGATCGTGAAAGAAGAAGCCCAAGCGTACTTCTTGTGACTCAAGCCTTCCAGATTCAGCTTATATCCACAGGACAGCATCTGCCGTGTGGAGCTGAGGAAGTCAAAATGCATATTTTGGTTTTAATATAGCACTGCTTTATTGGGAACAGAACATTTTCAAAGGATAGAGAAGGCAGATGGCTCAATGAGGCCAGCTCTTACCTCCATTACTTACTTTTCTGGTAAAAAGAAAAAGGCAACCAATAACCTAGGCCCAAGAACTAGATTTTCAAAGGCACATCTACACCTGTTTGCATACACATGTCAACTAAATCTTTACGGCCCCATCTCGCAAACACCTAAATTCATACATAGGGAAAAGAAAATACATCGTCTTTGAATGTTGTGGTTTTACATACCAGTACATAATAACAATAATCTGTTCCTCAGCAGGTCTCAAAATTAGGAAAATGCAACCTTGGGTGAACAACGCATGACATATGACACAGTGTCATGATTTATTGAACAGACAGCTAGGAGCTAAGCCATTAGCTATTCCCGACAGGGAAATCAGAGGAGGTAGGAAAGAGTCTTCCATTTCATGCTGAGTGGGTGAGAAAGGAGTGTGTGGAATAGATCAGAGATGGCTGGAGGTCTCATACTGGTTTCAGGGGTACTTGGAGCGACCAAATGTTTTGCCGTTTCCTGCTCCAAAACTCAGTACGAAGCCAGAGAAGAAACAACATCAATTCCCTAGTCTTCTATACATGCCAACAGCTACCCCAACTATGGCAGGCCTTGGTAGTCTTAACTGTTTGTTATGCTGACTGCCCACAGGGAAATGGCTCTTTCAGCAGCAAACTCGTCTGGCTGGCAACATCCAAATCAAATACCTACATCCAGAAAGCTCTCTCATTCATACAGGCGTATACTGAATCAGGTGCTTGGTCATCACATCATTTATATTGTCTCTCAGGAACAATCTTAGAAGGTTATTATTTCCAAGTACCAGGCGTTTCAGGAGTGATGCGTACAGATTTGTGATGACCAGAATGCCAACAAAATGCCTGTGTGTTGTGTCAAGTTTCAGTCCCGGTACTTTTTGCTCTACAACCTATTCTACAGTACATTCTGCTCAGTTGGAGGCCATCAACTATAATTTTGGATGTGATAGCAAGCAAGAGGAGCAGGAATTGCAACCGGCTTATGAGTCCTATTCCTTGCTGTACTCTATTTTGTCCCAAACCTATCTCGCACATTAATGGCAAGGCACAGAAAAGAGAAGTGTCAGTTGCACTGCCTCCCCACACCCTCAAAAGTCACTGCTGAAATGTCTAATGGCTTAAGGAATTGGTGTGGGATGTTGTTGCTTGCATGACATTATTGCCCCTGCAACAGTTCTATGCACAGTTAAGATGTGCTTGAGTCTCATTGAAGTTAGAACTAGGATTCAGCCCTAGAATGAAAGCAATATATCTAGGCAAGTCCAATGGACCCTTCCATCTTCACACAGATCTGGGAATGGAGATTAGATCCTTTGGGTCAGAGAACTTAAGTTTCTTCTGACAGGATTGAGCCTCAACATCTCTCTTCTTAGGCAACCAAGGCTCTGGGACTTGTAACCGCATGCAAGATTGCAGCTTTAGTGCAGTAAGTATTTGGGTATGCCCTGAAGGTGCACAGTCGACTTAAATATAATTCAGCGCACTGGAAGCACAATGCAAGCAATTAAATTTTAGTACAACTTTTAAATCTCAACACTACCACATCTGCCTCCAATGAGTATCTCCAAAGTTGAATTTTCTAATTAAACACAGAGTAAAACAAAACAAGAAGAATGCTGCAGGTTGCCTCTGCAGCAGCACGAGGCCATTCAGACTGTGATTGATAACTGCAGGGTGGAACACCACAGCTTTGGTGCTCTCAGCCTCTCAGAAAGGTACTACGGCTTTCATGTGTGAAATCATTTCTCTGCAACACACTTGTTTTGCTTTAGACTACCGTCATTCTTTATTGGTCTCAGGTGCTTAATTTAGCCTTCAACTGTATGAGCCACCGTGGCTTCGAAACTTCTCCAGAATCACATCATTTGCTTATAGGTGCATTTGCAGAAAAAGACGATTCTGTACACATTCCTCCTACCACAAACAAACGAATAAAACCCACAGCCTTACTCACCGTTTGCAAAGAGTGTGTGATAATTAAGAGAAGGGCTTTATCCCCAGAGCATTGGTCGTATGGCACCAAGCAAGCTGTTGAGACCAAATTTTGTGATATATGTGTGTGTCTATAAGAGGTACATCTACAGGCAAATTTACAGGAGGGCAAATGGGGCACTTGCTCAGGGCAGCAAATCTGAGGAGGCAGTGACGAGGCCCCAATTTTCCCTACTGTAAATATGTCTCTTGCTGGAAGTTCCCTTCCCACACAACAGGAAGGTGCAGAAGCCTTGTGATGCTCAGCACCATGCTGTGAGTTTGCCCCAGTCGCTCTCTTTCTCCCTGCTCAACCTTGTCTCTGCATCAGAGTCACCTGGACTCCCTTGAAGGAATCCTCAACGCCTGTCTGAACTCCAGAGCAGGACAAACTCTGGACCGGAGAGAGGAAAGGAGAGGGGGAACATTTTGTGCCCTGGCTGGGAGTGTGATCTGTTGGTCTCCTTTGGCCAAATTGGCTTGGGAGAGTGTGCTGGAGAAAACAGTGCTGGCCTCTTGTAGGCACCCTTTCGCCACTTGGGTGATATGCATTCCAGCCAAATGTCAGGTTTCCATTTACAGTTAAGGAACAGGAACCATCCCTAAAGCTACACTAATCACACACAAATATTAATTCAAGCAATACCATTAGGTCCAAAATTGTTCTTTGGAGACAGCGCCACTCAGTCATTTGGACCAGACCTTAAAATGGTTCCAAAACTGCCTTAGTATCCTGCAGCCATCATGAGTTGAGATCCCAGACTCTACAAAGCCAGCTAGCTGTTGCTCCATCAGTAACTGACCTGGCTTGAAGCAACAATGTTAGCACAATCCTACCATGTTGAGTTTACTCAGGCAGCTCGTGTGAATACAAATCAACCTCAAAGTCAACATATCTGTACATTCCTTTAGATCAGTAAGCATTTGTGCAAAATGACTAACTCAATATCAATCAGTTTTGTAAAATCTGTTAAGCCTTTTCTCATATCGGATCAGATTGAGAACCTGGAGGGCAGCCAACAGTCAGGTGATAATGCAGTGGAAAGGAAGCCTTTCAGTGGCAATGGGCAGGTACGAAGCCACTCCTTCCCCTCCCTTTTTCTGTAACCTTGTCACATAATCCAAATTTTAGTAACAAAGCTCATTCTCTGCCATGTTAACTCTCTGCAGCATCTGTCACTGCTATGAATGGTTGATCATAAGTACCTCGGTAGTCATCTCAGTGCTATTAAGCAGATGGCAGTGCTAAATCCAAATGATGTAGTACATCTCCCCGGTGGACTTTGTTTCCATACTCTACCATTATTCCACAATTCCTCTGTGATAAATCTTATGTATTCTGGAGAACATTAAATAGTGAGCAGACATAGGCAATTGATTTATTAGCAGCAGTCTGCATTTGCCCCGTTACCAGTCTTTGGAAACACTTGTGTGGGAAACGTGGGAAGCCCTCAAGGCGCATAGACCGCTGGCCTCATTTTGTGTAACGTAATGTTTCTAAACAGATTCCACGTTTCAGCACAATTTGTCTTTGCAAAGTGCTAAATTGCAGTTTGCAGGGTTTTTTTAAACACACACACACACACACACACACACACACACACACACACACAACAAGCCAAAGAGACCCAGACTTTCCATTTGGTTCTAGGAGGGATTTGGTGATTAAATTGCTCTAGTATGGTTACTAGACCAATTGAAGAACAGAATTCTTGTGACTCTAAATCTTAGTAACATTACTGGGATCAAGGAGTATTACGGTGTCCCAATAAATATACTGAGCACAGGGAAGTGATCAAAGCAAGTGTAAAGGCATTCGGGATGCGTGCATCAACACAGGGAGGAGGCTAGGGTTTACAGGGCGTTTAAACTTCTCCAGTTCAATGGCCAGCTAAATTTTGCAGAAAACCAAGTCTCCCATCTATATACAACAGTTTAAGATGAGACTTGCTCAACCCATCACACAAAACGTAACTGCCAATCTCTCATATAGCCATCTGGCTGTTTTGCTTTTCTTAACCTGGTATTGAAAACATAGCTTTCGACAGTCTGGAAATCAAACAGCTTGTCCCAAATCACCAGAGAGCAATGTAAACAAGTGCCTGGTAGTGTACAGCCTTCGAAATCTACACCAATATTGTTGTTCTCTCCTCTTTCATTGTGGCACACTGGACTGGCTTAGCACCGGCTTGTCTCATTAAACATGTGTAAATTGTTGCGGCTAATTTCCACTGAACGTTATCCCTCAACATTAAAGAGTTACGTCATCTTTCTCATTTTAGTCAATGGAGCTGAGTGACTACAGCCAGCACAAATCACAGCAGGCCCAATTTGCATTCTAATCAGCTGCCAAAAGTAATTCCTTCAGAAGTCCACTACAGTTGCCATGAATTATGTTGCTGGGAATCTACTTCCTTAGGGCCAGTGAAAAGGCGTACTGATAGCTACACTGCAGGAACCCAAAATGCTGCTTACTTTGCAAGCCATCCCAATCTAACCAATGTGGGATCTCCATAGCTAAAAATACATGAATGGATTTTTAACAAAAGAGTCTTTCAGCTGAGTTGTACAAGGAAGCTTGCGATTAACTTGAAAATCCAGAGACTACCCCAAATTTAACAGCTATCCACTAGCACAAAATCCATGCAAGGTTGAAGATTTACGTATAATAAGGTATCACATCTATTTATTTAGTTCACTTTAAAATAGTATAAATTTTTTGCTTTTGCTGAAAATAAACCGCATGCAGGCTGGTTTAGTTACGTAATAGGGTGTCTACTATCACACTCCTGTCCAAAGGTGTGGTCACTAGTGGTTGCGGGGATGGGGGTTCCCATCTGACGTCCAGTCACCTGCACCACTGCTGGAATCCGCAACAGAGACAGAGAAGTGAGGCAGGGGCAAGCCTGACATGGGGCAAATGCACTTGTGAGAGCTCTGAATTGGTTCAAATGGTGCATTTTCATCTTGCTGACTTCCCTGCTGCCTTGCCCCTCTTGTGTGCATCAGTGCTGTGGGCGAAAAGAGGTCAAGTGAGTGCCACACACCCTCAGCCCCCGCACGGCCATCTGCTCTTCAATATGGTCTGCTCATATCAACCAGTGGGAGAGGTATGTTGGAAATGGAATATTTGCTTCTGTTGCATGTTACATTTGTCAAAAAAAAAAATGGCAACCAAGACCATGCAGAGGTGGGCAGGATGTGACCTAGAGAGGAAGCACTTCATCTCATGAAGGTATCACAGCATCTCTTGTGTGGAAAAGGACCTAGATCCCGTTTTTCACATCCCCTGCTGAAAGGGCCAGATAGCAGGTGACAGGGATGGACAGATCAGCTGATTTCCACTTCATTTCAGTTTTGCATGTGTTGGCCTGGAAAGGGGGAACCCACAAATATTCACATTGTGTGCATCTTTCTAAAAAATAAGTTTTTTTTAAATGCTTTCATATGCATCCCCCCAATTAAAATGTAAACATTTTTTGAGCTTGAACTGCACCATAAAATTATGAGAACTGTGTAGTCCAGCTAACAACTGCATTCCAATTAGTGTTTAAGTGCGGGGACTGCAAATTGGATCTGTTTGCTTTAAAATGTGGACCGAATAAAATTATCCTCCATCCGTAGCTGGCGAAGGGGAAGACCTGAAATCCTGAACAGCCACTGCCAGAGGCAGCAGACAATATTAGGCTGTGATATAGCACTGAATGGACAGTCTTGAGTGGCTTAAACAGTTGTTCCACTCCTACACCAGGGATGAATCTTCTGTCTGTTATCAAAGATGGGTATTTCAAGACTCATCACAAATCAAAACCACTTACCCCAGTAATATATGGTGACTCATGCAACCATTCTAAATGAATTAAGCCATCTTCCTTACCTTTGTGCTGAAGTACTATAGCTGTTATCATAGGAATCGTAGCTCTGTTCATCATATGAAGTGCCATATCCATCGTCATAGTCCTGGGAAAACAATTTCAATACAAAGGCGGCATTACAATTCAAGGAACTACTACAGAACTCAAAACACCACCTATTTTTCTCCAGTCAAAATGACATCTCCAGGAATATAAATTTACTGAAGGTGTTCTGGACCTTGGTTAAACAGGCCCTGAGCACAAGTAGGTCCACAACTGGTTCTGTGTACCAAAGGAGTCTCTGGACTTCTGTTTCTTCAACAGCAATCCCTCATGCAACATGGTAAACAGATAAGTTGGTGACATGAATTTCCATTCCAAGAAAAAGACAACATGAACTTGTCTGGGCAAGCCAAATAGTTCTTTGGCTCAACAATGGAAGACTCTTGAACAGATGGTGGACCACAAACTTTCTCACCATGGGCAACCTTCCTGTTTAATCTGGTGAGTAATCTGAAGACACATATTTACTGCTCTCCCTGAAAACACCTTTTAATGGAGACACTGAAGTCACTGTAGCTGATCTCAGTCAAGAGTAGTGAAGTGTTCTGCTTAATCCTTTAGAGGAAAGGGCCAAACTGAGGTGGTTACACTAAACTTTGGGGTTGGGGATTATCAGAGGATTTACTGCAAGAACAGTAAGTAACCGTCTCTATAAGAGGGTGATTTAACTTAATGGTATTCTTGAACACAGCACCAAAACAGAATGTAAGAAACTCATCTCTCACGTTATCTTGCAACTCACAGACTCCCTTTAAATAGCAATCAAGTAGAGCTCAAGGATGCTTTAAAGTTTGCCCTTAATTAGATTTGACATCTTCCTGTTAATGTTTTCTGTGTTTGAGGTTTCAAGTGCAGCACGTTTATTCCTATTTGGCCAGTTCTGCATATAAATTGATATACTTTGATTTCTTTTTTTAAAAAAAAAATGTATCCCAGAGATATGAATCTGAGGAGAAATTAGACCCGCCATTGGGTTTCTGAAATGCAAAACAACCTGCAGTCCTAGAGAATTATGTCTGGTTAGGTGTGTGTGTTGGAAGAAGGGAGAGTTGTAGAATTCTGTTGCTGTGATGCCTTAGAAAAACTGAAGTGAAAATGTTTGGCTGTGTTACGAAAGGTCACCTAATAGCAATGAAGCTGGAATTCTGTGTTTATGGAGTGCCACACTGGTTCCCTCCTATCCTGCTGCTGCTCTCAATAGGAAATCTCTTTCTGTTTTTAGCTGAGTTAGTAGAGCTATGGGGAAAACAGGTTTTCAGGTTCCTTAGAAAGCCTCCTGTGGGACAGCCACCTCACACGTTCCATTTTTAAACATACACTTAATGTAAAGTGTGATGGTGATAAGCAGGTGCTCAGAAATGCATTACGCCACTGTATACAGGAAACCCAGGTTTAATGCTGCACGATGTGTGACAACAGCCCTGGAAATTGCACATTAGGAACCCCTAATGACTGCCTGGGCTTGCAGAAGTGAAGGGAAGCATACTTGGGCTTCTGCCACCGGGCTAGGGGACCTAAGGCCACTTGAAGGGCTACTTCCCCAGTGTTGCAAGAAGAATACCATGACCAGAGGAAGTCCGGCGTAATCCCATCTCTGTTGGTGAGAGGAGCAGGGAACTGGTTTTCTTCTTCCCTGCTAGGAAGAATACTATTCCTATGCTTGCTTTCTACTTCCTTACCCTGTTGCTTTTGCATCATGTCTATTTGACTGTGTACGTTTGGCCTCTGTGCAGCACTCAGAAAATGTTAGCCACTTTGTATGAGATAAATATAAATAGCAACCACCATCTCAGCTGATGGAGAGCTATAAACAGAAGAAACCCGCCCTCCAATCAGAATATGAGGTGGTCGGCTCCTTTCTCTTATTAACCACACCTAGAACGACCCATGTTCCTGTTGCATAAATGCTCAGGTTTCTATGAGTCACCTGACCAGGTTCCCACCAACTACCGGAGAGCTGAACTGGCCTGAGCAGATCTGAGGACCAGAACACCATTGCTGCATTTTTTACTATTGTGTCCTTTTTTATATATATACCTTTGCTACGTTGGGTCCTCATTAGCTGCTGTAAAATAATCATGTTTATTATAATAATTAATCATGCACTCTTATGAGTCAATTTACTTCTGTAAACTGCAGGTGGCTGTGCCATTTTCTAAGGGGAGCCATTCCTGGAACTGCCCACCATTTTAATTTGCCCAAAATGCAATGCCTATGCTTGTTTCCCATTCAAAAATGGTGCCATACACTTGGGGACGACGACAAACCAAACCAAATAATAATTATAATAAACAGCTGTGCTGGGGCCCAGCAAGGAGGGTGGTAACAAGATCTGTGTGTGTCATTGTTTTGCAAAGGCTCTCTTGTGTCAGGTTATTTCCTTTATGCGTCTAAGAAAGTCTTAATTTGGCTAATAACACAGTGAGGTATATGCTCAGTCTTAATGTTCAGTCCTAACAGGTTTGTTTTCCAACAGATGTTGCTAACGGTGAGGCAGAGTGTGCCATGGGAGCACTTTGTAAAAAATGGATCTAATGAGAAACAGTTGGTTTGAGCATCGTTAATAAACATCCAAATATATTCATCGATCACCTTGACACAGTATGTTAAGGCAGGTTAGATTTATGGTATGGGGATATATCCTGAAAATCACTTCCCTGGGGAGAACAGCCATGGGCTTCCCTGAAGCATCATGCTTCCCCGGAGTCTTCTAGCAGAGTAGGTACGATATAATCACTACGATATAATCCCATGGAAAAGTTGCCCCAACAAACTTCTTAGGGAAGTGGAACTAATAAGAGGACCCCTTCCGTTGATTGTAACATCCAAGGGGGTCTGGAGGGAAAGAGGTTTGTCTTTCAGATATTTGGGGCCCAAGCCACGTAGGGCTTTAAACCTCAATGTGAGCACCTTGAATTGGGTCAGAAAACGAACCGGAGACCAGTTAGATGGACCATTGGTCTGTTTCAGTATAGGACAGCTTCCTGCAGTTTAAGGTGGGTTCTACTTACGTATTCTCCATAGGTATCTTGTGCTGGAGGAGGAGGAAGGGGTCGGTAGCCTGCAGATGGTGGAACCCCTCTTGCTCTGGGAGTTAGAAGACCCCGGCCACGAGTGATGGGACCTCTACCAGGGGGTATTCCTCTGGGTGCGGGTGCCCCTCTTGGGATGCCTGCAGGTGGGGGTGGCACACCCCCGCGAGTTCTAAGAACAAGAGAGTAACTTATATTAAAATGGCACGTTCCAATTCTTCCCTATCATAAAAAACAAAAACATTACGTGACTATCAGAACCAGACAAAGCCCCTTCAAACTGGGAGCCAGCTTAAAGAACTTTTCTGGAGATGAAATTTGAAGCAGGAAATGAGAGTAAATTCAACACTTATTTGAAAGGAGAAGTAAATGAACGGTGCTAAGTGGGCAAGCCTGTGCCCATGTTGCAACCAAGTGAAGGTGCCACTAGGGTAAGTAGGTCTGCTTTTAGGTAGCCGATGCCTCTGTTTGAGAATTGCTCGTCATCATGAAGTTCTCCTTACGCTGTTTCCGGAGACTTGGGTACATCCTGTAGCTAGGATGGGCACATTCTGGAGCTTCCTCCCCCTGTGAAATCCTACTAGCCAGTAATGAAGTAAAGTAAGTCCACAAGCTATATGGAGGTTACATTCCAGGGACTGCGCCCAAAACCAAAATTGTGTAGTCAAGACTCATTGGGTTCAATGGTGGGTGGGACTGCCAAAGTCATCTTCCCAAGAACGCTGCCTCCTTTTTAATTTTTTGCCATGTGTGCAAATCTGGATGCAAGCTGAATGCACACTAGCTGCATGCACGTAAGTTATGGGTTTACTGTAGCAGCAGAGTTCCCCCTTTCCATGTCACGCATGGAACAGAAGTCACAAAGTCATTGTTTTTGGTTTCTGCAATGTGCACACCCACCCAGCCACCCACAAAAACACACTTAGGTGTCATGTGCATGCCCACAGGGCAATTATGTATTATTTTCTGCACAAAGGTTCTTCCCACTTAGGAATTCAAAATGCAAACAAAGGGTAGTACATATATTCAGATACAAAACACACATTCCTCCAACAGGGAAGCCACACAAGCGGTGACCTGTGCAACTACTCAACAAGCAAGACACGGATAGATTTAATGGCAGGGAGCCAACCTTCATGTTCTTTCCTTGTCTTCAGAGTGCTTATTTTCCCTCCTCCCATTACAGAGTATATTCAATCACTTCCAAGTATCTGTTATGTGTTCTAATTCAAACCAGCATAATATTAAGTGTGTTTTGTGGGAGGGAGAGTTATTGGTTGGTTTTGGGGTTTTTTTAATGATGTATTTTGTGTTTTTATGTTGTGAATCTCCCTGCAATCTTCGGATGAAGGTCGGTATACAAATTTAATAAATAATCAACAGCAATTATGTAAGTCAGCAAGAGGTACTCATCTGTATGGCCATTTCTCCCGTTTTGACTGCTAACCTCATTTGTAAAACAGACGCAAGTGTCCAGCAGATAAATCGGCCACTTTATAATGAGATGCCGCTTGGAATTAGTATGCAAATACGCTAGTGATGGGCTCGTGAAATGTCCCCCTAATCTCAATAAGCAATCATCATCAAAACCCTTTTGGGGAGTTGAAAGCCTCCAGCTTCATCAGCCCTCAAGCATGCAACGTACATCAATATGAATACAAGATGTTTCGCAGATTTCAAATAATGTTTTATGTGTGTGCCACTTGCAACCATATGGTTCCCTCTCTTGAGCACAATGGCACAGATGACCAAGAGTTAATTTTAATTCTAGTTTGAGATTTAAGCATTTCCACCTTATCAAGCGTGTTTCTGTAGGAGAACGTTGGAACAGTTGATCAGCAGCAGTTGTGGTTACCTTCTTTTAACTTTGACAGGTTCAAACCCCCTGAACATCATTATGACATCAGGTGAACTGCAGGTAGATGGACTGGCCTACGGATGGGCTGAGGGAGATCCAGTTCCCTATGCTTGCATCAATCTATACAATGACATTGGCCAGAGGACTACTTTAGTAAAAGGTAAAGGGACCCCTGACCATTAGGTCCAGTCGTGGCTGACTCTGGGGTTGCGGTGCTCATCTCGCTTTATTGGCCGAGGGAGCTTCCGGGTCATGTGGCCAGCATGACTAAGCCGCTTCTGGCGTACCAGAGCAGCACACGGAAACACCGTTTACTTTCCCGCCGGAGCGGTACCCATTTATCTACTTGCACTTTGACGTGCTTTCAAACTGCTAGGTTGGCAGGAGCAGGGACCGAGCAACGGGAGCTCACCCCGTCGCGGGGATTCGAACCGCCGACCTTCTGATCGGCAAGTCCTAGGCTCTGTGGTTTAACCCACAGCGCCACCCGCGTCCCTGAAGACTACTGTATCACAAAGGCTGCTTCTCCATGGGCAACAATCAGATGTTAAAAATAGCATGCATGAGGATTTGAGCCTTGTGTGTGAAAATGCCCAGGTTTGCTGGTCTATAGCACACTCTATTCCTTTGCTCAGCTTCTTAGATGGCTCTAACTCTAATAGATGAAGACAACTTTGGGAACCAATCCAATTTGTTTCAACCACTTCAGCTGATTGGATCAATTGCTGATGCCTCTTTCATTCCCCTATTTTCTCCCTCCTTAACCTTTAACCAGAAAGGAAATCTGCCCTTTTTGCTTTTGGTTGTAAATAAATGCAGCACCGGGGGGGGGGGGGAATCCCCAAACTGAACCGAACCTAAACAATTTGTCCTAATTAATATGCACATCAGCATTATCTGTTCTATTTTTATATTGTTTCCTTTGATGTTCAAATCCAACTTCCCGTTACCTGCAATCTTATATTTTGTTCAAGGTTTCCGATGCATGCTTATGCAAGTTATGATACAGCTGTTCACAATCTCCTTTGTTTTAGATACATTCCAGAAAGATTCACAGGTCGAGTATGGAGCCTTGTCATCATTGTATTATATTCTGCAAATTCGCCTCTCTCTTCCCAAACAAACCAAAACAAGTTCCTAGATCTCACAGTGACAAAAAGAAAGATGAAGTGTACCTGGCAAAGGCTCAGATGACTGAAGTGACATGGTCAGGATTTTGTGATACGTGTAGAGCATCTGTGGCATAATCCCCTCCTCCACATTGTAAGTTTTCACAGACGTACAGTTTTGAGGGTGGGGGAATATCTATATAGATTTAGCATGAGCTATACATCCTGTGCAGTCTGGTGTTCCACTGACTTGAACATTCAAGCTTTCCTTTAAGCAACAGCAATGGCCTCCAGCTGCACATACTAAAATCCTGTGACGTTAACATCTGTGATATTATCCTTTCATTCCTGTGAATGCATCAGGATTACAAAAAACAACAATAGCATCCTACCATTCATTTTATGTTCTACTTATTCCTACTGATCGCTGCTTGCATAACTATCAAAACAGAGACAAACAAGCAGGTACTCTTGACAATTCATGTGTATGTGTGTGTGTTTGTATGTATGTGTGTATTGTGTGGACACAGAGGAAAAATCAGACAACCTCCCCAACATCTTTGAAATGGTGAAATGAGAAGGGCCCAGTTGCTGCTCTGAGGATCTTTTGGAAGGGTAGAGAGCTCCACTTCCTCGCCATCAGGTTCAGGACTGAAGTGGCGAGGAGAAAGCTCACTCATTCTTTTCGTAGTTTTGGATGTGATCATGGGGCTTTGTGCCCAGCAAAATGGAGGCAAGCAGCAGGTTACTTGTTTATGATCACCTACCCAAACGCCCAGAACTGACTGGCTGAGAGCAGTTGGCCATACACATGGGGCCCTGCTCCACTTTGAGGAAGAAAGTGGGCTGTTGTTCTCTACCACCATTATTTTCCTGCAAGGGTAAAGGGTCTTCTTCATTGTTATAGACCCTCACCTAACCTTACTCTTCTGCTGCTCTCCATCGTTTAGGCTCAAGGGACATCCAACCACAGACAAACCACTTGACCAACATATTTTGACATCAATGTACTGTTAAAAAGGCGTTTGTTATGCTTCTGAGTGACCTTTATCACGCAGTGACGCAGCTAGAGTGCTCAACTTGCACTAGAGGCCTAATCATCCCTCCAGGTTTTTTGGAGTGCAACTAATACCAGTCCCAGCCAACACAGCTGGCTGGACCTGATGTGAGTTGTGGTCCAAGGTACCAGATCAGGGTCACCAGGCTGGTAAAGGCTGCAAGTACGCATGCAGGGTGCTTCTGGCCCCACAAACAAGGTGTTGGCACCTTGCAAAAGTGGCTTGGGTCAATGAGAAAGCTCTCGACGCTCTCTTGAGTTTGTGACTCATCTGACGTCCCCCAAGGCTCTTGTATTGTTTTTCCTAGGTGCTCTTGGAACTTTTGTCTGCGTCCAAGTTTGCTGTCAGGGTTGCCAAGCAAGCTGTGCCCCATCTGTTCAGGGCGGTCCTTTGTTCTCAAGACTGTGTTTTCAAGAACCAAGCTGAACAACAGGATGAGGTCACAGAGCCTGAAGGAGGAGCAGCAGCAGCAGCAGCAGCAACAACAAAGGTGTCTGTGAACCCCTGAAGACATGCAAATCTATCTGCTTCACATTCAGGACCCAGATTCAATCTCTAGCATTTCCACGCAGGGGTGGGAAGGCCTCCTGTGTGAAACCCTTGAGAGCTGCTATCAGTCACTATAAACAATACTGAACTAGATGGAACAACGGTCTGACCCTCGGGCAGCTTCCTATATGCCTGCTGTTCAGGCTGGTGTGAACGAAAAGGGATTGTAAGAAACTCCAAAATGGTCTCTCCAAACTGGGTGAACGAAATGGTAACATGATTCAGTGCAAGCAAGCATAAAGTGATGTGCATTGGGATTAAAAATAAATAAATGCCCAGGTTCCCTTCTGTGATGGTTCCTGGTTTCTGGAGCTCTAAAATGGATTGATGGGACTAGGATTTGTGGGCCGCTGCCTTGTAAGAATGCAAGGGAGCATGGTGATTTTATGAAGCAGCTGTCAAGTGGCCCAATACCACACTCTCTATCAATCAAATCCTCAAACTATGCCCTAAGGGCATTAGTGGGGAATAATAAAACCGGAGAATATTTGAATGGTTCCAAAATGAGAAGCTCATATTGCCTCACGGAAGTCCAAGTAGCAAGTACATCTATTCATCATACCCAGCGAAGGGTTCTGCCAAACTCAAAACGCTTGCAAGTGCTGGAAAAATCCCGGTTTTAGGTCTAACACCCAAGATGTTGGTCAAGGGTTCCTCAAATATGACATATTCCTCTAGGAATTTATGGTGTTTCTCCCCCCCCCCCAACAAAGCTCCTGTGCTAATAAAACCTAGACCTATTAAAGAATTGTGTCCACCTCCATTCACATCCCCACTGCTAAAATGCGGCAAAGCTCTCCTCAATATAACTACGCTATCTGGGAAAACATATGCAGTGGTACCTCGGGTTACATACACTTCAGGTTACATACACTTCAGGTTACAGACTCTGCTAACCCAGAAATATTACCTTGGGTTAAGAACTTTGCTTCAGGATGAGAAAAGAAATCGTGCTCCGGCAGCGCGGCGGCAGCAGGAGGCCCCATTAGCTAAAGTGGTGCTTCAGGTTAAGAACAGTTTCAGGTTAAGAACAGACCTCCGGAACGAATTAAGTACTTAACCTGAGGTACCACTGTATAGATGCAGCCATGAACAATGAAGCCTGGACATATAACCCAAATTTCAAAATGTACCAAAAGTTGAAGTGCAATTAAAACCAGTAATGGAAACTTGTGAAGAGAGATTATCTGCCACACATTTCTTACACTAAATTTAAAAGATCTTACAAATTCTAATTTGTTAAAGCACCAGAAAAAATAATTAAGTTTCCTCACATCCCCCCACCCCCCGAGGTTGCAAAGGCAGCTGAAGTATTAAGAGAACATTTATTTTATCTAAGGGAAGGTGTGTGTTTGTTGGGGAGGGAAGTATGTTTTGATGGGCATGTTTTAAGTCCATGTTTTGCTCAAATTTAACAAATGGAAGATACGCGCTCCCTTGGCTCTGTTCCTGGCCCTAAAATGTAGTTTTCTCTACCATTTTGGCAATGGTATTAATTGTGCTCCAAAACACTCCTTATACCTCTCACCTCGTAAACAGTTGCTAAGCCTTTGCAAACAGGCAATACGCTTTTCAAGGTGAGCATGCTATGTATGTACACACACACACACCACAAAATCAAACAAAAATCATGCACCATAATGGACACACTTATGTCGTCAGAGGTTCAGCATACCTTTCACTGCCATTTTCTAGGGATCACAAGCAAGGAAGTGCTATTGTGCTCAGATGAATG
Source organism: Podarcis filfolensis (assembly GCF_964270895.1). Lineage (NCBI taxonomy): Eukaryota > Metazoa > Chordata > Lepidosauria > Squamata > Lacertidae > Podarcis > Podarcis filfolensis. The sequence continues at coordinate 82,355,698 of NC_139603.1, read as the reverse complement.
TATTGAGTCAAACCATTGGTCCATGAGGCTCATTACTGTCTGCATTGACTGGCAGCACACTGGAGACGTTCCCAACCTTATCTAACTGGAGATAGGACCAGAGACTTTCAGATGCTCTACCACTTAATGAAGGCTGCTCGTGGTTTTTTCATAGGCATCTGATAGACAAGGATGTTAGACTAGATGGGCATTTGATCAAACCCAGCAGAGCGGTTCCTGTCTTCTTACAGCGACAGCTAATGCGTGTGTTGCTGCTGCACAAGGTTATGAATATGGTTGCAAATCGCGACTTGACACCGACTACGGTTAGTGAAACTGCTTGTGTGATCATGGAAGCAAGAAGAACTACCGACAAAAGAAGAATGGAGGACGAAATTGATGCACTATGCAGAATTAGATAAATTAACAGGAAGGATTCGAAACCTGCGGGACCAGAGATTCTTAGAAGACTGGAGTAAATATATGAACTATTTGAAAAGTAATAGTAATGAACAGATGACGCTAGTAGGATTGCAAGAAGTTTTGTAAGGATGACTATGTGAAATATTACAAGAAAGACTATGATGAGAATTATTAATGATAATTAAGAGTAATAGAGAACTTAACAAATGCAGAATAAGTGATAAGAACGGAAAATCATCAGAGGTGTTGACAGAAGTCAAAATATTGTATAAGGTAAGAAATTATGTTGTATGACTGTTGGAAATGATATGTCAAAAAAACTAATATAGATATAGATATAGATATATAGATAGAAACTGCTTGTGTGATGTAATGCTAATCAACAATAAGTGTGAAACTGAAAGACGGGCAGAACATGTTGTGGGAAGGGGGCGGGGAGAGGCTTCATGGTGCTCTTAATTACGTAGCCATCATTAGGAGAGAAGCATTACATCTGCCAAGAGTTCTAAACAAGTTAGCAGAGAAGTATCTCGGAGACGAGGAGTAGATATAAACAGACACACAGTGCAGAGAGATCCCTGCATTCTCAACAGGTGTTGACAACACTTCTAATCTCAAATGCCCAATTGCAGCCCTTCCCACTTTATTTCATCATGCAAACCTCTGCATAAACAGTGAGGCTATAGTCTGTTTCTGGGTTCTTGCTGGGAAGCTGGGGGGCGGAGGTAAGAAAAGGTAGTGAGTTCAGCATAAGAAGTTCCAATAAAGGAAAAGCCAAGAGCTGCATGCATGGTGACTGACGTGTGTTTTGCATGATGAAATGCATCGGGGAAAGCTGCAATCTTTTGTTTCAGAGAACCATTTCTGATTAGCAATTTAAACAGAGATGGTGTTAAAATAAAATTGGTCTGCGCATACTGAATTTCAAAATATCTTCCTCTTGCAGAAGCACATGTGCAAAAAAAACAAACCCCTGCTACATCAGGCAAAGAATCATCTGGTCTAGTCCAGCATCAACAATTTTGACAACCCTGACATTCATTTAATGAAGAAGGTCTAAATGCCTTCAATGCAAGATATAGTGCATTTATATAAAAAATAATAATCTTTAGAGCAACCTTGTATGGTAGGTGTTATAAGAATTGTAAGGTCAGATATAGAATAAATATTCATAAATGCACACATATCTAAATATATAAACCATGTGTCTGAAATAGTACAGGAGAGCAATCATGAAGCCATTTTGACTCACCCAGTGACCTCAAATATTCCTCTGCAGAATGGGAGGCAAATGGAGAAAACCTTCCCATTGTCTGTTACATTACAAATCCTGTCTTAAAGGCATGTTTGTGTATGAATAGGGTGAGTCTGTGACCTGGATTCAGGAACTAAAGTATTAACCATCACAAAAGAATGGCCAGGCTGCCCAAGTAATGCAATCAACGACCATTATCAGAGTATCCTGGCAGACAGGATTTCTGCTGTGGACCACCTCCTATGATGTTTGTATAAAGACGTTGGGGTGGTCTTTGGCTAAGGGGGTTGGGCAATGTCCAAAGTCTTTAAAAGTTCCTGCACACTTTTGCTCAGGGTCTCTCCCTCCTTGGAAGTAGAGGAGGGAACTCTTTTGCAACAGAAAAATAAACATCTTTCTTGCTTTCCAGTCTCCATCCATTTTTCTCTGACCGATCATGGACTTAGGGGACTCATCAAGTCCCATGGGAGTTGGGCAGCAACCTACATCAGTAGGTTAGCATTATCCCCCATGTCATAGATGGAAAGAGACACTGAGTTTCCTAAGGACATTTTAAAAAAGTTTGTGGCAAAGCTAAGATTGGAACTGGGATTATTTCAGCTAAAACCTCATGTTCCAACGAGTGACGTCCACACCAGATGGGCCATACTGAATGGTAAACTAGGGCAGTCACAGACCATGACAAGATGCTGACAGTACACCAGGAGGAGAAGTCAGACTGAAAAAGCCAGCCTGCTTTTCAGCTTGTGAAGGAGTTGATTTAAAGAATCTGCCTATACAGAATGTTACTTTGGGCAGCCTTTTTTGGCACTGTGTGCTGTGCTAATTGGACACTTTCAAAGAAGCATGCTTAAACTCATGGAAATCAATGGGTCTAGGCATCCATAATTCATGCGGGATTATGGTCCATGGATGGGCATAAAAATGGGTTAGATGAAAGGCCTAAGTCCAGCATTCTCTTTCCTACGTGGTCAAACCAGATGTTCCTTTCCTATGGGGTCAACAAGAACACAAGCAGAACGAGAGCATGTTCTCACTGCTGCTCCAGCAAACAATATTCAGGCGCACGTTGCCTCTGATCCTGAAGGCAGCATAAAGAATCAGGACCAGTAGCCACTAATCCCCTGATCCCCAATGAATTTGTCCAATCCTGCTTGAAAGGGATCTAAGTTGGCGACCACAGCTATATTTTATGAGAGCGAATTTCACCGTTTATCTGTGTGCCATCTGACGTTGTTCCAAGTATCACTGGGGGGCTTCTCTACTTCCATTTTCTGAACACCCTGCATAATACCGTACACCCGTATTGTGTCCTTTCCCTTAAACTAGAGAGCCCCAAACATAGTTGCAACCTTTTGTTGTAAAAGATGTCGCTCTGGTTATTCCGGCTGCCCTTTTCTGCACATTTTACCAGCTCTGCAGTATTCCTTTTTGGAATGCAGCAAAAAGAACTGGAGAAACACAAGATTCCAAGTATAATTGCCCCACAGATTTGTATACAGGCATTATGACACTGGTAGTTTCCTTTACAACCCCTTTCCTCATGACTCCTACCACGAAGTTTGCATTTCTCACAACTGTTGCAACCTGGCTTGATATTTCCACCACAAATCCGAAATCTCCTTCAGATAGTCAGTCACCACCAGCCCAGACCCCTTCCATAATAATAAAATAAATAATAATAATTTTATACCCTGCCCCTCCTGGTTCAGAAAACCGGGCTCAGGGCTGCTAACAACAAATTTAAAGCACTTAATTGATGTTACAAAAAACCAGCATAAAATATGGTATAAAACGTGAATAACAATAAAAACAAAAATCAATGCATATGTGAAATCAGTAATTATTTCTCTCCCTGCACCACTCACAAACCAATGACATTTGCAATTTTAATCCTCATTCGCCACTTTGGAGAAATCCTTTCAGAGCTCTTTCACTCTCTTTTTGTATTCAGCACCCTGAATAATTTCGGGTTACCTGCAAACATGGGCATCTCAGCGCTCATCTCTAACTCTAGATCAGAGTTTACCAAACTCAGGTCTCTCCTCAGCTGTTTTTGGACTGCAACTCCCATCCTCCCTCGCTTGCTGGACCAGTGGCCAGGAATGATGGGAATTGTAGTCCAAAAACAGCTGGAGACCAAGTTTGGGAAACCCTGCTCTAAATCATTTGCGAACAGGAAGAGCACAAGTCCCAATACAGATCTTTGGAAGACTCTACTTCTTGCATTCCTCCATTGTGAGAACTGCCCATTTCCCCCCTCCACAGCTGGCACTTCCTCCCAAAATTAACATACGCAAAATGCTGGTAAAGAGGAAAACACTTTGTAGGGAAGGTATAACCCCATTCATTCCATGCTTTTTTCTAGTATATATAAACCAGCAAACCTGGTTTCTTTCTGCAAAAGCCATACAGAGAGGCTGTAGAGTCCCACAGATAAAGGTTTCACATGTGTGGCTAAACGTGTAGGGCAGGGGCAGGCGACCTCGTGTCTTCCAAGAGTTTTTGGATGATGCGAATTTTGGAAGATCCCCATGTTGGTTACCGCTGACTTTTTTTTAAAGACAGTTTTAAATTGTTTCTTTAAACAAATACAAATACAAAAACTAATGACTTATGGGTTTACCTGGGTTCAAGCCTGCATCTATCCCAAACTCACCAAGTGGCAATGCATTAAAGACAAGGTCACACAGCCACTGTTCCCCATCAGCAAGAATATAAATATGCCTGGAAGTGTGGCTTGAGTGAGTGGCATGAGGAGACTTGAAAAACGGAGCTGCTTAAACATTTCTGCAGAAGCAAAAAAGTGCAACCCGCTACCTTGCCAATGCTGGAGCTGGCACTCCCCGTGCCCGCAAAGGAGGCTTTCCGCGAACTACTGGAACATCTGCGTTTTCTGAGCCACCATTCAAATAAGTTAATTCCTGTAATTGTGCCTGTCTGATTTCATCATTGTAGTCCTAGACAGGAAAGAAAAAATACGGTATTCAGTCATGTCTGCAGATACTTATACCACATACCTAAGACATTTTAGATTTGTTCCTGCTACAAATTTTCCATACACAGTCTTAAAGACAGGGGCAAAGGACTGGCACAGACTTACTTTTACTGAGCTGATTTAATGGGAAAGTTTGAAATACATTCCTCGTAGGATGCAAGAAGTCACTTAAATTATTTTATCTCTGGCCTTATTAAACTGATGCCAAGATTGAGACACACTATCTTCTCTTGAATCTTGGTCAGGGAGCTGAGGCAAGTGTCAAGAACATAAGAAATGTATTGATGAATCAAATCAAAGTCTATCCAGCACAACATTGTATTTTCCATATGCCTTTGAGAATTCACAAGCAAGGCGTGACAGAGACAGGTTTCTCCTTTTTGGCGGAAGTCTACTGCTTCTATCAATGGATTCTCCAACTACTTGTCATCGCCAATTGCCATTGATGGAATCGTTAATTTCAATACCCCTACACACAAACACCCCCTAAGAAAAAATACAGTGGTGCCTTGCAAGGCGAAAAGAATCTGTTCTGCTAGTCTCTTGGTCTAGTGGTTTTTTCGTCTTGTGAAGCAAGCCCATTGACGGATTAGCGGATTAGCGCTATTAGCGGCTTATCGGCTTAGCGGATAAGCGGCTTAGAAAAAGGGGGGGGGGAGGAAAAAACCCCCGCAGGAACTCGCAAGACATTTTTGTCTTGCGAAGCAAGCCCATAGGAAATTCGTTTTGCGAAGCACCTCCAAAACGGAAAACTCTTTCGTCTAGCGAGTTTTCCGTCTTGCGAGGCATTCGTCTTGCGGGGCACCACTGTAGCCTTGTATGAGGAAAAGCACAGTGATGTCAACAGAATCTGGAACCATCATGAATCTATGGGTTTGACATAATGTCTATGCATCAATGGATTTGCAAATTAAACATGCACATATGCAGACCAAGTTAAAAGAAGTCCCAAACTGTAGCACAAATCTACCCAAAAGAAGATATAATATGGTAGTAGTCATGTTTAGCATAAGGTTAAATATTCTGTTGGAAGCCGCCCAGAGTGGCTGGGGGAACCAAGTCAGATGGATGAGGTACAAGTTTATTATTATTATTATTATTATTATTATTATTATTATTTCTAGATGGATAACCTGCCTGAATTCCTTCCTTATATTCAGCCTCTAAACTATCAGTTTGAGAGTGGTTTGACATAAAAATACCCAATACTCAAAAGATTCCCAGCCGGGAGCTCTAAGTCATAAATAAGATTCTGGCAGTAAACTTTCCTACTCTCCACAGAGTTCCCTTTTCAAAGAGTATTACAAAATCCAAAACAAAGTTATTTCATAGTTCACAGGATTCCTCTCAACCGTATGGAGGACTTCAAAGCAATGAGCACTCCTCCATGTTCAAAGAGGACACACTCTTCCTTGCCCAGGACACACAAAAAAAGATAAGCAAGCTAATGTTAGCACTTCAGAGTTCAATTTCTATTCCAGGGGATTCTATAATTGAGTTAGATAGCGCTGTGTGAAGGAGTAACAGGGATGACAGAGTCCAATATAGCTCCTTTCATCTTACTCCAAACCTTGCTCTGTGTGGGTTTCCTTTCCCACTGAAGAGATTTATTCAAAATGCTAGTAATCCTGGCAGAATTTAGGGTTTTAAACAGTTCATTAACCAAACAACTGGAACAGACTGGATTTTTCTCCCTTCTTCTTAAAACAAATGTCTTCAAAGACTATTGGGTGAAGCTGAGAGAGAAGGCAATGCAGAGATCTAAAATAATCTCCCTGGTTTCCTATGTATGGCTGCATACACATTGTTTACTGTGCATTTTTAAATAAAAAATGAGCAAACGCAGGTCTGTGCGAACCTCCTCTTTACTTGCTACCAAATGGATTATCTGAACTGCAGCTGAAGGCTCGACACAGATAATTACCAGAAATTCTGGTGATGGGTTCGTGACCTAACACAAATCTTCTATGAACAACTTCATCAGCGCATCCTAGTCTAATAATAATTTTTAATAAAACAAAAACATTTTCACACCTTCAATACTGTATTCACTGAATGCGCTGGGGGAGGGATTATATCTGTGCCAGCCCCATCGTAAGCTCTTAGCTATTTTCACCAGGTGTTAAAATGACTTGAAGTAGACACTCATATATCATAAACACAAACCACAACAACACAATAATTGCATTAATACAACAGCAAGTACTGAAGCACAGCTATTGCTTGCCAAAATATACTGATGCACACATGCTGGCTATTAATAACTGTTGCCCAATAGTACCTAGGAGTATGAATTTTAAAGGGGAACAAAGCTCTTAAGGATGCCACATAACAGATACCCAATGAGCAAAAATTTTGTGAATTTTCTTTCAGTAGAGGCTTGGGGCTACAGCTGGTCCATGTTTGGTAGCAGGTTTGCTCAGGTTCATTAAAAAAAGTTCTAGTCTGCTTTCCCAAACCATCATTTTAATGTGTTTTTAGTATTTTGTTGAGAACAGCCCAGAGTGGCTAGGGAAAACCAGCCAGATGGGCAGGGTATAAATAATAAAATTATTAATTATCATCATCATAATCAAGTCAGCTTACAGGAATTTCCTAATGAAAAACTGGTTAACCTATCAATCATTTCAAAATCAGAAAGACAAAGTCTGGTAAAACATAAATCCTTTTTCAACAAAGTGGGTAGCTCCAACAAAACTGTAAGCCTGGCAGGAAACACTACTAAGTAGCAAATAAATTTCTTATCTGGAAGCTGATGCATTGATGCTAAAGTCCTGGTGCAAGCTTTTTATGAGCAGGAAATTCTACCCAATGTGGGTAGACATTATTAACCAAAATCCACAGAACCCCCACTAGTACTGTCCATCACTGAACAGACAGGGACATAGATGGAGCACTGTGACATGTGGATGCTAAGTCCCCAAAAACTGCAATGGGATGAGGCACATTGTCTACTGAAAAGAAAACAGTAGCACGTGCAGAAATTTCAAGGGATGCTTTTGATTTTGCAGAGGGCAGTATCTTCTGCTCTTTGTCTTCCTTGATGGCAGAACAGCTCTAATATGTTTCTAGCCATGAGCAGATGGTACACAACACATATGCCTGAATTCTTCCTGGTGACAGCTTAGGGCTTTGTGGATTTGGTGGGGAAAATATTGTTATGCTATTGCAATGGAAGAAAATCATGTTTCTACCAGGAGTGTCTTGCGGAAATACAACGTAAAAGATGTTCACCAAAGTTTTGGCCAAGGGAGTCCTTTAAATTGAAATTTACATTCCAACCAGAAAATTTTATGGGGTGGGTTGGGGAGGGAAAATTCATGAAAGCTAAGGTGATTCTTCATGTGCAGTAAATATTGAAATAAAAGAGGTTCCAATATGTACTAACGGGGATGAGGAACTTCTTGATTTCTTCCAGCGCATGCCCCATTCTGGCATATGCTTCTGCGGGTGGGGCAAACACTTCAATTAACACATGCAGGTCATCGTTTAGGTGGAAGTATTTTGCTTCTCCGCTTTTTCTCAACTCTTCTTCCTGGGAAGACAGAAAAGTTACATATAAACTCATCATATGGGGGAAAGAAAGCAAAAAGAGAGAGCAAGCCTTTCATTAATGGTTTCCATTTTCAAGACAGTTCATTTTTTATTTATTGTAAACGTACAACCGAAACGAGGCTGGAAATAAATTTACAATGTGGATTGGCACCTTATGGTTTAATCAAAGGATTTTTCCTGGGCCTGTTAATGATCTGTTTTATTCAAGACAAAGGGAAAGGCACATGTGAAAAACTATTTTCTAAAACATTTGAGACCTCTTGTCAGTACAGACTATACTGAGCTATATGGTCCAGTGGTCTGACTTCGTATAAGGCAGTTTCTTTTGTTCTTAACAAGTCCACACAGACTAGCAAGTGTGGAAATTCCATTTGGTCCTAACACAACAACTATCATAAGAGGCATTTCAGCACTACAGTTATCTACCGTATTGTTATATGACTCTTCTAATTCAGTTCAGCGCTGACTGTTTGAAGTCTGTCTATCACCATACACGGTCACACATTATACATTACAGTGCATGCATCTGCATGACTGAGGCAACCAAACATACTTGTCTTACCCTAAATATGTACATCTAGTAGGAACCACAGTCAAGACACTCTAATCCACAATACGTGAAGAAGCTTCAGGTAATCTTTCAGATCAAGTCCAATGTGGTGAGTCTACAATGACTTTCGACCAACATGCAGCAGACATTAGAAAATAAATATCGAGCAACCTCCTTGATCTCTAAAGCAAAACAACAGGCCCCGAACAAGCGGAATCCTGCATTTATTTGCTCAAGCTGGCCAATGAAAATCATTAATGAGTATACATTGAGCTACTGTATCTATTACATCAACTGTGGGTTTCCCTACCTCCAAGCAGTTTTCTTGGAAAATAACTATTTGACAAGGTGGAAGGATTTGATTAAATACAAGGACAGTGGGTCAGCATGAGGAGTCCCTTGTTTGGGAACTATATTAACTGCTTACAATCCACCTCAATGAGAAAAAATAACAACAACATTAGACTAACTTTGCCAACCTGGTACCCTCCCAATGTTCTGGACCGCAATGCCAATCAGCGCAGGTTGCGCTGGCTACAGCTGATGGCAGTTGTAGCCCAAAGCTTCTGGAGGAGCACGGGGTTAGTGAAAGCCAACTTAAATTATGTGCGTATGTGAGTTACTGGATTTTTCTAAAGCTGTATTGTTTGTTTTCCCCCATATCAATGCAAGCTGCCTTGTGAAGGCTTCCTCTAGTCTAAATCAATGATGGATAAGTTGTGGCCCTCAAGATGCTGCTGGCCTTCCAACTCCCACCAGGCCCAGCCAGCATGGCATCTGGAGGGATATAGCTTATTAGCCATCCCAGCTCTGAAAGGTAGGGGGTGGTACATAAAACAAAACAAGCAGAACAAATGGAATCAATACACTCCAGAAGCAACCAAGGATTAGGGTTTAGACCAGCGGTTCTCAACCTGTGGGTCCCCAGATGTTGTTGGACTACAACTCCCATCATTCTTGAGCTCTGGCCTTGCTAGCTAGGGGTGATGGGAGTTGTAGTTCAACATCTGGGGACCCACAGGTTGTTTGACCAAACTGCGGGAGGCAGTGGAAGACAGAAGTGCCTGGCGTGCTTTGGTCCATGGGGTCACGAAGAGTCAGACACGACAAAACGACTAAACAACAACAACAATTTAGCACTGTAAGGGAAAGTTTTAAATAACTCAACCCAATCTATACTTTTTATATATATATACTCTACTTTTAACACCAGTAATTCTGTTTTTCTTGAAACCAGAAATGGAAGTTAAATTTCTCTTCTGCCCTGCTACCCAATAAAGTTGCCAACCAACCAAGCGTCTTACTCTTCTGGCAGTTCAACTAGAATGAAATACAGGCTTTACCACCCAAGACAAGATTGCAACACGCTTCACCCATGACCTGTCAGCTTGTATCTTGGCTCTGCTGCTAACTTGCCAGACTCTACCTGCTGATCCACCAGGTTCTGCCCTCTGCTTGATCCACAAGGAATGGAGCTTTTAAAACCAGAAGCTGGCAGCTCTGGGGAACTCTTTTTCCTATTTTTCTCCTGGGCTGCCGACGACTCCCCACCCAGCAGCTTTCATTCTGCTCCAACTTTTTTCTTCCAGTTTCCATTTTGCCAAGTACCTTACTTCCGCCCTGCTTCATCTTTCTTGCCTCTGTTGCTTGGCAACGGAGATGCACAGATGCTTTGTAGATGCCCCTGAGCCTCAGAATCCATATTGGTTAAGCAAAAGGTGAACCACGGAGAACTGAAAGGGTGGTGGCGGCAAGATTAAGTCTGTTAGGGTCCTATCTCCCTGTCTGTTCCACACTTTTATGCAGGAAGGGAAGAGAGGCAAAATAAGCAACCTCAGAACCAGGGGGAAATGCTCCCATGGTCCTAAAAATCACTATCAGATAACTGCAGTTAGATGGGCTGGTCCATCTTTTTCCAATCAAGTGTCTTATTTTGCTGTACCCATTGGTCAGAACAGTGTTTCCCAAACTTGGGTCTCCAGCTGTTTTTCGACTACAACTCCCATCATCCCTAGCTAGCAAGACCAGGGGTCAGGGATGATGGGAATTGTAGTCCAAAAGCAGCTGGAGACCAAAGTTTGGGAAACATTGGGTCAGAACAAGGTAAGGCAACAATAGCGTTTATTTCTTTACTGGGAACGGCAGTAACACACTGCCTGTAGATTTTTTCCTTTCAACACTAACAAAAATGGATATAGATTTTAAGAAATAAAACTGAGAGAAGTGGGAAAGGGGTCTTGAACACTGTTCCAGAGTAGGGTCAAGGCTGCAGCCCTGTGCATAAAACCATGTACAACTCCAGACATACTAAGCAGAGCATATTTCACTATGCGCTGTGGCTCTCCAACTTACAAAGAAATGGCATGTTTGTCTTTGCCATGTTAAGGTATCATAACAGTATCCCTTATTCTATTTAGCAAGTGTTAAAAATACTCTTGAGCTGGCATCTCTCACTTTGAATAGGTCCACAAATAGAAGTTTTGACTGACTGACTTTTAAAAAGCTCTTGTGTTTGCTCTCGGTGTGTCGTAATTATGAGTTACTTAGAAATGACAATCAGCACCAGCTTATTGCCACTAATCTTTTTGTTGTAAAATTTAGAGCATTCAGGCTGCCTAAATTGGATGGAAAAGCAAAGCAATCTGATTAGTTGATTAGCAAATTCAGAGCAGGGGGAATTAACACGCCATAATTAGCTGTCTGAAACTTGTCAAAGCTGGTAATAAAAGGAACAGCAAAACATATATAAATGAAAGCCTCCCTCAATATTACCCTTTTTTTTTTTTGGCTGCTCCCCACTCCTGTTTATAGAATAAAGTTGCAAATTCTTCAGGCTCAATATTTGTATTCAACAGTTTTAGCAGCAGGTTGTCTTGCTTGCATATAATGACGTAAGCTTTTGAAAGATGAAGATAATTCTTTGCTTATGAGTAATTTAAGGACGTCCGGAGGCAGAAGGGGTAAGGCCAGCAAGAAGAAATTTAAAATTGAGAAATCTAAGGCAGCTATCACAAAATCCTTCTTAACGGTGAGATCTGTTAGACTCTAATAATCTCCCTTGGGAAGCTGTACAAGCTCCGATCTCCTGAATAATTTAAGACTAAACAAAGCGCTGGAAAAAGATAAGTCTAGTGAACTATCCTGCATGTCCCAATATTATCTGAAAGCAGCACTCAGAATTCAAAACAAAACTGCACATTAAAAAGATAATAAAGTCTTGGTAATGTGCATAGGCCAAGTAAATTGAAAAAAGAGTGGTTTTGTTTGTTTGTTTTTTGCAAAGACATTTGGCTTATTCATATGAAGGATAAGCATAACTATCGCTGAAAAGCATTGTATTTGAAATGTTCAGCCAATGCAGTGGGATTTAGACATCTGGTTCTATAATTGTGGCAAACCAGTAATAGATACAAGAGAGAACTTTCCAAGCATTGCTCTACTCGGGATTTTCAACCAATCCAACGGGGAGCTCTTCCATGAGAAGCAAATGAGTAGTAGGACTTAACACGATCGAGAGCTTAAGACACTCTCACACTCTAATAATCATAATGGCAATTCACTATATAGTGGTACCTCGGGTTACAGACGCTTCAGGTTACAGACTCCGCTAACACGGAAGTAGTACCTCAGGTTAAGAACTTTGCTTCAGGATGAGAACAGAAATCATGCGGTGGCAGCGGGAGGCCCCATTAGCTGAAGTGGTACCTCAGGTTAAGAACAGATTCAGGTTAAGAAAGGACCTCCAGAATGAATTAAGTTCTTAACCCGAGGTACCACTGCACTTCTGATATATACTTCTGCGAGCATGGAGCCTCTATAATTTGAATCAGTGCAGAATTCAAGCACATAGTATGGACACTAACAAGGCAGATCTCAGAAGGCATTGAACAATTATTCAAATTAAGCAAACTTGTATAGATGGTGCATAATTTCACTCCTGGTTGTAGACTGTAAGCCTGATAAGCCACTCTTAAGATCCCTTTTGGCTGAAGGGTGGGGTGTAAATGCTTTCAACACACCTGAGAGCGTCTTAGGACAATCACAAGAAATCAAGAATGCCCATTTTATGGTACAAAATGGTAGTGGGTGGGTGAGAATGAGATTGATAGATTCCTAATGAACAGAGTGGGTGATATAGGAACATAGGAAGCTGCCTTATACAGAGTCAGACCACTGATCCATCCAGCTATCAGCTCCCCAAGGTTTTAGACAGAGGACAGTCCCACTTCTACTTTGTAGATGCTGGGGACTGAACCTGGGACCACATGCATATGGAAATGTTGCTCTACTATTAAGCTATAGCCCTTTCTCCTACTAACACTTTCTGCTACGGAATAGTAGTGGTGTTTTCACATCCGCTGGACATCTGTATTTTGCTACAAGCTGTAGCTCTGGATTTCTTGAACTGTGCAGGGGGGCTGGACTAGAATGGCCTCCGTGGACCCTCCAACTCTTCTCCCCAATACTCCACGAAATAAACTTACTGGCCTCCTCACTCCTGGATACAGGAAGGAGTAACGTGCCTCATTCTGAAAATAACAGCCTTACATTTCCTCTCTCCCAACCCCCCTCACCCCTTGGGTAAGGCTCGCTAATACAACGTGTTTGATGCGGCATCGCTGCAACGCAACTGTCTCCACCCTTCGCAAGTGGCGGACCTCCAAGTGGAGTAGACAGGAAAGCATGCAGCACAGTGACATCACATCACCTACTTCATTGCTAGATGTGATCAGGTAAAGAGGGCGGCTGCTGGTTTCAGAGACCACCATGAGCCTGCCATTATACTCCAGCGATACAGCTGCCTGAATCCATAAAGAAGGTATTGCCACAGGGGACTTCCTCTGAAGTGAGGAATATATACCATAGACGGAGGACCAGCATGTAGGCAGAACTCAAGAGAAGGGGTTATAATATACACCTTGATTTGTGTTTGCTTTGAATCTCCCCAGACTATACTAGAAACAGTGAGGAAAGGCACACACAGCAGTACAGTGCACACTAATGATCTTCAGCTAGCAATTTTACCTTTGCCTTGTCCCTCATGGATCCTTTTCCCAATATTGACATTTTTGTCAATGTCTCTTCTTGCAAGCGCTTCAGAGAATTGCCACGTGGGCCCAAAAGTTTCCCCACAAAGTTGAACTGAAAGACAAAACAAGCAACAACAAAAAAAGGCAATAAAAAACTACCCACAGTGCTGAGGAGCTGTAAGAGTGACTTAAGATTCATGCCAGGTATGAAAAATGTTGCTGAAAACAGCATTTGGCTGTTTCTGCAAAATAAAGAAGGGTATTGGGTTGTAAATTTTAGAGCCACTGGAAAAAGAGAAAAGGGGAGGGGGGAACAAGACACAGAAAACAAAGCTACCATCATTTCTGAGGTTATTCCACACTGAGCAGTAACTGTGTTAAAAAGTTTTGGAAGAGGAGAAGACTGCATAAGAGTACAGTTGACACAGGCAAGAAGAAGAAAAATGCAGGAATGTAAAAGCAGCAGCATCCATACAAGACCACAGCCCCCAATCCAGACAGCATTAGTCAATTCACACCCCTTTGCTTCATGGATTTCTATGGAAGTTGGACAGACATAGTCTTGGGATCATGAGAATTGGGATCATGTGAACTGGTGAGCTGGAACGTGCAGGGCTGCTGATATAGCTCACAGGTGGGCTTTGCTTTCGCAAGGTGCCTCCAGCTGATGTGGGAAAATTCCATGAGCTCCCTTCTACTTGTGGTTAAGGTTCCAAACCATTATATTCTTCTCCAGCTTCCTTCCAGCTTTGAACTTTGGCAAATGTACGAAGCAGTAAACTTAAAACTAGCTCAGCAGTCAGCCTTGCTCCTACGCTCATTCCTTAAGTGTGAAACCAACAACAGGGCTATCAAGTGCATCTGCATTTGTTTGGCAAAAGCAACATGTGCGTTTCTGTTCTTACATTTTTAAATTAAGAAACGAAAACACAAAAAAATTAAGCACGTTTGTGAAGCTTCTCTAGGGACCGGAAGGAGCTGTGGGAGGAACGGGCTGTGGGCACCACAGTGTGAACCAAGAAATACCTTTCACAGAAGGCTCTTCCTCATTCCAAGGGAAGCTTGCAGAACAGTTTTTAAGAGTTCACATTGGGGCTGAAGTACGTGTGTTCACAGCAGCCCCAAACAGCCTCAATTACCCTCGAACTAGTGTGCTAAGTTTAAGGAGATTGGAATTGAATGGATGCTGTGGCACTCGTTCCAACCCATTCTGCCACATGACATTTCCCCACTAAATCAATGCACACATGCTCAACTGTGAACTGCTTCAGTGCTAAGCGTAATTCAAAAATGCCCAACTCAGGCTGGGTACATGTGTGCATGCTCAAAACACAAAAGCATGAAACTTTGGAGGTCGGTGCCATCACTATAATGAAGCAATCTTAACCACAGCCCTCTCTGCTTCCAAAACTTAATCTTGTCCTTCCCTTAAGCTTGTTAAAGGTTAGCACATAACTTGACCACTAAGGGGACCAGGGTAACTTTTGTGTTAGTCCCTCACTCCTTTGTCACTGGCAAGAAATCCAGCCCTGAAACTTCTTAACAACTGATACAGGATTAGAACTAGCCTCTTCAAATTGTTCCCCACATCCAAGCAGCTGCTGGAAACGCTCCATCAGGTTTAAAAGATTAGGAGATATCTTGCAATGAAGCTACTCTGCTGTTTTGTACACCAAGCCTTTAAGAGTGACTGATTGAGTTCAACTCCTTTCAATATCTGAGTAGATTGGAAGAGGAAAAGCCTCTGTGGATAATAGAAGTCAGTAAAGAGATCTCTGCAGATACCATACACTTAATCCCTGGAGGCTTCCTAGAGGAAGCAGGCTCAAAAAGGCTAGCACCGAGAGAGCTCTGCTCCCTTAACACATCAGGCCAATTTAGGCATGCAGAATTAAGGGGAAACGTCCATTAACTGCAGACACACATGCAATGGTTGGTAGCAACATTAACTGGTAACCAAATTACCGTGGAAAGAACATCATTGAAATGGGAGGTCATCTCTGCCAAGACAAGTATCAGCCAGTTTATACTGCGTTGCACTTGCAGTGCATAAGCCTCTAACACCAGGGTGGTTGAGCTGGTGTGGTATTTGCCCAACTTACCTCCTCCCTCAATCCAAATAAGGTAACAGCAAGTACATGATCTTCACACTGGTTGACTTTTCCCCCCAAACTGAGAATATTTTAAACCATCCTTCAAGACAAGACCGTGAAAATATATACCCATCTGGGAGTAAACAGTCTGAAACAGGCTCAAAATGTATTGAAGAAAAAGGAGTCTCCAACATATAGAAAAACAAGTCTTGATGAATAGGAATTTGCATAGTTTCTGCAAAGGTCAATGCCATCTCACCAACATTTTAAGAGTTGTTTTTGGAAGGATGGGTTGTTTTGCTGTTCTGCTTTTCGGAATATCAAAATGCATTTAGATAGTGGTGACCTGGTAGACAGTATATACTTGGACTTTGAAAGAAGTGGTTCAGAAAGTCCGTCACTCAAAATTATAACAAAAGAAGAAGACGGATCCTTCTGTGTATTGTTGTTGTTTAGTCGTTTAGTCGTGTCCGACTCTTCGTGACCCCCTGGACCAGAGCACGCCAGGCACTTCTGTCTTCCACTGCCTCCCGCAGTTTGGTCAGACTCATGTTTGTAGCTTCGAGAACACTGTTCTCGAAGTATTAGTAACTGGTTAAAGAACAAGAATCACTACTAAATGGAGAGTTCTGAGAATGAACCATTAACAGGTAGTGCTCCCGCGAGAGACTTGTACTAGGACCAGTGCAGATGAGTCACTTTATTCAAGCGGGTAAAAAACAAAAAGGGACCGTGAAGATCTCCTAAAGGATCTCTCCGAAATGGGTTAATGGGCACTAAAATAGGAAATGTGGCTCAATGTTGTGAAAGTTAAAGTGATGCTTGATAAGACCAATAATAATAATTAATAAATAAATAAATCCTAACTTCACATGCACCATTATGGGGCTTCAGCTAGGAAAGAATGGGAATGTTAAGAGTTGGAGGGAAAACAAGACAATTAATGGACATCAGTTCCTTTGGTGCAAGCCCTGGTTCAGATGTCCATGCCAATATGAATATCAGCAGCTAATGAATCGGGGGAATGCTCAACTAAGGTAAACTGAAACAGGAGGGAGTGTAAACAGAGAAAGAGTGGTGTAAAATCGATGCCGAAACAGTATTCTCGTGACCTATCACGACATACCAACAGGCAGTAAGTGAGGGGAAAGATTTGCAAGACGTCACCTGACTGACACAATACCTCTTAACGGAAAAGTTTACTTGAAACTGTGTCAATATAAGTCTGGTTATCAGTAATCGTTATGGTGAGAAATGCACCTGTGCATTTATGTTAAGAAACATGCATTCCTGTTAAGACTCTATGCATATGGAAGAACTCTCTTCTGCGTGCAGGTCTAGGATATTCTCTGCAGCCTCTCCACCCACACCCTAGTTTCCATTTTAAGCAGAATATTAAAAAAGGAAAAGGAAAAAAAAAACTGTTTGTGCCTATTCTCTTGCTCATGTTCTTCAACCAGTTCCTGGCCTCGTAGGTTAAAACAACTGGTTAAGGGACAGAGGGAAGGACAAACAGTTCTCACAGTGGTAATCAAAGGAATCCCCCCAAGATTCTGTACTGGGGCCAATAATATAAACAATGTGAAGTCAAGGGCGAGTAGTAGAATGGCCAAATTTTCTGACGCCAGCAAATAAATCATGAAATCCAAAGCAGTCTGCGAGACTCCAGAAGTGTGTATTCAAAGTGGGTGAAGATGCAAGAAGAATTGAGGTTCAACAAGTGTAAAATGATGCATAGTGGGGTGGGGGGAATTGAACTTTATAGATGTAATGATGTTATCTAAACTGGCTGTGACTACCTAAGAAGATCTTTGAGGCACAGTAGAGAGAGCAATGAAAGTGTCAACTCCAACAGCGTTCCAGCAGTGAAAGATGTAATGAAACGGGTTTTTATTTCTACAAATTTCATATCTACAGTGTGACTGCATTTGGAATACAATATATAGCTCTGGCCACCCCCTTATTGTCCTGTTCCATTCAGGGTGGGTTTAATTATTGCAGTGGTTTTAGCTGGTTTTCATAATTGTATATTCTGTTGCTGTCACCTGCCTTGGAACCTTACACAGTGAAGGTTGGGTAAGAAATCTTTTAAATGAATAAATCTCCAAGGGAGGATCACAGCACCAGAAGATATATAGAAAAGAGCAACAAAAACAAAGGACTAGAGAACCTTCCCTATAAAGGATAAAGCGTTTGAAGCTTTTTAGGTTAGAAGATATGACTGTTGGGTTGGCATAATTAAGGTATAAAAATAACAACTGCTTGAAGAGAGTTGATGCCAGGGAATCCCCTTCTTATATAATACTTGAAATCTGAATGAAGTTGATCAGATGTCTCTTCAGAACAGACAAAAGGAAAGTATTTTATTCACCCTATGGATTGTTGACCCTTCCACAGGATAATGCCACGTTTCAAGAAGAATGGGACAAAATTCACAGGTGACAAGAGGGAGATCTTTGATGGCCATTAGCTGAGATAGCTGAATGAACACCCAGATTCAGAGGGGCAATGCCCAATTCAGGAAATGGAACACTAGACTTTGTGGATCTTCAGTTGAATCCAGAAGGACCTTTATGTTCTTACTAAGCTCTTTTAATCAGTAAACATTATGGAAGATCGATAGGAAGTCGCCTTGTATCCAAGCTTCTTGAGGAACTCAGACTATTATCCATCAACACACTGAACTAGCATCCACTGTTATGTAAAGAATCACATCCAACTGAGCTATCTAGGCTGCATAAGAATCCCTCTTTTGAGATTTCATGACATGGGAAATCGATTGTCACCATGTAGGAACAAGCTGTAAGAAAGGCTCACCAGGATAGTAAAGAAGTAAAGACTTTTACTGTGTCAAAAATGACCTGCGGAATTTACTTTCAGCCGCTTTTATAATATAAACCTAAACTAGTTTTAAGCTCATAAGAGGCTGACGCAGATGTAATTCTAGCATAGCCATTAAGCGACCATGAACATGTTGTAGGATCATGGGCTCCTTCCCCTAACTCCTTCCTGCTCACTCACAAGTTCCCCTTCTTCCTGTTTCATCAGTACTGCATGTGTCCAACATTAATCCTTGGCCAATGAAACTACAGGGTCACTCAATGCTAGCTTCTTCTTTTTAAAGAAGTTTTGACATTAACACCAGATGCCCTACTGACACAGGGTAAAGGGGAGAAGGCATTAGGGCTGCAGATTGGTCCTGCATCACTCCCACATTCCTCTTCCCTGCTAGCAAGCAGGAACAAACAAAATCCTTTGTTTAGCCAAGACCCAGCCTTGACTTCAAGTGTTTTTGGAGCAAAACAAACCATGATCCCTGGTTTGAATCCAACTTCAAGCCAAGGGTTGTGGTTTGTTTGCTCCTGTTCACTTCTCATAAGCCTAATAATTAATTATTATTATACCCCACCCATTTGGCTGGGTTTCCCCAGCCACTCTGGGCAGCTTACCGCATATATAAAAACATAGTAAAACATGAAGCATTAAAAACTCCCTGATACAGGGCCGCCTTCAGGTGTCTTCTAAAAGTTGTGTAGTTCTTTTATCTCCTTGACATCTGAGGGTGTTCCACAGGGTGGGCGCCACTACTGGTTCCCTGTAACTTTGCTTCTTGCAGTGAAAGAACCAGGAGAAGACCCCTGGAGGAGGACCTCAGTGTCCGGGCTGAGCGTTTGGGGTGGAGATGTTCCTTCAGGTACACTGGGCCAAGGCTGTTTAGGGCTTTAAAGGTCAGCACCAACACTTTGAATTGTGCTCAGAAACGTACTGGGAGCCAGTGAAGATCTTTTAGAACTGGTGTTAAATGGTCCCGGCGACCAGACCCAGTCATCAGTCTAGCTGCCGCATTCTGGATTAGTTAGTTAGTTTCAAAGGTAGCCCCACGGAGAGCACACTGCATTAGTCCAAGCGGGAGATAACCAGAGCATGCACCACTCTGGTGACCCAGTCTGTGGGTAGGTAGGGTCTCAGCCTGCGTACCCGATGGAGCTGGTAAACAGCTGCCCTGGACACAGAATTGATCTGAGCCTCCATGGACAGCTCCAAAATGACTCCCAGGCTGTGCACCTGATCCTTCAGGGGAAGTGATGAGGGAACGATCTGAATGATCATGATAAACCATTAACCATGGCCCACCATGGTGTGGGAATATGCCCAGTAAGTGAGCAAGGAGCAGTTAGTGGAGGGAATGGCCCGATCCCACAGTGTACTCTATTTGCACAGGCTCTTAACTATCATGACCTCTCCATGGAATTTTAGAAATTACAGGGGAGCCAACAAAACTTCAAGATTAGGAAGCTTCATGTCCAGGATTCTTTGAGGGAAGTAATGACAATTTGGTGAGGGCAGCTGCTGTTGGTTTTTATTTTTGGTAGATGTAGCCTCAAACAATTAGTAAAAAGCACCGAAGCGGGGGGGGGGGGGGAGAACCCTCCAGACATCAGTATTGCCTTGTCAACAATTCCCACATTTTATTAGAAAACAATCATAGCTTAAAATGGTGCTCCATAGTTAACTTACATAAAGATCTGCTTTTTAGTTTAATGGAACAGTGGTCAATATATTTCAAACCCTGTCATGATTTAATGATTACAAGGCTTCTTTTGCAGTAATAGAGCCGTCTGAAATACACAGCCAGGTATGCTATTAAGGGAAAGCAATATAAATAAATCTTCAATGCATTCCTAAATGAGGAATTATTCATTTACAGTAAACCATGCAAGAAATCTATATCACAATGTCAAGTAGCTACTTTAAGATATAAATCTGAAGGCAGAACATTCATACAGACCCAAAATATCAATTAGGAAATATTAAACTTCAGCTCTGTTACTGATGCAAGCAATTTGGAAAGCCAAGACTTTTTCTTTTTCATTTTTGAAGATACACAGCAATAATGATGCTGCTCTTTGCAGTCTTCCCACATAACCACAGCCCTGTGAATAGTGTTTACAATCTAAAATATAGATTTCAATGCATAATTAATTGCAGTTGTTGAACTTGCATTCCCTTTGATATCAATAGAGATATCCTGTTCATGTTGCTCACTTGATACTTATTACTAGGATGCATCAGATGCTACAGAAGCTGGAACTCTTCTTCAAAGAATGATGGAGAGCCATAGTACACATAACACTAAAACAATGAACAGTCATCTTGTGTACTCATCTCTTCAGGTGTCAGCAATATTCCTAAGAAATAACTGGCACAAAGGAAACCTGAAATAAGCTTCTGGGGTGGCTCAATTACAACATGTCTAAAGACCTAACAACTCTTAGGGTGTATCTGTACCATAGACCACCCACTTTGGAAGAATGGCAGATGAAGATGATGGACTATATGGGACTGGCAGAAATGACTGGCAGAATCCGGGACCAGGGAGAAGAGGCGGTGGAAGAAGATTGGAAGAAATTTAAAGACTATCTACAGAAATATTGCAAAATTAATGAATGTTAGAATGATGTTGGATAGAAATTAAGTGGTTTCCAGCTGTAATGCTTTAAGAATACAGAAGAAGGGTATAAATAGGTAAAAAAAAATAACTAAAATGGTGTTGGAATGGAAATAAGTGGTATTAGTAACAAAGTTAATAAGAATATGCAAAAATGAATTGATAATGGATGAAAATACTGAGTTATAAAATGTCAAGTTATAGAGATAAGATGAATGAAAGAGGGTAAGCATTTGCTGATTTGATTATTTAAATGGGAATACAAGAAGGGGAGGTGTGAGGAGGTCAAAGAAACAAGCAAATGAGTTTTAAATTATGAAAAAGAATTGTTTTTAATTTTTTGTATCTTTTTGTGTGTGTGTGTTTACTCTTATTTTTTTCTTGTTTTTTTATTATGTGTTTTTGTATATCTGTTTTTTGTAAAATCTTAATAAATATTTCTTTAAAAAAAAAAAAATCTGTACCATAGACCAAGCTTCCCCACCTGATGCCCTGTAAATGTTTTGAACTTTCAACTCCCATACTCTCTTATCATTTGCTAATGCTGGCTCATGGCTGAAGGAAGTGGAGTCCAAAACATCTGGAAGAACCAAGTTGGAGAAGGTTGCCAAAGACTTGAAACTGGCTTAATGTGAACTCTGGGAACTGCAGTTCTGTGATGTTGGCTAAGCATCCCCAACAGAGAATATTCTATGGGCCCTCACCAAAACTGCAAATGCTAGGTTACTTTGCAGAAAACCCAAATAGTTAAAACCAGCATGAAAAGGATATAACTGTTCAGCATAGATGTTTCAGTTACTGGGCTGCCTCGCTGCTTAGTACTGACTCCAGTTAGTTAATGAATAAGTAAATAGTCTCCGGTCTCAATATTTAATGTATGTCCCATATTGCTATTATAAAAATGTGCTACAGATCCTTGGGACACCGTAGTTCTTTGCTTTCCTGTACTGTGAAAACCATCCATTTATTCCAGCATCCTCAAAAGAGACTAAAAATGCAAGCACGAGGAATGACATGAATCACTGAAGGAAACTGAGGGAGCCCCTTAGTTAGCAGGAGAATTGCTCCCGAATAATTCTTCAGCAAATGGGGAGGTTGTTTCCTCATTATGAGAGATTCTCTTGAGAGATCTGTTCCCTGAACCAAGAAGAGCCAAGGGACAGGCCTTCAACTCATATACTCAATCACCAGGAAAGAACAACCAAATCAGGAAACTCTACTGCCATGCAGAAGAATCAGTGTGGTGCATTGGTTAGAGCGTTGGACGAGAACCTGGGAGACCAGGGTTCAAATAGCTACTCAGGCATAAGCTCACTGGGTGCCCTTGGGCCAGCCACTCACTCTCAACCTAACCTACCTCACAAGGTTGTTATGTGGATAAAATGGGGAGAAGGAGAATTATGTATGCCACCTAGAGCTCCGGGGAGGAAACGTAGGCTACAAATGGGATGAATGAGTTTCATTTAATGATGGGGAAAGAGAATTTCTAAGGCTGGTTTAGGTACAAACCACTCTCTGATCTAACAACTCTTAGGTCTGCTGGATCCTAACCCGCTGCTCCTTGCTGACCTTGCTATAGGACTGCTCCCATATTAATTCCAACTGCATAATTCATCTGCAGTGTTCACTCGTCAACAGAAGTGAGCTTGCAAACAGCCTGGCACAGACACTCATTTCTGAAGCAGAGTCACTGTCCGCAAAAAGGGTCCCAAAGGCTGGTTTGTTTTTTTAATAAAACTAATATTCACACAAAAAATTATTTGTTACAAAGGAATCAGTACTTTAAACAGCTTGATACAACAAAATAGCTTTGTAAAAAAAAAGGTGACCTATTAGGTTGTATAAGATAAAATAGCCTCATTTTGTTGTATCAAGATGTACATGTTATAATTTCACCTTAATTTTATTTTTATTGTAAACTGCCCTGTGATCCTTGGATAAAGGGTGGTACAGAAATTTAAATAGTAATAATAATAGTATTTTTAATGAGGTAGTAGCAAAAGAATACATGTGGCCTTACAAGTTTACTCTACCAGTGATTCCATCCAGCCCTTTGCCTAATGTCATTAAGAGTGGATAAATTGGGGGTGGGGGTGGGGGAGTGGCATAAAAAGCCAAAAAGGAACTGGGTGGGGGTGAAAGAGCAAGCAATCAGTTCAGACCTGCCCCTTCCCAGTAGGGAATGGGAGAGAGAAAGCGGGGTGGGCCTCAACATAAGGAGGTTCCCCACTCTTGGGTTTAGATTACAGAACTCCCATAATCATGTAGTGAGTTGGATCTTAACGTTGCAAGTTTTTACACACCCAAAATCAGGCTCGCCTTTTCCTCCTGCCTACAGAACTTGAGGATTTCTCCCACAGTTCTGAGGGGCCCGGAAATGAACCTGTGCGTTTCGGACGAGGACAGACCTGTCTAATGGCCAGCTTTTGTATTTGCAAAGATCCAGGTGCAACCGTTGTAGTTTTGTGCGTCCCAAGAGGCGTCGGTGCAACCTGACACTTGAGCTGCACCTAACCCTGCTTCCCTTTCTCACACCATCTTATTAAATAAGATGCAGACAGGGAGGGTTTCACTATCAGCAAAGCATGTTTTCTCTTTCTCGCTCTGTTTTCTCCCTCACACACACACACACACCCATAACAGTTCTGCAAAAGTTGAACATTTACACAAGTTTGTGGCCAAATAAAGAAAATGGTGGATTTTTCTTCTTCTTGTGGGTCCACTTGGATGCTGCTGCTTTAATTAAATGAATGAATGAATGAATAAAAAAATAAATAAATAAATAGCAAACTGCCTGTAACATCCAAAGTGATCAGAAGCAAAACAGGTGGTGTTTAATGACACTGAACTTACCTTGGGAAACTGTTTTACTGGAATTAATACTTTCTGTCCCAATTTCATATTTTTGTTAATCACTACATCAATGTACTTTTCTTCTTCCTTGCCTTCTTCTCCTTTTTGGAATTTTTCAATTTCTGCAACAGAGAGAACACAATTTGTTTTTAGAGTTAATTTTCCCCTAATTGCTTTGAACTTGTCTTCTGATTTACGTAAACGTTTTTCTTCAGGGCAATTTTGAAAAATCTCACAGTACGCAACACAGGAATCTGGTCTGTTTGTCTATCAAGTCAAGCACTCTGTTCTGTGGCTGACAGAAGCACCTTCAGAAATCATTTAATAGTTGGTCCCTTTAACAGTGGGTGCCGTGGATGTAATCTGCATGGACGCACCCTAGCACTTCACTATGCTCCTTCCACATATGTACGTTGCCCTGATTTAAGCAATGGAGAGCAAAGTAATGGAGAGCTGTTGAATCCCAGATTTCACTGTAATTTATGACAGTCTGTCCTCATGGTTCCAGGTATACTTGGAAATCACATGAGCCAAAGATTTGAGGTCATATATATAAAAAAAAGGAGGCGGAACTATGCCTTTATCTGGTTTGTTTCTTCACTGCTGCTCAAACCTGCACAATTTATTAGTCAGGGTGACAAATGAATCCTCTAACTTTCCTTTTAAGAAGTCATCTAATCTAGCAGCTACCAAGTGGAACCTACAATGAAGCGTTGCAATGCATTGTTCCTGTTAGGGGTTCAAGAATACTACATGCTGTAAAGGGCTCAAAATCAGGGCCTTCCAATCTCCAGCTCCCCATCCCCAATATCTGTTCTTTTCCAAATGACCCTCAACATCCCATGGCTCCTAAAAAATGTCAGGATCTCACTGGGCTCTTGGAAGGGGTTGTCCGCTTAGGTCAGGGGTAGGAAACCAGATGCAGCCCAATCGCCTTTTCAATCTGTCCTGCGGACGGTCCGGGAATCAGTGTGTTTTTACATGAGTAGAATGTGCCCTTTTATTTAAACTGCATCTCTGGGTTATTTGTGGGGCCTGCCTGGTGTTTTTACAAGAGTAGAATGTGTGCTTTATTTAAAATGCATCTCTGGGTTATTTGTGGGGCATAGGAATTCGTTCATTTCCCCCCCAAAAAAATATAGTCCTGCTCCCCACAAGGTCGGAGGGACGGTGGACTGGTCCACAGCTGAAAAAGGTTGCTGACCCCTGGCTTAGGTTATGTGTTGTTACTTCCTACAAAGCGCTGGGCCGGATCTGGAAGTAGCCTTCTATCATGGGAAGGGAACCTTTGGATGAAACCCAACAAAGAAATTCTGGGACAGTTCCTTTCTTTTAGGTTTAACGCACGCTGTGTAAAACTACTTCCTTCCATACGCTCTTCATCCTCCTAAGAGGAAAGCGTTCTATTCCTGGGCCTTAATCAGCTGCTGCCTAAAGACATTTAGGACTTCATACACCCTGAAAGAGGCAAGGAAAGTTGTCAGCACGTTCAGAACTTTGCAGTTCCAAATTAGAAGCAGGCGGATTTGAGAAAGGAAGGAATTAATCCTACACAACTCTTCAATTATTCTCAAATAGTTTTTTTTCGCCATTTAACAAGGGCTAAACCTGAACACAGTATTCCTAAGTACCTCATTAATGACGCCGATACAATGAATATTCATTATCACGGAGAAGTATATTTAGCCATCATTTGTTCCGCTTTCTCCCAAACTCTTCATTAAACTCAAAAAGGCCTCTGTTGAGGCTTTGGTATCTTATCTAGAACGTAAAATATCCCATGTGAAGAGGGCAGCCTTAAAATAAACCCATTCTGTACCTATGGAGGCACATTCATGATGAAAGCACTTTGCATTTATAAGGCACATAGTCGTGATCAAAGTGCGACACATGCAGTAATCCCTGCAACTGCTCTGTTAAAACAGATGGGTGTTATTATCGCCATATTGCAAACTGGGGGTTAGACACTGCTAACCTGCCTCAGGGCAATGAAGTACACAGCTGACAGCAACACACATATTCAGAATTTTCCCCTCAAAACAGACGAGGCAGAGTAAATGGCCACAAATTTTTTATTGGCTACTTTATTTTAGTTAGGAATTTAACTTCGGTTTGGAACCCCACTGTCAAACTTGCAGGCAAGGCTGCTCTCCTAAAATGAAGTTAGGACTGCCAACCTCTGCAACTGCCAACGTAACTGTATTTGCCAGAAAACATTATTTTGGAAACAGGACCGAAATAGACACAAACGCACACACACAAAAGCCATGTAATAAGCAAAAGTGCAAACATCTGCTGTTTTGCTTCATTATCAAGCTATTTCTCCCCCCAAGAATTCTTAAGCTGAAACCAGTTCCTAAATACGTTAAGGGTGAAACAACTGCAGGTATGCAATTAAACTTAAAAAACCCCAAATCGTATCGGATCAGCATTCCCCCCCCCCAAAAAAAGCAGCAGAAAAAAATGTTTTCAAGAATACTGGGGGAGTTGGTATTTCCTTGGAAGAACAGCAATCCTAAAATTGAGACAGCCCTACAGATACTAAAGAGAGAACAGTGTTAAACTGCAGTAAAAAATACTATAAGGAACAAACAATACTGGGAGCTGCTATAAACAGCTGCTATAGAACCTGTTCACTAGGTTAGGTTAGACTAAGGCTACATAAAAACCATTCCTTTAAAGCACATTCAAAGCACATTCCCCCCCCCCCCTCAAAGAATTTTGGGTACTGTAGTAAAAAGGCTGCTGGAAACTAACTCCACAATGTTATAAACTGAGATACAAAAGCTAGGAGTTAAATGGTATCTTTAAATCTAGGTTACGGGCGCAACAACGGGATGTCTAGGCACGCTTTTCTAATAACAAGAATGCAAAGCTGAAAATGAATGAACTGCAGCTAAAATATTATGTTCATTTTTCACATGGTCTAGTCCTTCGCCTGCTCACCCCCCCCCCCCATATTCTTAAGAGGGTCTCTTTCATGGGTAGGCAAACTAAGGCCCGGGGGCTGGATCCGGCCCAATCGCCTTCTAAATCTGGCCCGCAGACGATCCGGGAATCAGTGTGTTTTTACATGGGTAGAATGTGTGCTTTTATTTAAAATGCATCTCTGGGTTATTTGTGGGGCATAGAAATTTGTTCATTTTTTTCTTCAAAATATAGTTCGCCGTCCGCCCCCCAAACTCTGAGGGACAGTGGACCAGCCCCCGGCTGAAAAAGTCTGCTGCCCCCTGGGCTCTTCTTTAGTCTTCGGAGAGTAGCTGGAAGTGAGGAAGCAGAAAAAGGTCCTCCTTTGCTTCCACTCTGCAGTTTTAATCTGAAATCGTACTGTGCCCAGAGCTCATAAACTGCTCGCGCTAATGAAATTCCCTGTCGCAAAATGCGCCTAGAACAATGGGAGTTTTGAACACTGTAACTCTGTGAAGGAGGGTAACCTACAGGGCCCAGAATTCTGTTGTGTGTGTTTTTTTACCATAATTTTTATTGAATTTTCCATGTTTCATTTAATTCAGTACACATATTCACAACTTATAATATTTGCTCAAAATGAGCTTAGTCTTCCTTCTATCTCTCTTTCTGACATCTCTATAGTCTGTAACATATTTTTCGCATTCCCGTAATCATTTCTTTATCCTATAATCACCTTAAAATATCACATTCTTGTTTATAAATCAACATCTTAATTTCACATTGCAAAACATTTCACGTTAATGCTACAAACGTTTTTAAATGAGTACAATTTTCTTTCAGATAATTAATAAATTTGCTCCAGTCCTTTTGATATTTTTCTTTGGGCCGATTCCCAATTCTCCAACTCCACAAATTCTACCATTTTTATTCTCTGTGAAGGAGGGTAACCTACAGGGCCCAGAATTCTTTGAGGGGAAGAATGGGCTTCCAAGGTGTGATGTGTACACAGCCTACGTTATGACTGGCTGAGCCTAGGTCAGTCTTTCTCAACCCAATACCCTTTCCAGACATTTTGGGCTACTATTCCGGTCAGTCACAGCCAGCATGGTCAATAGGAGCCAAAATATCTGGAAGGCATCAGGGTGGAGAAGGTAGCCTAGGTAGACTTGGTCCAAATCAAATGGCACATACGCCTTCAGAATAGCCTGCACTTGTTTTGACTACAATGCCACACATGCATAGCTCCTGCCCAGCGCTTAGCCAGGCATAGACAAACTCAGCCTTCCAGATGTTTTGGGACTACAACTCCCATCATCCCTGACCGCTGGTCCTGTTAGCAAGGGATGATGGGAGTTGTAGTCCCAAAACATCTGGAGGGCCGAGTTTGCCTATGCCTGGCTTAGGCACTATGGCGACTCCTTCGAAGTATCTCAAAACACTTACAACGCAACACAACTTATGCAAACATCCCCATTTCTATCAGCTTGAGAATGGATATGATGCACCACTCTTTATATTTGCTAGAGTGAAACAAAAATGAATATGCTTAGTTTAAGTTTGGGTTCCACGTGCAAGTTTGATATGAAGCAAGTATTTTAGCTTGGGTTTTTATGTGAGCTGCACAACCAGTTCAGTGAATCAAGACTTCGATTTGGATCGTTCTGTGCATCTGTTGTTTTGTTCTGTGCTCCTCGGGCTCTGCTTACAAATTAGTAAAATGTGTATGTATTCTCTCCTATATTTCCTAGGGATGATAACCTGGATAAAGAATGTATTTTTTTAAAAAAAACTACCAAGCTTACATAACACCGTACTGGCATCCACCCACTGGTCCAACTGCATCAGCAGTCATTGATTATGGCTAAAGAATTTAGCCTTTAAAAATGGAAAACTTTCCATGAATATATGAAGCACCGGGGGGGATTCATAGAAAATTTGCTATTCCCATTTTATGCTACTCAGCAGCATTCTTCTATGCAGCCATAGAGGGCTATCAAGATTACCATATTTTTCTGTGCATAAGACTATATTTTTTCCTAAATTTTTGAAGTTAAAAATAAGGGGTCGTCTTATACACGGAGAGTGCATAGTGCATTTTCTTAATTTTGGGTTAAAAAAATAGGGGTTGTCTTATACATGGGGACGTCTTATACATGGAAAAATATGGAAACTCTTATAATTAATAATAATATTAATATTTACTTTTATTTGTTATTAACTGAGGACAAACTAGCATAGAATAGTAGAGTTGGAAGGGATTCAAGGGTCATCTATGATACAATGAAGTCTAAGAAGAGCCCATTGTAGACCCAGAAGTTGCAAGCTGCCTAATGTCACTTTGACCAGTTTCTCGCTACCACAAAATAAATGTCAAAGGTGACCTTGTCCATTCTCCTTATTTCCGCTTCTGTTTTGAGGAAGCATGAAACCCAGGTGCTATCAAAGGAGCCCCAAAACTCACTTCAGGATAGTTTCCACTATATAGCATGCTAAATTAATAGTGGATAGCCAAGCCAGAGCAATGAGGAAATCCAATCAGATTTTCAAGGTCGAATGAGCAGGAGGATTTGCCTTCCCTTAATCCCTAGATTACATTCTGTACTACTAGTAGGCTTTGTGCGTCTCCTAGCTCAAATATAATAGATGAACATGTGATTAAGGTTTCTGATAATGCTAAGGATTAAAATCCCGTGTTCCCAAACCATGGACCCAAATGTTTATAGTAGCCCAGAAATTCATGTCAGTGGAGGAATTACTGGATTTTGTTCAGAGCAGAGTAGGCTAAGAAGGATTGCTTCCCACTGAACCCACATGGCAGACCATAATATAATTGAGTGCATTAGATAATGGAAAAGTAGACTTGTTTCACTTTAATCTCCAAGATAGAATTAAATCTTCCTCTGAGAGGACTATTATTGTCGGCTATGTTACTTCTATTAAAGTTGCGTGCAAAAGAATTTAGGGCCTTATTAAAATGATGTGCTGCTGTTTTTTCCTGCCGCACGTACTTCCCACTCTATAGACTTCCATCAGTAGCCAAGGCCAAACAGGAAACACTTGGATCAAGTAGACACTTCTGCAAAACCAGGAGTCCTTCTGCTTTATCAAATACAATTTCCGTGAAAATGAGCTCCACATTCAAAACATTCTAACCGGTGGTGCCAGTGGTTGGGTCTTCCAGGGTGACGCCAACCCACAATAGAGCCTTCTCAGTGGCAGCCCCCTACTTGTGGAAGTCCCCTCCCTGGTGAGGTGTGTCAGTCTCCATCACTAACTTTCAGGAGGACTTTGAAAACATTCCGGCTGACCCTGGCATTTGATGGCTGAAAGATACTCTTCCAAGAATCTTGAAATGATTAGCTGTGAGGGTAATGTGGTTGTTTTACATTTCAAGTATTTCAAGTTTCAAGTATGCTTCTACAATTAAGTGTTTTAAATTTGTGTGGGGTTTTTTGGGGGGGCGGTTATAAATTTTATTAGTATTTTCCACACAACAACATGAAAGATATCTTAAAATAACAATACGCCAAACACAAAAGTGTTTTAAATTTGTTGTTAGCCACCTTGAGCCTGGTTTTCTGAACCGGGAAGGGTGGGGTATAAATAAAAAGTTACTATTAATAATAATTTATTATTATTACTATTCATTCTACCACTTACACATTTGTCACCCTGGGTTCCTTTCCGAGGAAAGCTGGGACAGAAATGTAAAATAAATAAATATTTATCGCCCCTTTCGTTCTGACAGCATTCAAAGACTCTTCTCAGAACTCTGCCAGTGGGGTTTTATTTTAGCATGACAAATGCAAGCGGAGAGTTATGAGATGTCCCTCTGTTTGAAAATGAAGTTGTCCGAAGGAGTAGCTTAAGCTTTGCTTAGGACATTCATTTTGCCTAGTACCTTATCAAGGTTATTATCACAAAATAAATCTTTAATGGGGTTCATAATGGTGCTTTAAATCACAACAGTAAACTGTACCGCTTGATCTTAAAGTTTGACTTGTGATGGACTGCAATCGTAATGGGCTGGTTTCTACGTACAACTACAGGCATACCTTGGAGATACTGTAAGTTTAGTTCCAGACTGCTACAGTAAAGCCAATCACACTTTTTTTGGTTTCCCAGTGCATATAAAAGTTATGTTCACACTATACTATAGTCTATTAAGCCAGCCCCTGCAAAACCCCAGCTCCAGCCCTTGCCAGGTCTACCCCTACGGCCAGAAGAGGGGTGGAGGTCCGTGTTAGAAACTCAGAAACATAAACAAGACAACAAATGGCTTCTTAAACCAAGGTTACAGTTGCCAAAACCGAGTGTCTAGTTGCCATTTTGGGGCAAGACCACTCTAAAGTCTTATTTTTCAAATGATGGGCTGACTGTGATTGATTCCCAGTTAAACATCTGGCTAGCTCAGATGACAGCCTTGAGCTCGGTTAAGAACTTTTGAGAACTTAAAGAAGCAAAGTCACTCGATCCAGGGACAGTCCACATATACCGTATTTTTTGCTCCATAAGACGCACTTTTTTCCTCCTAAAAAGTAAGGGGAAATGTCTGTGTGTCTTATGGAGCGAATGCATGGTCCATGGAGCCGAATTGCCCATTGGGTCACCCCAAATTCACCATCAGATCACATAGCATGTCCATGGCTGCATCAAAAAAAATCACGCAACCACTGTTGTGTGGGGCCACAATGGCGCAAAAACATGGTTACAAAGCACGGATCCACACGGATCCTCAGGATTTTTGCATTGGGTCACCCCAAATTCACCATCAGATCACATGTCTGTGGCCACAGCATGAACCACAAAAATCATGCATCCACTGTTTCGTTCAGAATATTTTTTTTTCTTGTTTTCCTCCTCTAAAAACTAGGTTTTTCCTATGGTCAAGTGTGTCTTATGGGGCGAAAAATACAGTGTGTATATATATACTTATTGGCATATCACTTTTTCTTGATGGTGACTGCTCCTGCTCAGAAAAAGCATTTTGGTTCAAGATATTCATTCTGATTGTGCAGATAAAATATAACTGACTGAATTCTACAGGATGTGGTATTAGTGTGTGAAAAGAGTCCAGATCCAATGATCCTCAGGCATGCATCTCCAGATGGTGGAGATGTCAGTCGCCATCCTGGAACCCATACATCTTCAATTGGTCGCAAGTGGTCAACAGCCAGGTGCAAAATGCGCCTGGCGCCTGGCTAATTTCAAACAGTGATGGCGGCAGAGGAGGACTTCTTTCCCCTAGAAGTAGCTGGGCTGCCTGCTGCTGCACCTGTGTCCTTGTAAGGAGCAATGTCTGTGAAGTTCAAAAAGCAAAGCAAAATAAAACGAGCTATGCCTGTAGTTCCAAACAAGATCTACACACCATGGGAAGACTGCAGAAATCCACTTCCAGTAAGATGCTGTTTATAGAGCTGCCTGCTAAAAAGGTAATTCAGGGCCAGTTACCAGGCAGGATTCAAATCACTGCTTAGGGCCCACACAACAGGCTTTGTACTAATTCAGTGGATGATTAAAAAGAAACAAAAACTATATTTAAATGCATCAGAAACCCCCATGGCTCATGCCATTATCAGTTTCAAAAGCAGTTTCTTTGTGGATCCTTCCCATGCCTGCTTACATGAATAAATCAATATTCTGCAAGTCAAATTTGGGACTAGCAAGCAAAAACTCACAAAATCAGAACAGATGGAGTTGCAACTCTCGGACACTCCAACTAAGGACATATTTACACTGTTGAATTCCTGCATGCAACTGTGGAAAGTGGGTATCCAAGCCAAATCTGTTCGCATGCAAGTATGAAGTGGCTGTAACTTACATGACAAACATGGGCAGAAAACTCAGAACGACGCAACTTACTTGATATAGGATTTAATGTGTGCCGAAGGTAAGTTAATGAGATGATAAGAATCTGGGCAAGTTAGCCATGAACGCTGGAGCAGTACGCTGGAAGAAATATCATGTATGTAACAAACAAATCGTGTCTATATTTGTGACCTGTTCCGAGTTATATACATTGGTACCTCGGGTTAAGTACTTAATTCGTTCCGGAGGTCCGTACTTAACCTGAAACTGTTCTTAACCTGAAGCACCACTTTAGCTAATGGGGCCTCCTGCTGCCGCTGTGCTGCTGGAGCACGATTTCTGTTCTCATCCTGAAGCAAAGTTCTTAACCTGAAGCACTATTTCTGGGTTAGCAGAGTCTGTAACCTGAAGCGTATGTAACCTGAAGCGTATGTAACCCGAGGTACCACTGTACTCCCTTTTGTAGATGCAATAGCAAACTGATTTGGCATTACTGGTTCTCCTTGCTGCTTCATAATGCCTGCTCTTTAGATGTCTGATATACACCTAAAGCCATCACTTTCATTTCTTTCTTCTCTCTAACCTCTGAAGAGCCCACCAAATTTAGGTATCTAAAGTCCTCCTTGCTGGTTTATAGAACAGCTTCTAGCTATATTCTCTTCGTTTTATGGCTATCAGCATGTCCCGCTTTCATCTGTTCCACAATTCAGAGACATTTATTTCCCTACCCTTTCGGTTATGCTTCTTTCCACATTCAGCACCATTTCCCCTCAACAGGATTCCACTAACTTCCTAAGAAATCTTTTATTTTATAACCTGTTCTTCCTCCAGAAAGCTCAAGTCATTGATAGGACTCTCTTCCTTCCCCCCAAAAATGGTACACAACCTTCAAGTCTCTCCTATGCACACCTGGTCTTTACTAGGTCAAATTTCTTGTCCTTCAGTAGGTAACTGAACATTTTCCAAAAAAAGACAAAGAAAAATTCCTTCCCCTCTCTTCTTTGCATTTACACAATTCCAAAGCAGATTACATGACACAAATATTTATGAAATATTTATGAAAACGAAGCAGATAAAGTACAACCAGCTAATAATTTATATATATATATATATATATATATATATATATATATATATATATATCTCAACCTTGCCACTAAACTCCAACCAAGACCTGGATGAATAACCAGGTATTCAACTGGTGCAAAATATTCAAATAAGAGTAGGTGTCAGCCATTCTCAAAGGAGGAAGATTTTCAAAGTTATGCTCTGCTTCCAAAAAGATTCTCACCCACTTTGCTGTGCAGGAGATATCAACTAAAGGCACCATAGCCAAAAAAAATCCTCTGCAGCAGATCTGGAACAGGATAAACTGTTCTCTTAGGAATCCAAGTTCCAAACTGTACAGGTTTAAGGAGCACATTGGCAGCGACTGCAGAATTCTGCTAAAGGCCATTAATAAACTGAACAAATCTGAAAAACTCTTTGCGATGGAAACTGGAGTAAGCAAGGCCTGAAGTAATCATGGACTCAGAAGAATATATGCCCATATCTGCAAGTATTTTGTAAGACAGCTGAAGTTTATTGCCTAATTTCTACATCTTAGGCATTGCTAATATCAGATGTATTTGATTTAAATCACGAATTTTACCAATTACAAGCAGGTTTTGTAACACCTATTTCTTTTTAAAAGTACTGTCAATATACTTCAAATGATTCGAGCTGTTCAAGACATAGGTAAAGGGACCCCTGACCATTAGGTCCAGTCGTGGCCGACTCTGGAGTTGCGGCGCTCATCTCGCTTTACTGGCCGAGGGAGCCGGCATGCAGCTTCGGGTCATGTGGCCAGCATGACTAAGCCGCTTTTGGCAAACCAGAGCAGCGCACGGAAACACCATTTACCTTCCCGCTGGAGTGGTACCTATTTATCTACTTGCACTTTGACATGCTTTTGAACTGCTAGGTTGGCAAGAGCAGGGACCGAGCAACGGGAGCTCACCCCGTTGCGGGGATTCGAACCGTCAACCTTCTGATCGGCAAGTCCTAGGCTCTGTGGTTTAACCCACAGCGCCACCTGCATCCCTTTGTTCAAGACATATAATTCCACAAAGGACGAATACTATCTGACAGTTAAATCAAGACACAAAAACATACATTGCAGCTCTGCTGGACAAGGACCCATCTTGTCTACCATTCCATTTCCAACAGTGGCCGGAAATATGCCTCTGAAAGCTCACAATCAGGGCAAAGACATGACTCTTATTTTACACCCAGGCCCAGCAACAGGCATCTAGAGGCACACAGGCATGGGTGATCAACTACTGCAGCCAATGCAATAGACTTCTCTAGCCATTTGTCCACACCCCTTTGCAAAATTTTCAACTCAGCAGCCCTCATGACGACATATGGAAGCAAAACCTGCACCATGGGAAGTAGCACATTTTGACTGCCTGACTCTACTGCTCCATTTCATGGGGCTGCACCAAGTCTTTTGCCCCCTTCCAAAGTATTGCTCCCACACTGAGTGGGAAGGTGCTTAGCATCCCCAAACATCCATGCACACAGTGCAAACGTCTACATCAGAAAAGCCTTCATGCATACAGCTGTACATGAAAGAAGCCTTCCTTACTGCAAATACTGCTACTCAAACCAGAGCGTGCAACATTGGGGTGGGGGGGGGGGGTAGACCCAGCTTCTGGGGGCATCCTTATTCCCTGTGTGCACTAACAATAATGCAGTCAACACTTCTGAAAGATGTTCCAGTGTTATTTGCAAGGAAGGGAGCTGCACGACCAGGGAAAAAACAATGTTGTCCAGGGTTGTAAAGACTGCGGATAGAATAATTGGGTGCACTCTCCCTACCTTGGATCAAATCTATGCTTTCAGGTGCTATAAGAAAGCTGCAGAGATAGTGCATGATAGTGCGCACCCTGGAAATGATCTCTTTCAGCTTCTGCCTTCTGGAAGAAGGTACAGGGTTATAAAGACTAGGACTGGCCGCCTGAAATACAGTTTCTACCCAAATGCGATTTTGGTTTTAAACGCAGTGTAAGGTAGTCTCTATGGGAGTATATTGGGTTATCAGTTTTTAGGGAGTTAACCAGGCTGGGATAGCTAGGATAGCAGGCTTGTTGGTTTCTGTCTGATGTAGATTTTCAATTTCATTGTTCTGTATGGGACAATGACAATACAGTGGTACCTCGGGTTACATATGCTTCAGGTTACAGATTCCACTAACCCAGAAATAGTACCTCGGGTTAAGAACTTTGCTTCAGGATGAGAACAGAAATCGTGCTCCGGCGGCGCGGCAGCAGTGGGAGGATCCATTAGGTAAAGTGGTACCTCAGGTTAAGAACAGTTTCAGGTTAAGAACAGACCTCCAGAATGAATTAAGTCCTTAACCTGAGGTACCACTGTAAAGATTATGGTATCATATCCGTTTTCTCCATATTTCTCATGATTTCATAAATTTCTAGCACTGCTGAACACTCCTTATTCAGAAACAGTTCCACTGAATACAATACAGATTACACTGAAGCTTTTGCTGTCTTTTCACCATTATTGTGCAAGATGCATGTAGAATATTGTGTGTGCATGCCCATCCCACAATTAAAGCAGTCAGTCACTAATTAGTCGTAGCTTCCCAACTCATCTGAACTGACCAATAAATTAGTTATCTGCTTTGGAAAAAGCGACTTTTGTAAACAAACTTCAGGCTGTGGTTTAACATCCTGACTTGTTCGGAAGCTCCTAGCCAGCTTTCCAGTTCAGAGGAAGTCAGAAACAATGGTTGAGGATTTCCTGTTTTAATCAGGTTTTATACAATAGGGGCAAAAGGGGCCTGTTCATTTCTGTGCATAAGCTTTGATCATCAAACCACAGCCAGTCTTTTTGCCTCCCGTTGATATACTCTACTTTTCTGTATTTATATACAAAACCGAGTAAGAGGAACATAATATTGGCAAAACAAGTGTCATTAGGAAATAAAGGCGAAATTCGACTCTTTTAACAGAATGTGAATTCCTCAAGTTTCTCCTAGTAGAATAGTTTTTTCATTTCCCCCAAGACAGACATACCAGGAATAAACAGTATGAGAACACAGCAAGATAAAAAGTATCAGAAAAACGGAACGGCTTGCTATACACATGCAGACACTCTTCTATTCCCCCATAACTATGTTTCCCCTGCTCCCGTCTGTTTCTGTTCCATCTTTCTTAGTTATTTTGACATGCAAAAATCAAGGCTAGACATTAGCTCTCCCCCCCCCCTCTAAAATCAAGGCAGCGAGAGAGTTTAGGTCCTGTAAATTAGCTAGATCAGCGCAGTTTGCCCTGCACTGCTGCTACAAACTCAGCAGAACCCAACTACAAGCAATGGATGTTTTGAATCAGCATTTTGATGCAGTCCAATAATTACTAAAGTTTCACCTCAAAGGTTACTTATCTGTGCAGATAAATATGTACTTTTTAAAAGAAAAGGTGATGTGGACAGAACTTGTGTTTCTGCATCTGGAGATGGTCTAGGGCAGGCATTGGCAAACTTGGCCGTTTGGAGACTAAAATTCCCATCATCCCTGCCCACTGGTCCTGTTAGCTAGGGATCATGGGAGTTGTAGTCCCAAAACATCTGAATGGCCGAGTTTGCCTATGCCTGGTCTAGGGCAGGGGCCTGTAATATATGAACTGAGATAGTGTTGTGCATTATTCTTTGGATTTCCTAAATCTAGACATCCCCTGGACTATGCAAGCACACACCCAAACATGGCCCCTACACTCCATTTCCAGTTTATTCTCAATGATTCGATTGTTTAAAGTAGGCCCAACTTTTGCTCAACTGACAATGACCACATACCAAGAGCCGAAACAACTGCTCAGATCAAAATATTGGCAGAACAAGAGATAATAATAATCATCATCATAAATTTTATTTATACCCTGCCCTCCCCAGCCAAGGCCAGGCTCAGGGCAGCTAACAAGCAATAATAAAAACAAATTGAACAAATACAACTTAAAAACAAGATTAAAATACAACATTGAAACATTAAAATGCAGCCTCATCACAGGAGGAGAAAAGAAAAAAGGAAGAGGGGGAGGGAATCAAATTGGCTCCAAGCCAAAGGCCAAGCAGAACAACTCTGTCTTACAGGCCCTGCGAAAAGAAATCAGATCCTGCAGGGCCCTGGTCTCATGAGGAAGAGCGTTCCACCAGGCTGGAGCCAGAGTTGAAAAGGCCCTGGCTCTGGTTGAGGCTAATCTGACTTCCTTGGGGCCCGGGACCTCTAGGGTGTTGCTATTTATGAACCTTAAGGTCCTCCGTGGGGCATACCGGGAGAGGCGGTCCCGTAGGTACGAGGGTCCTAGGCCGTGAAGGGCTTTAAAGGTCAAAAGCAGCACCTTAAATCTGACCCTGTACTCCACCGGGAGCCAGTGCAGCTGGAAAAGCACTGGGTGAATATGCTCCCATGGCAGAGACCCTGTGAGGAGCCTCGCTGCAGCATTCTGCACCCGCTGGAGTTTCTGAGACAGCTTCAAGGGCAGCCCCGGGTAGAGCGAATTACAGTAGTCAAGCCTGGAGGTGACCGTCGCATGGATCACTGTGGCCAGGTCGGGGCGGGAAAGGTAAGGGACCAACACACCATGAACACCAGCAAACATGCCATGAACGCCAGCAACATCAACCATGCTGTGTGCCAATCCCTTGCAGATATCCACGGCGCCACGTTGTGTATTCACAGCATTGACGAAGCACTGTAACTCTCCAATGGTTTGACCTCCCCCCTGAAGACACTCTTCCACTGTCTCCCGAGACAGACAGATGCCAACCAACACCGAATGCAGGAAAACCTCTGAGCCTTGGGAATGCAAACCTCTTAAGGGATGGAGAGAGCAGAGCTACTGCCCTTGGTCATCATCTCCATTATTTGTGGGGGATTTAAATGCCCAAACAAGGCCCAAGCTCCAGAGAGAATCCATTCCAAAGTCTCCTGCCTCCCACGCCCAACACAAAGAACTCATTTTTCCGAAATATGAAAAATAGCTATGAGAAATGTAATTGATTCTTTCCGTAATTATAATAGTAAAAGATGGACCATTACAGAAGAAACGATAATAAAAGGAACAGCTTTCTACTTAGCTGCCTTTTACAAACACAGCAGGTGCCATGGTTTGAGTAGGCTTGACACACTAAACCCTTTTAACTAAAAAAAAGAAATGCCACCATTTCAGAAATTTGAATACTGTACTTAATGAATATTTTCAAAAAACACAAAAAAGAAAGGTGTATTTTGATGGTGCCCACAGGCTTACTTCAACAGAAGCTAAATAAAATTGTGAAAAAATCTCCCCTGTAGAGAGCTGACCAAATATATTGCTACAGATTTGGGGTAACAGAGTTTGGGGGTTGAAAGGGCACCTTAACTGCTAGAGTTAGTGAATATTTGAAATTAATAAATGGTAGAATTTAGAAAATATTTGGAGTATTGAAGGGGAAATGCCAGGCCAGTAAAAAAATACAGGCTAAGCTTCTTTTACAGGTCAGGGCCTCAAACATGTAAGAAATACAATTGCTTTTGTAAGAAAGTAAAGTACTTTTATAAGAAAGAAAAGGTGCTAGAAGCAAGTCATTAACCCATCAATGGAAACCATCAACCAGGCAGGGGGCTCCACCGGTGAGAAGAGGAGGTTGCCAAGTTGTCACACAGGAAAAATATGTCCTTTTGGAATTTAGAGGGGCGGGGGGAGAGAGAAAACTCAATCAGCTGCTGTGAAAGCCAGAACCATCTTGGCAGGCTGGCTGAAGCTGAGAGAGAGGCATGGAGATATCTGGGAACCCGGTGCTGGGCTGCTGTGAAGGACAGGGTCCTCCTGAGATGCGAACGCTGTGAAATTTCTCTCTACTTAAAACATTTGGTGTAAATAAATCATATTTCAAAGACCCTGCAGACTCCGCCGTGCCTCATTTTCCCCAAAGGAACACAGGCCCTGACTGGGTGCCAAATGGCTTGGAATATTATGCCGGGCGGTCGGCAGAGATTGGGGTGGCCAGTAGCAATATTGTGTGACAGACTGAAGATATTATTTTTAGCAGTTCATGCTTACAGAGCTTAAGGCAGGCTTTACAACATCTAGGCACACAACACTGAGAAGGGATGGTTTAAGAGACAACAAGAGGCAAGGCGCTCCATTAGAATGGGTACTCAGGATCTTTCTTAATAAGAACAACCTTAGGAAGTTAGACAATGAGCTTTGAAGCCCAGGGCTCTCCAGAGAAACCAAGAGAAGGCATGAAGAATAACTGTGGTGGAACAGACCAAAGGTCTATCTAAGCCAACATTGTTTTCATAGTGGTCAATCAAATGTCTATAGGAAACCACAAAGGCAGGAGATACAAAAGATACACCTATGTTGTACTCAGTAGATGTGCTATTTTATGTGCCAGCTCAACCAGACCCACAGCAACCTGTCCTCTAGCAGAACAGAGCCAGACCACAGAGTCCACTGGCACTAGAGAATCCCACCCACTTCCATTCATATTCTGGAACGGTGTATTTCCTCAAGATGGAAATGTTTCAGATGTGTACAGGGCCACACGCATGTCCCAAGCAAGTGTGATCACAGTTCTCTTGAGATCAGACTGTCATTGCACCATGAAAGTGGTAAATGATTGTTGTGCTATTGTTATGTTCCCCGGCGTACCAGCAATAGTTCAAAAGCTTGAAATATTCTCAACGTTTTCAAGTCCGAGCTGTTACTGAAGGGAAGCGCCCCATCTCTTTCGATCGTAATGATCTGGTCGCCAAGGACAGCATACAGATGATTAATGCTACGGCCCAAGTCAACTCCTCCTAGCAAGATCAGGATAAGGGTTAAGCTACATTTCTCACTTTTAATTGCACAGACCATTTAGGTATACTGTGTGAGACCAGCTATCTTCTACAATTATCAGACTCCAGAGGTCACCAATTAGAACCCTGCAAGGATTGAAATTAAAAAGAAGGCTTCGCGATTAGGTGAAGTAATGATCCAAAAAAGAGATTAGTTCTGTTCAGCCTGCACTCATTATAAAAACCATTTCCTTTGTGTGAAGATTCAATGTCTTGTTTATCCTCCTGGCGTTATCTCACTATGGGACAGAAGTACAATTGCGTGGATGTCATCTAGAGGAGGCACAAGAGGGCATTCAGATATTGCTGGATGCGAGAGAAAAGCCTTTGGTTTTCACTATTTCTTTCTAACCAGGGATGTGGGCATGGCTGGCAGCAGTGTGGAGGGGACTCTGAGTTGTAGGCATGGCTCATTGTTCTTCTTGCGGTGATGAATGAGAGGGGCTCAGGGTCAAGTCAGATGGCCAGAGTTTCCCAAATATAGTCAGAATAAATCTGCAAGGCATCTAACACATTAAGAGGAGCAGATGAGGGAGCTCAAAACAGCAGCCCCTGAGGAGACCACAAGAGTCAGAACTCAGCCCCCTACCCCATACCTTCTCAGAGATACTTAAAGACACTTAAGCCCCAAGGTGATGCAAACCATCAGCAACCTTGTTTGGTCTTTTGTATCTTGTGTTTCCTCTTGGTTTTAGCATTTAATTTGTCAGTACTTTTATATGTTACCTTGAGCACCTAAATGCACTGATGAGTCTAGCTTGTTGGGTAAAATAAATGAACGTAGATTCTTCTGGCCTTGAAATATTATTATTTTTCTGGCACCATTAACAATCCTTGACTTGCCCAAGATAGGGCACCAAATGCTAAACTCCAACAACACACTTAACATTCCTGAAAACATTCCTCTTTTAAACCCCGATTTCAAGGTTGGGTGCCAATAAAAAAATAATATATTTGTGTTACTATGGGATGGAGCTGGTGACCAGGGGGAGGAAAAACATTTCCGAGTAACTTTTGCTCTTGTGTCATTACTGGAAAAATAGT
Source organism: Podarcis filfolensis (assembly GCF_964270895.1). Classification (NCBI taxonomy): domain Eukaryota; kingdom Metazoa; phylum Chordata; class Lepidosauria; order Squamata; family Lacertidae; genus Podarcis; species Podarcis filfolensis. Next base: position 82,313,869 of record NC_139603.1, on the reverse strand, counting down.
TATTTGTGCTGATAAACATCTGTAACCAAATACACATCAGACTTACTGGGTCCTAATCCAGACAGGGAGATCCGCATAAGGAAATTAAGATCTTATATTAAGATCCCTGTTGGATTAGATCATGGGTAGGCAAACTAAGGCCCGGGGGCCGGATCTGGCCCAATTGCCTTCTAAATCTGGCCCGCAGACGGTCTGGGAATCAGCGTGTTTTTATATGTGTCCTTTTATTTAAAATGCATCTCTGGGTTATTTGTGGGGCATAGGAGTTCGTTCATTTTTCTCTCTCCAAAATATAGTCTGGCCCCCCACAAGGTCTGAGGGACAGTGGACCGGCCCCCTGCTGGAAAAGTTTGCTGACCCCTGGATTAGATCAATGGGCACAGCACAAGATCTTTTGCTTTTTTGTACTCATTCTTCTCTTTTATTTTCCCTCTCCTTTTTTGCTGCTCAGAAATGCATGCTCATCTGATCACATGAGGGGGAGAAGAGGTTGTTTTGCAGTCACAGAGCTGAAAATTGAATTCCTGTTTCCAACTCTGGGGGCAAAGGAAATTCACTCCTGAGAGTGACAGAAAAGAATTATAAAGGGCAAAAGAGAGTTGCTACCAATCTGCTTAAGTGACTGATAACACAATCCTGCAAATGCTTACTCAAAAGTAAGCACAACTGTATTTTTAAAAATGTGCTCTAAGGGAAATGTACAGGACTGCAGTCCAAGCAGCTCTTTCTGTGCACCTGGTGATTGCAAGAAAAAGCAAAACATCCAGTAAAGAGCTCTTCCCTTCTTTTAGAAGTATTGCACAACACAGGGGTAATCAACATGGTGCACGGAAGGTCAAGAAAGTCTTCTGCCCTTTTAAAGGTAAGTGTGGCCTTCTCAACATATGTGGTTTGCTCTTTACAAACCAATTGCCCTCATTAACTTACACAGCTTGTGTGCTCTTATGCTGTAGTTTTCAGTGTTAATAAAGAGGTCACCTGTGGAAGGCTTCTGTCACCCCCAGTAGGAATGACAAACATAAAACAACAGCAGAATACGCTGGACTCAACACCATCAGCAAACTAGGAACACACATGAGCAAGAGGTCAAACTCAATTAAATGAATTGCAAAAAAGTGTTAAAACTCATGTTGATATACGGATAAAATTAACCTTTTCTGCACTTTGAGGCGTTGAAGAACTTCAACTGCAATTTAATATCATACAGTAAAGATTATTGAGTTTAGCTGCAGCTGGGAGCCAACAGCCTGACAATGAATTAAGTCCCAGGTGACACAGAATTTCAGCCTAACATGTATGTTCTTTTTATAGCCATATAAGTAGCAAAGAAGATAGGTATCTGTTTTCCACTTCCAAACCTAGAGCGAGAGGCAGCTTGTTTCTACCTTGTTATATTGCTTGAGACACGTTGACCTATCACTGGTCTATGATCCTTCAGGGAGTTCCGCATCTGCAATCAACTATATTTGGACAGGAGCGACTCCAAGTGCATGTGAGCCTTAAAGAAATGGGTCCCTATTTGTTGCTTGCCAACCCTTTAACTGAGACAAAAAGGCTGGGCGGAAATCGTACACTCCATGATGTTTTGAAGTGGTGCCTTGATTTGCTAGTAATCGAGACGGGGAAGCGAAGTCCTAACATGAAGAGACGCTGGAAAAGGCAGCGAAATGTAGTTTGTTTCTGAGGGTCAAACTAGATGTGAGCAGGAGGAGGTCTCTCCCTCCCTTTTTTTAAAACACCACCACCTTATTATGGACCTTATGAGTTCCAAAGTGGATTGAAACAGCTGGAGGGGGGCAGACACACTGCCACAAGCTATTAGTGAAAATTTCCCTCCCTAAGTCACTTTACTCCCTTCAGAAAAGGTACGTGAACCTGCAGCAAAGGAAACAGGAAGAGTGGTATTCCCTGGGGAAATTGCCTGAGGGAAAGGGGTATTATTATTTACTGAATTTATATACCGCTCTATGGCGCTGTGGGTTAAACCACAGAGCCTAGGACTTGCTGATCAGAAGGTCGGCGGTTTGAATCCCCGCAACGGGGTGAGCTCCCGTTGCTCGGTCCCAGCTCCTGCCAACCTAGCAGTTCGAAAGTATGTCAAAGTGCAAGTAGATAAATAGGTATCGCTCCGGCGGGAAGGTAAATGGCGTTTCCGTGCGCTGCTCTGGTTCGCCAGAAGTGGCTTAGTCATGCTGGCCACATGACCCGGAAGCTGTACGCCGGCTCCCTTGGCCAATAAAGGATCGGTCACGACTGGACCTAATGGTCAGGGGTCCCTTTACCTTTACCTATACCCAGAAGTCTCAGGGCAGGCAGAAAGGCAAACCATCCAGTGGTGGAATAGAGATTCTATTAATTTATTATTACTATATGTCACCCATCTAACTGGGTTGACCCAGCCACTCTGGGCAGTCAATTCCTTCAGAGGTGGAGTGCTGGGATAGCTCAGTCTATAGAGCATGAAACACTTAATATCAAAGTTGTGGGTTTGAGCCCCTCGTTGGGCAAAAGATTCCTGCATTGTAAGGGGTTGACTAGATGACCCTTGTGGTCCCTTCCAACTCTACAAAGCCTATGATTCTACAAAACCTATTGGTAGCAGCATGTTTTTAATGGGTGAGGATGAAGCCAGTGGTGGATGTGGCCACCACACCCCCATCTTCCTGCCCCCCAATATATGAACTGATCACTTACAGATGCCTCTCCCCCCCCCCATATGCTACATCAATTTTGATGACCTCCCTCCATTTTCTCCTAACTTCATGACTCTTGTCACCCGCAAGAAATTAGGCATGGTGAAACCTGTGACCCTTGAGTTGAAGATAGCCCCCTTCTAATAAATGTGAGTCCGCGTATAGCTTTATTATTATTATTATTATTATTATTAGAATTCATATACCACCCACTGGTCTCATGGCCACAAAATCCATAATCAAAATAAAACAACCCAATAACACCCCCCAAAAAACCCCCACATTTTAAAAGGGCATAGGATGTTAATCAAATCAACCAAAGGCCTGGTTTATTAGAGTGAGCATGTATATAGGCATGCATATACAAAGATGTGAGATGCTTCATGAGTCATGCGCGTTTTACCCATGGCCCCACACTTCAAGTTACCTTGCTGCTTCAAATGCCATAAAGTGAACCCTATATCCACGTTCTCAAAGCTGAGTGATAAACCATAAATGTAGGAGGAGTGAAGTTGGGGAGATTCTAATAAAAAATGCACTAATGAAAGTAATTTAGCAAAGTGTATTTTACCGATTTATGAAGTGCACAGAATGCTTTTTCACCACAGTGTGGTCCCCAAACAGCTTCCAATCAAATACAATAAAACCAGGACAATTAAAACTGAACACAACGAAGATCTGCAGGCAGCTGTTAACAGGACAGCAGCACAGACTTGGCCTGAGACAGGCTTCCTCAAACTCGGCCCTCCAGATGTTTTGAGACTACACTTCCCATCATCCCTGACCACTGGTCCTGCTAGCTAGGGATCATGGGAGTTGTAGGCCAAAAACATCTGGAGGGCCGAGTTTGAGGAAGCTTGGGAACAGATATGCTTTAACCAGGAAGCAGCAGCAGCAGATCATCAAAGGTGTAGCCATCAATATTTTCCTGGGCAGGCAAGTATTGCAAGTACTTTGCATATACTTGCAAAACCATATCGAAAAATCAGAACTCCTATAAGCCTCCTATAAACAAGTTCCGTTTCAAATACTGAAATACTAAATAAGATGGATAACAATGTGTAATAGAAAAAGTAGTATGAAATTAGGCTAAAGGTGTGTGAAAGAAGGTAATAGAAGTGGAAAGAAATTGCAATTGAGTAGATTGGAAGTCTATCACAAAGGTGGGGTGAGGGGTGGTGGATGGTGATGGGAAAAGGAATTATTTGTGGGATTGAGTGTAAGTATGTTTGAACACTTTTAAGGATTGTATGAAATGTATGTTTGTATATTTGTAATATATGTGTATTAATGATGAATTATTTTAACAATAAAAACTTATTTTAAAAAATTAAAAAAGAAATAAAGAAATAAAGTCATCTAATGGGCGGGGGGGGGGTTTCCTGGGCAGGGAGGGGGAAATTCCAGAGTTAGGGTCCTCTTAGTGATTGCATTTTCCCTTGTATCCTCCCGGACAGCAACATTCACCAGCAGGATGAGAAGGGCTGGCTCTGCGTATCTGAAAGTCCAGGTTAGCTGACAACAGGGAAAGACAAGCCCATCAAAAACCTATGTATGTAGCCAGGGCAGATCCTGCAAAAGAGCTCTGCACCAAAATGCACCCAGCACTCTAACAGAAGAATCCTGTGCTAGCTGCAGTTTAAGGCCCATCTTCAAGGTCCTATGGTTATTTGCCTTAAATTGTTTTTTAAATAACTGTGCTCATGCGTACACACACAAGTACACCATAGCTGTCAATGTTTCCGTCTTTTAAAGGGAAATTCCCTTATTCCGCATAGGATTCCTCGCAAGAAAAAGGAAAAGTTGACAGCTATGAAGTACACACATACGACAGCTGCAATAATTGGTAAATTCTCAATATCTTTCAATTAGTATGTTTATGAAGCAATAACATTCATATTACTCCTTTTTTTAAAAGTTCCATCAAAAACTGCACACTGAAATAACTTTGAACACAGTACGAACATTGAATTGTTGAGCTATTTTCAAGGAGGAGTAATACGGGTTGTTTTTCAGTGAAAAGGACGGTGCCAAAACATGTGGGAGCTTACCAATCCCTGCAGCTGTCTCTTTTGTGTCTATAGTAAGTTACAAGTGTTGATCCTCTTTTGTTTCCTTGCTTATAAAAACGCCTCCCTGCTTTCCATGCAGCTATGCATTGCTAAAGGTCATTTATATGAACGGAATTAAATAAAAGGGGGTGGTGTGCTCATTTGTCCAAAAGAATCAGCTTTCTTTCTAACTGCTGTACTCTAGTGCCATCCTATCTGAAAAGGACTAAGAAAATGTGCATTGGCAGAGTAAGGAACACGAATGGTTGATCTAATACAGTGGTACCTCGGGTTACATACGCTTCAGGTTAGACTCCGCTAACCCAGAAATAGTACCTCGGGTTAAGAACTTTGCTTCAGGATGAGAACAGAAATCGTGCTTCGGCGGCGCGGTGGCCGCAGGAGGCCCCATTAGCTAAAGTGGTGCTTCAGGTTAAGAACAGTTTCAGGTTAAGAACGGACCTCCGGAACGAATTAAGTACTTAACCCGAGGTACCACTGTACTGTTAAGGTGACTGAAAGCCAAATCCTATCCATGTTTTACACAGAAGCAAATACTGCTGATTTCAGTATAGGACTGTACCAGGTTAGCATGCCTGAAGCATTTGCACATCTATCTTCTCTTCAGGCATGCAATTTTTCCCTTTAAAAGGGGAAAGGAAATGGCTACCATTTTTCCTATTGCCACAACTTGTCATATTTTGAACTATAATATTTCCATAACCAGCAAATAATTAGTTCAGAGAGAGGAAAAAGTGCATGTGAATCTATTCCAAAACTGACCTATCTGGGAAGGAGGAGACAATTTATCTTCTCAGAAAGATTCTTGCTTCAAACTGCATGTCTCTGAAGCAGTGTATGTGTTAACCAAACCAAGCTGTCTCAAACACTGTTGCATATACAGTGGTACCTCGGGTTAAGTACTTCATTCATTCCAGAGGTCCATACTTAACCTAAAACTGTTCTTAACCTGAAGCACCACTTTAGCTAATGGGGCCTCCTGCTGCTGCTGCGCCGCCGGAGCATGATTTCTGTTCTCATCCTGAAGCAAAGTTCTTAACCTGAAGCACTATTTCTGGGTTAGCAGAGTCTGTAACCTGAAGCGTATGTAACCTGAGGTACCACTTTATTTGCTTATTTCCTTCATAACTTGCTTGATTCAATGTTATCATCTTAGTGTGTTCGCACGCATACAGGTTTTGAAAACTCCTCGTACTAACCAATTGCAGGGTTCTACGGTAGGAAACTGGCTGAGGTTATTTTGGAACGGAAACGACATTGCATGTAGCAGAAGCCCGCCGAAAGAAACAGGTGTGACGTGCACTGCACAAATTCTACGTGCTCACAGTTGGGAGGTACAGCAACCAAACTGCATGAGGTCTAAGGGCCTGGGAGCTGTTGCTGACTCATGCACATGGTACCAGGCAAAATGCATTGTCTTGCTCAGTCACATGCCCTTCCAAACAATGAACTGGCAGAGTGGGGTGTTTAAAAAAAAATGAAACAAACCTGGAGGTTTGAGCTATCGCTAAGCATTGAGAGTAGGTCCTATTACTCTGAAACTAGTTCAATTAACTGGAATGGTCGAACAGTCTCATTACTGGCAATTGCTCATTTCCAGTCAACTAAGGTGACTGGAAAGCAGGTGTATTAAAATAGGTGAAACGGGCTTCCAAGTCAGCATGATTAAGATCAAGCTTATATTTATAATGTGGATAGTCAATTTAATTAGCAGCATTTATATACACTACCTGTAATTTGGATGCAAACCTCTGCATCTTCACCAAAGTGACTATACAAGTAGGTCTGCTGGAGGGAGGGAGGGAGGGAGGGAGGGAGCACAGTTTCCTCCCTTTCCTATTAGAGTGAACATACGCGTTGAACTGCAAGAGTCAGCTGGGCATGTAGGTTGTATTGTGTTTGCAAGGTTTCTCCAAGTTGCCTGATTGCCAGCCTTCCCCAAGTTGCTCCTATCTAGATGTTTTGAACTACAACTCCCGTTAAGTCCCAACCACAAAGACCAATTGTCAAGAATGATGTTTAAGTCCAGGGGTCAGCAAACTTTCAGCAGGGGGCCAGTCCACTGTCCCTCAGACCTTGTGGGGGGCCGGACTATATTTTTTTTGGGGGGGGGGAATGAATGAATTCCTATGCTCCACAAATAACCCAGAGATGCATTTTAAATAAAAGCACACATTCTACTCATGTAAAGACATGCTGATTCCCGGACCGTCCATGGGCCGGATTTAGAAGGCGATTGGGCTGGATCCGGCCCCCGGGCCTTAGTTTGCCTACCCATGTTTTAGTCCAACAGCATCTGGGGGTCACCAGGTTGGTAAAGGGTTACCTAGAGCATACATATTGATTATCCCATACAGTTTGACCCAAACAGGAGGGTCCAAAGACAGCAAAGCACCTGCAGACAGCTAGAGGCAACTGACAAACCACCCGTCACCACACACACACACACACACACACATTCTGCTCCACTACGTTCAGCAGTGTTGTGTGTGACCACATGTGCGTACACAGCAATAACTGTGTGCTTGCATGTCATTCAATGGGCAAAGCTCCAGCCAGATGTTCCTGTCCCACCACTGCAACTCACGTGGTCCAACATCTACATGAAAATATTTTAATACTTAATTGAGTAGGACGCACAGAGATTCTGTAGAAACGATCTGTACCATTCCCCTATGCTTCTTTGCTGCACTTAAGCAGCACACAGACACAATGCACTTTGCTTGAGAGCAACCTTACCCCCCGACTTCCTTTGCAAGGTTACGGATTGATGAAAGTCGTTTTGGCCAGCAGCCACGCTCTTTTTAAAAATCACTCCATAATTACAGCAAATAAAGACTCCCCAAAGGCACTAATGTTGAATGTTTGCTATACAAGCTATTAACATAAGTGGCATCTGTAAAAAAGGATTCTCCATTACTGTACATTTAAAGCTGTATCCTCGGGTCTCTCATATTCCTGTTGCCTGCTGCTTGCAAAAATGAAGTGTCTTTTTCTCCATCTCTCTCGAAAAGCAATTTTATTGACTATTTGCTTCATTTTAATACAACTTTAAGTCTTAAGGACAACACCTAACCACCTTGAGTTTCTTCATAAAGTACAAGGGCAGAAAATTTCTGTCATTTATTCTCTTCTACTTCTAACCCCCTTCATTATTTTCAAATGGCAAGCTATACTTTTAGTATTTCTCATGATCACAGGCAATTGGCAGACTTAGTTGACAGCCAGGAGCATCTATTCTCTAATCTATTTTTCTGAAGGGACCATCTGGTCCACTCTCTTAATTCCCCCACACGCCACATGCCCCCACACTCTAGATTACATTCACTATCCTGGCATATTTCAATTACGTTTTTTTAAAAAAAAAAAACATTTCCATCATAGGATAGCTGCCCTGACTGATGCAAGGTAAAATTTTATTACTGAAACCTGATGCATTAAACCTTCCCACAGCTCAAATGGCTAATTAGTTTTCAATAAAACTGAAACAGAATCCCCCAGTTACACTTTATTATGCTCTGCAGCCCGACATCCATTACAACTCAATGCGGTCGGCCTTCATCTCCTCTCTCTTTTTAAGACTCCCAGCATCAGTGAAGGCAGATGAAGGAACTCCCATGCAAACCCATGGGATCTTCAAGTATCAAGCAGCCCATTGAGGAAGGCAGCTAACCAATACTAGCTGGATAGCTCGGTTGGTTAGAGCATGGGGCTGATAACACCAAGGTTGCAGGTTTGATCCCCATATAGGTCAGCTGCATATTCCTGAATTGCAGGGGGTTGGACTAGATGATCCTCAGAGTCCCTTCCAACTTGATGATTCTGCCTACTACTCATGGAAGTAAGGTCACAGTGAGGCCAGAGAGAATTCCCAAAATCAACTTCAGTGGTACCTCTGGCTGCGAACAGGATCCGTTCCGGAGGCCCATTCGCAACCTGAAAAGAATGCAACCTGCATCTCCGCGTCTGCGCATCGCGATTCGCCACTTCTGCGCATGCATGTGATGTCACTTTGCGCATCTGCGCATGTGCGAGCGGCCAAACCAGGAAGTAACCCTTTCCGGTACTTCCGTGTCGCCGCAGGACGCACCCTGAAAACGTGCAACCTGATCAAACATAACATGAGGTATGACTGTATAGAATACAAGAAAACAAGGGGCTGCTGAGTGTTATTTTCTGTTGATGCCCATCGTTGCTGTTTCAGTGTAGGCTTAAATTCAGACTAATTTGACAGAGGAACAGCTTGGGCCTCCTGCCAGGCGGCAGAGGCAGGAACCATTTAGAAGTCCGGCTCACAAGAGGCAGCGGTTTGGAAAGTGGTCTAAGAGAGGGAAATAATGTGTTACATCCTCTGTAAAGAAAACCTTCTTGTTTTAGCCTTTCAACTGATAAAGCATGAAGATAAGTCCAGATACATATTTCACTGAGATAAGGCACCCACATTTGTAAAGATCTGCAATGCCTGTTAAGCCACTCTAGCATATTTCTGTGGGCTAAGGTTAAGTGAGGTAGAGGCAACATTTAGTCTGATATCAAAAGGGAACATATGAATTTGCATTATTGTCTAATTCAGGCATCCCCAACCTGCGGCCCTCCAGATGTTTTGGCCTACAACTCCCATGATCCCTAGCTAACAGGACCAGTGGTCAGGGATGATGGGAACTGTAGTCCAAAATATCTGGAGGGCCAAAGGCTGGGGATGCCTGGATCCCCAAAGTCATCTTTGCCAAGATTCAGCCTGTAAATAGCAAAGCTGTTAAGCTATAGGTGACCCAAAGCACAGGGTGCTTTAGTATTTAAGGGCAGGAATTTACCTGCATTGCGCTTGAAAATAATGGGGGAGCAATGCGCACATTGAAGCACTACTGCAATATAGTTCTGACAACCCACACCAGAGAAGTATGGGACCATCCCATTCTGCCCTGCCAGTGCCATCAATGACCCCAACTCAGGCATAAAGATTTATCACAATGTGAGTGATAAGTTCAAAATAAGTGGTTTCTCTCTTTCTCTCTCTCACCCCTCATCAAAAGTGAAGCTATAGACAAGAAACAAAAGCTTTAAACTATTTAAATGAAAAACCACACTTAGCTGGGTATGGGAAACTTATCAAGCATAGGAGCTCCCATGCACCATGAATGCATTGCCCCACATGTTGTTGTTTAGTCGTGTCTGACTCTTCGTGACCCCATGGCCCAGAGCATGCCAGGCACTCCTGTCTTCCACTGCCTCCTGCAGTTTGGTCAAACTCATGCTGGTAGCTTCGAGAACACTGCCCAACCATCTCGTCCTCTGTCGTCCCTTTCTCCTTGTGCCCTCCATCTTTCCCAACATCAGGGTCTTTTCCAGAGAGTCTTCTCTTCTCATGAGGTGCCCAAAGTATCCTTCATGGGTCACTGCCTTGCTGTGGCGAAGGGGCTTGAATAACTCAGAGAAGCTATGAACTATACCGTGCAGGGCCACCCAAGATGCACAGGTCATAGTGGAGAGTTTTGACCAAACGTGATCCACCTGGAGCAGGAACCGGCAAGCCACTCCAGTATCCCTGCCAAGAAAACTCCATGGACAAAGACAACAGGCATATAAAAGTTATGATGCTGGAAGATGAGCCCCTCAGGTCGGAAGGCATCCAACATGCTTGCCCCACATATTTTTCCTTATTTGAACAGAGGAAATGTAGATTGAGGCAAAACTACGTGAGTTGACTGTCTGGGATACACTGTAGCGCCTTTTTTACAGCAACACAAAAGCTTTACTGGGATACTGTTCTTCTGTATAAGTTACTCCTGTTGCTTTAACGCAGCATTACATTTTTAAGTCCAAGAATTAGCTGCAGAAAACGCAGCTAATTAGCTGAATGAGAGAGCCAAACAGATGGGAGAGGGGAGGGATTTGCTTGAAATTCTGAACTGGAGAGATGACGAAGATGACGAATAGAAGCAGGAGACCAAACTTATAGGGACTTGTTGGATTTTACAGGGAGTGAATGCACATCAAAACCAATGGAAGGCTTAAGGAGCCTTGTTACAGATTGGTTAAAGTACCACCAGTTACATGACATGTTTAAATCAGATTTTAAAAACGGATTTTTGGACCAAAGCTCACAATTTGAAAGAGAATGATTACAGAATAAGGATAAACTGTTGTCTAAAACGTATAACTTCTTATTAGAATGGGAAACAGAAGACGAGCTAGTCAAAGCTTCAACGGCACACTGGGCAATAGATATACATAGTACACAATATAGATATAAACCTCTGGGAGAAACTTTGGAAGAATGATTTGAAATTTACCTCATGTTACTCATTGAAAGAGAATTATATGAAAATGATTCACAGATTGTATTTAACTCCGAGTAGGTTGGCTAAGATGTATAAAGTAGAGTCAGATATGTGTTGGAAATGAAAAGAAAAGAAAGATAGGTGTTGGAAATGAAAAGAAACAGAGGGGACCTTTTTATAAAAACATTATAAAAATTATTTAAAATCAAAATTGATGGCAACCATAAACTAAAGTTTTGTAAGGATTGCCAAAGGAGGGAGTCAGGCTGCGCCCTGACCAAAGGCCTGTGGAACAGCTCTGTCTTGCAGGCCCTGCGGAAAAAGCAGGAGACCAATCCGGTCAGGACAGACCTACTTAAGGAACAATGATCTGGCTACTGTTAAATAAGCATTGTACTGATCTTGTGCTTTCCATTAGGTTTACAATTTAAGCAGGTTGCTCTTGCTTTTTAGAAGACTTCAAAAGTATTTCTAGCCTCTGAAAATTATTGAAAATGTACAAAAATCAATTAGGCGCAACTGTGCACAATAGTGCATACACTGAGTGAAATACACATACAAAGGGGAAATGTTGTGTACACTTTTATAAAAATTGGTGGAGAAATCAGGCAAACTCTAGTTCAGAAAAATCCAAAGCCAAGAAGCAGAAACTGACAGATACCGTTTGCCTCTATTCAAAACAGCTAACAGGAGAAATAGACAGAATTAAAGTCCAGTTTTGTGACAGCCATGCTCTGGTCTGGTGGCAGCAGTGCTTTATGTTCTGGAAATGTATTCCTAATGCTGCAAACTGGTCACTGATGGGCTACTCCTAGCAGCAATAGAAACAACCAAACCGGGAGGTGGGATGAGAGTTGAATGGAAGCAAACAGTGCAAGATCACTGTTGTCCCAGTGTGGGTTTTGCCTCGCTGCCAGAGATTGCAAAACTGACTAGAAGAACTTCCTTTCCAAGAGCATTGGAATGCTTTAATTTTAGAATCACTCATTACATGATCAAGAAGGCAAGCACTTCAACTGAGACTCTGCCTGCCTAGGCTGTTCATGAGCTGCGGCTTCGTGCATTAGAGCAAGGAGACTTGAAGTAGATCCTGTGAGTTTTCAGCAATATGCATCAGCATCCCGATGAACATTTCTGTGTCAGCATCCTGCTCCTCAAGCCTTAAAGCAGGGCATTTCACACTTCAGCATTTCTGTACTCCAGGCATTCAAAAAGTCTATGTGAATGCAACAAGAACTAAAGCTATGATGCCACACACCACTCATTCATTAATCTGAGACGTAATCCCCTCAGCTGCAGGGAAGACTTTGCTTCCAGGGTTGAGTCAGTGGCAAAGACCAATAGCCACAGGTAAGGAATAGAGCTGGACAACTCTTCCCAGCAAGCCTTTTCTCCTGCCCTCCCCATCGCCACCACACAGAAAAGGAATATTAAGCCCCTCCTCAGGCCAACAGCCCCATGCTCCTTATAGGTTCAAATGCTCCATGTGATACTTCCCTCTCAATAATTAATTTGCATTAAACTTTCACCCAAAGAAGCACAAGGCAGCAAACACATTAGCAATAAAATGTAATAAACTTTAAACATTTTTTTAATATTTCACAACAATTAAGAACCTCAAAAACATTTTTATAAATTAAGTGCCTAAATATTTGAAAGACCTCCCGCAATCAGTTAGCACTGGTTTAAACATTGGTGACACAAACTGTTATTTGCTGCATCTTTAGTGAAATAATAATAATTTATTTGTACCCCACTCATCTGGCTGGGTTGCCCCCAGCCACTCTGGGTGGCTTCCAATATATATAAAAACATAAAACAGTACTCCTTAAAAAGCTTCCCCATACTTCAGATGTCTTCTAATCAGGCATAGGCAAGCTCCGGCCCTCCAGATGCTTGGGACTACAATTCCCATCATCCCTAGCTAACAGGACCAGTGGTCAGGGATGATGGGTATTGTAGTCCCAAACATCTGGAGGGCCGGAGTTTGCCTATGCCTGGGCTATATGATAACTCATCCGCTCGACATCTTATGGGAGGGCATTCCACAGGCAAAGTGCCACTGCCGAGAATGTCCTCAGCCTAGTTTCCTGTAGCTTCACGTCTCGCAATGAGGGAACCACCAGAAGGCCCTCGGAACTGGACCATGGAGGTGGAGACACTCCTTCAGGCATACAGGGCTGAGACCCTTTAGGGCTTTTAACGGTCAGAACTAACACTTTGAACTGTGCTCGGAAACATACTGGGAGCCAATGTAGGTCTTTCAGGACCGGTGTTATATGGTCCCAGCAACCACTCCCAGTCACCAGTCCAGCTGCCACATTCTTGATTAGTTGTAGCTTCTGGGTCACCTTCAAAGGTAGTCCCTTGTAAAGCCTCTTGTCACCAGTTAGTTAACTATGGCCTATTGAGGAGGGACCACCACCATCACCCCCCCTCTCTATGCAACGATAGGTTAAAAAATAAAAAGGTAAAGAGCAATAGACCTATGTGTGAATGCATGGAACCGTCACCAGTCTGAGAGTAACCCCAAATCTTCAGCACTGCACAAAAGTGCTATGTCAGACATGCTGGATTATCTAGGCAGACAAATACACGTAGAAAAAGCTCTCTGAAGGAAATTTGGAAAAAGAAAAAAACCCAGAGCTGTGTTGTACAGGTGCACCAGCATAAAGGAGCACCTTTACTAGAGGCGTGGTTTTGGTGTTCACCATCACCAGTCATGCATTTTTGCAGCCTACAGGGGAGGAAACAAGTACTGTATTTTTCGCTCCATAAGACACACCAGACCACAAGACGCACCTAGTTTTTGGAGGAGGAAAACAAGAAAAAAAATATCCTAAATCTCAGAAGCCAGAACAGCAAGAGGGATCGCTGCGCAGTGAAAGCAGCAATCCCTCTTGCTGTTCTGGCTTCTGGGATAGCTGCACAGCCTGCATTCGCTCCATAAGACACACACACATTTCCCCTTACTTTTCTGGAGGGGAAAAAGTGAGTCTTACAGAGCAAAAAATACGGTATCTGTATTTACTTCTAGAGAGATCCGGAAACCAGGTCTAGTCGTATGACTTTTCTATTACACTTTAGCCTGTAACATCTGCTAACTAATCTACCCTTACATAAAGCTCTTAATGGGACAATCTCTTGCCAACATTATTCCATTTCAAGGCAGCTAGATTTATTCTTAAATGAATGCGGACAGGTATTCAGGGACTCCTATGAAGGCAAGCTTAGATGACTCACAGGATTAAGATTAAAAGCTTGTTCACGGGAGAGAAAAACCTAGGATTTTTAGTACGCAGAGTTAAGCTTACCAAACGAATCTGAAGTGTTTGCTATCTGCACATACTAGTTACTTTTCTGGAAAATACCTGCATGGACTCAAAGGCATGATTCCATCCATAAAACAGGGACAGGACTCCACTTTAGAGAAATGCTCTGAAGTACATGGAGAGAAAGTTGAGGGGTTCTGATGTATCTACGAAGTTGTCCAGTGAATACAGTTGTCCAACAAAATGTTGCTGTGTATCCCCAAGCCCCAAGAGTGGTGCTCCAGGCATCAAAGATCCAGGAACCTTTCAAAGGATGGAATGGCCCACATTTCCTTTCCAATGACCTTCCCTTGCTGGGCTAAGGTGGTGCAGAATTATTTCTGGTGCTCTGTTTTTCAGGAGTTGCTTGTTCTGCAGCTCTATTTTGCCTCTACAGTGGTACCTCGGGTTACATACGCTTCAGGTTACATACGATTCCGGTTACAGACTCCACTAACCCAGAAATAGTACCTTGGGTTAAGTACCGGTACTTTGCTTCAGGATGAGAACAGAAATCGTGCTCTGGCGGCACGGCAGCAGCAGCAGGCCCCATTAGCTAAAGTGGTGCTTCAGGTTAAGAACAGTTTCAGGTTAAGAATGGACCTCCGGAACGAATTAAGTACTTAACCCGGGGTACCACTGTATTCCTGCCATACTTACCCCCCCCCAAGTGCACTACTGAATGAATTCTAACCACCACCACCACCAGAATGTTCAAAAACATTGTTGTTCAGGTACTACGTTCTCCTGTAATGGCTTGCCCCAATGCTGAAGTTACAGAGTTCTCCTAATATTTAACTAATATCTCTTGAAATAGGATAGCAAGCCTGAGGGTTCAGACTTAGTTTAAACTAGAGGAACTAAACACAACTGTGGTGGCTTGGTCTATGGGAATTGTAATCCCAAGCATCCGGAGGGCACGAGGATGGTGAAAGCTGCTTTAGGTGCTGTAGAAGCCTTCAATGACTCCATTGCATCAGCAGAAAGTAGTATTTCATACACTACCAGCCTCTCCCCTTTTCTCTAGCTGTGTGTAAGCCACCTGAACAGTCATTTTCTGAAGGGGTGCACTGGAAGTCACAGCCCAGAGAGGCTACTTTTCCAATGAACAAGCTTACTGACTTGGCTTGGCTAATTTTTCTCAGATGCTTGCCTGAGCAAACATAATTGTCTTCATATCTTGAAGTGGATAGATTTGCTAGGCTAGTAGATCATTACTTCGGGAAGTGAAGATTCTGACTTTACTCTTTTTTTAATGTACTTATGGGGTGGAATTCTCATCTGAAAAGCCTTCAAGCCAATGCGGGATAAACAACTTGTCTCTGGGAAACATTCTGTGCCAAAAGCTTGATTCAGATAAATATGACCCATCACAACCAACTGTGTGAAGCCTCCTGTTCTAACTGCCCTTCTCCCCAGCTTTCCAAAAAAATGTTGCGCAGTCTGAACTCTGAACTATTTACCGAATGAACAGGCTACCCACTGAAGCCTCCTCCCTAACTTCTGAAATGCGCATGGATTCCAGATTTGAGGATTGAATTTCAGGAAAACAACTTTTCTTCTCTGGCAACTTTCTCCTCAGCGCAAGCTGCTCTAGAGTCAGCCTATGCCAGCTGATAAACTTCCAGTTCATTGTGGAAGGAATTCAGAAAAACACAGTTACACAATTCCACAAACAAGTGCAAGGCCATGATGGATAACAATGATTTTTTTAAAAAGGTTAATCATTTTGAAGATGCCACTTTTAAGTGGTAATGGTTTTATAATCAAGTATGAAGTGAATACAAAAGAGTTAGTTTTTATACTGCCACCACAATTCTTTAGTACAATGAATTACATTCTACGCTCCTTTAAATAAAAAGTCACAGGCAGTAACCAAGTTGAAATATTCAAGTATGATACACAATTACTGCAGACTATGATGAATATCTGACATATCAACAAGACAATGTGGGCCTTTTGCTTTCTAGGAAAAACAGTGACTTTGCTGCTTGAAAGTTCTGGACATATTTCAAGCACTTAAATTACAAATTTGTGGCTGTATTTTAATTAGTTTTCAAGAGCCACTTGTCTAAGCAAATGTAACTCTTAATACAAAAAAGGTACATGGGCTGAATGACCAGACACTTTTTATTCTTTTCCTCAGAAGTATATTATTTACCTAGCTCCAGTCAATATGTACTGATACAACTCTTGCTCAGGAAAACACTAAGTAGGCTTACTCAGGAGGAAGCTTGTGATTTGAAAAAATCACCTTGTACCAGCAAATCAAAATGATGTTTTAAATGAACAGACCCAGTGAACTTGGGACAGGACTGCAAAATATTGTGATTTCCAGGCAACAACCAATTTAGACACATCCAAAATACCTGAATATTTCAAAATGTCATAAAGACGTTATAAAAAGGGGTACAGCGGGATTATGTGCACTAACGGATAATGGTCAAAAGGCACAGTTCTATTCCTATATAACCTCAAAAGCCTTATGGATGGGAGATTATCTGGGCTCCTCAGAAGAGCAGGGCATTTATGCCACAAATGAGCACACAAATAGCATGAAATGACTGCTTGCACAGGCATGTGCTTTTTGCACGCAATGAAAAAATAACTAGTAACCTTCATTTGTGCTCAGAGATGCTTGTTCCTTCCTTTCTGTCCTTGTTGCCTCTAGTTTCTATTTCCCTGCACAGAAGCTCTAATCACACATCACCTGCTTGTCATCAAGTTTCCCAACCAGCTTTGCCTGACGTTTACCACCACTTAAATTTCCTCCACACCTCCAGTGGATAATGCCATTTCTTCTCCCAGCCTTATTACTCACAAACAATTTATAAACTGCTTAATTTTTGTTTTAAATCTCTAAAGCAGAGTACAACAAACCATGTAATTAAAACCAAAACCACAACCTAAAACCAACAAAACAGCCAAGTATTCGGCAAATATCTTCGGATGTCCTACATGAATTTCCTTAGAACATATGATAGAATCACTCGTCCCATATCTTCCGTAGTCATGTAGGCAGAAAGCAAGCAGTGCAATTCTTCAAACCCCTTTGCCAAAATCACCAAGTAAGCATGCATGCATAAAAACCCATTCTAGCTGCCTTGAGTGACTTCTACCATCAGGAATAGAGTTAGAGCAGTTCAAACAGCTTATTCAAAGTAACCAGACACGGTGTGCCGGTACCACAGAGCTGTTGCATGATTTATGTAGAGGGAAGTCTAAATTACTATCAAGGATTAGGTGCACAGGATTAGAACAATGAAGCAGAGACTAATTTTAGTAAGAACCTGATTCTTAGTATTTTAAATTGAATTAAATCAGCCATTTCAAACTGAACTTGCACCAAGTTCTTGGCAGTTAACTTTGCAGAATGCTAGGCAGGCATTCTTTTCAGCACCGTGACAATACTTGCTTTTAACTAATCCCCTGATTTCTGCTACTTAAAAGCAACTGCGTGCCAAAACTGAAGACTCCAGTGTTTGCACCTTTTGTGATTTCTATGCTAGTTAGCTGAATAAAATTAGGGTGTGTGTGTTTTTTTTCCTTTTGAAAGGGTTTCTTTTTTCCTCTCTTCAAGGAAAAGCAAGGTATCCAACTTAAAAGTGTATTATTCTCTTCTCATTATCTCCTGCTGGACCCCTACTGTTCTACAAAAAGTTAACAGCAGCAGGTTTCAAGTGTTTAACAATACTTCAGAAAATCTTTTGCATGCATGCATGAATTTCTGTTCAATCCACGTTTTAAACAAAGGCCCAGTTAAACTATACTTTAAAACAAATCATGGCTTAATGTGAACAAGTAACATACTGGTACACATGGCTCAAAGGCTCCTGCTCTGTTCCTCACCAGGTCCTGCCAACAAGGTGAAACAAGGTAGAATCTGACTTGTTTTATTGCCCAAACCTAGATTTGTTTACTTAAAACCAGAGGTGAAGAAACTGTGGATCTCCTGTCATGCTCGACCTTCAGCCACACTGGCAGGGGCCAATGGAAACTGCAGTCCATCACCACCTGGAGAGGCACAAATTCCCTGCTCTTAAGAAACCATGAGAAGTAAGCATTTTCTTGGTGCTGAAAACTGTTTCAAACTATTGTCTGATGTGATGTGTAGACCAGACAAAGACCATAGTTCACACCTCCTGGAGGTGAACATGGAACACAACTGCACCAGAGTTAGGTGCTGTTGGGTTTTCTTAAGTGCCACTGATTTCAATGCTTAATTCAAGAAGAAATCAATAGGACCCAGATGCCCAATTGTGGCTGAAATAGGCTGACTTTATACCCAAGCAGGAAATGTTTCAGATCCTTTAAGCATCAAAAAGTAGCATCTCTCAAGAGACAGGAATGTGGAATCCTAGATCTTGTGCATGCAC
Source organism: Podarcis filfolensis (assembly GCF_964270895.1). NCBI lineage: Eukaryota > Metazoa > Chordata > Lepidosauria > Squamata > Lacertidae > Podarcis > Podarcis filfolensis. The sequence continues at coordinate 82,295,136 of NC_139603.1, read as the reverse complement.
TTTAACTATGTAACTCTGTGAATCTTTTAATTCTGTTTGTCTCACTGCAGTTGAGAAGCCAGTGAATTATCAGAAGTGACCTTCTAAATACACCACAGAAGAGACAGGGTTTTCTATAATACTGTCAGATCAGGCTTCTAAAAGCCAGTCCTGCATATGCATAGGCATTTGTGCTGGTCCCAGAAACTACTCAAGCAATATTGCCTACTGACATAATTACATGCATGCAACCATTAAGATACAGAGTTCATCAGGGGGAGCGGGGGAATCTAGTTTATTCACAGCACACCAGCCCAACTAATCCAATATTCCTCATCAGATAAACTGCCCAATTTTCCTTTTAACCCCTCAAACCAATGCATTCCAAAGTTGGCTATTGCAATGAATCAATATTTCATCCAACCTGCTGTTCTTTGAATTCTACATAATAAATCATTAAACATGTTATTTACTGTTAAAGATACAAAGCTCGCCTTGGAAGACGCATGAAAGACTACACAAAGTACAGTAGTACCTTGGGTTACAAACATCTCAGGTTACAAACACTTCGGGTTACAGACTCTGCTAAGCCGGAAGTAGTACCTCGGGTTAAGAACTTTGCCCCAGGATGAGAACAGAAATCGTGCGGTGGCAGCAGGAAGCCCCATTAGCTAAAGTGCTGCTTCAGGTTAAGAACGGTTTCAGGTTAAGAAAGGACTTCCAGAACAAATTAAGTTCGTAACCAGAGGTACCACTGTAATAATAATAATAATGCATAACAATTGCACAAAGCATGCAATTGCATAAACCAGGTCATACAGAGTTCAGTTCTGCCTACTCCCAAATGGCAGGGTCTCAGGCAGTAGTTTTCCCTATCAGCTAATCCTTTTAGAAAATGTCAAGGACTGGCGCTAGGACTTCCCACATGCCAACAAGAGGTGCTTGAGCATGGGTCGGCAAACTAAGGTCCACGGGCTGGATCAGGCCCAACTACCTTCCAGATCCGGCCTGCGGACAGTCCGGGAATCAGCAGCGTGCGCATTCTTTCCTTCTCCCTCACACGGCGGTGCTTTTCTCCTCAGGGACGGAGCAATCTTGTCCCACACCAGGCGCCATCGACGGCAGGAGTCGGCTCGCCCACCTGCCCGCCTCAGCAGGGTGGTGCTGTGAAGGGCAGCAACAGCAGGTGGTGGTGGTGGGTAAAAGTTCCAGCGATGCCCTGCTTCCCCTACCTCCATCCACGGCTCCTCCGTTGGGGCTGCTGCTTCCATCTTCGCCAGCCAACGCAGTCTCCTAGCCCCACCATGGCGCCTGGCTGGCTGACTGAAGCCCAGCTGTGGCTATTGGGACGGCAACTGGGACAGGTAAAGCGAAGCACCTTCAGGCCTCTTTGCAGGCGGGCGAAAATCGTTTGTCCCCCCCCCAAAAAAAAATAGTCCGCCCCCTCACAAGGTCTGAGGGACAGTGGACCGTCCCCCTACTGAAGAAGTTTGCTGACCCCTGTGCTTGAGGAATGTAGCATCTGGCAATTATGCTATGAACCGGCCTGATCTGAACTTCCCAGTTTAACGCACAAATCACTATTCAGAATCTATTTGCTTTTGTACTTCGCAGAAGTCACCGGACACAAAAAACACCATTAACAAAACTATCTAGAAAGTCTATATTGAGAGAAAACCAGGCACATATTTAAATGGGAAAGTTTGTATGGGTTTTTTTTTTTAAAAAAAATGCAAGCCAATATACAAATGAGATGGAATGGACTTTAAACCAGGAATGCAGCAATTAGTCCACCACCAATGTAACTCTAGAACAGGCATAAGTTAGAATATGATCAGCAGGGTTGCTGCTACGCCAGAACTTTGGAATATTATCTTCAATTGTCATTTTTTAGGGGGGGGGAGGGGGAGCTTAGAGAGCCAGTGTGGTGTAGTGGTTAAGAGCGGTAGACTCGTAATCTGGTGAACCGGGTTCGCGTCTCCACTCCTCCACATGCAGCTGCTGGGTGACCTTGGGCTAGTCACACATCTTTGAAGTCTCTCAGCCTCACTCACCTCACAGAGTGTTTGTTGTGGGGGAGGAAGGGAAAGGAGAATGTTAGCCGCTTTGAGACTCCTTCGGGTAGTGATAAAGCGGGATATCAAATCCAAACTTTTCCTCTTCTTAGCCTGCCTTTGCATGGAGTCTCCTCCAAATATTACACCAAGAACGAACCTGTTTTGTCATTAACCGTCTATCCTCCAACAGTGAAGGCCAGGGTTAGCAACTTGCCCTGGGCACCAAAGTAAAGCTCAGTATTTGAGAGTACTGTCTGCGGTGAGCTGTGGTGAAGGTGAGAAGTAGCTCTGGGCATGTTTATTGGACATCGTAAAACCTAACAACTTAACAGGTTTTTCTTTGTTTCTTGCAAACTTGAAAAGGCACACAACTTTGCAAGACTACAAAGCTGACCACTGCGTGAGGGAGGAGGTGGCATTTTCACCTAAGGTTCTATTTATCTTGCGGCCAGTCCTTGAGAAAGCAAATACAACAAGGCCACCCTAGACTGACAACAGAAAATTGCATTTCCTAAAATACCCAGTGCCCAAGCTATTTTAAGTTCTCAAACTTGGCACCTTAAAAAGTTGCGCCCAAGCGTGCAACTCACACCAGCTAAAGTCAGGCAGCTTCCCACAGCAGACTTCAAGAGGAGACCATGCAGCGCAAAGGTGGACAGGAAGTAGACTGGAATCTGTTAACCGTAGGGTCACTGTAAATGATGACTCCCGATTACTTAAAAGCCAGCATCAAGACAACTACTTTCCCCTGCTCCAAATAAAGGTCCTGGAGATCTTGATCAGTAGTAACTCAAGATGTGATTTGTACTTGAATACACAGGTTCCATTCAATGACTTATGATGTCCATCGTGATACAACGTTCACCCTCTCAGCCACCATTTTGCATCTGACTGCACCTGAGCAAATATCTGCCCCAGCTCTGGCCGATGGTTCTAGAAAAAACATAGGTCCTGTAATCCCAAGTTCTGCTCACCGATTTTGTAGAGCAAACGGTTTCAACCAGCGAGTCAGGATCCACATCCCCGGTGAGTCGAGGTCACATCCTGATCTAAGGCTGGTCACAACAGCAGCACTCTCACTATACAAACAAGTGGGAGGAGCTCCTAGGGTGGGAGGCTGGGGAAATACAGGTGAGCTTCTAGGTGACAGCTGGGAGGGCTCACTTTTCTGTTTGCGGAATAAGTTGTGCAGACTTAATTTTGAGAGAGGATTTTGTAATTTCCCTTTCTTCTTATCTTTCTTTTCTTCTTTTGGCTGGTGTGCTTGGGTACATAGGAGCAACCCATCTCCAATAATTCCTACACAAAACAGATTCTGAACTTCAGTCAGGTTATTACAGGCCTGCTTTGGGAGTGGGGAGCCTTGGCTGCCCTAAGTTGACTATTTTTTTCAGGGAGAAAGAGCAGAGCATGTTCCTGTTGCTCCAGTCTGCTTCGTAATGGAAGGGGCTTGGGCTGTCCTTCCTTGCAGGCATGTCTCAGAAACTACTGCTCAGGAACCAGTTCAATCTTATCCCCATGCTGAGGAAACACAGCTCTGCATCTCCTTGTCATCTCATTCCAGGGAAGTTCTGAAGCTGAGTCAGTGTTAGGCTGAATGAGGATTTAACGTACTGAAACTATGAAAACAAGGCAAAGGTGTTCTTGGTCATTTCACCTACTGGTGCAGGGACAGGAAGTCAGTCTTTTCCAGAAAGGGTTGCACAACCCTTGAAAGATCAGCATCGTAGCTAGAGAGAAATTCTGAGCCCAGTCTTGTCATCAGATGGCCAGGTGTCACATCTGGCCAGGAAAACTTATGCCCTGTTTTGGCTGGTGTGCCAGTTGCACCTGCTCCTGCTCCTGGCTTGTATCGCATGCAGTGTTAAGTAACCAGCGCAATGATTTACACTTCCCCAAGCCCTTAAATCTATCCTGGGGCTTTAACTGTGGCAGCACCCAATGTGAAACTCCTTGCCCCAAAAAGCTATGCCATCTCCGTCTTCGCGTGCCACCAGTGTTTTGAAGGCATTTTGGTCTTAAACAAGCCTTTGATCCTGTTTACTATGTGACCTAATTTAGTCTATTATTAGTTCTGGCTATTTGTTTTATTGGTACTATTTTTGGTCCTGGTTTGCTTTGTAGAAGGTAGAGGACGAGTTTGGATTTGATATCCCGCTTTATCACTACCCTAAGGTGTCTCAAGGGACGCGGGTGGCGCTGTGGGTAAAACCTCAGTGCCTAGGGCTTGCCGATCGCATGGTCAGCAGTTCGAATCCCTGCGGCGGGGTGAGCTCCCGTCTTTCGGTCCCAGCTCCTGCCCACCTAGCAGTTCGAAAGCACCCTTAAGTGCAAGTAAATAAATAGGTACCGCTTACTAGCGGGAAGGTAAACGGCGTTTCTGTGTGCTGCGCTGGCTCGCCAGATGCAGCTTGTCACGCTGGCCACGTGACCCGGAAGTGTCTCCGGACAGCGCTGGCCCCCGGCCTCTTAAGTGAGATGGGCGCACAACCCTAGAGTCGGACACGACTGGCCCGTACGGGCAGGGGTACCTTTACCTTTAAGGTGTCTCAAAGCAGCTAACAATCTCCTTTCCCTTCCCTCCCCACAACAAAAACTCTGTGAGGTGAGAGAGGCTGAGAGACTTCAGAGAAGTGTGACTAGCCCAAGGTCACCCAGCAGCAGCATGTGGAGGAGCGGGGAAGCGAACCCGGTTCACCAGATTACGAGTCTACCGCTCTTAACCACTGCACCACGCTGGTCCTGTTTACAATCACATCATTAAAAACAAGTTATCTTTTGCTGTTGTTGCCTGTCTGTTTACTTTGCAAGCAACTTTGAGTGACTTCTACTGAATGTAAAAATTGGATATAATTTCTAGGATAAATAAAATGCACGTCTAGTTGTGACTGCCACTTGGGTATACTGGCAAAAACCTGGAGCTACAAAGCCGATTGCCACTCCAAGACCGAGATACTTCAGTGGAGTGAAGGCCTCAACAAAACAATACAACAATTATTCCAACAGCTTGTAAATGTAAACAAGCATTTTATGTTACTGCTATGATGTTCTTTAGGAAGAACTCATCCTCTTCTGTGCAAAAAGAGGGGGGGGGAATACCATGCAAGGAGTTTGCTTGTCATTTCTTTTCACCCAGTAGCTGCTTCACACTCTTAAATCTGAAACATGTACTCTGGGTCAGCTTGCACGCAGGCAGTTATAAAGGTTACATAAGCCTGCCTTTTAATTGAGACAGTACATTTGCGGCTACAGTGCTTTGCTCGGTACATAGTAGGTGAAAATCTTCAGTGATTCATCACTGCAAAACTGCTCTTGCAGAATCCTAGACAGATGCACAAACAGAGCTCTCCACACTCTGCATGCCTCAGTGAGGGCATTAGAAGTGTCATTCTGATATTATTAATAGAGATCCAAGTACATGCGGCTCTGGCTCAGCAGCTTGGATGTGAAAATTCTGTCCAACATTTTTTTGAAAGACCTTTTCAGATTTGTATTAATCCCCCAAAAGATAAAGGTAACCAGTTATTGCCAGCTCTAAATCTCTCTTTTCCATTCTTAATTTCCTATTGCTCCTACACCTAAATCAACCTACTTTTTAAGTTCTACTGGCATGTCGTGCAGCCAATGTGCAAACTGAGAGTTGCAGTAGCCTGCATTCAAGAAACACATACTCTTCATTCCATTTTGGTTCACTTGACAAAAATAGTCAGAGGTTAACCTAGTATCACAAGCAACCTGATAAAACTTGATTTGCTAAGTTATCTTCCTAGCCCACCATTTGCTTTTAAAAAAGCAGCATCACAAATTAAAGTGTGTGTTGTATAGGGTCCCGGCTTCTATCCATCCTGAAGCTACATGCAGTGAACTTTACTGGGTAACCTCAAATTCTAAGGTGTAGAGACAGAGGTCAACAGTGTTAAAAATACACCTTATTTTCACCCATTGTTGCTTTAAGGTTAGATTCCAGCAGAACCAAAACGGCAGTTTTCATGGGTGCCCAAGTCATACTGAAAGCAGTAAAAATGTACAGCACTAACCTACAGCTCAGGTTACCTGTTGTGACAGGATACCTGCTGCAAGTTGCTCACTCTTGGAAAGGTAATTTTCAAAAGATGCAGATTTAATTTCCAGAGGAGCTACACCTGAATTAGTTTGCGGGGGGAGGGAATACATAGGTACTTCCTTTTTTCAACTCCCCAACTGTTCAAATTAAAATAGCAAATGTTATCAATGAAGTGTAGGGGTTCTAGCACTGTGCAGAAGGGAATGATATGACGTCTTCTGTGACGCAAATACACCATGCTTTGTGCAGTTTTAATAGCCTGCATCTGAATGAACTGTCCCGTAACTGAGCAGATTTTGGCATCAGTCTAACACAGAAGCCCCACTAGATCATGCGGAAGGTTTATTGTTTATTAATTAAATGTACCAGTATATCCTGCCCTTCACAGGGACACAGGAAACTGCCTTATACCAGGTGAGACCATTGGGCCATCTAAGCTCAATATTATCTACATTGACTTACAACTGTCTCTTCAGAATCCAGGATCTCAGACCAGAAGTCTTTCCCAGCCCTACTGGAGATGCTGGGGATTGAACCTGAGACCTTCTGCATGTGAAGCAGATGCTCTACCAGTGAGCTACAGCTGTTCCCTCAATCCCCAAGGAGCACAGGGTAGCAATCACAAAGAAGTCAAAACAATGCCAATTGAAAATGAAGCATAGTATCCAACTAAGTTTCACTTGGAGTAGATGCACTAGAAATCAATGGCCTTAAGTTCATCAGTGGGCCTAGTTGGAGTAAGACAAGCACAGGATACAACCCAGAATATGTAATCCAGCATCCCATTCCCACAACACTGGCTAGCTAAATGCTTCAGGAAAGCCCACAAGCAGGGCACAACGGCAAACAACATTAGCAACCACTGCTCCCCAGCAATGACTATTCAGTGGTTTGACAGCTCTGAAGATGCTATCACAGCAGCTGCTAGACCTATTTCCCACTTTTCCAAGCTATGTCCAGGTATTAGCCACACATCATTATGGACCTTAAAATAACTGGTTGTCTGTCACAAGCATGTCCCAGACAGATCACACACAACGAAGCAGCACCTCTCTTCTGGCAGTTCCTACTGAGAGGCGTCAGGAAAATATGCAAATCCCAAGTTGTGGGATCAGAACATATTGCCATTGTCCATCATTTGACTTTCAGAGATGCAAACCTACAGGTTGCAACCATCCTAAAGATCCTAGCAAGCATCATGGGGCCGCAAGGTTTGTCTGGAATGCTCAACAGCCCTATTTCAGCCTTATTACATAATAATTTTATTATTTATACCCTGCCCTTCCAACTGTTATAAAGCACCCTTTTAGGAACATAGGAAGAAGCTGCCGTATACCAAGTCAGATCCATGGGGCCATCTAACTCAGTATCTACACTGGCGGCAGCTCTTGAGGATTTCAGACCAGAGTCTCTATCTATAGATGAATGGGATTGAAACTTGGGACCTTCTGCCTGCACAGCAAATATTCTACCACTAAGCTACAGCCCTTTCCCTATTTTTTAGAGCCTTGTCTTAAAACTAGAAGCTCAGAAACAAACACCGCTTGCCAGATTTGTGGGATTAGTTTTAATATGAGCACGATGTCAATAGGAAAGCATCACTTCAAACTTTGGCAGGTCCTGGCAATCTATTGTTTATTGCAAGTCCCATCTGCTATTCTCAGCTTCCTAGCTAATGAAGGCCACTTTGCTGGTGATCAAGACATCCATCATGCTTCTCCCATGCACACGCAGCCCAACAGCAACGTGAAAACATCAAGGTCAGGAAGAAATCATCCAACTGAAAATTGCTATTTTTAAGCGGGGAGGGTGGGGAGAGAACCAATATTTAGCAAACAGAAGCAATTCCATGTCCACCCCCCCCCAAAAAAAAACCCTTTCTAATGTCAAGACACACCTTTCTTGGTATATATACAAGATGCCTCGAAAGAGCAAATGTCAAAAGAGCTATTTAGTTGTGCAGTTCAAGTACGTCGGTAATATGTGATATTTAGATGCCCTCTCCACCAAAATGGGAAAAAAAGCTACTGACCAGAAGATGTCAGATTCCCTTTTAATGTAAAGGTGACAGACTATAGAAAAAGATACCAACTTCACAGCTGCACAATTTGCCAAAGCAACTCATATTCTGAGGTGCTATGGGAAAATAGGGTTGGGGAGTTTGGTTCCACTCCAAAGAAATTGGACAATTCAAAGAGGGAAAAATTCCAGAGGCAGCAGGAACGTCCCTCTGGGACACGGTCCGCTGAGGGTGAGACACACTTGAGGGTCACGGGCATACAGTGGCTTCCTTCCCCCCAGGGAATTGGCCAGTACCAATTGGGGGGGGGGGACCAAGCTCTGGAGTCTGCCACTTGATTCTCACCATGACAAATTCTCCTAAGCAGATGCGAGATCAAAGGCAGGAAAGATGAAAGCACCTGCCCAGGCTAGCAAAGAGGGAAGGTGTGTGGATCACTGATCTCTCAGCCTATTCGAGTGAGTGAATAACTCACACAGACCCTAGTTTCGGGGGGAGGGCAAGGTATCATCACCTGCTGCATGCTTGTGTTGTTTCCGTGCACACCAGTTTCTAGAACACAACTCTAATGACCTCTCCCAAACATCATGGCACTGTGCTCCCTTCCTTTAGCACTTAACCACTAGAGCTTTGGGTGAAGAAAAGGGTTATGTAGCTCCCCACAAAAATCTATTGCATCACATGTTCATTCAACTCCCCAGAGAGCTCAACACCATTTCCTCTAGTGTGGATGGGGGAAACCAGTTTTTTATCCACTGCTGTCCACCCCCTAAAGGACTTTCTAGAACATAAGCTTGCTTGCCTTGCCCCCTGAGGAATCCTACAAATCTTTTGTTCCTACAGAGCGCCCCAAACCCTGTAAATACATAATGTCGACCCCAGAAACACAAAATTTCAGCAATAATCAACCAGTTCTTTACCAAGAGCTGCTTCCCCAAAATCAGTACCAGAGAGAACATCACCCCTCATGTAGCACATTTCTAAAATGCCTGTTATGAACAGTTGTCTGTTAAGATCCATCTGGTCAAAGCCTGTAATTGAAGTTTCCACACAGGGAACTTTTGTCTGAGAACTCCCAGATGCATTCAAGAACCTCCAGCTCCTTCTGCTAAAAGGCACTTGTCAACAGGAGGGTGTGCTGCTGTCCCGTAAGGACCCTCACGACGTGGCCCTCATTTCCCATACTTTTTAAGAAGCCCTCCAGTCCCAGACAATACAGACTCCTTGCACCTGAATGAGGCTGCCTATCACTCAAAACCCAAACACACCATCTCCGCTTTTGTTTCACACTGGGAGAGCCAGTCACTCAAGCAGCTTTTCTCTTTACAAAATCCCAAGCCGTTCTAGCACGCTTCCTGCATCCATCTCAAAATATAACAAAGGCAGCCTTGCCAAATCATACCAGAAGGCTCCGATGGAAGCCCAGGACCACTTTCACCTCCAGCAGTGGCGATCCAGGTGCCTACAGGAAGCTTACAAGTAAGGCTACACCCCTTTGTTGCCATCAGCAGCTGGTGTTTAAAGGCATGCTGCCACTGGATGCAAAGGACTAACAGCCAATATCCTACGTTGCTTAACTCTACAAGCAGGAAGAACCCAGCTGAAAGCAAGGTGCAGCAAGACCCTGATTCCAAATCTCAATTCTAGTTGAAACTCATTGGGTGCATAGCCACAGTTGCATCCATTCTCCTTTCTCCTTGCAATATAGGGATAAACACAGAGCTACCTTGCAGAGATGCTGCTAGGATTACCGAGAGGACACCCAACAAAAAGCACTTTTGAGCACCCCGGGGCGCCACGTTAACGCTGGAGAAATGCAAGCTCACACTCACACACACACTCCGAAAGATGCAATTGCCTTTGCAGCTCATGAGCTACCCATCCAATGCAGACTTACCCAGAAGCCCCTACCTAGTTCACGCTTCGGAGTTGCTTCCAAAGTCTGCGGGCAGCCAGTTTAAAGGGATCTCCTGCACTTGCAAGGAACGACACCCCAAACACAAAACCAGCCCCTTTCCATGGTGGGCAGCCGTGCCCTGGCACCGCCCCTTATTTTTCTTACCAAGTGCCTACTGTCTACCTTTCCCGTTATTCGCGCAGAGTAATGCAACACAACAAGAACAAAAACAAATGGTTTAGGGTGGTGCAATCCTACTTCCGTACGACTCATTTAATTACTTCCGAGCGGACATTGCACCCGATTTGCAGTGCTCCGTCCAGAAAATAAGCTTGCATTTTGTTTTTCCCCGCACCCCAAAAATCAAGACACCCCCACCCCACCCCGTTTTGTTTTGCAAAACGCCCATTCCCTCCTCAATGCAAGTTGCAGGCTGTCTATGTCCGCACCTTGGTTAACCAGTCTCAGCGCGTGGGTGAAGGACGGATCCAGCGAGTCCTTCTCCGCCATCAGCTCCGGCAGGTACTTCTCCTCCATGGCCCGCCCGCCTGCCCGAGGGAAGGTGGGGGACCCGATCTCGCCTAACACGCAGGCAGAAGAAAACAAAAAGAGGAGAGGGAGGAAAAGCGGGAAGGAGACAGAGGAAAAGAGAGGAAAAACACGCGCGCACGAACGGCGGTGCAGCGGCAGCCGCGCAGCAAATAAATCCTCGCTTGCAATGCAGCCTCGGAATGGAGAAAAACGGAAACAAAATTAAAAAATAATAATTAAGGAGCAAGGTAAGGGGAAAGCAGCAAAAATACGAAAAAAGGGGGGAATCGCGGAGGAAGCGACACTTGTTACGCCCTCCAAGCCGGGCGCATCCAGGAAAAGCCACGCGCGCCTCTGCTTTCCCCACCAAAATCCTGCTTATCCAGCAGCGCCGCTTGCTTTCCCAGACGCAGCCGCCAGCACCGGCTACGAGCCCCGACTGAGCGTTCGAACGCCGGCGCAGTCCTCTTTAAATAGCCGCACACGCCACGCCCCCGGCTGTCAGGAAGCCACGCCCCCCTGCACTCCCTTCTCAGGCAACTCGGAACAAGGCGGAGGAGGAGCTTCTCGAACCCGCCCACCTTTGTTGCCTACTGGGTAGGAGACGCGCTTGTCTACGAAAGAAAGCGTAACTCGCTCTCCGATTGGTTGATTCCCCCCCTCACCCCAACCCGCTGCGTTCGGCTGGAGGACAGCGGGGCGTCTCCTTCTGCTCCTCGCTGGTGTTTGAGACTCGCGCGCCAAAGTCAACGGAAAAAGGGCGGGAAGGGAGCTCGGGTGCAAGGGTTTCCCGCTGCGGCGATTGGGCGGAGAGAAGCGAGGGGCGGGCATATTGCGCGCGAGGCTGCTGTCATTCATTGAAGCGGCGCGCTCGCGCCGATTGACAGTGGGTGGAGCCGTTCAAAGCCGCCTCAGGGCGCATTAAACACCTTGCTCGCTCGCTCGCTCCCTCAATTATTCACAAAATTTATACGCCGCTTCATTGTTATTTTTAAAGCAACCTCAAAGCAGTTTACAGAAAAATAAAACAGTAAAACTGAGGGGAAAGTCCGCAGTCATGTTTTAAGACAAAAATCACAAAAACAGGTTAAAATCACCTCAGCTTTCTAAGCTTTTTCTAAGCAGGAATGTTTTCAGAGTGCCTCCCTTCCTTATTATGGAAAAGCATCCCTGAAGCAAAGATACAAAATAAAGGTCATCGAGTCTATAATAAAATGCTGCTACAATGCATATGGACCATAGCTGCCAACTTTTCCCTTTTCTTGCGAGGAATCCTATTCGGAATAAGGGAATTTCCCTTAAAAAAGGGGAAACGTTGACAGCTATGGTATGGACGTACGTTTCGTTCTATTTTAATACTTGTATTCTGCTTTTCCAACATCCAAGCTGAGCTCAGAGCAACTCAGGACAAAAATAAACACTTCCTAATCATATATAGGGACGCGGGTGGCGCTGTGGGTAAAACCTCAGCGCCTAGGACTTGCCGATCGTAAGGTCGGCGGTTCGAATCCCCGCGGCGGGGTGAGCTCCCGTCGTTCAGTCCCAGCTCCTGCCCACCTAGCAGTTCGAAAGCACCCTTAAGTGCAAGTAGATAAATAGGGACCGCGTACTAGCGGGAAGGTAAACGGCGTTCCGTGTGCTGCGCTGGCTCGCCAGATGCAGCTTCGTCACGCTGGCCACGTGACCCGGAAGTGTCTGCGGACAGCGCTGGCTCCCGGCCTCTAGAGTGAGATGTGTGCACAACCCTAGAGTCTGTCAAGACTGGCCCATACGGGCAGGGATACCTTTACAGTGGTGCCTCACAAGACGAAATTAATTCGTTCCGCAAGTTTTTTCTTCTTGCGAGTTTTTCGTCTTGCGAAGCACGGTTTCCCATAGGAATGCATTGAAAATCAATTAATGCGTTCCTATGGAGACCGCTTGCCAGGCTGGCGGTGCGGAGAAGGGCTTTTCTCCCCACCGCAAGCCTTCAGGACAGGTACGGGAACAGAGGGGAAGGCGTGCAGCGCTTCTCTGTTCCCGGGGCTTGCGGTGGGAGGAGGGTTTTTCCTCCCCACCGCCAACATTCATTTTTTTTTTAAATGAATATTTATTAAATTTTCCAATTTTATATAAAGACAAAAAGAAAAAGAAAAAGAAAAATATTAAAAACAATTCAGTTTCAATAACAGTTTTTCAGTCACATGTTTCTTTGACTTCCTCATACCTCCCCTTCCTGTTCTCTAGTTCAATTTGTTAATTCAGCAAATCCTAATCTCTTAACATTCCTTTTTAAATATCACCTTATTTTCCACTCAACTTTTTTAAATTTAATAGCAAAAACAATTATAATCCCCATTATCTTTATCATAACAGCTGGAGACCTCCACCGCCAACATTCAGAACAGCATTCTGAATGTTGGCGGTGGGAAGGAAAACCCTCCTCCCACCGCAAGTCTTCAGGACAGCCATCCGAAGGCTGGCGCGGGGAGAAGGTCTCTCCGCCCCACCGCCAGCCTTTGGAGCAGCCTTCCGAAGGCTGGCGGCGGGAGGAGGTCTCTCCGCCCCACCACGAGCATTCGGAGGAGGTCCGAGGACAGTGGGGAAGACGCGCTGCGCTTCCCCGCTGTCCTGGAGATTTCCCTATGGGCTTTCGTCTTGCGAAGGAAGCCCATAGGGAAATTCGTTTTGCGAAACGCATCCAAAACGGAAAACCCTTTCGTCTAGCGGGTTTTTCGTCTTGCGAGGCATTCGTCTTGCGGGGCACCACTGTACCTTTAATCATATATATATATATACACATACACATATATATATCACAATAATGAAGCCATAAGTGCAATAAATTAAAACAGTATAAATCACAATAGCTAGTGACATGCAGTACTATATAAAAGTAAAACCCAGAGAAGAATGATTAAAATCTAAATCAAAAGAATGAATGCAAGCCAATTTAAGTAGCAAAACCAAAGTCTTGCTGGACACCTGTTGTTGCTGGACATCAGCTACATATATGAAAAGGGTTAAAATTGCATTAGACCTCATGGTAAAGCCAAATAAGTGCCCTGCCTCAAATTTATTTGGATTAAAAAAAAAAAAAAAAAGCTTTAGAGCAGTAACACAGAAAAGACAGTCAGGCTTGGAAGAAGAAGAAGAAATGACACAAAAGGAAGATGGATTGGAGGGAAGAGGAAAAAAGGAAACTTAGTTCTAAAAGCCAGCTGACCTGGAAAAGTAAAGGAGACACCAATTTTTTTTCTGTCTCTCAGTTGCATCATCCCTTCTCCATATGAGATTCCTATGATAGTAATATAAAAAAATTATTGTTTATATGCCACCCATCTGGCTGGGTTTAATGTTATGTGTGAACCAGGTCACTGGCCACTTCAGAGGCAACTTAAATTAGGAAAATGGTTGTCAGGGAACTGACATCGGAGCCAGGAGTGGAGGCAAGGCTCCCAAGCGATGCCGGAGAAGGGCCCAGCAGGGAGAGAGGGGACTCATCGGCTGGGGAAGGAAATCAGCGTAACACCAGGGATAAAGGGGGGCGGATGGGGGAATCGGTGAGGGGGCTCCAGGACTCTTCGCTGGAGACCAGCGGGGAGAGCACAGGTCCTCCGCTACCCACACCCACCCTGCGCAGAAGACTTCCGCGCAGGGAAAGTAGGCGTAGACTTGGCGTCAAAGAACTTCTTTGCTGGAAGAAGTTCAAGAAACGCCCACTGACGGATTCTGCTAGCGACTGAAACAGCCACGAAGTGAAGGGCTGTCCAGCCAGGAAAAGGTTTAACCAGGCAACCTCGCCAAGAGTGGCGGCAACTTACGCACGAGCAACCCCATATAACCGTTACAATGGTGTTCAAGGAAAAGACCAGGTTTCTCGCTCTCTCCCTCGTTTCTCACTTCTCATCTTGATCAACTCTCCAAAAACGGAATATCTTCTTTTCTTTTTTAAAGGACAGACCATCAGAACACATCTGTTAATTAAGTGATCCTAAGGAGTAGTTTGTCCTGCTTATAAGCAGCAAAAGGAAGCCACTGGAAATAAGATAACTTAAGATAACGTTACCCATACAGGCCACAGTGGGTTCATTTGGGGAAAGGAGAGATACAATTGCAATTAAGAAACAGGCTGCTATTATCAGGTACATAAGTTTACAATGAAATTGAACACTCTGAGTTGGCCAAAATGGACTCTGCTCTCCATTCCTTCCACCAAACCCATCTGGCACTTGATAGATTATGGCACTATTTTTACTTAAGACCTTGGATAATGTTCTCCTTGGCCTTTGTGAGTTCTATCAATGAATCACTGTTTCCTGTGTTCCAAAGAGAGAGAGAAAACTAAAAACAAACGTCTTTGTAAGTAACATTTCTGGAACAGCAATGCAAGTTGTCAACAACGTTAAATAAAGTGGCCAGTAAGAGCAGATACAAGCACTATTAAGTTTTACCTGATTTGCACAAATTAACAATTTGTGTGACATATCTACAAACTATGGAACAGCATTAATGCTGGAGAAAAATACGGTACTCAAGGAAAAGCACTGGAAACTTCCACGAGCGCAATGTGCTGGGTGTGCAGTAGTCACTGCTCACAAATGTTTCCATTGCTCCCTGTATGTATATATTTAAATTATTGTTACCATGCTCATACATGTTAAAATACTTGGGTGAATGGTTATAAACCAAAAACAGAGCCACTACATTGTATATACCGGTATGTGCTCTGGGTGGTCTAACAATAGAGCAAGGAAAAAAATGCATTTAAGTTTTAAAGGGCCTGTTGGTATGCTTTCACATAGAAAAACCAACATCCTATCATCTCTTTACCAAAACTAGAACAATCCATAGATTACTGAAAAATGTTTTGGAAAGCTAACTCTAACAAACTCTCATTAAGACCTTTGCAAACATCAGGTCAAGGGTTACTGTGTAAACCAAGTGTTAAGCAAAATTCTGGAACTCTGGGTTCAATCAACCAGCATCACCAAAGTGAAAACACATTTATGTACCCTTGAAGCACATAGCTTTTGCACAAAAATGGTTGTGGAAATGCTGAGATGTCCTATAGACTTCTGCTGAAATCCTGCTCACCAGTGATTTCCCTGTATGCTCCATAAAATGTAGCAACAGGTCCCTTTCTCCTCTCTCTCCCATTGACTGTCCCAAAATAAGTTGCTATAAAACCGTGGATCCAATCTGAGCCAGGCCCAGCCTCACAATCTGTTTTCAGTGTTAGGACTGAACCATGTTTATTTTTTGATTATTTTAAATAATGTTGTGTGCTATGTGACTGATTGTTCGAACTAGTTAACTGTTTTGAGTGTTCTCTATAGAAAAACAGAGTATCTATGCCTTTTAAAATAAAATAAATCATGCAGTGGTAGGAACAGATGGCAAATACATATATTTTTAATCCCTGAATCATACCTAACAAAAATAATTAACACATATACTTTAACACACTCGGTTCTCTGCAAGTTGGCCATCTTTTGGGATGCCACACCACACCAAAAAAAAAATCAAAAATAGCATTATGAGACGGAAATAATCTTCAGCCAAGGGCACAAGAACAAACACGCCTTGTATAATAACAGCATTGCCATCTGTAATGTCCTTGTTGAACAAACTGAGCTTTAGTCTCAAGTGTGCACAGTGCGTGCAACTCAATTAATCTACCCTGAGAAATGGAAAATCAAAGTTCTGAGTGTTTAAAAACAGAATATTGCTATTAACACAGGAAGGAATCCTCAGAACGTGCATATCCTCTTCAACACAAAGGCAGGTGGTGGCTTTTCCTTTAAATCCATGCACCCACCTTTCTAGTAAAGATAAAACTTGCACGCAAAGGTTATTCCTGTCCTTACTGTGCATTAAGTACAGAAGCGGAGGATGGAGTTAAGACTTGATCATTCAATTACTCCACCTTTCCTGACGCACATGCTGGGACTGGAGGATCGAGCAATGCATGCTGTTCCTGGCATGTTCCTCAACTCTCGTGCTTCAGAAAGTGAGGGCAGCAGAATTCAGAACTGACTGACAGAGCTCTACTCCCACAGTGCCAAGTCTGTTTGGAACTGCTAAGAAGCATGGTGCCAAAATTTCTGAATTTAGATGAGTCTTACATTCCAATCTTAAAACACCTTCCTTTTGAAGTCCACGTTGGCCCCACACAGAACAAACCTTCAGCGAGAGAATCAGGGCATCTCCAGATTGTCAGCACGTTTAAAGAAGGCATTCATATCAGGCAGGAGATTTAGGTTTGCACAATTAATGTGGATCAAAGCCCTCTGTCACCCTAGCAACAAACTGATTTTAAAGAAGAAACAGCCTGTTTGCAATTTGGAAAGTGATAGGGGAAATGCATTGACAAGTGTGGAAGGAATAACTAACAGGAAGATGTACGAACACCCAACAAGGAAACTGAGATGACTACAGGATGAATGCTCATATAACCTCCCTGCAAACAAATCAGAACCAATGCTCAGTAATGACTAGATGCAACTAACTTCTGTGTAAGGTTTAACTAAGCAAATCAGAATAAATGTTCAATAAATAGGTCATATGAAGTAGCCTTCTATCCTTTTATTTACATTTAGCTGTCCTGTGCTAGGACCACAGAACTCAATGGAGCTTACTCAGGAGTCGTAATCAAGTGTCTACACACGCTAACCTAGTTCCTGGGTTCCCCCTCCACTTACACACTGAAGAAATGGGCTTGCTTGCTGGCTTCCCCTTCCCCTTCTGAGTTTCCTTTGTTGCAACTCCTAGGTAGATTGTTATCCTGCATTTGCAGCTCACATTTGTGTTCAGAGTATGATGTTAGATTAATATAGCAATACATTGGAACATTTAACTGATCACATCTTAGTTCCTCCGCCACTTTCAGACTTCTTCATCATTTCTTGCTATAAAAGACATTGATGGTGTTTCTATGGCGCGGATGATGCTATAGCTATCACTGTCTGCTGCTGAGCAGTTATAAATACCTGTCTGCCTGTAAGAAACATGCAGCTTTCCTGACAGTATCCAACGTTGTTTAAATAGGTCAGGCTGAGGGCCTAAATTGTAAAGTACTCCGGTAAGATTAAGTGGTCTGCTGCAAAGGATAAACACCAAAAGTAATCCATAAGCGGTAAGAAAGCTTATGAAAAGCATGTGTTTTAACATTTATCTGAGGGTTTATCAACAATACACGGGCACAGATATGTTATATGCAGCAATCTTTGGAATAGTAATGCCTTCTGTTGCAAAATATTTGAAGCTGCAGGATCAGCTGCTCTCATCCTTTTGCTGTAGCTTTTTGTAGCTCGTGAAAAGCCGTGCAGACGTAGGTTATAGTGAACACAGATATGACCAGCAAGCCTTCCCATACCTGCTACCCTCCATATGTTCTGGACTACAGCTCCCTTCAGTGCCCACCAGCACATAGAATCATAGAATTGTACAGTTGGAAGGAACCTGAGGGTCATCTAGTCCCACCCCTGCAAAGCAGGAATCTTTTGCCCAATGTGGGACTTGAACCCACATTGAACCCTGAGATTAAGAGTCTCCTGCCCTACAGACTGATGGAGGCCGTAAATGAAGGCATAAATTCTAGGCCCTAGCAACGTTGGGGAGCCTTTCTCAGCCTAAGTCAGTGATGGCCAAATTTGGCTCTCCAGCTGTTTTGGGACTACAATTCCCATCATCCGTGACAACTGGTCCTTTCAGCTAAGGTTGGTGGGAGTTGTAGTCCCAAAACAGCTGGAGGGCCAAGTTTGGCCACCACTGGCCTAAGGGCTATATCCCCTTCTGTGTAACTTTGGGGGGTGAGGGGGCACATGTCTGTGGTGGGCAGGGCCAGAGGCAATTGAGTAGCAAATGCTGATTTTGTCTGAACACAGTTGGTTTATTTCTACAAACACTCACTCATCCCTCTCTATTCTGCATCCAGGCAAGCAAGAATCATTATCAGTTTCAAAGGACACATTCCAGCCGGACAAGGGCACTTCAGGAGAGGACAAAGTAGAGATGGTGAGAGGTGTGACCTAGGGAGAGAGAGTGCAGCTGAAGAGGTGTATGGCCTGTGAAAGAGATTTGAAAGGATCATACAGAGAGTACTGTACAGTGGTACTTTGGGTTACATACGCTTCAGCTTACATACACTTCAGGTTACAGACTCTGCTAACCCAGAAATATTACCTCAGGTTAAGAACTTTGCTTCTGGATGAGAACAGAAATCTTGCAGTGGCAGCGCAGCGGCAGCAGGAGGCCCCATTAGCTAAAGTGGTGCTTCACATTAAGAACAGTTTCAGGTTAAGAACAGACCTCCAGAATGAATTAAGTTCTTAACCCGAGGTACCACTGTATAGCCACATTCCCTCCCCCTGCCCATGCCTAAGATCCCCACATTCCTGCCCTGGACTCCAGGGCAAGCACTTTACCAAAGGTGGCACCTGGGCTTTCTAACACTCTCAACCTGCCCCTTTGCTGGAATGGCTGCTGGAGAAGGCATTCCACCAGTGCCCCAGCACCAAGCTTCCCATTGCGTTTTCTCGGCATAATTTAAAAACTACTGGTTTTGAGTTATAACAAGAGATGCTTGAGGAATTGGGTATCTGTGAATTCCCGCGTGAAATGGATTGATCCACACCTCTTGGGCCAATGTGTAAATTGGAACATAAGAAAATAGCTCAGTTGGTTGGAGCGTCGTGCTGATGATATTGCCAAAGTTGCAGGTTCGATCCCCATATGGGACAGCTGCATATTCCTGCACTGCAGGGGGTTGGACTGGATGATCCTCAGGGTCCCTTCCAAATCTACAGTTCAATGATTCCAAGAGTGTGCTGGATCAGGCCAATGGCCCACCAGCATCCTGGCCTCACAGTGGGGTGCCCAAACTCTTCTGGGAAACCCTCCAGCAGGACCTCTCCTGCAGTTTCCAGCAACTAGCACAAAGCATTACTTTGAAGGCAGAACATAGTCACCATGACTAGGAGCCATTGATAGCCTTTTTCCTGCATGAATGAAGCCTCTGTTGTCATGGTCTGAGCAGCGGTCAGGACATAAATGCCACATGGAGTTTGACCCTCAGGGATATGGTGCTCCTGGAGGTTCCAATTAACTATCATGGTTAGCGGTTGCTGACAAACCTATCCTGAACACGAATTTGTCTAACCCATTTTTTAAAGAAGATTGCTGCTTGTCACCATACCACCTTGTAACAAATCCCACACATTAAGTATTCACGGCGTGCTTCCTTTTACCTGTTTTGTACTTATTGCCAATCAATTTTACTGGGTACAGGCAGCCTCAAAGGCTTCTCTACATTATTTATGACTTTGGGAGTGGGGGGGAATCCTTTGAAGGCTGCTACCATCCAAGTATGATTCTCAGAAGAATCCCAACAGCATGGGAAGGACCCTCATCTGGATTTAGGAAGCAGAATTGCAAAAAAAAGGGGGGGAGTTTCCAGGAGCAGGGCTTATTACAAAAATCAGGAGTCCAAGAGAGTCTGAATTTATAATGCAAGCAAGCTGGAAAGACCATGAGCAGAGAAAGGCTGACAATGGCCACACACACTTAAAGGTAAAAGTAAAGGACCTCTGGACCAGTTAAGTCCAGTCAGATTCAACTATGGGGTGCAGCGCTCATCTCCGCTTTCAGACCGAGGGAGCCAGCATTTGTCTGCAGCTTTCCCGGGTCAGGTGGCCAGCATGAAAAAACCACTTCTGGCACACAGATCACCGTGACGAGTGCCAGAGTGCATGAAAACGACTTCCCGCCGCAATGGTACCTATTGATCTACTTGCACTAGTATGCTTTTGAGCTGCTAGGTTGGCAGAAGCTGGGACAGAAGAGCAGCAGGATTTGAACTGCCGACCTTATGATTGGCAAGCCCAAGAGGCTTGGTAGTTTAGACCACAGTGCCACCCACATCCCTAGATCACACTTGACTTAAAGCACTATGGTAGCACTTTAGAGAGTTATGGATTCCCCCAAAGAATTCTGGGAGCTGTAGTTTGTGAAGAGTTGTTAGGAGTCCTTGCTATTCCCCTCCCAGAGCTACAATTTCCAGGGGGATTTAACAATCGATCCCTCTTCACAGGGAACTCTGGAAATTTTAGGGAGGGAGTAAAGGTAAAGGTACCCCTGCCCGTACGGGCCAGTCGTGTCCGACTCTAGGGTTGGCGCCCATCTCACTTAAGAGGCCGGGGGCCAGCACTGTCCGGAGACACTTCCCGGGTCACGTGGCCAGCGTGACGAAGCTGCTCTGGCGAGCCGGCACCAGCGCAACACACGGAAACGCCGTTTACCTTCCCGCTATAAAGCGGTACCTATTTATCTACTTGCACTTAAGTGTGCTTTCGAACTGCTAGGTTGGCAGGAGCTGGGACCGAAAGACGGGAGCTCACCCCGCCGCGGGGATTCGAACCGCCGACCATGCGATCGGCAAATCCTAGGCACTGAGGTTTTACCCACAGCGCCACCCGCGTCCAGGGAGGGAGTAGGAGTCTCCTAATCAAGGCCGGCACAGGGCATTTCACCACTGCAAGCAAAACAGAAAATGCCATCCCCACCCGCCTCTGCCTCCATGCCTACCTGCTCCTATGGTCACCTCTGCACCTGCCTGCCTCCTCTGCCATCTCCTGCTGCCGCTGCAGCCTCCAGCTACTGCTTACGGCTTGGCTGGCCACATGCAAAGTGAGGAGATAGACTGAGGGGGCACAGAGCTGGAGTGCTGCAAAAAGAAGAAGTCTAGAAGTAGTTCTGGAATTCGAAAAGTGAAGGTGAAGATGAAAAGGCAAGGAAGGTCAAAGCAAGGGAACGTGCACTTTAATGCTCAGAAGGGAGCCAGAAGAAAGAAAAGCCAGGTCCTCATCTGAAAAGCAAGCAGCGAAGATAAGATACTTCTTTGTGTAGCCCTGACCTGATTTAAGTTTTAAATTTAGAGTCGTGGGATTCAGGGCTTGCAATATTCATTTCCCAGGTCTTACCTGCACCGTCGAAAATAAAACCACTTCTTGCCTGTGAAATCTCACCATGGGATCAGACTGAGTAAAAGCGCTGTCAGATCACGGAATATAAGCAGCCGGAATCCAAGCCTCTGCAGGTGCTGGCATCCTGGGCCAAGTGGGAACAGCAGAGCTGAGGGCTGTCACCTGACAAAGAGGGCAAGATAGGTCTTTCTGCACACTCTCCCATACCTTAACCTTTCTCAAGTGGACAGACAGATTCTGTCCTGAGAACCATTCACCCCTGCACTTGCCAGAACTGTTGGGCTAATGACCATCTATCTCCACCCAGAAACCACTCTTGCACCCGAGGTCCTCCAGTATTAGTGGAAATGATGAGGCCATGAGATGGCAAGGCTAGGGAGAGCTTCCTTCCTGTTTTAAATTCCTTGGCCATGTGCTCTCCCTAATATATGAGGCTTTGAAGGGGAAAGGAGCTCAATTTAACATGCTTTCTTTATTGCAAAAAGAATGGCTTTATTGTTATTGCTATTATTCATATTATCATTCTTCTTCTTATTATTATTATTATGAAGTATTATTGAAGTGCAATGGCTGATGGTTGTTGTAGTCCAACACATCTGGAGGTACAAAACTGTACAGCTGTTTTACAGCCAGTCAGACAATTTGCCTATCTGGTGAGTATTCTGTACCCTGACTGGCAGCTGCTCTCAGGTCGTGGTCTTTCTCAGAACCTCATAGCTGGTCCTTTCTTTTAACTGGAGGTGGCACCAATTTGGCAGATAGCAATGGCAGGATCACAGAGAGCAAGGTTTATCTGATAAATGAAGCCTCACACCTCATTCCTAACACTGGATGACTCAATGAAGCAGTATAGTGGAGACTCGTAGAATAAGAACCATAGAATTTTAGAGCTGGAAAGGACAACGAGGGTCATCTAGTCCAACCCCCTGCAATGCAGGAATCTTTTGTCCAGTGTGGGGCTCAGACCCATGACCCTGAGATTAAGAGTCTCATGCTCTACCAACTAATCTATCCACAAGGCTATTCATAACATGAACTGGAGTAATGGTTAGTGTGTTGGGACTATTGCCCTGGGAGACCACGTTGGAATCGCCACTGGGCCAGTCACCATCTCTTAGCCTAACTTACCTTGCAGGGCTGCTGTGAGGATGAAATGGGGAGGAGGAGAGCACTGTATGCCACCTTGAGCTCCTTGGAAGATAAAGGCGGTATATAAATGTATTAAATTGTGATGGCCTGGGACTCGGGCTCGGACTAAAAACCAGAGGAGTCTCAGTCTGCACTGGATCCTTTGCCTCAGGCAGCATCTGAACCAAGTCTGGGGCCTGATCCTGAAGAGTCCCAGTCTGCACAGGTTCCCCTGCAACAAACACCAGCTGGGCCGAGTCAGGGACCTGAGCCTGCCCTGGCTCCAGATGCAGGGATTACCTCGTTGCCTTCAGCTGGGCCATCACTTACAGCTGCTCCACTACCGGTTGGGTCAGGGGAGGCTGAGGCAGCCCCTGGGTCTAGTAGCCCACTGACATCTCCCGAGCTGCAGAGACTAAGGTCTGAGAGAAGGAGAGACCTCAGTACTTGCAGGAGGAGTGCTCGCCTTCGAGCGAAACAAGGAGGTGAGTCGCTGGGGGATCAGGACCAGCCGTTACCCCAACAAAGATAAAAGGCTGTCGGACCCCACCCCAGGTTGCGGGAACAACATTGGTGTATGCCAGACCCTGCCTGAGATCCTGTACCTGTCCTTGCCTGGTTTCCTGCCTCATGTCCTGCCTTGACCCAGTCAGACTGACTCCTAGTGGAACCTATGGATTCTGGACCAAACCTGGACCGCGGTTCTCAGGTTACCCCCAGGCCCA
This sequence comes from Podarcis filfolensis, assembly GCF_964270895.1. Taxonomy (NCBI): domain Eukaryota; kingdom Metazoa; phylum Chordata; class Lepidosauria; order Squamata; family Lacertidae; genus Podarcis; species Podarcis filfolensis. Next base: position 82,271,772 of record NC_139603.1, on the reverse strand, counting down.
GCTCATAAATAACTCAAAAATAAAATTGCAGTGGGGCTTTTCTGTATGTGAAGCATGAGTTATGTGTCCCTTCACTACTTTAACAGCTCCATCTTGTACATTTGTTTGTCTGTTTGTTTGCATTTATGTCCCACATTTTCCTACAAGGAGCCCAAGGTGCTACACATGGTTATCCCAGTAATTTAATGCCCATGGGAACTCCTTGAGGTAGGTTAGGCCGAGAGGCAGTGACTAGCCCAAGGCTTCACCCAGTGAGCTTCATGGCTGAGTGAGGAGCTAGGGATGGTGGGAGTTGTAGTCTAACAACACCTGAGGACCCAAGGTCGAGAAAGGCTGCTCCAACCACTACACCAAACTGGCTTTCTCTTTAAGTCCCACTGAGTTTACTGGAGTTTGGTCCAAATAAAGCGTTGAAAGGATTGCATCCCTACAGTTATATTTTAAGGCAGTTGCCGATGACGGTGATTATCATAATTCTGTTCCATTCTCTGGATCTCTGGGACAAGGTAGTCTGGAAAGCTAGATGGATATAAAACATACAGACCAAGAATCACATAACTGACTGACTCTCTCCAAGCCCTCTGCCTCATGAACGCCGAACAAGTGGACATTTCCTGCAGCAACTGTAAGGGAAAGAAGTTAATACCTCAAATCCTTAGCCCTATTGATAAACCATTAGTCACTTTTCCTTAGCATTAGTAACAAATTAGAACATGAAACTTTCCAAAGAAATAACTCTCAGGCTTGAGGCTCCCTAGCAAAAAAAAGCCATCCTCTGTATTGACTTTTGAACAGTTTACCTTTCACGTAATGTCGGCAGAAGTGCAGCGCTTGAAAAATAGGATATAAATGAGCCTTTTAAATTAGCTGAAGGAGCTAAGGATATCTTTATAGCATCAGTAGTTAGTAATTGATGCATTCCTCCTAAATCTCAACTTTGCTGCTGCTGCAAGTCTGCAAAATTAGCATAACAATCTCAAGGAAAAGAATGGGTCCCTGGCTGCAAGTTTTTCTGCATCTCCCTTTCTGCATTCATTACCAGAGCTGGTGTCTGGGGCTTTACCATAAATGTTCTGTTCACATGATAAAATGCAACACTTAACATTCTTCCTCCCCAACCCCCTCCGATGCTTTTCTTCCTCTGCAATTTGAACGTGTCACACTAATGCACTCTGATGCCGACAATACTGTAAAGCCAATAAGGACTCTATAAATGACACGTCCCATTATGCCATTTTAATGTTAGTTTTCTGCTCCTATTACTTGAGAAACCTCCCTTTGAGATGGAGAGGGAATCATAATTTTATAGTCATTCAATTCACTTTTCTAATGCACTGTATTAGAAGGAACAATTTCCGCTGTGGATTATGAAACAATTGCCAGCAAATGCTGAAAAATACCATTTTGGCTCTATTTATTTAGCTGTTTTGTATTACGCAAATAGCACAAACATAATTTTATAGCTACAAATGAAAGCTGAGCAGCATGTGGACACCTCAGATGTGCTGGAACAGGGGGAGAATATGGTGCAGTTAGGTAGTTTTAGACTGCGGAATTTAATGGTCTTACAGGAGAGGGTTTTTGAGCTGGTGTTTGGGGGATCTCCCACTCCTTCTGACGAATGTGGCCTCAGGCTTCTGCCATAGTGCAAAAATCAGTTTTCAAAATAGCAATCATACAATAAAAATGGGGCAATGGGTGGTATTCAACTTAGTTTTACTCTAATCAGGGGATCCGCTGAAATCAGTGACTATGACTATTAAAAAGTTAGCTCCATTCATCCCAGCGAGTTCTACTTTGAGTAAAAGTTAGCTGAAGACCAATCAATGAATCTTAAAAATCCAAACAAGCATAAAACCCAAAGGCAAAAAAACCCCAACCCAATAAAATAAAATACAAATCACAGAAGTTAAATAACGACCAGAAAATATAGGAGCTAAACCAGAGGTCGGCAACCTAAGGCCCATGGGCCAAAAGTGGCCCATGAGGGTCACTTAACTGGCCCATGAGCTGCTCCTGAACCGAGACACCCACTCGGTGAGTCCCTGCGCGCTGCGCTAAACTGGTGCAGCACGGTGTGGGGACTCTCTTCCATTGCTTCGGAAATTGCTTCTGCTCATGCCCAGACTCCAGAAATCGTGTCTGCGCATGTCCGTGGCACTGGAAATCGCTTCTGCGCATGCCCAGACGCGAAAAATCATGCCTGTGCAGGCGTCTGGGCATGCACAGAAGCGATTTCCGGCACTGCGGACATGCACAGATATGATTTCTGGCATCGCAATGCACTGGTCCGGCCCATGGAGTATCTCCATGGGAGTGATCCAGCCCAGCCCAGTAAGCCTTGCCGACCCCTGAGCTAAACCTACTAGCTGTTCCACAAGGATAAAAGAACACACCCTTGGAAGGACAATATTTTAGAGATGGAAGGGACCACGAGGGTCATCTAGTCCAACCCCCTGCAATGCAAGAATCTTTTGCCCAATGTGGGGCTCAAACCCATGGCCCTGAGATTGTCTCATGCTGTATCGACTGAGCTCTCTGTTAATTCTTAGCCAAGGAGCAGGTGGGCAACAATGTAGACACCAGGCAAGATTTCTTAGGGAAGGCATTTCGTAGCTAGATGAACCACCACTGAAAAGGCTCTCTTTTTAATGGCCACCCATCAGATTGAAGGGGCACACAGAGAAGGACTTCCATAGATGACCTCTTTGGTATGGGTAAAGGTAAAGGTAAAGGTAAAGGTGCCCCTGACCGTTGGGTCCAGTTGCGGACGACTCTGGGGTTGCAGCGCTCATCTCGCTCTATAAGCCAAGGGGGCCGGTGTTTGTTCACAGACAGCTTCCGGGTCATGTGGCCAGCATGACTAAGCCGCATCTGGCGAACCAGAGCAGCGCACGGAAACGCCATTTACCTTCCCACCAGAGCGGTACCTATTTATCTACTTGCACTTTGACGTGCTTTCGAACTGCTAGGTGACCGAGCGACAGGAGCTCACCCCGTCGTGGGGATTCGAACCACCGACCTTCTGATCAGCAAGCCCAAGGCGCAGTCGTTTAGACCACAGTGCCACCTGCATCCCTTTTGGTATGGGTAGGGAGATGCAATAGGAGGTGTTCTGTTAGGTACTGAGATCCCAAGCCATGCTGTGCTTTATTGATCAAATCCATCACATTGAAATGAGTCCAGAAATGAATAGGAAGTCTGTACCTCCATGGTAAGGGACGCGGGTGGCGCTGTGGGTTAAACCACAGAGCCTAGGACTTGCCGATCAGAAGATCGGCGGTTCGAATCCCCGCGACGGGGTGAGCTCTCGTTGTTCGGTCCCTGCTCCTGCCAACCTAGCAGTTCGAAAGCATGTCAAAGTGCAAGTAGATAAATAGGTACCACTCCAGCGGGAAGGGAAATGGCGTTTATGTGCGCCACTCTGGTTCGCCAGAAGCGGCTTAGTCATGCTGGCCACATGACCTGTACGCCGGCTCCCTTGGCCAATAAAGCGAGATGAGCGCCGCAACTCCAGAGTCGGCCACAACTGGACCTAATGGTCAGGGGTCCCTTTACCTTTACCTCCATAGTGCCTCTTCTGAAAACAAAATATGCCTCTGGCCTGCACACATTGTGTGCTTCACTGTGGGAATCCTGAGTGCTGTTGCACTCAGTTGCTGCTTGTAGCATTCCCATAGGTCAGCCACTGTGGGAACAAGATGGGGGACTAGAGTAACCTTTGGCTTCATTCAGCAGAGCTCTTCTTATGACCACCAAGCCAAAACTGGCCCACAGCTGCCGTACAAGCTGCCTGATAACCTTGCTTTTTTGCATTTCCAGGAAAACAACAAAATCATGATAGGAGGTTTATTGATTCCCCTGGTGGACTGTATTTGGCTTGGTGGGGGACAAGTGTTGCAACCTGATATAAATTAAGCTCAAGTCTTACAACGTGGTAGCTCTTTGGAACTGAAAGCATTCCAATATTTATACACAGCTAGAAAGTTTATCCAAATATTAGTACTCAGCTCCTTTCCTAATGGGATTGGCATTCTTCTCTGTTTGAGTAGCATCCAACAATAGAGTAGATGTGGATATTTTTCTGTAGAGATGACATTTTTTTTTTAATTGTTGTTCCATTCCATTTTTGAAGCACATTAATGGACTAGTCCTGGAGACACTGGGATTTTTTTTCCTTCCTTGCTTCTGCAGACACCAGCACTTCCAAACACGTTTCAGTAAGCATTGAGCCCAGATCCATTAAAACATCTGTCCCAATGTGATTTTGCCTTCATGAGGATTTCACCTTGCAAACAGAATTCTTTGCAGACATTCTTTGAAACAAGTCATGCAGATTTAACTTTTCTCTACCCACAGTGGCTTGGGGATCAGGGTGTACTATAAATAAATGACTTTTACAACTTGTAATGTTAACAAATGTGTCATTATTTGACTAGAGCAGGCAAGTGCCAAAGAAGCAAATGTGTTGAACAATGCGCTTAGATTCTGTTTAAAAAAAACAAAAACAAAATGAAAACACTGAACATTTAAGTGCTTCTACAGTGCTTTGCATGTTCAGAGCACTTTACAAACACTAGCTAATCCTTATCACTCATGTGGGCAGGTGAGTGTTACTGTGGATCAGACAAGATAAAAATAGCCTCTCTGCTTAAAAGAGAAGTCAGGATAAAAATGTCAGAGATGGATTATTGGATCTCGCGAGTGGCATCTGCAGGATTATAGCCAGACAGGTAAGTGTAGGAAGCATCATATCTAGGGTGAGATTGGGTCTGAGGCAGAGCAAGGCTCCTGTTCACACAGACTGCCTACACTGTGGTTGAGATGGTGCTGCAACATTTTATTAGATGCGCCGGGAGACGCTTCACACCAGGTCTCAAAGAGTGAGCCGGCAGTAAATCACACCATTCCAAGTTGGAAACAACTATTAGCAAAAACATAGTCTTCACAGACTTGTCTGAGTGTCAGGCCTAATAAGTGTCAGCAGCAGGTCTTGCCCCATGAATCAGTTGCTGACACTGAAAGTCCCCGCCTCTCCACAGCTGTCTAAGTTCTTTTCTCTCCAGGGCTTTCTCCAATCAATCACAGACTGTGTCTGAATGCCACCTTCTGCTGCTGCTCCACCTGTTTCATCCCTCTTTTGGTTCTGGGAGACAAGAAGGGAGAGGAGCTTGTCACAGCAGGAGGGGGAGACCCCCTTGACTCTTCACCAGCCTGCTTCATCTCTGCCTCTTGGCCTCCCTCCCACTTGCCTGCTTCAGCTTCTGCCTCTGATTCTGAACTTCTTTCTGCCACTGATTCTCTCAGCTCACTAAGCCCTGTTACCAGCTGGAACTTACCAGAACTCAGTTCTGGCACCTCCCGTTATAAGAGAACAAGGGAGGTGTTCATAGTGAGTTTTGGCATCCCTTTTTCTAGAAAAACAGCACTGCATGTTACCCATTCATCTTCGAACACCTCGTCTTCTCAGTCTTCTTCATCTGACCACTCATCAACGTCCCACCACTGCTTGCTGGGCTGAGAGCCAGTGTGGTGTAGTGGTTAAGAGCTGTAGACTCGCAATCTGGTGAACCGGATTCGTATCCCCACTCCTCCACATGCAGCTGCTGGGTGACCTTGGGCTAGTCACACTTCTCTGAAGTCTCTCAGCCAACTCACCTCATAGAGTGTTTGTTGTGGGGGAGGAAGGGAAAGGAGATTGTTAGCCGCTTTGAGACCCCTTAGGGTAGTGATAAAGCGGGATATCAAATCCAAACTCTTCTTCCCTTCTTCTTCTTCTTCTTCTTCTTCTTCTTCTTCTTCTTCTTCCTCTTCCTTTAGTGATTCCTCAGCTGGTTCTTCCCAGCATTCCTCTGCATCCATCCAGTCCATGATACCAGGTCAGAACACTGGCCTTGTTTATCCAAGGGGTAGCTAACATACTGACACCCAGGTATTGGTGCATTACCAATGCCATGGGTAAAAGGTAAAAGGTAAAGGACCTCTGGATGGTTAAATCCAGTCAAAGGCAACTATGGGGTTGCAGCACTCATCTAGCTTTCAGACCGAGGGAGCTGGTGTTTGTCCACAGACAGCTTTCCAGGTCATGTGGCCAGCAGGACTAAACCGCTTCTGGTGCAACAGAACACCGTGATGGAAACCAGAGCGCATGGAAACGCTGTTTACCTTCCCGCCACCTATTTATCTACTAGCACTGGCAAGCTTTCGAACTGCTAGGTTGGCAGAAGCTGGGACAGAGCAATGGGAGCTCACTCCATCACAGGGATATGAACCGCCGACCTTGTGCCCTGGAGGTGGAATAAATGGTAATGTGTACACAGCCTTAGTCTGACTGGGTATAAGGCAGCTAGCTACCTATGTTTCTGCACATTGCGTCCAACTCCTTAGGGAATGTAAAATAAAAATGTAATAAATAAAAGAAAGATAAAGTCGTACAACCCTGCCTGCCGTCTTTTAAGTGTGTAAGACTGTAAATCATTGCAGGGGGTTGAATGAGATGACCCGTGGGTCCCTTTCAACTCTACAGTCCTATGATTCTGTAAGTAATAAAAAAAAAGTAGTAGAGAAAAGAAATAGGTAAAACCAAGAAATTGAATGAGAAAGTTTCGTGAGGCATTTGAAAAGACAGTCTAGAGCACTAACTCTCATTGAGACAGGACTTCATGGGAGAATGCAGGACAAACAGAGAGAAGTTGGGGTTTTAAAAAACTCTCATATAAGATTAAAGTAACTTTACTGAGAGAGGAAAAAGAAAACCCTGTTCCTTTAGGCATTGGCTTTGTAATATGAAAAAGTTTCTGCCAGCAGCTCCTCCCTCCCCCCAGCTGGAATTCATAAACCTCTGAGAATAATATGGCATTAAAACTAAACATCAATAAGTCCACAGTACAAATGACAACTGGCATCACCTAATTAAACTGGTTTCAGCCCGAAAGAGGCAGGAGGTAGACGTCCAATTTCTTATTTAAGGTCGACTTTTGCAATATTGTTGCACAATAATAGTCTTTATTCCCGATAAATGTCAAGGCCCAGCCAAGGCACTGTGGGAAAAGTTAACATAAGAATCACAGGCTTTCTGGGGGAAGGAGAATCAGCTGAATGGCTAGCTGAACATTGTTACTTTCTTTTTAATTAAGAGCCTGTCGTGTCATAGCTCAGTGCACTGCATTATGGGAGACATGGCCAGAAACCAAATTTCCTCTCCTGGTCTCCCAAATAAGAGCCAGCACAGAAATTCTCTTTCTGGAAAAGTACCCAAAATAGTAGTAAACCGGACAAGTATCCAGTCTGTAAATGCAGCATATTTGAATTGTTTTATATACATGGAATTGTTTCGATTGCTTTTTACATATGAAACCGTTTCGTTTTTATTTATGAAAATTCTTTATGTGTTTTTAGTCTGGGTCTCATTAATCCATTCAGTCAATTTTATTGTATACAGCCAAATGCCTTTACAATGGACGACAGAGAATAAAAGGAAAACTTTCATCTAAAAGAGATTTACAACATTAAAATTTAAGATTGGAGCGCATTCACATAGCTGGAACGGAGCTTCTTGACTGCCAATGCAAATTTGGCTACCTGGTGTGTAATGTTTGGATGTTTATCTGCTAGGAGTTCAACTGTCACTTCCTGTGCAAATTGACCTGGAAGCCAATTAAGAATTGGCGATATAAATTTTCCTCTGGGTGTTGTATACAGGGGGCAAATCAGCAGATAGTGTGTGATGTCCTATACCTGATTTCATCCTATATACATTTGCAAGCCCTATGGGGAATTCCCCATTATCTCCCCTCCAAATATGCTGAGGACATCTGTTGGAATCTTAATTCTACAAAGGCCCTGCATAGTTGTGGGAAGGCCAGAGTCTGAAGGTAATGGGGCCTTGAGTGACTGGTCTTAATTTGGGGGTACCAAGTAGAGTAAGGGAAGGCTCTGTCTTGGTTGGCATCCTGATCAAAAATCCAAATTGTAAGGTCACGTGGGCTAAGGGCTAAGTAGTTCTCCATTTGAAAGAGAATTGGTCTTAAAAAGCAGAGACACCACCTTGCCAACAAAGGTCCGTATAGTTAAAGCTATGGTTTTCCCAGTAGTGATGTATGGAAGTGAGAGCTGGACCATAAAGAAGGCTGATCGCTGAAGAATTGATGCTTTTGAATTATGGTGCTGGAGGAGACTCATGGACTGCAAGAAGATCAAACCGATCCATTCTGAAGGAAATCAGCCCTGAGTGCTCACTAGAAGGACAGATCCTGAAACTGAGGCTCCAATACTTTGGCCACCTCATAAGAATAGAAGACTCCCTGCAAAAGCCCCAGATGTTGGGAAAGATGGAGGGCACAAGGAGAAGGGGACGACACAGGACGAGATGGTTGGACAGTGTTCTCGAAGCTACCAGCATGAGTTTGAGGCAGTGGAAGACAGGAGCGCCTGGCGTGCTCTGGTCCATGGGGTCACGAAGAGTCGGACTAAACAACCACAACAAGCCCTAAACTTAACTTGGCACTTTTGTGCCCATCCCCCTGTCCTTACTTGCTCTAAGCAGCAGAGCTTAGCAAGAGTATGATCCTCGAAGGCATTTAGCCTGTGCCAGTATCTTAGATAGGCTAGATCAGGGATGTCCAACCAGTCAACCGCAATCGACAGGTGGATCCCCGAGTGATAGTGGTAGATCGTGTGCTCATTTTCCTCTGCAGGGGGAAAAGAGTATACACGCACATGCTGTCCTGACCTGGTGAGAGTTGGCCGGCACTTGGCCGCCGGCGCCCTGTTACGTGGGCGTTTTGGAAGCCTCTGCTGGCAGGCTGCGGCAAGTTAACTCCAGCAGAAGGCTTCGTGGATCCCCAACCGTGCTGGTCTACCCATGCGATTGGGCAGCGTTCCTAGCGCTCGTTCTCTCCTTTCCCGTGACGGTGCGAGCGAAGAGGAGCACGGAGCGGGAGCATTCTCAGGGCCGAATGCACCGTGTCGGAGGCGAGAGTGGTGGAGTTCTTAATTATTATTTTTTAGCGAGTTATGGCAGAATAAGTACTGCTGCCCCCCCAAAAAAGCTCTACAAATTTGGCCCAGCCCCCTAAAAAAGCTCAGCAACTTTGGATCCCCCCCCCGCCCCGCAATGGGTAGATCACTGCTAGTTTTTTCCGGGAGTAGACTAAAGTCTCTTGGGAGTTGGACGACGTCCCTGGGCTAAATCAATTCTGGCTGCTAGCGAGGGAAGGCCCATCCCATTTTTTTAGCCTTTGTTGTGTTGGAGGGTCTGAGATTCAAACGCCAGCAGTGGGAGCCCATTGGAATCAGAGTAAGTGGAATAATAATAATAATAATAATAATAATAATAATAATAATAATAATAATTTATTTATACCCCACCCATCTGGCTGGGCTTCCCCAGCCACTCTGGGCGACTTCCAACAGAATATTAAAATTCAATAACCTATTAAACATTAAAAGCTTCCCTAAACAGGGCTGCCTTCAGATGTCTTCTAAAAGTCTGGTAGTTGTTGTTCTCTTTGACATCTGGTGGGAGGGCGTTCCACAGGGAGGGCACCACTACCAAGAAGGCCCTCTGCCTGGTTCCCTGTAACTTGGCTTCTCACAGCAAGGGAACTGCCAGAATGCCCTCGGCGCTGGACCTCAGTGTCCGGGCAGAACGATGGGGGTGGAGACGCTCCTTCAGGTATACTGGTAATGTGTGGACACGGCCATAGGGAGCTGCTTCTTCGAAATCAGACCAGGCGCAAGTAAGGCTGGGGCTAGACTCCTGCCTAAAACCCCAGAGAGATACTTCCAGTCAGTGTAGGTAGTATTGAGCCAGACTCCTGTGCTCCAGGTGATTTACCTGGAAATATTTGGAAATGTTGTTGCTTCTCCCCCCCCCCCCGCCCCCCGAGCCAGAGGAACATGGCAGAATTGCAAACAGGATTAAGACCTTTGTTTGTTTTCGCAGACCCTTTTTGTGTTGAATTAATGAGGATACGGTATAAAGTTAACTTTCTGGGAATGGAAGCAAGTGCCGTACATCGCCGCTCATCTGAAGGGCTCGGCGGGCGTCCAAGGCAGGCAGATAAACAGAAAATTAGACAAACACAAATGGTGTTTGCACAGGATTACACCAACATGCCGGGTAAACAATGAATTTGAACATCAAGGAGTTGTGGATGACAGATCGAGTGAGATGCTGCTGCAAAGGCTGGAGCACAGGACTATCTTGTTTTCTTTTTAATTTTTTAAAAAATCACTTTTATATCCCATCTTTCTCCCTCAACCCCTCTTCATTTGATCGCCACAACAACCCTGCGAAGTTGGTTGGGCTGAGAGAGAGAGACTGGCCCAAGGTCACCCAGTGTGTTTCACCGTTGAGTGACGGATTTGAACCCTGGTCTCGCAGGACTGAGACTGAATTCTTACACATGTAGGGTTGCCATGTGTCCTCTTTTTCCAGGACACGTCCTCTTTTTCAGGGATAGAATTTTTGTCCAGGTGGATTTTTTAGATTTGCCAAAATGTCTCTGGCTATACTTTCTGGATGAGACAGATACATAACTGGTGGTTGAAGACTTGTTTTCCTCTTCTCTTCTCCTACCCCTCTTAGCAATATATCACAGCTTCTATAGCCTACATGTAAAGGTAAAAGGACCCTTGACCATTAGGTCCAGTCGTGGCCGACTCTGGGGTTGCGGTGCTCATCTTGCTTTATTGGCCGAGCCGGCGTACAGCTTCCGGGTCATGTGGCCAGCATGACTAAGCCGCTTCTGGCAAACCAGAGCAGCGCATGGAAACGCCGTTTCCCTTCCCGCTGGAGTGGTACCTATTTATCTACTTGCACTTTGACGTGCTTTCAAACTGCTAGGTTGACAGGAGCAGGGACCGAGCAAAGGGAGCTCACCCCGTTGCGGGGATTCGAACCGCCGACCTTCTGATCGGCAAGTCCTAGGCTCTGTGGTTTAACCCACAGCGCTACCCCCGTCCCTCTACATGTAGTAGGGGTATTTAAAATGAGAGTTGTCATAGCGTCCTCTTTTTTGCTCTTCAAAATATGGCAGCCCTAATCTGGGATCCCAGACCCAGAGGAGAGCAGGGGCACCTGGTGAGCAAAGGAATTTCTGTGCATATTTCCATACTCTACATAGCACCGATCCCTAAGAAGGATATGGTCCTGCAAAACATCGGCTTATTTCATGTTAGTGATTTATACACTGCTTGACACTGGAGTCTCTCAGCAGTGTGCAATAGGACTGCAAAAGATGCAATAAAAAATAAAACCAGAAAACTTAACTCTGCTGAAATAGAAAGGGCTTTACCAGGAGCTGAACATTCAAGAGGCAGGGGAGCTCTGCCTGATCTCAGCTGGGAGGGAGCCCCACAGAACTGGATTCACAATACTGTGGTACCTTGATTCTCAAATGCTGCAAAACCGGAAGTTAGCTCTGCCTGATCTCAGCTGGGAGGGAGCCCCACAGAACTGGATTCACAATACAGTGGTACCTTGATTCTCAAATGCTGCAAAACCGGAAGTTAGTGTTCCAGTTTGCGAACATTTTTCAGAGCTCCTGCAGCCAATCGGAAGCCACAACTTGGTTTTCAAATGGTTCTGGGAGTCAAACGGACTTCTGGAACAGATTAAGTTCGACAACCAGGGTACCACTGTACTGAACCCACAGCTCTTGATAGATACAGTAGTACCTTGGGTTATAGATGCTTCAGGTTACATACGCTTCAGGTTACAGACTCCGCTAACCCAGAAATAGTACCTTGGATTAAGAACTTTGCTTCAGGATGAGAACAGAAATTGCGCGGCGGTGGCAGCAGGAGGCCACATTAGCTAAAATGGTACCTCAGGTTAAGAACAGTTTCAGGTTAAGAACAGACCTCCGGAACGAATTAAGTTCTTAACCCGAGGTACCACTGTACAAGATATGCACCTGAGCCATGCAAGGGACAACTAACAGTGACCTCCCTGAAATCTTTTGCTGCATCCCCCAAACCTCCATCGCCTGGGAAGCAAAAGAGATCACAGTGACAGACAGGTTGTCATGAGGAAGCAAAGGACTGCAAATATAATGCAGGCAGCAAGTGAGACGTTAACAAGGCATGCTGCTGATCTTTCCTGAATACACCTTCCTATCTTGGGGTAACCAGTTTGGGGTATCACTGGCTGGGCATCCCCTGAGCATCATAATTACAGCGGAACTATTGTTTTGTTTTCTGGACAGTAAGATGATATTCTCTCTCTCTCTCTCTCTCTCTCTCTCTTTTAAATCATTATTTCTCTGTGATCTATAGCAAAGCCATATACCGAGGAGTCTATCCTCAGAACTAATCAGGGCCCCAAACATCTTGCCACTGCCTGTTTCCACTCAGCCCCTACAGGAGCGCACATTACTCAGTTTCACTATGATTGATTGCTGGCAGATGAATGTCTCCGCTGACTCTCTGGAAAAGTAGCGAGATGCATGTCTCCTGGAAAGAATGAGAAATCAAACCAAATGATGTCCCTTTGGTTCAATTTTCATTTATCGCCCCCCCCCCCAAATGCCATGAATAATGAATGTGTTTGTTGTTTTGTTCCAAAACCAACAAAAGCGAATTTCAATAGGGACAAATATAAGCTTCTACACTTAGGGAGGAATATTAATCAGGTGCGTAAATATCGTATGGGGGACACCTGGCTTGACATCAGCACATGTAAAGGATGCAGAACACAAGCTTAACATGTGTGAACAGTGTGCGATGCTGAAGCAGCAGCAAAACACTCAAACTCAAAACAAAAAAAATTGAATGTGGTTCTAGGCTGCATCAAGAGAGGTAAGTATATTGTCCAGGTCAAGGGAAGTAATAAAGGTAAAGGGACCCCTGACCATTAGGTCCAGTCGTGGCCGACTCTGGGGTTGCTCACCTCGCTTTATTGGCCGAGGGAGCCGGCGTACAGCTTGCGGGTCATGTGGCCAGCATGACTTGCCGCTTCTGGTGAACCAGAGCAGCGCACGGACACACCAGGGAAGTAATAGTGCTCCTCTATTCTGCCTTACCACACGTGGGATATTGTGTCCAGTTCCGGGAGCCACAGTTTAAGAAGGATATTGACAAGCTGGAAGGTGTGCCGAGGAAGCTGACAACAACAACAACAACAACAATGGCAGTAGAAGTAGTTGGCTCCCATAAGAAGTAGTGACAGTGGTCAACTTTGGATGGCTTTAAAAGGGGATTAGACAAATTCGTGGAGGTTCAGGCTTTCAGTGGCTGCTAGCATGATGAGTATGCTCTACATCAGACTGCGTCAGCAGGGAATCACAGGTGGATGGAAAGATTACTGTTATACTCACATTTTACATTTGGCTTCCCATGAGCATCTATTTGGCCACTGTTAAGAAACCGGTGGCGCTGTGGGTTAAACCACAGAGCCTAGGACTTGCCGATCAGAAGGTCGGCGGTTTGAATCCCCGCGACGGGGTGAGCTCCCATTGCTCGGTCCCTGCTCCTGCCAACCTAGCAGTTCGAAAGCACGTCAAAGTGCAAGTAGATAAATAGGTACCACTCTGGCGGGAAGGTAAACAGCGTTTCCGTGCGCTGCTCTGGTTTGCCAGAAGCCGCTTAGTCATGCTGGCCACATGACCCGGAAGTTGTACACCAGCTCCCTCGGCCAATAAAGCGAGATGAGCGCCACAACCCCAGAGTCGGTCACGACTGGACCTAATGGTCAGGGGTCCCCTTTACCTTTATAACACTTTTTAAGAAACCGATGCTGGACTGGATGGGACTTTGGCCTGATCCAGTAGTGCTCTTCTTAAGTTCTTAACTGGCACGTTATGCTGGTTTGGGGGCTGAAACGAGTTGTAATCTAAAACCTCTGAAGGGCACTAGGTTGGAGAAGCCTGTTCTGCTGATAGACCCTCCTTCTTCCCAGGCAGCCTTACACAGGGACTCTTCCCAAAAGCAGATAAGGCTTGCAGCTTCTTAAGCGCAACCTCTGCTTTCATTAGACCAAGAGTTGCATCTGATTAAGATCCGAGGCCGATGAAGGGGAAATGCAGCCCTGGAAGAAAAGGAAAAGGAGGAAATGAAGGGGAAGAATGGTGAGCAGAGCCCACCTTAGACGTGGGTCAATTGCAGCGGCGTAGCTCACCGCTTCAGTGGAAATGCTTTTCAGTACAGTTCAAGTGAGATTCAGATAAACCGGCCTCTAAAGATCAGGATGCGGTATGTTTTTTGGCGCTTTGATGTGTTTATTTGGGAGCTGACCTGCGCGCTGCACCCCTCTGCTCCTCTCATCTGCCTCCTGGATAACTCGCGCTGAAGGAGAAGGGAGGGCAGCCTGCTTTAGACAGTGACACAACACTGACTCCTAGTGGGGGCTTTCGCTTATCATTCCCACATCAATTAAGACACACACACACACACACACACACACACACAGGACAGACTATCATTTTTTAAGAAGGAAAAAGATTTGCTCATTAAAGCGGTTCTGGTGAAGAAAACTGACCAGCATTGCCACTGTTTGTTATTATTAGAATTTGTAAATTAGGACAAAAGGTGAAATAAATTACATGCAAACAGAATGAAATAATGAAAAAGGCCCACACCAAAATAATACGTGACGTAAGATTCAGCAGGAAAAGACAAAAGAGTTACACTATTTTCCACAGAAATAGGCATTTCCTCAAGGAGTTCACACGCAGAGTCCCCAGATGAAAAACATAATAATGAAAGAATGCTTCCCTTTCTCCCCAATGAACAATAATCTGATTTATATATAAAGAGCATATGTCTGCCTACATGTACTTTCACATAATCCACACCTTGACATAAACAGGAGGGAACCTGTGGCCATGGGCTTCTTCACTTGTAAATAAAATAAAGTCATACCATATTGTGAAAAAAATGGTGTCTTATAATCATAGAATCGTAGTTGGAAGAGATCCCTTCCATCTAGTCCAACCCCCTGTAATGCATGAAACTAAACTAAAGGATCCATAATGCTACTTTCAACTTGTGGGAAATATCTTAGAAGAGGAGTTTGCCAGACTTGTGAACACCAGCAATCATTGTCAGTATTCTTACACCAATATAGCTATACAAAAAAAAAAAAAAATAAAAAAATATGGCAGTAGTGCAATGAAATTTCTCTGCTCTCTTCCACCTGTGGGAACCACATGCCTGCTCTAGTGGGTTGGGGGAAACCCCAGAACAAATTTAGGGGGGTGCACAGGGGAGGAGATTTGGTGGAGTCCCAATTCAGAAGCATAAAACCTCACGCTAACAGAAGGATTGGCTTAGTGCTGCATTCGATGCAAGCCTGTGTTTCCCCCTGCCAACCCAATCCCAGTGCCATCAAGACAAATGGGGTTGCATCATATTTATAAGATAATTACACAGAAGTTATTGCAGTTATTAATATGTTAGCTGAAGACCGCAACACCGCTGAACGAACTAATAAAAGCAAATTCACGCTTCCAGATCTTCTCAGCAAAAGTATAGCTGCAAAGGAGGCCGGGCGTCAGGGACGCTCACTGCAAAATGGGAGGAAAATAGTGCGCATTTATTTTTGTTAAAAGAATGCCTGGAGGATATTATAGAATAACTTGGCAAAAACAAAAACAAAGAAAGCGAAAGTATGTTCAAAGCCATCCATCCCCCCTCCTCCTCCTGCTCAGGACTGCAAGTATTTTCACAGTAGGAAATGAATATATTGGTAACTTTCCTTTGAGAAACTGTGGGGAAGCTGTTGGTGATTCAGAGAATGTCACAGAAGCTTCCTATTTCATATACAAAGCTAGAAAAAAACAAAACAACACCCCAGAAATGTAGGTTTCTATGATTTATAGACAAATAAGCAGCCCGCAGATGGGAGTCGCCTCCAAGGCAGGGCAATGCTCATTCGGAGCCCCGCTTAATAGTAATAAACTGGGATTTATAGAGTGCCTTTCATCCCATCAAAGATCCTGAATCATTTCAGAAAGCCAGGCGACTGCTAGGCAGGAAAATGCCTCATTCACCAAAGACTGGAGACAGACAGTAGTCAGCTCCCCTCCCCCAGGAGAGGTGAAGTTGGGAAGAAACAACAGCCATTGTCCCTAGTCTCTGCCTGCAGTTGTCTGTGTTCACCAAAGCATTGCAGGTTTTCACTGTTTTTCACAAACATGTTTGGACAGAGACAAAATCAATGAAGGGGTGTAATTGTGAGGAAGGGGGAAGGAAGGCTCTGTCTCTGGTGTGCCAAGGTCCAACTGGAAGGTGAGCCAGTCAGACTGGAAGTCAGAGTGTGGTGAGTGCATGCTCAGCACCCAGTGATGCTTCAGCCTGACACAGGATAAAGGCAAGGCATAGAGCATACACTCCAGCATTTATTCAATGAAAATAGGGAAGTCCTGTTCCACAATAATAGTTTTACTATTGTTAAGGGGGGAAATTCTGGAGTGAGAGACTACTCAACACCCCGGCTCATCAGGGTGCAAGTTCCCCGTGGGTCCATGCGGTCAGTAAAAGAAGGAAGTTCCAGCCAAGTAATTTGGAGCAAAACAGTGGTCAGTAGACCATGATCTTTATTGTTGTGCAACACATCCCCACAGGAAGAAGAAGAAGAGTTTGGATTTGATATCCCGCTTTATCACTACCCGAAGGAGTCTCAAAGCGGCTAACATTCTCCTTTCCCTTCCTCCCCCACAACAAACACTCTGTGAGGTGAGTGGGGCTGAGAGACTTCAGAGAAGTGTGACTGGCCCAAGGTCACCCAGCAGCTGCATGTGGAGGAGCGGGGAATCGAACCCGGTTCGCCAGATTACGAGTCTACCACTCTTAACCGCTACAACACATTGGCTCCCTGGAGTAAGAACCCCGAGCATAGGGTGACATCCTCTTTTAAAACTTCCCTCTTTCCCCCAGAATACACTTTGAGCAGCATCATTGATATATCATCACTACATCACTAGCATGTCACAAGTGGGGAGGGGTATACAAGGGACATGGGTGGCGCTGTGGGTTAAACCACAGAGCCCAGGACTTGCCGATCAGAAGGTTGGCGGTTCGAATCCCCATGACGGGGTGAGCTCCCGTTGCTCGGTCCCAGCTCCTGCCAACCTAGCAGTTTGAAAGCAAGTCAAAGTGCAAGTAGATAAATAGGTACCGCTCCGGCGGGAAGGTAAATGGCGTTTCTGTGTGCTGCTCTGGTTCGCCAGAAGCAGCTTAGTCATGCTGGCCACATGACCCGGAAGCTGTACGCCAGCTCCCTCAGCCTATAGAGCGAGTTGAGCGCCGCAACCCCAGAGTCCTCCGCGACTGGACCTAATGGTCAGGGGTCCCTTTACCTTTACTATACAAGGGTTACACAAGTTCAACATTAGGTCACTTTATCAGACACCTTTCCCAACACCTCTTAAGTACCCATCACTGAAAGAACAAAAAACTCTTTACATCTCCTTGCCCTCAAGAAGACTTGTCTGGCGGTGGGCTTTCAGAACACCTGACTTGCTAAACAGCCTCTGCGGATGCCTATTGTTGCCCCCTTGGTCACTCCTGTGTGGGGTGCCATGTATGTGCTCTCACACTTGGGGAATTATGGTGGGATGCCCTGTTCCTGCTGCCTATGTGACTTCCTTCTTCTTGGCTCATGGAGGGAGGGAGGTGGAGCCCAAATCCACCTTTCTTTAAGGGTTAAAATGGAGTTGGAATGAGGAGAGTCGATTAAAGTTTGGATTTTCTACGAATTTATAAAGCTAAGTATCTTCCCTGAGCTGTCAAGTCAAAAGGATACATTCAGGCATAATATTTGTAACATTGTAACATGTAACAACTTTAAAGATTCCCCCCCCCCGGTCATTTCCATAACACTATTTATACCCCACCCATCTGACTGGGTTGCCCCATCCACTCTGGGCAGCTTCTAACATATATAAAAATGTAATAAAACTATACAGGGCTGCCTTCAGATGTCTCCTAAAGGTTGTATAGTTGCTTATCTCCTTTGCCTGGGAGTTGCATAACTCCATACCCCCCAACATTTCTCTGATGAAAATAGGGACGTCCTATGGAAAAGAGATCTCCGAAGAATTGATGCTTTTGAATTATGGTGCTGGAGGAGACTCTTGAGAGTCCCATGGACTGCAAGAAGATCAAACCTATCCATTCCTAAGGAAATCAGCCCTGAGTGCTCACTGGAAGGACAGATCCTGAAGCTGAGGCTCCAATACTTTGGCCACCTCATGAGAAGAGAAGACTCCCTAGAAAAGACTCTGGTGTTAGGAAAGATTGAGGACACAAGGAGAAGGGGACGACAGGACGAGATGGTTGGACAGTGTTCTCAAAGCTACCAGCATGAGTTTGACCAAGCTGCGGGAGGCAGTGGAAGACAGGAGTGCCTGGCGTGCTCTGGTCCATGGGGTCACGAAGAGTCGGAAGCAACTAAATGACTAAACAATACAACATGGAAAAGCGGGACATTCTGGGATCAAATCAGAAACTAGTATGGCTTCCGTAAATCCAGGACTGTCCCTGGAAAATAGGGACACTTGGAAGGTCTGTGAGGGTGATAAGTGCCCGCTGGTAGGTTGAATGGGAGGGGATATGGGGCTTGAGAGTAATTTCTTGTTCCAATTTTATGGTTTCAGTTCCCTTTTTAAAAAAAAGTTCTCTCCGCTTCTGTATAGGAGAGCCTCTGGGAATCATTTATTTGCAGACAAGGAAAGAGAGGGTTTATCGGGTAGCAGAAATACAGCTTGGTTTTGTTGCTGTTATTTCCCAGCTTTTGTTTTGAGAGATTAACCTGTACAAGAAAAGCACTTTAACAGAACATAACTGTTTTACGAACACAGCCCAAGGAGATCTCTATGCAGTATTTATATGTTTTCCTCAATTACCAAAGTGTGAGAGTTCTGATGATTCAGCAGGTAAGAGCGTGAAGATTGTCTGCCACTAACTCCTTGCTCCATTAAGATCCGGGCAGGGGAACCCAAATCTATACTTAGAGCTCAGCCTTGTATTCCCAGTTGACTGTTCTTTTTTCAGCACAGTAGAATGTTATCTGCCGCAGGGCTGAAATGCAGACGGGCTAATGAAGCAGAGCCAAAGGGAACGGCAGTGCTTTGTGGCCCCCGAAACAGCAGGGCCTCCTCTCAATGCTGGAGACTCATCTATTTCATTCAACAACAAAAACGAAGTTCTAGTTTCTGCACCAAGGAGATCCAAATGCTACATATGGCATACATTATGCAGACAAAGAATCAGTGCATTTGCATTAGCCGGCTTACAAGAGTGGATTCATAAGGAATAGCTGTTCTAGGTCACACAAAACAGAGAAAGTAAGACCACAGCAACTTGACTTGAAGTAATGATCGAATCGGCTGTGTCTTAAGGCAAACTTCAAGGGGCAGATTTCCATGGGTCAGGGAAATAATAACTATTCAGTGGCCAGTTGCTTCCCCTGACAGTGTACAGTTTGCCCACCACTACAGGCATGTGAAGTAACACAAAGACATTTGTTGTTGTTTAGTCGTTTAGTCGTGTCCGACTCTTCGTGACCCCATGGACCAGAGCACGCCAGGCACCTCTGTCCTCCACTACCTCCCGCAGTTTAGTCAAACTCATGCTGGTAACCTCGAAAACACTATCCAACCATCTCATCCTCTGTCGCCCCCTTCTCCTTGTGCCCTCCATCTTTCCCAGCATCAGGGTCTTTTCCAGGGAGTCTTCTCTTCTCATGAGGTGGCCAAAGTACTGGAGCCTCAGCTTCACGATCTGTCCTTCCAGTGAGCACTCAGGGCTGATTTCATTAAGAATGGATGCATTTGATCTTCTTGCAGTCCATGGGACTCTCAAGAGTCTTCTCCAGCACCATAATTCAAAAGCATCAATTCTTCGGCGATCAGCCTTCTTTATGGTCCAGCTCTCACTTCCATACATCACTACTGGGAAAACCATGGCTTTAACTATACGGACCTTTGTTGGCAAGGTGACGTCTCTACTTCTCAAGATGCTGTCTAGGCCTGTCATTGCCCTTCTCCCAAGAAGCAGGCGTCTTTTAATTTCGTGGCTGCTGTCACCATCTGCAGTGATCATGGAGCCCAAGAAAGTAAAATCTCTCACTGCCTCCATTTCTTCCCCTTCTATTTGCCAGGAGGTGATGGGACCAGTGGCCATGATCTTCGTTTTTTTGATGTTGAGCTTCAGACCATATTTTGCACTCTCCTCTTTCACCCTCATTAAAAGGTTCTTTAATTCCTCCTCACTTTCTGCCATCAAGGTTGTGTCATCTGCATATCTGAGGTTGTTGATATTTCTTCCGGCAATCTTAATTCCAGCTTGGGATTCATCCAGCCCAGCCTTTCGCATGATGTATTCTGCGTATAAATTAAATAAGCAGGGAGACAAAATACAGCCTTGTCGTACGCCTTTCCCAATTTTGAACCAATCAGTTGTTCCATATCCAGTTCTAACTGTAGCTTCTTGTCCCACATAGAGATTTCTCAGGAGACAGATGAGGTGATCAGGCACTCCCATTTCTTTAAGAACTTGCCATAGTTTGCTGTGGT
Source organism: Podarcis filfolensis (assembly GCF_964270895.1). Lineage (NCBI taxonomy): Eukaryota > Metazoa > Chordata > Lepidosauria > Squamata > Lacertidae > Podarcis > Podarcis filfolensis. Next base: position 82,251,250 of record NC_139603.1, on the reverse strand, counting down.
CGACACAGTCAAAGGCTTTTGCATAGTCAATGAAGCAGAAGTAGATGTCTTTCTGGAACTCTCTAGCTTTCTCCATAATCCAGCGCATGTTTGCAATTTGGTCTCTGGTTCCTCTGCCTCTTCTAAATCCAGCTTGCACTTCTGGGAGTTCTCGATCCACATACTGTTTGAGCCTTCCTTGTAGAATTTTAAGCATAACCTTGCTAGCGTGTGAAATGAGTGCAATTGTGCGGTAGTTGGAGCATTCTTTGGCACTGCCCTTCTTTGGGATTGGGATGTAGACTGATCTTCTCCAATCTTCTGGCCACTGCTGAGTTTTCCAAATTTGCTGGCATATTGAGTGTAGCACCTTAACAGCATCATCTTTTAAAATTTTAAATAGTTCAGCTGGAATACCATCACTTCCACTGGCCTTGTTATTTGCAGTGCTTTCTAAGGCCCATTTGACTTCACTTTCCAGGATGTCTGGCTCAAGGTCAGCAACCACACTACCTGGGGTGTACGAGACATCCATATCTTTCTGGTATAATTCCTCTGTGTATTCTTGCCACCTCTTCTTGATGTCTTCTGCTTCTGTTAGGTCCTTACCACTTTTGTCCTTTATTATGGTAATCTTTGTACGAAATGTTCCTTTCATATCTCCAATTTTCTTGAACAGATCTCTGGTTCTTCCCATTCTGTTGTTTTCCTCTATTTGTTTGCACTGCTCGTTTAAGAAGGCCTTCTTGTCTCTCCTTGCTATTCTTTGGAAATCTGCATTCAATTTCCTGTATCTTTCACTATCTCCCTCGCATTTTGCTTGCCTTCTCTCCTCCGCTATTTGTAAGGCCTCGTTGGACAGCCACTTTGCTTTCTTGCATTTCCTTTTCATTGGGATGGTTTTCGTTGCTGCCTCCTGTACAATGTTACGAGCCTCCATCCATAGTTCTTCAGGCACTCTGTCCAGCAAATCTAAATCCTTAAACCTGTTCCTCACTTCCACTGTGTATTCATAAGGGATTTGACTTAGATTGTATCTTACCGGCCCAGTGGTTTTTCCTACTTTCTTCAGTTTAAGCTTGAATTTTGCTATAAGAAGCTGATGATCTGAGCCACAGTCAGCTCCAGGTCTTGTTTTTGCTGACTGTATAGAACTTCTCCATCTTTGGCTGCAGAGAATATAATCAATCTGATTTCGATACTGCCCATCTGGTGATGTCCATGTGTAGAGACGTCTCTTGTGTTGTTGGAAAAGCGTGTTTGTGATGACCAGCTTGTTCTCTTGACAGAACTCTATTAGCCTTTGCCCTGCTTCGTTTTGATCTCCAAGGCCAAACTTGCCAGTTGTTCCTTTTATCTCTTGATTCCCTACTTTAGCATTCCAATCCCCTATAATGAGAAGAACATCCTTCTTTGGTGTCACTTCTATAAGGTCTTGTAAGTCTTCATAAAATTGGTCTATTTCAGTTTCTTCAGCACCAGTGGTTGGTGCATAAACTTGGATTACTGTGATGTTAAAAGGTCTGCCTTGGATTCGTATCGAGATCATTCTATCATTTTTGAGATTGCATCCCAGTACAGCTTTCGCCACTCTTTTGTTGACTATGAGGGCCACTCCATTTCTTTTACGGGTTTCTTGCCCACAGTAGTAGATGTGATGGTCATCCGAACTGAATTCGCCCATTCCCGTCCATTTTAGTTCACTGATGCCCAGGATGTCAATATTTATTCTTGCCATCTCATTTTTGACCACCTCCAACTTACCTAGGTTCATGGTTCTTACATTCCAGGTTCCTATGCAATATTTTTCTTTACAGCATTGGACTTTCCTTTCGCTTCCAGGCATATCCGCAACTGAGCGTCCTTTCGGCTTTGGCCCAGCCGCTTCATCAGCTCTGGATCTACTTGTACTTGCCCTCCGCTCTTCCCCAGTAGCATGTTGGACGCCTTCCGACCTGAGGGGCTCATCTTCCAGCGTCATAACTTTTATATGCCTGTTGTCTTTGTCCATGGAGTTTTCTTGGCAAGGATACTGGAGTGGCTTGCCGGTTCCTCCTCCAGGTGGATCACGTTTGGTCAAAACTCTCCACTATGACCTGTTCATCTTGTGTGCCCTGCTCGGCGTAGTTCATAGCTTCTCTGAGTTCTTCAAGCCCCTTCGCCACGGCAAGGCAGTGATCCATGAAGGGGACACAAAGACATACCTATACACAATGCCCACATTCTTCTTATTGATCAGGGCAATAAACTATGTAGAACTGGCCAGGGCTCAACAACAGAACATCTGCATCACATGCGAAAGGTCTTACATTCTTGTGTTCTCAGGGTCAATCCCTGGCCTCTCCCAGTAAGGCTGGAAGATATCTTGTTCTGAAACTCTGGAGAGCCTCTGCTAGTCAGTGTAGCCAGTACTGAGCAGGATGGACCAAAAGTCTGACTTAGAAGGTGGCTTCCTGTTGTTGTTGTTTAGTCGTTTAGTCGTGTCCGACTCTTCGTGACCCCATGGACCAGAGCACACCAGGCACTCCTGTCTTCCACTGCCTCCCACAGCTTGGGCAAACTCATGCTGGTAGCTTCGAGAACACTATCCACCCATCTCGTCCTCTGTCGTCCCCTTCTCCTTGTGCCCTCCAGCTTTCCCAGCATCAGGGTATTTTCCAGGGAGTCTTCTCTTCTCATGAGGTGGCCAAAGTATTGGAGCCTCAGCTTCAGGATCTGTCCTTCCAGTGAGCACTCAGGGCTGATTTCCTTCAGAATGGATAGGTTTGATCTTCTTGCAGTCCATGGGACTCTCAAGTGTCTCCTCCAGCACCATAATTCAAAAGCATCCATTCTTCGGCGATCAGCCTTCTTTATGGTCCAGCTCTCACTTCCATACATCACTACTGGGAAAACCATGGCTTTAACTATTTGAGACCTTTGTCTGCAAGGTGGCTTCCTAAACTAGCCTAATCCAGAAGCTTTCATACGGGCCAGGGATTATCAGATAATCTGTTGCAGCCTGTTGGTGTAAGGGATCTTTGCTGGCTATTTGTCCTTGGTGTCTGGAGCCGGCCCAGCCATTAGGCAGTGTGAGGTCACAGCCTCAGGTGGCAGCACTTTCCATGTGCCCTGCCTGCCCTGCCACCTCTACCAGTGGCGTACAAGCACCATCACGATCAGTACTGGTTTTGGGCGAGATTGCATCCATTCGCCATGAGATCTTGCAGTGCGTGTGATACCTCATGCGATTCGGGGCAAGATCTCACCCAAAATCGGTGTGCCTTTGCCTGATATCAGCCCTGTTCCAGTGGTGGATGTGGCAGTATGCATGGCAGCCGCAGAGTGGGCAGTGCAGCTGTTGGAGGCAGCAGTGGCACCGTGTGAGGCTTTGGGGAATCGGATCCCTCCCCCGGTGGCAGTGGATAGGCATATCAAGCGAAAGGAGTGTTCTTACCAGTTCGTTTCTTTTATAATCACAGCAAGAGACAAAGGAATGCATATATCTTCTAGAAATGGCGTTGCTCCCAGTAAAGGTCTACCCCCTCCATCCCCATTCATCTATGCCACTTCTACGTCGCGTAATCTGAGCTTGTTGCCGTTGCAGTTTCTGTTCCATCACTCTCGTCTTAGGCAAAGGGGGGGGGTCAGGAATGCTGTCCAAGGACACTGAATCTGCCAGCTGTTTCTCTCCTGGTGTTTCCTCTTCTAGCTGTTCCTCACCCAGTATTTCCCAGCTTTCCCCCTCTGGACTATGCCCCTCTGCAAACCACTGTTCTAAATCAATGCTGTCCTCCTGCCCTTGGGAAGGTTCCGAAAAAGGGAGGGGGCGGCTCCAACCATTCCTCCTCAGTCCAGCCCCTCACACACCAGCAGGACAGCTCTTTGTGCTTCACCTCAAGTGGCAAAATGGAATGTGCCGCCCCTGCGGGCATCCTTTCATTGGTAACAAGAAGAAGAAGAAGAAGAAGAAGAAGAAGAAGAAGAAGAAGAAGAAGAAGAGGAAGAAGAAGAATTTATTTATACCCTGCCCATCTGGCTGGGCTTCCCCAGCCACTCTGGGCGGCTTCCAACAAAATATTAAAATACAATAATGCATCAAACATTAAAAGCTTCCCTAAACAGGGCTGCCTTCAGATGTCCTTTGACATCTGGTAGGAGGGCTTTCCACAGGGCGGGTGCCACTACCGAGAAGGCCCTCTGCCTGGTAAGGCAAGGGCTGGGTAGAGGCGTCCATTGTGAATCCCCGCCTGGCATTCCACAGTTCAAGACCGAAAATTTCCCGTTTTCATCCTTTTTCAAATATTTGCAAGGTTTAACGAAATCCTCTTCCTTTGGTCAAGGCCAACGCTTCATCTCACTCTCCCTAAATGGAGCATCATGCCTCCATTGGAGCAGAAATCACGGACGAGCTGAACGCTCTCTCTCTCTCTCTCTCTCGCACGCGCAACACTTAGAGGAGTGCAGAAGACATGATTAAGCACTGCATTCTAGGCAATAATGCATGCTGACAATTCCTAGAAGGAAACGAAGGTATCGCTTTAAGCTTGTTTACTCGGTTCAGGATGGAACCTGGGCTTTTGGGGGGGGCAGAGGGAGATGTCTCTAAAACAAAATGCAGAGAGTTAAGACATGTGGGGGCAGATGGGTGAAAGGATTTGTGTGTGGTGCTGCGTGGGAGGTGCTATGAAGAAGGGATCTCTCTCTTTCTCTGTGTGTGTGTCTGTCTCTTTGTTTTCCCTTACCCAAACCAGAATGCACATTTCCTTCCATAAAATGGCACCGGGGGAGTTGCTAGCAAGTGCTGCTCACCCAAGAAATACGTGAGAAACCGCTGTTAAGAATATTGTGAAAAGTTATATGCATCCCCGAGGGTTGCTCTTGGACTTGATCAAGAGTGAGGCAATCACTCCTTTCGTCATAAAAGTACCTGATAGTAGGGAAAGGCTGTAAAAGTAATAAAGGAATGGTGAGAGGGAGGTGTGCTTCCGAGGCTTTTGCTCTTCTTTTTCAAAGTTGGCGATGGCGTGGAGTCCTTTGTAAAGCCATTCTGATCAGGAGGACGGAAGGGGACTATCTCTGGGGAGTGGTGCAAAAGAAGTAAACAAAGATCGGAAAAATCTCACTGCAGCCTCACTTCTCTAAGGGGAAGTTTTGGGGTCTCCTGTCCCTTTGACCTAAAAAACCCCCAACACTTCAGATTTTTCAAAAAACACACACACAATACTTTGTGTTATACTCAGCTAAGTCATAACAGCATAAGATCAGACCTGTGATGGCCTGGGATTCGGACTCGGAGGCTGAACCTGAGGAATCCTAGCCTGCACAGGAGTCCCCGCCTCCAAAACCAGCGGAGCCGGGGCTGGGGCATGAGCCTGAAGGGTCCTCACCTGTGCTGGATCCTCAGGTGCAGGCATCAGCTGAGTCTGCTCTGGCTCCTGAGGTGATGGAGGACCCATTGCCTGCAGGTGCTCCACTCTCAGCCCCGTCAGGGGGAGCTGAGGTTGCCTCTGGGTCCGGTAACCCTCCAGCCTCTCCTGAGCTACAGAGGCTCAGGGCAGAGAGGCGGAGGGAACTAAGTTCCCGCAGGAGGAGTGATCACCTCCAGGCCAGGAGAGGCGAGTCACCAGAGGATCGGGGCCACCCTATGCCTCGGGGCAGATAAAAGCCAGCCAGCCCAGTCCCAGGTTGCGGGAGCAACATTGTTGGTAGCCTGTTCCTGCCTGCACACTGTCCTGCTCTTCTGCCAGAGTTCCTGACCTCACCCGACTCCCTGCCTTGGACCCCGCTTCAGCTTTGACGGACAGCCTCCATACCGCACCCTTGACCTCGGACTGGACTTGGACCTCGCCGCACGGTAACCCCTGGGGACCAGCACAAGACCAGTGTCCCCTTAAGTTCAGCATCCTGTTTTCACAGTGGCTGACCAGATGCCTGTTGGAAACTCGCAAGCAGGATTCTTATTCAGAGTGGGCCATTGCAATGAATACACATAAATTAGCCATGCCCATGAGCTTCATTGGGTCTGCTCTGCATAAGACTTAGCACAGGACCTTTTCTTACAGGGTGACTTTTTGCTCTGAAAGTTGGCCTAAACTTGCATCAATGCACATCAATGAACATATTCAGTTTTTATGCAAAACTGTGTCATGGTCCTGTGCCCCAACTAGTGCCTGGGTGTTCTGGGTCAAGGAACACAGACATGAAGGAGGAGTAGCCCAGTGTTTAAAAGATCTGGAAACAGATAGCAAGAAGATGCTGCCATCTCATATTTTCCTTCCAGTTAACAGCACCATCTTAGCCTAAAATTACAGCTGCCCATTAAGGATCAGACTGCAAATGAAAGTCTCATTGATCCAGTGGAGCTTAGAGATTCTCCAGCTTAGTGATCATAGAATCATAGAGCTGGAAGGGAGCCATGAGTCATCTAGTCCAACCCCCTGCAATGCAGCAATCTCAGCGGAAATCTCATTACTGATGCTACGCTGGCGTTGGACCACGGTTGTAACAGAGGGATGGGAAAGCTGTGGTCCTCCAAATGCTGCTGAACTACGGCTCCAATCACTCCTGACCACTGACCAGGCTGGTGGGGTTGACGGGTTTTGGAGTCCAACAACATATGGAGGTCACTGGTTCACTGTCCCTGCTGTAACAGGAATGTGCTTGCGAAGGCCCAGCCTTTGGACCTTTCTACGTAGCTTAGTTTTCAGAAGAGAGAATGGCTTCTCATTTGTTGAACAGGCATCCTCTTTATGCACGAGGCATGAGGATGTCCCCATCCAAACATCTACCTCAGAAGATACAATATATTCTAATTCTTCTAATGTTTCTATGACCTAACACCCCAGCCAATGGTTGGGAGCTTCTTATTGATAGGGAACTGACCATTTTTTGACCTTTCTTAGATAAAACATTTTATCAGTGACTTATGTGGATGACATGTCAGCATATTGGGGGATAGACCTTAGATTTAGATTAGCAGAGTTTCTATAGGAACTGGAGAGGAACCAGCATCTCCCCTCTTCATTTAGTCCAGCTTGCCATATGTTTTCTTTTTCCAGGACATGCCCTCTTTTTCAAGGGCAGAGTCTTCATAGCGATCCACAGTTAAAAGTAGAAGTCGGCAAATGTGTCCTCTTTTTTGCTCTTCAAAATATGGCAACCCTAGCTTCAGCATCGTAATTAATCCAAACCTGAAGCTGTCCCTTCCTTTCCTCATTCTGAAGGCTATATTTGATCAATTTTGAGCTAAAGGGGAACAATAAGGTATGCAACCCTCCAGAAGACTTTTTATTAAAAAAAAATTGTTATCTTAAATTCATTCATTTGGAATATATAAGACCCTGAAGGCCAAGGTAGCAAAGAACAAGTGTTAGATAATATATGGCTTTGGAAAAGGAGTTGTTTAGTCTCTGTGATTAATGAGAATGGTGATAGCTCTCTGGAGATGCATAAAAAGCCATTAATGACTGGTTCATTTATAAGTGATGAAGATCTCTCAAGATCAAAGTACTTCAAAAGTACAATAAATGGGAGGCTTTGAACTATGCAGAAATTCTGGACAGTGTTGGGTTCTAATTGTCACCTAATTACTGGGATTTCTGATAGGTTAGATTCACTATGGGGAATATGGGGCAGTGGGGTTATTGTCTGGCGTAACTTTCTCAAATGTGTTCACCTTGTTTCCTTATGCCAACGGGATCACCAGTTTGAAACTTAAAGGTGGTGGGTGCTTCTTGGAAGAGCTTTGCGTTAAGAAGTCATCCTGAAATTTGCAAAGCCTGAGAGTCTAGATATGGGAGGTGTCATGGTCCAGGGATCTTGACATGTATAATGGACAACACTGCCAAGAAGGAGGTTCATGCTTCCCCCCCAAAGAAGACACAGCGTGGTCACCATCCTCTGACTCAGAGTATCTGCTACTTGAGTCCCACAGAGCCCCTACAAAATAAATCAAAAAATAAATAAACCCAAGCACTCTCTTCTCCCGTGATTTGCAGCAGCTGGTATTCATTATTGCATGACTGTGGAAGCAGATCAGAGCCATCATGACTAGTAGCCACTCACAGCTTTATCCTCCAGGAATTTCTTTCTGACATTATATGAGCTTTTTCAACAGTGGAACAGACTCTTTACTTTGAGGTTTTTAAGCAGAGGTTGGATGGCCACCTGTGCTAGGTAACCCAAGAACCGCGGTCCAGGTCCGGTCCAGAATCCGAAGGTTCTGCTAGGAGTCAGTCCGACAGGATCAAGGCAGGACACGAGGCAGGAAACCAGGCAAGGACAGGGGCAGGATCTGGCATATAGCAATGTTGCTCCTGCAACCTGGAGCGGGGTCCAACAGCCTTTTATCTTTGTCGGGGTAACGGCTGGTCCTGATCCCCCGGCGACTCACCTCCCTGTTTCGCTCGAAGGCAAGCACTCCTCCTGCGAGTATTCAGGTCTCGCCTCCTCTCAGACCTTAGTCTCTGCAGCTCCGGAGACGTCGGTGGGTTACTAGATCCAGGGGCCGCCTCCGCCTCTCCTGACCCAACTGGTAGTGGAGCAGCTGTAAGTGATGGCCCAGCTGAAGGCAACAAGGTAATCCCCACATCTGGAGCCAGGGCAGGCTCAGGACCCTGACTCGGCCCAGCTGGTGCTTGTTGCAGGGGAACCTGTGGAGACTGGGACTCTTCAGAATCAGGCCCCAGACTAGGTTCAGATGATGCCTGAGGCAAAGGATCTGGTGCAGACTGAGACTCCTCTGGTTCCAAGTCCAAGCCTGAGTCCCAGGCCATCACACCACCTACCATGTATGATCTAGTTGAGATTCCTGAATTGCAGGGGATTAGAGTAGAGGACCACCAGGATTCCTCCCAGTTCTACAGTTCTTAGATCCATCCATGTTGTTGGCCATCACTGCCTCCTATGGATGACAGTGTCTAACATGAAGATGCAATTTGAGGACAGCTGTCATGTCCCCCCAACTTTAGCTGTCCTTTCCCAGGTTAAACATACGGTACCTAGCTCTTTCAGTGGCCTCCTACAGGACTCAGTTTCCAGATTCCTCACCATTCTCGTTGCCTTCCTCCAGTTGTGCTCCCATTTGCCAACACCTTTCTTAAAACGTGGTGCTCAGAACCAGACACAAGTCTCCCGGCTTCCCTTTTGCTCTCTGATGGACTGTTGCTTTTTCCTAGTGGTCAACCTCCAGTGATCACTGCTCAGCTCATCTCCCCATTCCGAAAGAAATCAGGAGCCTCCTGGATGCCTGTGAACTCCCTTCACAACGCTCCTCATCAAATATCCCAGCACACCAACAAATCCACTCGCCCTTAAAATCCCACAAACCCAGTTTAAAGTGTTAATGAATAAATAGCATTCATAATCGTTATACAATATCTCTCAGATTTCAGACCCATTACCATATTTTAATAGGGAGCAAAGCCTGATCAAACAAATCAAGCAAATAAGAGTATTGTTTGATATTTACAAGAGACCTTCCCTTCCCCCTTACAGACAAACTAAGGAACTTGCATTGATTCACCGTGGCCCTACCATAAGGAAGTGGGGAGACAAATCCGCAAGCCAGCATGGATTAATGTCTTAGAAAACATCTGGCAGACTCTTAAAAGTCCACTCCAGAACAAAATGCTTCCCTCTTTGTTATCGGTCCATTGCAGCATTTTCTGTGACAAGGACAGGCCCCCACAGTCACATTTGCATCTTACACTTATGAAGTGTTATACCATTTTATGAGTCCTGGCTTCTCCGAAAGAATCCTGGGGACCATAGTTTGTTAAGGGTTTGGAGACCTACACTTATCAGAGTGGTTTAGGCACGCCAACTCCTAGGGGCGAAGGGGTCTTTGGCCTCCTCAATATCTGCTGGCAGGGAACTGGGGCCCCTTGATGTTGAGGGGGCAGAGGAGGCCGAGTGTGGCATGATTCAGTAGCTGGCTCCTCCTGAGCGTGAGGAGAAGAAGAAGAAGAGGAGGAGGAGGACGAGGAGTAGTAGTTTGGATTTGATATCCCGCTTTATCACTACCCTAAGGAGTCTCAAAGCAGCTAACATTCTCCTTTCCCTTCCTCCCCCACAACAAACACTCTGTGAGGTGAGTGGGGCTGAGAGACTTCAAAGAAGTGTGACTAGCCCAAGGTCACCCAGCAGCTGCCTTTGGAGGAGTGGAGACGCGAACCTGGTTCACCAGATTACGAGTCCACCGCTCTTAACCACTACACCACACTGGAGAGAGGAAGTCGCATGGGTCATATGGATCTCATTGCCGTTCCCCTCCCCCTCCTTCCTTCCCATCCTTGTTAAAACAGTCTTCTTGGCAAAGAAATGAGAAACAAAAATCACAGGGCTTGCCATGGGATAGCGGTAGCCATTCCACCAAGCTGCAGTGTAGAGGGATGAAAGCAAAGCAGGGCTATTTAATTGCCTCTGCAGAGAGATTAACTGCTTTGGCTACCTCCTAGAGGGGGCCATTCCATCATTCTACCTGAAGTAATTCCATCCCAGCTGGTCAGTATTCAGAACCATAACATTAAAAGCCTGAGCTTGCTTTCTCTCCTCTCCTCTCCTCTTCCCTCCCCATTCCTTTTTCCTTCAGTGCCATATCTTTTAAATTGTAAGCCTGAGGGCAGGACTTGTATTCCCTGTTAAACTACCTAAGCCTCTCTGAGAGCCTCTTTGGCTGAAGAGAGGGGCAAAAATGCTATTAATCAATCAACCAATCACAGTTTATATCACCAGTTCCACTACTCTGTTTTCCTGTCCTGCACAATGATCCCATGTTCACATAAGCAGCAAGACGGAGGGCTATTTAAACATCATTTTTGAAAATGCCATCTATGAAATCTGCCAAAATCCTTCCTTCCCTTCATCTGTTTTGAATCCCCTTGCAAAATATAGCCAGAAATGTTTTATTTCCCTAGGTACTTAGTTTTCCATGTATATAAACAGGTCTTGTAATTTTAAAAAATAAAAATAAAAAAATAAAAATGGCCCTCTCCATATGGTCACCCAGCTGGTTTAGAAAAATCCCCCAGTGAGACACCAATTAGTGGCAGCCGAAACATAAATTAAGGAATAGCTGCAAAGGTGATGCTGTTTGTAAAGCTCACAAATGATGACTAAGATGGCTTGTGGGAACTATCAGCTCCACATCAAATGCTTCACCCTGTCTCCATCTTGAGTAACCCCATTAGATGGGTTGTAAATATAACAGAGCGGTGGGTTTTCATGGATAGTGGAAGGAGAGAAAAAGGAGGCTCAGCACATTTCAGGGAGTGGTGGGCACAGATTTGCCAACTGTGAAACAAAGAAAAAACTTAATACAATCTAATTCACATAGATGGTTCTAATGTGTTAACTCCATCTCCTCAGAGTATTGCGAAAGAACGATGTCAACCAACATTTGATGATCTCCTTCTACCGGTCCACAACAGAAAGTGTCCTTTCATACTGCATCACGGTGTGGTACGCTGGTTTGACATCAACTGATAGGCAGTGCCTACAGAGGGTGGTGAATACAGCACCAGATATTATGGGCTGTCCCGTGAATCTGCTGGATGACATTGCAGAAGAACGTTGCCTCAGGAGAGTGAGGAAAATTCTCAGGGATGATTTACACCCTGGCCGGCACTTTCTTGATCTCCTGCTTTCGGACACAAGATATAGAAGCAGGATTAGTCACACCAACAGGGTAAAGAAAACAACAGGGCAACTGAGTTTGGGGTTTGGTGGGTGTGCATCAGTAAACAAGGGGAATTAAGACTAAGAGAGCTAAGTGGGGGGTGCTCGTGTAATCTCACTGTATACAAGTTGTACAAGCGACAAGAAAGTATTTCATTTCATTTTTTCTTCTTCTGATTATAATGCCTATACAGTGGTACCTCGGGTTAAGTACTTAATTCGTTCCAGAGGTCCATTCTTAACCTGAAACTGTTCTTAACCTGAAGCACCACTTTAACTTATGGGGTCTCCTGCTGCCGCCGCTCCGCCCGAGCACGATTTCTGTTCTCATCCTGAAGCAAAGTTCTTAACCTTAGGTACTATTTCTGGGTTAGCGGAGTCTGTAACCTGAAGCGTATGTAACCTGAAGCGTATGTAACACGAGGTACCACTGTATCTTATGGGTGGTGTTCTGTTGCATTTTTGTACTAGTGCAAGGGTTAGTGCAAGGAGATCCCCCCCAGCTTTCTTTCCCTTGCCAGCCATGTCCCACACCACCCCCAAATCTGCTCTGGGTAGCTGTGGCAAACCCCAACAGATATAGGTATATGTGCCGGAGGATGAAAGCCAAGTGTGCACATGCTTAAATCTCGCTCATTGAAAACAAATGCTACTTGAAAGGAAGGATGGACCTATCTGTCAATTACACTCTCTCATTTTCCCAGTCCTAAATTCGCAGTTCACCACATCTCTGCATCAGTTTGTTTTTTTGTTTTTGTTTTTTACAATTCATTATGAAAATTCATCAGCATCTCATTTCTCCTAACAAACACATTTGTGTATGTGATTCTGCATAATGGACACATTTTAAAGCAATTTCCCCTAATTCAATGCATTTTGCATGCTATTTTCACTAATGCAAGGTTTTTCTTGCTTAGTTTCCCATAATATACATATATTTTGCCCCAGACAACTCAGAGAAGTGTGAATTCCAAAGGATGGCTGCATTTTGGTCCACGTATTCCTTTGGGAAGTGCTAATTGGATTTTCACAAACTCAATTTCTCCCATATCCCTACTCTAAAGGGCATAATTGCAGCTGAATCGTCTCCAAGTTGTTTTCAAATCATTATTTAAACTCCTGGCTTGACCATTTTTTATATTAAAGCAGTCAAATTCATGTTCATGTTTTGTTAGGAATATAAATACTGATATCTCCACTGAAGCTGCCTAGTACAATATGCCATTGTCTCTGTTATCCTCATTCATCTCCATCACATTTACGTTCCTCAATATCAGACATGTTATTTGGATCTGGGGAGTCGGCTCCTGAACATTTGCCACGAGCAAAGGTGCAATGGAGACTTAATTTTCTGAGAGAGAATAAATTGGATAAATTTCAAAGCATTATGCATCGACCTGAAGTGCGAGACATGCTCTTCCAGATTGTCTGTGATTCATTCTTCTGTCTTAATTATATCAAGAGATATTGAGTTGTATGCATAGAAGAGTGAGGGGGGAAAGCAATGAAGGCATCTTTCAAAGAGGCAGAGGAATTTCCTGGGCTCCAGTTTCAGGGGAACATTTCACATACATGGAATCAAGGGTCATCTATCAATGCAGCCATCTCAGCTAAAGCATCCATGATAGAGCACATCTTCCAGAGTGTTTTTGTGTAAGAAATGTTTATGATGCAATTTGTTTGAGGTTAAACATTATGGTGCCGCATAGTTCACAGCAGAAATGCATGGAGTGGTGGGCAATCTCTGCTCATCTAAGCTCTGGTTGGTTGCATTGCAGAGCCAGCATGGCGTAGTGGTTAAGAGCGGTGGACTCGTAATCTGGTGAACTGGGTTCGCTTCCCTGCTCTTCCACATGCAGCTGCTGGGTGACCTTGGGCTAGTCACACTTCTCTGAAGTCTCTCAGCCTCACTCACCTTGCAGAGTGTTTGTTGTGGGGGAGGAAGGGAAAGGAGAATGTTAGCTGCTTTGAGACTCCTTAAGGGGAGTGAAAGGTTGGATTGTTGTTGTTTAGTCGTTTAGTCGTGTCCGACTCTTTGTGGCCCCATGGACCAGAGCACGCCAGACACTTCTGTCTTCCACTGCCTCCCGCAGTTTGGTCAAACTCATGCTGGTAGCTTCGAGAACACTATCCAACTATCTCGCCCTCTGTCGTCCCCTTCTTGTGCCCTCCATCTTTTCCAACATCAGGGTCTTTCCCAGGGAGTCTTCTCTTTTCATGAGGTGGCCAAAGTATTGGAGCCTCAGCTTCAGGATCTGTCCTTCCAGTGAGCACTCAGGGCTGATTTCCTTAAGAATGGATGGGTTTGATCTTCTTGCAGTCCATGGGACTGTCAAGAGTCTTCTCCAGCAAAAGGTGGGATATCAAGTCCAAATTTTTTCTTCTTCTTCTTCTTCCTCTTCTTCCTGAGAGGTATAGAAAGCAGAGAAAGGTAGCTGTGAGGTCAGTGGGGTGAAAACACATTGGCAGGAACAATATGGTATTGCTGCTTTTCGCAGCTACTTTTCTCACTAACACAAGAACATAACTGTTGGATCGAGCCAATGGCCTATCTAGGATAATGTATAGGCCCATCACAGTGGTCAACTAGATCACAGAGATCATAGAATTGTAGTCAGAAGGCATTATCGGCACCATGCTCTAACCAACTGCCATGGGGAACCTGTAGGCAGGATTCGCGCACAAGAGCACTCCCCCTTCCTGTGGTTTCCAGGAACTGGTATTTGCCTCCAAAGCACAACCATCACATGCATTAATTGATTAATTTGTGCTTTCTATTCATACACATTGTATAGCCTTTACTCCAGTGCATTTAAATTTTCTTTCATCAGTGGAGGTTCCTCCCAAAAGACTGCCTCTTATCAACGTCAACGACCTTGTGAATCTGAGGAGTTTGAATCAATAACTTATATGATTATTTACTGTTCCTTTTATCATGATATACATAAGATTTATTACTAAATGCTTTCTATAAAAATTCCCACGATAACCATATGCATTTTATGCTTTTTCACTCCTTTCAGATCATAATGCACCACCTTCTCAAGGGTGGCTAGTCTGCTGCTGCATTTAAAACTCACCAGCCACTGATTTCAGCAAACTTTTAATTTTGCTTTGTAGGCCTGGTGTTCTGTAGCATGACACAGAGAACTAGTAATTTTATTGTTTTGGTGCTCTATTTTCTTCCGTTTGGTACTATTTCAGATATTTGGACAAAGTTTCTCTTTGAATACCGGCCATTGACTATAATAAAGAGATTTATGGATGGAGAATGGCAATGTTGGTCATGGAGGAAATGCAGGAGAATTTTCCAGCACAGCACTAGAAAGAGCACATCTCCTCTAAGCAAGCACAAATGTGGAGATAAGCAGGTCACCTTCCCATAACTTTGCAATGAAACGGAGACCTTGACAAATGGCAGCCGCTCAATCTTCAAATGTACGTTTTGTGCCAGCAGAACAGTTTTAGCATCAAATATCGTCACAGTGAGCGTGAAGTTGTAAGAAAGGGATAAGAAGGTTTCCGGCCCCACACAGCTTGTGACACAGGTTCCTTTAACCTTAGAAGACTTTGTGGCATTGTGAGAGACCTCAGTATCGGGTCTTTCAGGCAGCCCTGTGCCCAATGGTCAGGTAGCAAGTGAAGAAAGCACAAGAGTTGTGAGGATCTGGAAGAACAAGTTTCCAAACTTAGCAAAAAGTTTGTAGGGTTTTTATAGGAGCAGGTGAAAAACCTGCCTCTCTCCTTTCTGACCTGAAAACGAAACCTAATTCAGGTGCTGAAAATTGCATATGAGCAGAGGGCTGTTGTTGAATGCCAACTCCCATCAGCCTTAGCCAGAATGGCAATGGTTGGGGATAATGGCAGCTGTTTTTCAACAGCATCTGATTACCTGTTCCTGATCTGGATTAAGCAGCCTAGCAATTCAATTCTGAACTAATGGAATCTTCTGGTTCATCTTCAAGGGAAGCCCTGCATATAACACATTACAGTAATCTTGTTGTTGTTGTTTAGTCGTGTCCAACTCTTCGTGACTCCATGGACCAGAGCATGCCAGGCACTCCTCAGTAATCTACCACAACGTAAAAACACAAAATACATAATCAAAATAAAAACAAGAACAATCAACAACACTCCCCCCAAGTTTTTATCTATAGCTCTCAATTGCATACCTTCCAACACTCCTCAGGTGAAAATAGGGGCATTTCTCACTCCCTCAGCTGACCCTCCTTGACCTCCCATCTTTGTCCCCATCCTGCAGAGCATTTCCTATCAGAAAAAGTGAGAGTGCCACCACAATGACACTAACGGGACACAGCACACACACCCTCCACCGTCCTGAAAAAACCCCTTAATCCCGGTTTTATTTTATGTTATTCTTCAGTAGGTTTACAAAAAGAAAAAGACACACACCAATAAATAAATTTTAGAAAAGGGGCAAGATTGGATGCAGATGCACAGAGCATTTCTTCTTTAAATTCAAGGCTCCTTGAATTTGGCTCCACTTCTCTTCCTGCCCAGGGCAGCCCTGCCCTCTGCCTGCCCCTCAGAGCTGGTGCATCACATGAGTCTGTGCCTTGATGGTGGCACTGGCGGAGGAAGAGCAGTGTGGGGGGAGTGCACTGCCCCGGCAGCACAATCCCGGTGGGGTGCCATCGTGGCTGCCTCCCTGCCCATGCTGGGCACCATGCCCCCAGAACATGGGCCAGCCCCGCCCCGCCTGCTCTCTGCTCCCCGGTGCTGGAGCATGAAGCTCCCTTTCACGGTTTGGTCTATGGGCGATCAAAGTCCCAGCTGAGGACGTCGGGACCGGGGGCAAGATGGCGGGGTGGGAGCAGGAACGAGAATCCAGAAGCCACGGGTCCGAGGGTCAGGAAGCAGGGAGTCACGAAGTCAAGGGTCCAAGGGTCAGGAAACAAGGAGTCACAAAGTCAAGGGTCCGAGGGTCAAGAAGAAAGGAGTCAGGAAGTCAAGGGTCTGAGGGTCAAGAAGAAAGGAGTCAGGATTCAAGGGTCCAAGGGCAAAGAAGCAAGGAGTTACAAAGTCAAGGGTCCAAGGGCCGAGAAGCAAGGAGTCAAGGGTCCGAGGATCAGGAAGCAAGAAGCCAAACACAACAAGGCAGGAAACGTGTTGCCGTGGCAAAGAACCGAAGGGAAATGCTGACCTTATATCCCTTCCGGCTCTAGGCACCAGGTGCTGTGAGTTACCAATCGGCCTCACCTGTGCGGCCGCACCTTGCCTCTCCAGAATAAACTTAGGAAGGCCCCAGTCCTGCGAAGCCCTACTGGTCACAGGGCCTGGCTCCTGCACCCACTTTTGACAGTACTCCCCCACTGGGTGGTGGCAGCCTCTCTTCCTCCTTGCCTGCTGTCCAGCAGCTGCTATGAGCTGCCCAAGGGAAGAGGCCAGTGGCGGCGGCCATGGAGAGGACATGGAGAGGCAATAGGCTGCTCCCTTGCAGCTGCCACTGCCTCTTCCGCTCAGCAGAAGTGGTAGCCTGTCCTCCTCCCCGAGCTCAGTGGCTGCAGGGTTGGGGGGCGAAATAGGGACATTCTGGGGTCTAACCAGAAGTCAGGATGGCTTTTGTAAGTCCGGGACTGTCCCTAGAAAATAGGGACACTTGGAGGGTATGCAGTTGGACATCTCTTCCTCAAAATTTCTCCAGGATAGGTCGTTTTGGGGTCTGACGAGCCTTCCATTCTGAGTTTCAAGTATCCACAAAACTCACTTAAAATACCTGGCTACACCTGTGTCGCTCCATTTTGTGAACATTTGGCCAACACACAATTCCCCTCAGTTTGCTACAGATTCTGGATGAATGGAATGGGATTCAGCCACCGCAAATTTCTTTTCTGCCTCCTTGAATCACTGTCTAAAGAACCGAGTGGTCTTCAAGAATATGCTCCCCTCCTGCTTCACTAAAGTAATGCTATTAAAAATAACCTGATTGCTCCAAAGTAGGAAAGCTGTGCATTGAGGCTTTAATTATCATTATCATATTTCTCATTATCTCACTCCTTACAGCTTCTGAATATCAACTCTTTCTTAAACTCAGTCACAGTTACTCCTTAACTGTAGAATATACAGCATAATTAGCTCAGCTTTTCTTAAACTTTGCAAGTGGGGGGAAAGGGGTGTGTGATGAGGTGCATCTTTTCAAATGAAATATTCATGTATTTTCAACTGCAAGGGGGGAAAAACGGGATAATTCAGCTTGTCATTTCTGCTGATTTCTCCACTTTAAGTATGCAAACATTATCTTCATGTGATTTTGGTAAATCAGCTAACTGCAAGAGCCTCGGCTGAATATTTTGGAAATGTAAAATGATTAAGGCTCCAGCAAGATCTAAGAGAATTTCTAATTTATGGAGTGTTTTGATTGGTAGTCATGAGGAATATATCCAAAGGTCAGGAAAGAGGTGAAGTGCAGAATTAAATACAGATTATCTAGGGGAAAATGGGAGGCTGTGCTATCAGCAGGGGGGTTATTGCTAGGGTTTTTTTATATAAAAAAAGGAGTTTGAAGTTGTTTATATTTTTCCGCATTCCCAAATTGGCTACATTTCCTGCTTTGCAGAATGCAGTGAGGAGTCACAAATTACCATGCTTATGATTAAGTCACGAATGGGCAATGTGTGACCTTCCTGATGTGACTGGACTAGTGCTCCCCTTCTTCTTCTTCTTTAAAAAAATAGATTTTATTAAAACCTTTTCATAATACAACAAGATAAAAGAAACTAATCTAAATAGAAACAAAAACGGAGAGAGAAAGATTAAAGAAAACCCTCACTCGAAGAAGAAGAAGAAGAAGAAGAAGAAGAAGAGTTTGGATTTGATATCCCGCTTTATCACTACCCGAAGGAGTCTCAAAGCGGCTAACATTCTCCTTTCCCTTCCTTCCCCACAACAAACACTCTGTGAGGTGAGTGGGGCTGAGAGACTTCAGAGAAGTGTGACTAGCCCAAGGTCACCCAGCAGCTGCATGTGGAGGAGCAGGGAAGCGAACCCGGTTCACCAGATTACGAGTCTATCGCTCTTAACCACTACACCACACTGGCTCTCTCACGAAGGTAGATCTTAACCCAGGGGTTGTCAACCTGGTCCCTACCGCCCACTAGTGGGCATTTCAGGATTCTTGTGTGTCCTTGGACCCTAATAACGGCCCAGAGCAGAAGACACCAAAGAAAAGAGAAAGAAGATAAAAAGAAGGAAAGAATAAGACATAGAAGCAGGGAACGATTGTGGAATAGGGATATGAAATTTACAGCATGCTATGGTTTAAGAGAAAATGATATATTGATGGAATCTAACACCAAGTAAACTGGCAAAAATGTATAAAACTAAATCAAAGAAGTGTTGGAAATGTAAAGAGAAAGAAGGTTCTTGTTATCATATGTGGTGGTCTTGTGGTAAGGTTAAAGCTTACTGGGAAATGATATATAATGAAATGAAAAGGATGTTTAAAATAATGTTCGTAAAAAAAAAAAAAGCCCAGAAGCTTTCTTCTGGAAATTATAGCGATATAACTACCTAAACTGTACAGAAATTTATTCATGCATGCAGCTAAAGCGGCAAGAATGTTACTTGTCCCCAAATGGAAAGAAGCAGAAGTCCCAGCAAAGGAAGAATGGATATGAAAACTTATGGAATATGCAGAAATGGTGAAACTTACAGGAAAAATAAGAAATCAAGATAACAAACTTTTAATAAAAGAATGGAAATGGTTTATTGAATATATGCAGATAAATTGTAAACAGATAAAACCATTGGCAGGATTATTGTAATGACCTGCAGCTACATAAGAGTATATATATATAAAGAAGATAAATAAATGGGCAAGTTTAGTTAATTTGGATATGCAGAAGATATTAAAGATAAATTTAAGGAACTGCAGAAAGAGGGGGAAGGAAGTCATGTTTTGAAATGTCAAAATGATTGTAAAATCAGTGAAATGTATATATCTAAAAAGGATAAATAATATTACAAAAGAAGGAAAGAATATAAAAAAAGGAAAGGAGGAAAGAAGAAAGAAAAATAAAGACTTCCAATTTTCCGTCTGTCAGTTATATGAAATAAATTATTCAAATCATTCACTCTAGGATGACATCCAACTGTTCTACTCTCTGTTAAGCATTTTTTCCCCAATCTTTGGACCCAAATGTCTCAAATTCATTCATTTTCCTTTTCACACACAAAAGAAAACTTCCTATTATCCCTGACCAATGGCCATTCTGGCTTCTCTCTCCTCCCAAAAGAATCATAGAAACTGTCATTTACTTCTCAAAGAGCAATAGTTCCCAGCACCATTAACAAACTGCATTTCCCAGGGTTCTTTGGAAACTGGGAAGCACTATATAGTGTGTCTGCAGCCTCAGTCTGACCAGGTATAAGACACCAACTTGCAGGGAGAGATGTAGGTGTTCATTTTATTTATCTAAACATTTCTATCAGACAACCTTAGTATTAAAAGAAAAAAGAGGACACATTTTTACTCCACCCAAAACCACTGTTTTCAACCCAGAAATAGAAATCTGGGGAACATTTGGCACAGCCCTAAGAAACACATTTAGGCTGTGAATCTGCCACTCATGTCAGGGCGGTGAGTTTTCTGTGCTAACAAATAGGTCGATAAACCAAAAGACAATGGAAATTCTGTGTCACCATAAAGATAAACATCTGTGGCCAGAATACATTATGCAAATTGAGCACCACTGCCAATATTTACTTATTTTACATAATTTACTTTGCTTGTCAGGGTGGGTGAGAGTGAAGCAGGGAGAGGCTTAGGAATGTGAAATCCCACACGGCAACTATTGATTTCTTCCTTCTAAAATTTCCCCAGTCGCCATTCAAGCATTTTCAAGCAAATGACACAAGGTCTAGAAACCTTTCTTAAAAACAAAGTAGCAACCCTAGATCTTCGATATCCTGAATTCTGTTGCAGGAATCAGGAGAGGAACCAGGACATTCTTCCTCCATCTCTCTTATTTTTTTTTCCAAATTATAACCTGGATGCAATGAACCATATTAAAGCAACACAGTTTTAGAACACTTGGTTTGATCAGCCACTCTGCCGCAAGTGATTGAGCCAGGAGATGGTGCATCCCCTGTGCTCAAATAAAACAAAGCTCTTGAGATGTTGCTAGGGAAAACAGCCTTGCAATCGTAACAAAGGAAGATGCCAGGTGAAAATAAAAAGAACAGGCAAGAATATGCACACTCAGCAGATGAGTCTCTGGGATCTCAGTGGGACAGTTTGTTCTTTCTTTCTTTTCTCTCTGCTTGAGAAAAGGGGAAAATATCTAAACTCCCTAGGTTAATAAAGAAGTCCATGTTTGTGGGTATCAGCAAACTATGAAAAGGGACAGGTGTCCTTCAGAGATTTCCCACATATGAATATTTGCCTGGAATTCTAGATTCCCCAAATCCCTCTTAAAAAGAAAAATCTGCAAGTTTCTAGCACTCATGATTCCTTATCTATCTATCTATCATCTATCTATCTATCTATCTATCTATCTATCATCTATCTATCTATCTATCATCTATCTATCTATCTATCTATCTATCTATCTATCTATCTATATCTATCATCTATCATCTATCTATCATCTATCTATCTATCTATCTATCTATCTATCTATCTACCTATCTATCTATCTATCTATCATCTATCTATCTATCATCTATCTATCATCTATCTATCTATATCTATCTATCTATCATCTATCTATCTATCTATCTATCATCTATCTATCTATCTATCTATCATCTATCATCTATCATCTATCATCTATCATCTATCAATCTATCTATCATCTATCTATCTATCTATCTATCTATCATCTATCTATATCATAATCTATTTATCTCTCTATCTCTCTATCTCTCTCTCTATCCACCAAGGTAAAAAGGTAAAGGACGGTTAAGTCCAGTCAAAGGCTACTATGGGGTTGTAGCGCTCATCTTGCTTTTAGACTGAGATCTATCCATCCATCTATCTATCTATATATCTATCTATCTATTTATCATCTATCATCTGTCTACCTACCATTTATCTATCTATCATCATCTGTCTATCTATCTATCTAATCTATCTAGTCATAAATGTATTAGTTGCAAATGCCAGGGTGTGGGTGTAGCAATTGAGGTTCTGGGCTTGGGCAGGCTGGGTTATTCCAAATCCTCATTGTGAGCAATGAAACAAAGCAAATGAATAATGTGAAACAAATGTGATTTTTCTTTAAATGAACACCTAATGGCACGAATGACATTTGCAAGAATGACAATGAATGGAATCACAAAACAGAGAGGGGGACAGCAGTGTGGAGGAGGGAGGGAGGGAGGCGTCTTTCTCACTCCTGTTCCCCCCACTTGCCAGCCCACAATGTATTAGGAGCTGATGAATGGTTGCGCTCCATTCACAAAGCCGTTAACAAGATTCATTGACAGAGCTCTGTCTCTCCTTAATCACCAGCTTGCAGTCAAGAAAATGATATGCCCAGTTCTCTTGGGAATTGGACATCAGAACTGAAGGAGCTTGGGGAGAGAGGCCCTGGTGCTTCCACCAGTTTCCATCACTGCAATCGAAGAGGGCACCTTTTGTAACAAGAAGACGGAAGAAGGCTGGTCTTTTGTTCAGAAAAAGCACAATGAAGTTGCTAAAATAAGACATCTGGGCACTTCACCTTGTTGGCAAGAGCGCCAAAAGATGATTGATGGCTTGGGCCTCCATAACAAGTGCACAAAGCCGGCAGCGTTGTAAATTCCCTTACAGTCAATAGATCCAGATTAAATTCTCAGCACTATTTTCTACCGCTGATGAACTAATGCAAGTCTCAGGGCAGAGCGAATCCACTTGTCTAAGCAAAATTTACTTAAAATAAATTAAACGGAGAGCACGGCATTTAACGGGGCCAGGTTTTGAAGCATGCATAACAGAGACTCCCATGATTCCTCTCTCTCCCCCCCTTCCATGCTTCCACATGCCAATAAATTGTACAAGTTTGTTTATGCATTGTATAAAGCAGGAACGGGGCATCCCTTTTTTTCAGCCCCAAAGCTTCATTCCCTTGTGGGCAATCTCCTAGGAGGTCACATGTCACTGACAGATGGGGTGACCAGAGCAAACCAACAGTAAATCTCACTGAGCAAGTGAAGTTAACTCTTTATTAGCAAAAACAGGAACTGCACAGGAGTGTCAGGCCTAATGAGCACAGCAACTCAACTCCAGCAGGTCTTGAAACAGTTGCTCAGACTGAAGGTTACCGTCTCCCCACAGTCCTTTACTCTCCAGGGCTTTTCTCAAGCAAATCAGAGACTGCGCCTGCATGAAGCGAACTTCTTGTCTGCCCTTTTCATGCCTCTCCTGATTCTGGGATACCAGGGGGAGGAAAACTCATCACTACAGTACAGGGAGACACCCATGCCCCTTCATCAGCTGGACCCGTCTCCTTGGCTGTTGCGCCCCTTGGAGGACAGAGCTGTGCTTGCCACACAGCCTGACCTGGAGTGTGTTTCAGATGTAGTGGAGGACCCTATCCCACCATCAGTGCTGGAGTCACATTCAGCCACCACTTCACCCAGCTTTTATATGTCAAGTGGGGAGATGGGGATATCATCTCCTCTGTCCTCCATGGGCAGCAAAATATCAAGGGCCAGCCCTGAATGATGTCCTTGTAAAGCTGCTACACTGGTGTTTGGAAGCATGGCTTGGATTTCCCCTTGCATAGAAAAAGGGCAAGGAGAGGGCCGAGAGGTGTGCAAATATAGGATAGGCCTGGTCCTGTTGTACACGTGAGAGAAGAAAGATTCTTGAGCTTCTTTCTCTTTGATGAATCAGCTCTGATTTATGGGAATTTATGGGAAATTAAGAACGAGTTATAATTTGTGGTGGTTGTTTAGTCGTTTAGTTGTGTCCGACTCTTCGTGACCCCATGGACCAGAGCACGCCAGGCACTCCTGTCTTACACTGCCTCCTACAGTTTGGTCAAACTCATGCTGGTAGCTTCGAGAACACTACCCAACCATCTTGTCCTCTGTCATCCCCTTCTCCTTGTGCCCTCCATCTTTCCCAGCATCAAGGTCTTTTCCAGGGAGTCTTGTCTTCTCATGAGGTGGCCAAAGTATTGGAGCCTCAGCTTCACAATCTGTCCTTCCAGTGAGCACTCAGGGCTGATTTCCTTAAGAACAGATAGGTTTGATCTTCTTGCAGTCCATGGGACTCTCAAGAGTCTCCTCCAGCACCATAATTCAAAAACATCAATTCTTCGGCGATCAGCCTTCTTTATAGTCCAGCTCTCACTTCCATACATCACTACTGGGAAAACCATAGCTTTTACTACACAGACCTTTGTTGGCAAGGTGATGTCTCTGGTTTTTAAGATGCTGTCTAGGTTTGTCATTGCTTTTCTCCCAAGAAGCAGGCGTCTTTTAATTTCGTAACTGCTGTCACCATCTGCAGTAATCATGGAGCCCAAGAAAGTAAAATCTCTCACTGCCTCCATTTCTTCCCCTTCTATTTGCCAGGAGGTGATGGGACCAGTAGCCATGATCTTAGTTTTTTTGATGTTGAGCTTCAGACCATATTTTGTTATTATATACAGCTGCAAATTCCACTGGGGGTTAAGCAGAGGAGCCCTGCGCCCTGCAAAATCAGCAGCTTGCAAACTCACTCCAGATTAGAGAAAGCACCTTTTGGTTTCAGAATACCAAAGGGGAGCTTGGCTTGTACGGATGCTTTTTCGAAATGGCTCATGGGATCCAGGAGACTCACTGTCTATCAAGTAGGCAATACAGGACTAGCATTATCTGTTACAATTCCATCCCACCATTCCTCCAAGGAGCTCAAGATTGTGCGTCTGTTTTTTTCCTCCCTCTGCTTTCATCCTCTGAACAACCCTGTGAGGTATGTAAGGCTGAGAAATGGTGACTGGCCCAGGGCCACTCAGTTTCACAGCTGAATGGAGATTTGATCCCAAATGTCCTCACCCCTAGTATCTCTAAACACTACGCCATGCTGACACTCTCAATGAGGTGTGGAGAGCCTTTGGTCTGGGCTACTGGTCATGCTTGCTGGGACTGTTGGGAGTTCTAGTTCAGCAACACCAAAGGTTCCCCACACTTGCTGGAGATGAAAGTGTTCCTCACTCCTGCTCTAGATGTTGTTGGGCTCCAATTCCCATCAGCGATGACCACTGGCCATGGGAACTGGAGTCCAACAACACCAGGAGATTGCCAGGTTCCCCATCCCTGATTTAAACTTTGCAGTGGAAGGAAGCCAAATCAGTAGAAAGCTATTATTATAATTAAGAGTACAAAAGTGCATGACATGTGTCAGAGCTGCCCGAGGTCCCAGCTCACAAAGGACCAACG
Source organism: Podarcis filfolensis (assembly GCF_964270895.1). Classification (NCBI taxonomy): domain Eukaryota; kingdom Metazoa; phylum Chordata; class Lepidosauria; order Squamata; family Lacertidae; genus Podarcis; species Podarcis filfolensis. The sequence goes on along the minus strand of NC_139603.1, from coordinate 82,226,242 downwards.
CCACTTCGATGTTAAATACGAAAGTCTTTATTGAAGTTCAGTTTCACTTCCAGAACCGCAGCGTGCAGCTCTACGCCTCAACTTTTAGACCGCTGATGCTCCGTCTGAGTCTCCTCCCCCCATACACCAGTTTAAGACTCTAGCCTTACTCCACCTCTTCCTCTGTTCTTTCCGCCTCTGGTTCCGCCTGTCCGTTGGGGTCTCGCCCTTTCTAGACTCTTCTGACGCTGAATCCCCTGAGCCTTCCCCCTCCCTCCGGCGGGCTTTAGGAGCTGGTTCCCCATCCGGGTCTCCTGCTGTCCCTCACGCCTGTACATTTGAACTTGGCGCGCGCGCCCAGCCAGCAACTTTCCTCCTGACCGTTTCACTGCTGCTGTCACTGCTTCCCCCTTCGGGGGGGCTAGCTGCAACTGACCTCCCCTCCGTTGGAGGCGTGGTCAGCCCTGACTCACCTTCTCTCCCCGCTGGAGGAGACGCTGGTCCTGACACATGTGACTCTTCCCCCCCACTACGCTCTGGTGGGGAAACTGGTCCCGATCCTCCACTGCTGCTTTGGGGTTCCCCTCTGGCTCCTTGTTTCTGGTGCGTCCCCCCTGGGACCCCCCTTGCCCTGACCATCGGCGCCCCCTTCTGGGAATCTTCTGATTCGCTGGAGAAGCTCATGGAATCTCTCGGGTCACTGTCATACTCCCCTACGCTGCCCTCGGATTCTTCCCCTTTGCTTTCCATTTCCTCTCTCCCCTGTGCTCCTGCTCCTGAGCCCCTGACAACATGTCTCAGCAGGAAACACAGGGAAACAAAGCTTGTTCCGGTGCCTTTGCTCCCTTTAAATTTCTCCTTTGAGTATGGTTTTGTGTAAAAGCCTTCTATATATTCTTTCCGACTGAAGATGCAAGGGCTTTGTTCATGTCGATCGTGTATTCCTAGGTTCATTTGAAATTATCATTCTGGTACCTGTTCAAAGAAAAGAAACAATATATATATATATATATATATATATATATATATATATATATATATGGTTTTTTAAAAATTTCCATTTAAATGGGGATTGTGAACAGCGGTTGTTGTGTGGTGTTTGGCCTTTCTAGTAGGACAGAGAGGCATAATTTGTTAAGGCGACGAGAAAGGGAAGGGGGGGGGGAGATAATGTGCGTGTGTTGCTCAAAATTAAGGGGATTACCAAAATAGGACATCTTGCTCTTTAAAGTACAGGCTGAAAAAGAGAGAGAGAGAGAGGGAGCGAGAGAGAATGATGTGATGGCAGTTTAATCCCCATAAATAAAGGCTCCCTTCAAGCCTTCTCTCTGATATTTGCTCTTCCAGCACTTGCTACCTTTGCACTTGGGGAGGATGAAGCCAAGGACAAAACTTAAGAGAAGCAATTTGATTTGATATCCATCCTGTCAGCCCCCGACCCCCTGCAATGTCTGGAGATGCGATGAGGAGCACATCATCTACGGCAAAGGTGCATGTTCCAACGTCTTGATTTTTAAGGCACATCATGACTTCAGGCTGAGGCTGGATTTTTATCAGGGGGGACAGTGAAGTGAGCAGAGGACAAGAAAACGAAGTGGGTTGAGAGCGAGGACAAGGGTTTTGAGCCCTCCGAATCTTCAGAAGGAAAGCTGAAGAATGTATCTCTCCATGTCGGTTGAAGGGGACTTGAGGAGAGTCTCAGAAAGCAGCAGAAAGTCTCAGCAGTGGAGCATTTGCTATGCATGCAAAAGGTCTCAGGTTCAATCGACATAATCTCCAGGTAGGTCTGGCGAAGACCAATGTCTAAAACTGGCGATCGGTGTAGATGATACAGAGCTGGAGGGTAATGATTATAGCTCAAAGGTAGAGCATCTATTTTGCACACAAAAGTTTCAAGTTCCGATTCCAACATCTGCAGGTAAATGTCAGGGCTGGAGTCAGATGCAGGTTGGCAATAAAGGAAGCAGATCTCCCTTGTCACTGAAGTTAAGGAAAAGGAAGAGGAAGCAAACATACAGCTCAGCCTAGTGGTCTCAGCAACACTTCTCAGTAGGTCTTGGCCCTATGGGGCAGTTGCCAGGACTGAGGGTTCCTGCCTTCTACCCTCTCTAAGGCTCCTCCTCTCCCAGATATTTCCCAAGCATACTGCGTCTGTGCATTTCTGGCTTCTGTCCTGCTCTTCTCACAATCCTGTGTGTCGTTGGAGACCAGTAGGGTGAGGGACTCTCCCTGGATTCTTCAGCAGCCTCTTCACGCCCCTCCTCTGCTTCAGCCTCAGAATCTGAACTGCTCCCTGCCACAAGTGCTTCCTGCTCTCTAAACCCTGCTTCCCTTTTGGCTTCCAGCACCTCCTCCCATTCTTCCCCTTCTGACGTTTCAGTGTCCCACCACCAATCCCCTGGCTCTGAGCCTTCCTCCTCTGGGGTTTCCCTTGGGGGTTCTCTGATGGGTGCCTCCCATCACTCCCCTTCATCCAGGCAGTCCCTGACGGTAAGGTTGGAAACCTTAAAGCATCTTCCCCCAATCTGATATCCTCCAGAAGTTTTGGATTGCAGCTCCCATCAGCCTCAGGCAGCACAGCCACTGGTTAGGGAAGATGGGATTTATAGTCCACAACAACTGGAAGGCACCAGGTTCAGGTGGACTGGTGTTGACAATGCTGAGCTATATACCGTATTTTTCGCTCCGTAAGACACACTTTTTTCCTCCTAAAAAGTAAGGGGAAATGTCTGTGTGTCTTATGGAGCGTCTTATATCGCTGGCTCCCTTTCCGGCCCTGCCCCCTTGCCCAGGCCTCCATTGTTGAATGTTCTGCAGACGGAGGCTGTTTGTTTCCCCAGTGACATGTGACTGGCTGATTATCTGTCTGGAAACTGTAGAAACGTCTCCCTTTCCTTTCCTAAAGAAGCTGCAGAACTGTGAGTTGAACCCCATAAAAGCAGGATTTTTTCCCTTTGCAAAGTAAGCTCAACAACTGTGAGCTGATCCTCAAAAAAACAGGGATTTCTCCCTTTCCTCCTCCAAAAACTAGGTGTGTCTTATAGTCAGGTGCGACTTATGGAGTGAAAAATACGGTATATGGTATGACTGAGAATTAGGCTAATTCAGCATTCCAGAGTAATGGTCATTGTGCTCCATTCAGATCCCTGTCGCAGCAGCAGCTCATATAATTTGTCTACAAGATTAAACACACAGATTCCCATGTATTACCAAAGCATGGGCAAGGGCATGTTAGCAGTTCATTAAACAAATGGCAAAGCCTCTTCCCCTTTTGCTTTTCCCCAGGAATGGACACACCAGGCACACAGTCGATCTCCTGGTTTTGTAATTATCAATTTGCAATCAGTAAACTGTCTTCTGGCCATTGGATTGCATTTAACCAATTCAGATTAATTTAGGGAAGTGGATCACAAGCCTCAACTATTTGCATGCAGTAATGAATTGACATTTAAATGCCCTTGTTGTCAAATCCTCAGCGTCCTTTGGAACAGCCAGTCTGCAATGGCACTCTCAGCCAGGAGAGAGAGAGAGAACAAACACCCCATGAAATTAATCCAAAATTAAACAATTGCTTTTCTAATGCAGCCCAAACATCTGAGCAATTGGTTTCATTCGGCAAAAAGGGCACATCCTTGTTTATATAGGGGCCAAACCAGAGATGTTAGAAGCGTGTGAATTATCTTCTCTCTTTTTTTGCTAAATGCATTGCAGGGCAGGGGTGGGGAGTGACTTGGACTGGCAACGGAACAAGGTTTAAACACCCCCCCCAAAAAAACCCATGCATCCATAGCCCTGATCCAAATCTCATCTGAAATAATGTCTGATTTAGTCCAGAAATGGTTTGCGCCAGACATTATCATCATATTTTATTTACAAAACAGTGTAGTAGGAACTGTACAACGGTACAGTGCGCTCTCTCTCTCTCTCATGATCTCATGATCTCTCTCTCGTGATCTCTTCCAGAATACCTACTTATTGAGCATTCATCCAAATTTCTTTGCAGAGTTTCTGCAGAGGTTAGACTATGTCTGGTCTTTGTTTTGCTTGCAGGCAGGTTGTATGACAATCAACACGCATCCTGATTTGCTTGCATGGTGCTTAGATCATCGCTGTCAACTTTTCCCATTTTTATAGGGAAATTCCCTTATTCCGAATAGGATTCCTCAGAAGAAAAGGGAAAAGTTGACAGCTATGGCCTAGATGTCTTCTCATTAATCATTTGTCCACACTTCAGTGCATTTCCTCCACCGCTTTCCTAACAGCAAAATGTTTATTTTTAAAAAAGATGGCCTTGTTACTCCTGAACAACAGAGTACATTATTCCACTTTAATTGAGCAAACTGTAATGAGCCCAGGAGCAGGGCCATTGCAAAATAGGAGCACCCCTGCTCATTCAGTCATTCTCTGATCGCCTGGTCTGTGATCAGCATCTGGTGTGGAGACTGAAGGGCAAATTGAACCAGGAAGAACTTGGAGGCTAGTGAGCTCAGAAGGGAACTATTAGCCCAGCAAAGGTTCGGATGAGTCTCTATATAGGCACTGCCAGAGCCTCCTCTATCTGGTCCTCTTTTGGGTCATTCCTTGCAACTTGGTCTTCTACAGCAAACTTTTTCAGCAGGGGGCCAGTCCACTGTCCCTCAGACCTTGTGGGGGGCTAGACTATATATTTTTTTGGGGGGGAATGAACAAATTCCTATGCCCCACAAATAACCCAGAGATGCATTTTAAATAAAAGGACATATTCTACTCATGTAAAAACACGCTGATTCCCGGACTGTCTGTGAGCTGGATTTAGAAGGTGATTGGGCCAGATCTTCCCCCTGGGTCTTAGTTTGCCAACCCATGGTCTTCTACCTCTTCTGAAGTCGGCCAGTGGAGGTTGGTGCAGCAAGTTAACTAGGGTGCCGCTCATCATCTCCACCTGCCTGTCTTCTTACTTACATCCAACTTTCAGTGTTGCCCTTGTAGAATTCAGCAGGGAGGAAGATGTGGGCAAATCTTGAATTACTTGGCTCTGTCTGCCTACTGCTCCACCTGCTGTTAGTCTCCCTGTCCTACTAGTCACAATCAGAACCAGTCAACCTGTATTCTTTAGTAGATTCATTGTGAGAGTGCTGCCTGGCACTCATCTGGCAACTCTGGGGGTTTTGTTGGCCCCTCTACTGGTTTCCATCTTGGGACACAATAACATATCAAGGCAGGTCTCAGGATGGGGTTGAAAGGGTTATTAGGGACCCCAGATAAAGCATGCCTGAGATGGGGCACTTCAGCCTTCCTTGGGGCTACTTTGGGTTCCTCCAGGTCTTTCGGTGGGATGTGGTTCTCCATGAGTTCCAAGGTTCTTCTTCCAAATAGGTCTCTCCAGGGTCTGGACCAGATGGCATCTTGGCAGCTTCCTAATACAACAACTAAGGCCTCATTAGGGACGTGGGTGGTGCTGTGGGTTAAACCACAGAGCCTAGGACTTGCTGATCAGAAGGTCGGTGGTTCGAATCCCTGTGACGGGGTGAGCTCCCATTGCTCAGTCCCTGCTCCTGCCAACTTAGCAGTTCGAAAGCACGTCAAAGTGCAAGTAGATAAATAGGTACTGCTCCAGCGGGAAGGTAAATGGCATTTCCGTGCGCTGCTCTGGTTTGCCAGAAGTGGCTTAGTCATGCTGGCCACATGACCCGGAAGCTGTACGCCGGCTCCCTCGGCCAATAAAGCGAGATGAGCGCCACAACCCCAGAGTCGGTCACGACTGGACCTAATGGTCAGGGGTCCCTTTACCTTTACCTAAGGCCTCATTGGCATTATTTATTTAAAGCAGTATCTTACCACAGTCATGGTTCCCCTCACTAAGAGTTTCAAAAGTTCCCCGGGAAGAGGGAATGGTGGTTATACCACTCTGGAAACTCTAGCTCCATGAGGGGAACAGAAATCTTCTAACAATGCCTAAATTCAAAGGCTTGCTTAGCCACAAGGCTCACTGGATTACCCTGAAACAGTTGCCACATCTCACCCTTTGCTAGGATAAAATAAGGGACCCTCCTTGGTGAAAAGCTGGGGCAAATCTAATAGAAAACATTACTAATATGTAAAAACCAACAGGCCCTGCCCGTTGTCAAAATTTCTGATGATTCCTATTATTAAATCTTCTCCAGCTAAGAATTTGACATAATCAGGTAAGTGATCGACATGTAAATGTGGATGCACAGCTGAGCTCATTAATTGATTTATTCATAATTGCATGAAAGTGTCTGAAAAATATGGTTATTCATATAATCAGTTGATTGTTATGTAAGATTTTGCAGAAAGACTTTTTTTAAAAAAAATGTTTTCTCTGCAAAGTTGCTCTGAGGAGATAAAAGTTGGTGAGAAGGAATATTTCCACCTTATTCCCCTTCACTTAAAATATGGCTAGGGAACTAGATTGGGATTGTGGCCCTGAACCTCCCCTCCCCTCCTCACGACCTTGAGCCTGGTTTGACATGTGAGTCAAGTTTGACAGGCTGTTTGCTTGCCAATCCCCTGATGTCACAGTGATGGCACAAGACCCACTTTCCTTTGCCCCTGTATCCAGCTGTGATCTGGACGTAGAGCCAGGGACTGCTGGGGTACCAGATGGGGGTCATATCTGGATCAGGGTTTGGAGCTGACTGCAGAACATAAGGTGGCCATTGCACCTGAGTCAGTTAGAGAAGAGCTACCATAAGAACCTCCCATAAGCTCAAGGGCCTATGGGGATAGAGCCTGGACTGCCATGAACACTCTTTCCTATACCTGAATAACCAGATGCCTCCCACCACACATCATCAGTCCAGGAGTGCACCAGAAGGGAGGCTATGGAACGCAGGAGGAGCATCTATCTTCAGGCCAGAGGGCTGGCATTTTAAGGCTTTGAGGTTCTATCAGGCTTGACTACTATAATTCGCTCTATGCCCTTGAAACTGTTCCACAAACTCCAGCGGGTGCAGTTTGCTGCAGCGAGGCTCCTCACAGGATTCCTGCCATGGCAGCATATTCACCCAGTGCTTTACCAGTTGCACTGGTTCCCAGAGGAGTATAGGGTCAGGTTCAAGGTTCTAGTCTTGACCTTTAAAGCCCTTTGTGGCTCAGAGCCTTCGTATTTATGGGACCGCCTCTCCTGGTATGCCCCGCAGAGGACCTTAAGTTCCATGAATAACCATAGTTTAGAGGTCCCAGGCCCTAAGGAAGTCAGACTATCCTCCACCAGGGCCAGGGCCTTTTCAGTGGCTCCGACCTGGTGGAATGCTCTGTCCCGTGAGACTAGGGCCCTTCATGATTTAACATCCTTTCATCGGGCCTGTAAGACAGAGCTATTCCGCCTAGCCTTTAATTTGAATTCAGTCTGATCTTTTAATTCTCTTCTCTTCCCTTCTCTTCCCTCCCTCTCCCCTTTTATGAAGATTACCCACTCTGAGACCCCACAGCTAATTCCCCCTGGCCTCCCCGCTGGCCCAAGTAGGACTAATTCAGCCAGCTAGCCCTGGTGATTATCTAATGCTTATGAGATGGATTTCCCCTAAATTGATTTCTGAACTTTGAATTTTATTGTTATTCATGTTTTTATACTGTATTTTATGCTGCTTTTACAATTAAGTGTTTTAAATTTGTTGTTAGCCACCCTGAGCCCTGTTTTTGAACTGGGAAGGGCGGGGTATGAATGAATGAATGAATGAATGAATGAATGAATAAACAAACAAATAGACAAACAATTATTATTATTATTATTATCATTATTATTATTATTAAGTGGATGGAGCCTGAAGGAGGTGGTCTAGAGACAGACGCATAAAAGACCTCAGTCTACACGCAAGCTTTGTCAGAGCAAGTTGCTCATTTGGAGCTGTCCATGGTGCTGCAGCCTTGCTGCTTTCCCTGTAGGTGCTGGAATCAGACCAGAATGTGACACTACCCTGCACAGTTTTACGTCAAATTGTGTGGGCAGGTGAAGTGCCCTATGCAAACCCCTCTGATCAGCTGATGGGCACTGTGTGCCAAGCCCCGTTTCTTTGGGATCATTGGCTGTGATGCCCCAGCGTCAACGAGCAGGTTGAAGGGCACACCACTTTTTTCTAAACACCATAAAGTGTAGGGCAGGTAAAGATGTGGCTCAGCTGAAAACTTGCTTTGAAGGCATTGCCAATCAGCTGTATATATCACTCAGGGGGGCAGAGAGGGTGGATATGGCTTGGCGAAAATGGCCTCATGGACCGAATGAGGAGGACTGGTGGGCCTGATTAGGCCCACAGGTTGCAGGTTTTCCATCAGTTATATGACTTGGCTTAAATGTAGTGGGTGACCAGATGAAAAGAATAAAGCCCTCTTCGATTCAAATGCAAGGTGGACAGTGAGTATCAGTGTGCTAGCTCCAGCCCCTCTGCTGCCATTCCTCTCACCTTCTAGTTCTTGGGAAGTGAAAGTTTGAAGCTTTCTGTAGTTATCGATCATGCTTTAGAACCTTGGAATATCAGTGTTCTAAAACTCACAAGCAAAAAGCAGAGACATCACCTTGCCTACAAAGGTCCGTATAGTTAAAGCTATGGTTTTCCCAGTAGTGATATATGGAAGTGGGAGCTGGACCATAAAGAAGGCTGATCGCCGAAAAATTGATGCTTTTGAATTATGGTGCTGGAGGAGACTCTTGAGAGTCCCATGGACTGCAAGAAGATCAAACCTATCCATTCTGAAGGAAATCAGCCCTGAGTGCTCACTGGAAGGACAGATCCTGAAGCTGAGGCTCCAATACTTTGGCCACCTCATGAGAAGAGAAGACTCCCTGGAAAAGACCCTGATGTTGGGAAAGATGGAGGGTGCACAAGGAGAAGGGGACGACAGAGGACGAGATGGTTGGATAGTGTTCTCGAAGCTACCAGCGTGAGTTTGACCAAACTGCGGGAGGCAGTGGAAGACAGGAGTGCCTGGCGTGCTCTGGTCCATGGGGGCACGAAGAGCTGGACACAACTAAATGACTAAACAACAACAAAAACTCACAATACAGCAGGACTATTACTTCTTGCGATTTAGATGTTATGCTTCTGTTAAGGTAGCCTAAGATTATGTTGGCCTTTCTTAGCAACTGCATCTGCTCAGTTTAACATGGAAATGGTTAGGACTCCTAGAAAACAGTCTCCAATAATGATGTCAAAATAGGGACCATTGGTCTTTTGGAGCCAGCGGACACCCCTTTCAGAGGCAGGAAAGGCAACTACATCATGCAACAGCTCTTTGCACCTGTCCTCTGTTCAGAACAGAAGGTGAAGGTGGGCAATCCTGGCATCCAGTGAAACGTGGACATGGTTAAGAGTGTGTGTGTTCAATGTAGGGGATGTTGTGTCAGGACCTGATCAGGAAAAGCAAAAGTTCCTCATGCATTGTGGATTGTGGATTGTTAAGGGGATTTATTCCAAGACCTTTTCAGAATCCATGGACAGTTCTGGTGGGCACAGTGCCATGTTTGTGACCCCTGACTTAATAGGTAGGAAGGTTCACGTGGGAGGAAGTGGGTTCACTCAGCATAACAGCATAAGAAGAACCTCCTGGATCAGGCCAATGGGCTATCTAGTCCAGCATCCTGTTCTCACAGCGGCCAACCAGATGCCATTGGGAAACCCTCAAGTAGGATTTGAACACTCTTCCCTCCTGTGGTTTCCAGCAGCTGGAATTCAGAAGCATTGCTGCATCCAGCTGTGGAGGCAGAACCTAGACACCATGGCTGGTAGCCCTTTCCTCCATGAAAAGTCCAGGAATCCTGCCTTCCCCTCCACTGCCAGTCTATTCAGTATTTTTTGCCTTTCTCTTTCTAACGAGGCAGGGATCAGAATACACCGCACAGCCACTAAACGTCCCCCTGATCTTGATATGAGCCGGTCTGCGAGAGAGACCTAATGGCTCAAAACTCTCCCACAAAACTTCTGCGTGTGCTAAATCTCCGCTCCAATTTTTCAGCCTCTAGTGGCTCATTATGTCTGGAGAGGCACTTAGTATTTGGGAGTTTCTCCCAAATTGAATCCAAATGGTGGATATATATGGTTCTGTGTGTTTTTTCTCCCCCTAAGCCAGGACTGTTGCTAGATTCTGATTAAGAGAAAATAGAGCTCCTGGGGCCACCCCAGACAGACATCTGGAATCAAAACACAGCAATGTGAGCCAGGGATACTTGAATTTTCAACCTGGCTCTACTGCAGATTCATGGCATCAGGCGATTGCACCTGCTGTTATCCCAGTGAGCTGGTTAAAAGCCAGGAGTGCTTAAAGACACTGTGGAAATGGTGCCAGGAGCTACGTTAAGCAGGTGGTATCTGGCAGCCCTCTGCCTTGAGCCAGGGAAGTTGAGCGTCTTACCCAAATCACAAAGGAGCATTGGGTCAAAGAGTTAGGATGTTTGGTTTTGCTACACAGGCCAGTTTTTGTGGGATATAAGTTCCCACCTCTTTCTCTGATAGTGACTGTAGGCGAGGGGTGGGGACTGGGTGGTGCTCTCCTGGTGCCTTTATCTGGGCTCTGGGACCCTCTCCCCAGGTTGCACCCTTCATAATGATGTTGATGATGATGATGATATTCTTATCTGCAGGGACTCGTTTTGTACTGAGAATCCAGACTTGTGAACCTCTGACTTTTTGCCTGAAGTGATACAGCCTAGGTCAGGGATTCCCAATTAGCCAAGTACGGTGGACCCCCTGTTTTTCAAAAGCCAAACCATGGTCACCCTACCATATCTCTATGGTAGTTTTTGTTATGGGAATGGTGCTTCGGACACCCTGCGGGAACCACCAACAGACCACCAAATGGGAACCACTGGCCTAGGTGCTTTGACATCTTGCTGCAAAAGAGACCTTGACCTCCTTCCCCAGCAAATGTTATCAGTCTTAACAAGGATTCTTTTCACTTTCCATGAAAGGATGTTTTCCCCTGGGTTATTTGTACCTCTCTAACTGATGCAACCCGCCCCACCTTAATTTGTAGTGACATAAGGAAAGGGGAAGGAGAAACTTGCAGAGTCTTAATAAGTTGTCAACACATTTCTTCTTAGTCAAATGCTATGACTGCTTCGTTTATGAAATTCCGGGGGGGGGGGCATGCAGAAAAAAGAAAGAGGGAGTAAAAAGATGCAAACTCCCAGATGCCACCATCCTTCATACACAAGAACGAGCTGTTTATCAGTTACCGGCGACTCTCATTATGCACTAATCAAACTGTTTTGTGATCCAATTGTTGCAGCTGCCAATACAGATCTCCCATCTCTATCAAGAAACCGGCTGCTGTTGATTATTATGAAAGGAGAAAAGGAAGGAGGAGACCAAACAAATGAATAATAATGGAGGCAGCAAACCAAAGAACCCAGGGGCAGCCCATTGGAAATCCCACGGACTTTTAGATCCCCAAAGTGTTGAAGGCAAGAGTGGCATTTTTCAAGGAGAATGTGGCCAGGGAGTCATTGCTATCAGCTAGCAAAATGTTCTATGACAGCCCCTTTGCAAATAGAGAGAACGACTTGTGCTATCAGATGTGTAGTATTTGCAGGCTCTATTAGGAGCCATTCCAAAATGATTAGCACCACATATTGAAAGCAGAAAGCTCAGAATTTTATGTTTCCAACAAGACTGAGAGTCAAACAAGGGTCACCACCAGAACCCAGAGTCATCCATTGAAGCTAAGGCTGCATAAACACCATCCATTTAAAGCACCTGACTTCCACCAAATAATTTTGCTTGGTTTTAAAAATTTTATTTATGCTTTTCAGGTTTATACATTTATACATTTAACAAATTTTACAATCATTTGAACATTTCAAAACTCGACTTCCTTCCTCCTCTTTTTGCAGTTGCTTAAAATTATTTTTAATATCTTCTGCATATCCAAATTAACTTAATTTGCTCATTTATTCATCTACTTTAAATACATACTCTTATAAAACTGCAGGTTATTACAATAATCCTGCCAATGTTCTTATCTGTTTACAATTTATCTGTAAATATGCAATAAACCATTTCCATTCTTTTATAAAAAGTTTGTTATCGTGATTTTTGATTTTCCCAGTAAGTTTCGCCATTTCTGCATATTCCATAAGTCTTCGTATCCATTCTTCCTTTGCTGGGACTTCTGCTTCTTTCCATTTGGGGACAAGTAACATTCTTGCCGCTTTAGCTGCATGCATGAATAAATTTCTATACAGTTTAGGTAGTTCTGTTGCTATAATTCCCAAGTTATATTGGGAACTGTAGTTTATTACAGTTGCCGGGAACTATAGGTCTGTGGGAGGTAAACTCACCTCAAAAATGGAAAAGGTGAAGTAGTATAGTGTTGTTGTTGTTGTTGTTGTTGTTGTTGTTGTTGTTTGTTGTTGTTGTTGTTGCTAACTACTGATGTTTCTGGGGTTGCACTTTATGCAATGCATTGATTAGAATGCATTACGGTAATCAAATAATGTGCTACCAATATATGTATTACTGCGGACAGGCTGTGAGTTTGCCCTTGCGTTAATTTATCAGAGGAGAATACAATATGGCTATTCCATTTGTAGCAGTTATGGCTAATTGCTGTTGAAGTTCAGAAGAGTCTGCTGGATGAAGGTCAAAGGTCAAAGTAACCCAGAACCCTGTTCTCATAATGGACAACCTCAGGGCCGTCTTTAGCTTATGTGCCGCCGGGCTGCAAAGAGCCACCCAGCACCCCCAAATTTAGTGCTGTCCACATCTACACCCAAGATATACTTCTCCGCAGTTGCAGGCAAGGTCATGGCAGCGGTGGCGGTGGCCTGCTCTTCCGAGTCTTGCTGCCTTCGCCCCTCAAGAACCGGGCGCCTGAGCTCTGCAAAGGCGCACGGCTTCACATCCAGGCACTTTTAAAAGCTTCCCAGGAGGAGGAAGGAGAAGAAGAGGGACGCAGCAGCCGCAACACCTCTCCATGCAGGGTGGGACTCCGGGGAGGAAAATGCCACCAGAGTGTAGGCTGCAGTGGCGGCTGGTTTTGAATGTCAGCTTGATCAAGATTATTTATTATTTCATAATAGGTAGATCGTTAAGAACTTAGGCGGTTTCAGCGCCCCCCAGAATTCAGCGCCCGGGTGCCCCGCACCCCTTGCACCTCAGGTAAAGACGGCCTTGGCCAACCTGGTGCTTATCGGAAGTCTGCAAGCTGTTATTCAGAAGCATAGTGCTTCAACACTGGAGGTAGAACACAGCCATTGCGTCTAGCAGCAATTGATAGCCTTATGCTCCATAAGTTTGTCCAATCCTCTTTTAAAGCCATTGAGGTTGGTAGCCATCACTTTTGGGCGAGAACTCCACACTATGTGCTGCATGAAGAACTTCCTTGTGTATCTCCTGAATCTTTCAATATTCAGATTCACTGGATCACCCTAGGTTCTAGTACAGTGGTACCTCAGGTTACAGATGCTTCAGGTTACAGACTCTGCTAACCCAGAAATAGTACCTTGGGTTAAGAACTTTGCTTCAGGATAGAACAAAAATTGTGTGGCGGCAGTGGGAGGCCCCATTAGTTAAAATGGTACCTCAGGTTAAGAACAGTTTCAAGTTAAGAATGGACCTCCAGAACGAATTAAATTCTTAACCCGAGGTACCACTGTATTATGAGAGAGGGACATTGAAGTAGCATCTTTTTTTCAAAGGCATCTCTGATCATGTCCATCACCCAACCTTGTAACCATGATTTAATACTGAAATCTCCATGGTTTGTATCTTCCAATATGGTTGGGTTTTGTTTCGAAGTCCTATTGCCAGAGGCAATAAAAAGGCATAAATGTGTCACCCAGAAGCTAAACACCTGGATGTTGATCTGGGAGATGCATGTTCAGATTGCACCTCTGCCCTGAAGGACAGTGTTGGCTTGGCCATGTCACATGCACTTTGCCTGCCTCAGTTTCCCATGTATAGAATGGAAATAGTGTCCGACATAACAAGGATATGTCGGTGAACAAGGTGAACGCAATAAAGGATACAATATACCAAGCCTTCCAATTTGTCACCTGCGTGTTGCATATTAAAAGTGCTATGCACCTTATAAATTGGAGCCATCATAAAAGATATACTTAATTTATGTAATGGGTCTCCTTAGCAAAACTTTTGGCATGGAAATATGGCATTGAAGTGCTCTGATACTGCTGAACGCACTCAGCCCTGTGCATAAGGCTTGAAAATTATTGGTGTGTTTGTGTGTGTGTGTAAAGTGTGTAAAATCCCCCTTGCTGATGGATTTCTTTCTTTCTTTTAATAGAGGCATTGCAGTCCAGGAGCAATATTTCAAGAGCTGCATTTTACAATGCAGAGAATATAGCAAGCCATATAAGTTGGTGGATATAGCCAGATTGCTTGGCATTTACAGGAGATGTCTCAAGGTCATGTTCCAGCACCCGGAGACTGGGCATGTTACCTCTGTGCCTTTTGACTTCAAAGCCTTGCTTGGTGACAGTTCCCTTCATACTCTGCTCAGCTCCATAATGTTAGGTGGCAGACTGGCCAGGAGGACTCCTTTCCTCCTGCACGCCGAGCTCTGCACGCTTCATCTAATTATCCGTCGGGGGCCGTTACGTTGCCCCTCAAAGTACAGCATAAATCAAAAAGTCAATTGTCTATTTTAATCAAGCTTACCCCCGGCGTATGCTCTGCGAGGGAACTGAAATTAGCTTGCAAATAGTAAACATTTCAGGTCTAATCTGATCACTTGCAGCGAAACACTTTGCAAGCGTCAAACGGCAAGGAAAGCTCACATCAGACATACTATAGGGAATGGATTTCGGGAGCGGCTTGTGGGGGGTGGTGGGGGAATGTATTGATCACATCTCTGTCAATGTAATGAGTGATCAGAGCAATCAATCCATTCCAATCTGAAGTGGATGTACCAACATAGCAAACGGGTTTCTCTCTCCTTGCTGCTCATCCTCTGGAATAACATTCTGTGAAGGTTTCCTCTACAGCAGTGTGGGAGGTGGGCATTAAAAAGCACATAGGAAGAGGCTGTGAGGTCAAGGCAATGGCTTATCTAGTTCTCAGCTGTCAGGAGTTCGGCCTACACTCGAGTAGGACCCTGGCAGAGACACATGCCCAACTGGCATGTTCTCTCCCTCCTGGTCTTTCGTTCGGGAGCTTCAAAAGCTTTCTTGAGCCCGAACATCATAGCAACCAATGCCAACCGGCACCAGCACACTTAGGGATCCGCAGAGTGTGTGCAGCATGCACATGACAGACCTCAGCAACTCAGCATGTTGGCTAATCTACTTTCTTTACATATAAACACACACGGAGCACTGCAACATTGCTCCCTCTTTCTCTACCATCAGACAGCAAAGGGGGGGGGGGAAGCACAATAGTCCCACTTCACGGAACACAGTAAAACAAACATCCTGTTTCCATCACATCCCACTCTGTGGAGTCAAAGCATATACTGTCATCTGAAAGACAAAAATCCCATGACTGCAATCATGGAGCAGGAATTCTAACATCAGCATCCCACTCTCACAGAGGCCAAACAGATGTCTCTGATCAGCCCGTACTCAGGACCTGAGCACAAAAACCCTCTCTCCTCTTGCAGCTTCTGGCAACTGGTATTCAGAAGTATTATTGTTTCCTGCCATGAAGGCAATGCATAGCCATCATGCCTGGAAGCCATTGATGGCCTTATCTTCCATGAATTGGTCCCATCCTCTTTTAAGGCCATGAAAGTGAGTGGCTGCAGAGGCAGATTTAGGGGAGTGTGCCCAACAGATATGTAGAATGGAAGGCAAGAAGAGGTGTGGGGGCCCCGAATTTTGGTGCCGCACAGGGCGCCACTGAAATTTGAGACTCCAAGGTCTGCCACTGGCGGCTGTCATTGCCTCTGTGGGAGCGAATGTCGTAGTTTAGCTGTGAGCAGTGTACTTTCTCCACCTCTGACCTAGTGAAAAAAGATTGTTGTGGTGGAGGGAGTTGCATGACTAAGGTAACAAGTGAGGGAAGGGTTAAGTAACCCTCCTGCTGATTGATGAGTCTCTGCTGCAAATACCTCTCTTCTGGTTTTGCCATGAAAAGCATCAATTGGGGGTTTGGAAAAAAAACATGATGGCCAGTAATTCTAGTCCAACATGTGTGATGAGAAACCTTATTTGGACTCCTTGTCGATTTTTGGCAATTGCATGCACACACAAAAGGTAAAAGGTAAAGGACCCCTGGGCGGATAAGTCCAGTCAAAGGCGACTATGGGGTGGTGGCACTCATCTCGCTTTCAGGCCGAGGGAGCCGGCGTTTGTCCACAGATAGCTTTCCGGGTCATGTGGCCAGTATGACTAAACTGCTTCTGGCGCAATGGAACACTGTGAAAACCAGAGCACAAGGAAACGTCATTTACCTTCCCGCCACAGTGGTACCTATTTATCTACTCACGCGGGTATGCTTTTGAATGGCTAGGTTGGCAGGAGCTGGGACAGAGCAACGGGAGCTCACCCCATCACACAGATTCGAACTGCCAACCTTCCGATCGGCAAGCCTAAGAGGCTCAATGGTTTAGACCACAGCGCCACCCACACACAAGGAGGGGTGGGGTGGGGAAGAGAACTGTGTCTCAGTAAAATAACTACAAGTCTCTCCTATTTCAATGGTTCTGTTGCAAAGCTCAGTGATAAAGCATCTGCTTTGCACTCCATAGGTTAGAATCACAGAATCATAGACTTGTAGGACCCTGAGCATCATCTGCTGCAATGCAGGAATATGCAGCTGTCTCACGCAGGGATCGATCCTGCAACCTTGGCATGATCAGCACCACGGTCTAACCAGCTGAGCCACCCAGCTGGTTCATTCTCCACAATCTCCTGTTTGCCTGAAACCCCGGAGAACTGCTGTCAGTCAGTGTAGACAATACTGAGATAGATGGACCGATGCTCAGACTCAGTAGATAAGGCAGCTCCCTCTGTTCCTTGTTGCTGCCTTGGTGTTTTCCTGCTCTCTGTTTTTAGAAATGCCACGGACTATGACATATTGATCTGCTGGCAATAAAAAGAACCACTTGCTATGGCGTTCCCTTGCTGTCCTTTCACTCCTTAGCTGGAATGTCCTTTTCATCAAGGAGGAAAAACTTGCTCTCCTCTGGGGCTGTGCACACACGGTGGTTACCCCAAAGCCATCAATGCGACAATAAGACACTAGTAATGGTCCTTCTGTGGCAGTGAATCGAATTCCATTACGGATCAGTCTGGGCTTTGCTTTCCCCAGCTTTAAAGTCCTTCACTGCTCCTGAATCTTTTATTGACGGCAGATGCAGAATAGTTTTGGCCAGAAGGACATTTATGTCGGCCTCCGAACAATTCTCTTGCTTTTTTAGGTCATTTGACAGGCAATGGGAGAGCCTTCACAATTAGATGGCTTGTTTCCCTTGCATAAATGCTAAAGGTCTCCGCACACACAAACCTAACACATCGCGTCAAAAGCTTCAGATTAGTTCTTCCCCCGATTTGCTATATAGTCACTTGGAAAATAAACAAAAATGGGAGCAATCCTATACTCAAAAAGCTGGTGTAAAGTAAGCTGGCATAAATTAAGCCAGCGTAAAGTTATGCAAAATCCAAGCAAATCCTTCAAGTGCCCCTATTTTCCAGGGACAGTCTAGGATTTACAGAAGCCGTCCCAGTTTCTGATTTGATCCACAAAATGCTTGTTTAACCTGAAGGTAGGCTGTCTGAATTGTGCATTGCTTTGTAGCGATTTATTGGGTCTCTGGACCGTAAGAAAGATTGATTGATTGATTGATTGATTGATTGATTGATTTGATCCCGGAATGTCCCACTTTTTCTTAGGACATTCCTATTTTCATCAGATAAATGTTGGAGGGTATGATAGGATGACCCTATTTTCATCAGAGGGTTGGAGTTATGTGACCCCCGAGCCAAGGAGATAATTAATTATACAACCTTTAGAAGACATCTGAAGGCAGCCCTGTATAGGGAAGGGTGATTTTTTTAAAAAATGTTTAATGTTTTATTTTGTTTTTATATATGTTGGAAGCCACATATGTTGGGTGGATTATAAAAAAATAAAATTATGATGATGATGAATGAATGAAATCCTTATTGCTGAAAGCTATGAGCCATCACAATTGGTCACAATGTTGAATCAAGCCATATCTTCAGAGGAATTTGGCACTCTCCAGGTGCCCGGCTTTGATTCCATGTTGACCTCCCCGTCAGCGACTCCCGGCAAGACAAGGCGAGGTCTCTATCGGCCGATTCTCCTCAACGTGAGAAGAACACAACCATCCCTCCTCCCTCACTCCCAGGGAGGGGAGAGAGACAGACAGAAATGTATTTACATGCCTTTATTTCTGTCCTTCCAGCAGTGCACAGAAAACATGTCTGCACTGTCTTTACACCAACAGCAGAGAGAGAATAACTCCACCCATGTACTTCCAGTACAGGGTCATGTGACACTCTGAGCTAACATCCGGTGCTCAGTGCACATAATAGACTGTCCCTTGTTCCCACGGTACAGTCCCATAACATCAACATCCTGTTTGGCTTTCCAGCCATCTGGAGCACTCAGCAGCATTGCTCCTTTTTCGTAACAACCTCCCCCAAAAGAATCAATGCGTGTTGCGGCATGCATAGCGTGATCCAGAGAAGAAAACAAACAGTTGTTATACACATAACACTCCCCTGTTGTTTCAGTTCCACCCTTGGAACTACCCGCCACTGGTTTCCCCAGTGTACCTCTCTGGTTGTCTGGCTTCCAAGGAATGAGTACATCTGCATTACCTTGGCTAGCAACTCTCCGTTGTGTCTTTGTCTCTGACTTAGACACAGCTCCAACCTGTCCTCGGTTGTGTACAACAGCAACACATGCAACAGCTAAATTAGCATACTCTTCTGAGTACCTTTTGGGTGGTTCACCCTTTGTGACTCTCTCAGACCTGCGTATGAGGTGCTGATCCTCTCTGCTCACTGGTTCTGTCTCAGGACTCTTAGGAGAACCAGTTCCAACAGTAAACAGTGGTTCAACCTTCACCTGTGAAGGTCTATCCATTGTGTGAGATTTCCTCTCAATGACTGTGACAACAGAGCTCTCTGAGCTATCACTGTCGCTCTCAGTACCACTGTACTCTGTGAAATCATCATCATCATCTGAATCGTCCTCTGTGGGAAATGTGTGTACTATCACTCTCTCCTTTTCTGGAGCACTCTCTAGAAATTTTGTGAGAATCACCTGACCAGATTCAGACAAAATTACTCTGTAGAGACCCTTTTCATATCCCACAAAAATGCCTCTGGCATTCTTTACTCCACCTGGAGCTTCTGTCCTCACATGAGACCCAAAAACCTTGAAATGGGCAACAGAAGGTTTTCTCTGGAACAGTTTCTCAAAAGGAGAACTTCCCAACTCTCTTGAAACCTTTCTCACCCACGCATAATTAAACGACATGAGTGACTCCGCCCAGAACTCATGTGGCAGATGTGAACTAAGCAATTGCGCATTCATCCCCTTTTGCAATTCTTTGTTCACCCGTACACAGACACCCCTGTTCCACGCTTCCGCTGAAACAGCAACTTTGTGTCTTATTCCTTTCTTCTGCAGAAAACTCTGGAAATCCTGTAAAAGAAAAATCTGCTTCTCATCTGTGAATAGACAATCAATGTTAGCATCATGCATATCTTTAACTTTGTCACAAAACTCCTGAAACCTTTCCAAGGCTTCCTGTGGCCTCTTTAACACATAAATCCAGACAAAGTTAGAGAAATGATCCACACACACAAGATAAAATCTTGCATTGCCTCTAGATGGTTCTAGAGGACCAATCACATCAGCATACACCCGCTGAAACGCTCTGTCGACCCTGGCCACCTTCTTGGCGCTCGTTTTGGTCACACCTGCAAGAGAAATCAAGTTAGACTCAGAATTACATTCCATGTAATCACTTTGGTCAAAAGTCAACAAATACAGTCCATCTTTCTGTCTGGCAGAAAGATATAACTCTCCATCTTTGAAGATCTTGCAGCTCTTATCATCATAGGACAGTTTCAGTCCTTTCTTTGCAATCTGCGAAACACTCAGCAGATTGAACTTCAATTCAGGAACCAAGTAAACATTGTGTATAGTCAGGTTCAGACTCTTAAGATACACAGTTCCAACCCCGGTCGCTTCCAGCTTCTGACCGTTGGCTTGTTCCACAGCGAAGCTTTGCTTCTTAAACGTCAAAAAGAGTCCTCTGTGCGGGGACATATGAAAATTACAGCCCGTATCGATCACAAATGAATTTCCAACATCTGGCGTGGTTCCTTTCGCCATCAGGGCCTTTGCAGGTTTCACTGAAGACGTGGTTGGACCTTTGCCTGCTGCCTCAGGCTTTGCTGAGCGGCCCTTCGCTCCTTTCGGCTGGCGTGGCTTCTTGCAGTTCCGCTGAAGATGCCCAGCCTGTCCACAATTGTAGCATCGGACAACGTTCAAAGCTACAGCATCCTCTCCAGTAGCTACATCAGTGGGGGAATTAGAACTCCGTTCTTCCCTCCCCCTGTCCTTGGCATCCATTTTGAATCCAAGTCTCAGCTCTCCACTCTCGAGCTAGTAAAATCCAAAAGCTGTTTTTCTGCCTCTCTCTCAGGCAGGCAATCTCCAAGCTGTCTCAAAGTCACAACAACTTTCGCTTTCCCGGCTCTGACTGAGCCAGCCCCAGGTGTCAGTAGTTTTCCACTGTCCTGACTGTCGTTGCTTAGCAACTGTGCATACCTCTTCGTTATCTCACAGCAAATATGCCTGGTATGCAAGCCTAGGCTCTCAGAGCTGTCTTTCCAAACGCAGCTCTTCCGTGAACCAGAGAATAAATCAATCTGCATTCACACTCTTAGCCCGATATTCAGCATACCTTTTTTGGGGCTCCGTTGCTTGGAAAACACCCCCTCTTGGTGTTCAGCTGATCAGACGTTATTTTCTTTCCTTGGTGCAGAGGATGGCACACAATCCATCAACCTCTCACCTCTCATGCTGATTCCCATGGATCAGATAACCAGCAGCGTCTGCTACCATATGTTGAATCAAGCCATATCTTCAGAGGAATTTGGCACTCTCCAGGTGCCCGGCTTTGATTCCATGTTGACCTCCCCGTCAGCGACTCCCGGCAAGACAAGGCGAGGTCTCTATCGGCCGATTCTCCTCAACGTGAGAAGAACACAACCATCCCTCCTCCCTCACTCCCAGGGAGGGGAGAGAGACAGACAGAAATGTATTTACATGCCTTTATTTCTGTCCTTCCAGCAGTGCACAGAAAACATGTCTGCACTGTCTTTACACCAACAGCAGAGAGAGAATAACTCCACCCATGTACTTCCAGTACAGGGTCATGTGACACTCTGAGCTAACATCCGGTGCTCAGTGCACATAATAGACTGTCCCTTGTTCCCACGGTACAGTCCCATAACATCAACATCCTGTTTGGCTTTCCAGCCATCTGGAGCACTCAGCAGCATTGCTCCTTTTTCGTAACAGATAGGATGACCCTATTTTCATCAGAGGGTTGGAGTTATGTGACCCCCGAGCCAAGGAGATAATTAATTATACAACCTTTAGAAGACATCTGAAGGCAGCCCTGTATAGGGAAGGGTGATTTTTTAAAAAATGTTTAATGTTTTATTTTGTTTTTATATATGTTGGAAGCCACATATGTTGGGTGGATTATAAAAAAATAAAATTATGATGATGATGAATGAATGAAATCCTTATTGCTGAAAGCTATGAGCCATCACAATTGGTCACAATGTGTAAAATACAAATAATTGTTTTGAAACTGAACAACAGCAGCAAAGCAAACATACAAAAATGCAAAAACCACACCTGCATAAGTTAAGCACTCCACGTCTCACACTCCCCCTTATGATTCCTGTCTTGGTGCCTAGCTCTCAACTTACTTGCCGCCAAGGCAAATTTTGCAACCAATGCAAAATAAATAAACACGCTGTTGCCAGCCAGCATTATTATGGGACAGGACATCCCTATTTTCGTCAGAGAGATGTTGGAGAGTGTGCAGGAGCCAGGACACTGCTTGCCAAGCCATCCTTAGTCTGTCAGTGGGAAAACAAGACTTTAAAATACAGTTTGACTCACACTACCATTTTTTCCTGGCCATGCAATCAGGGGCGGGCTTTGGTCCTTTCAATTTCAGCGGCGTCCTGTGCAAGGCCAGAAATTTGTACCCCCTGCCTCTTGCCTTCTGTTCTGTGCATGCACTACATTGTATCTGCAGCACCCTGTGGCACCCCACCCCAACACCTTGGCTCAGCACCCAGTGGGGGGAAAAACGGGTCTTTCTGCCCAAACCCACCTCTGAAGCAACTACCAGAAATAGGATCCAGCTTAAGTCCTGCTTGCCTGCTCTGGCCCCCAGCATACCCACTTTGGGAGATTTACACCAGCCCAGACTGAGCTGGGATGTGCAAGTTGTGCTGGCATGTCTTCAGCTAAGATGGGGTTGGGGATGTAACACCAGCTAAGCTGGGAAGCTCCTGCCAGAGCTGGAGATCTGCTGCCTATTTAAACTGCTCATCCTGGTGGATCTTGCCATAGGATCCCCCCCCCAAGTGTGTTTGTGAACAAGTGAGTTTCCAAGCAGCCTAATGTGGGCAGTCCAAGGGAGAGGAAATGAATTAAAAGATGTTTCCAAGCAGGCAAAGAGCTTTGCAATTCACTTCCCTCTCCATATGAATAGCAAGAGAGGATGTGTTGCAGTTCTGTCCCTGTACATGTCAGCTGCTAATTCCTCTGCGTGACCCAGACAAATGAGAGAGAGAATGCAGATGAAGAACATAAGGGGAGGACTCTAGAACTATACAGAGGCTGTGTTGGTATAAACTGAATGGACATACTAGGGCAGTAGGATTTCAGCTTGCAAATGTTCAACACAAACTGGATGTACGTAGTCCCTGAATATGAGATCTGCTGGTCCCTACTTTTATGCCTTTGTTGTTGTTTAGTCATGTCCGACTCTTTGTGACCCCATGGACCAGAGCACGCCAGGCACTCCTGTCTTCCACTGCCTCCCACAGCTTGGTCAAACTCATGTTTGTAGCTTCAAGAACATTGTCCAACCATCTCGTCCTCTGTCATCCCCTTCTCCTTGTGCCCTCCATCTTTCCCAACATCAGGGTCTTTTCCAGGGAGTCTTCTCTTCTCATGAGGTGGCCAAAGTATTGGAGCCTCAGCTTCAGGATCTGTCCTTCCAGTGAGCACTCAGGGCTGATTTCCTTCAGAATGGATAGGTTTGATCTTCTTGCAGTCCATGGGACTCTCAAGAGTCTCCTACAGCACCAAAATTCAAAAGCATTTTATGCCTTGGGAAAAGCTCAAATATACTGTGGAAATTAACAGCTAGGGGAACGTCAGGAAGATGGAATGAGCAGTTGTGTGAATGCAGCCTAAGGTGCGTAAGAAACCTGGGTTTGGTTTTAAAGGCTGGATGGGAAGACATTGTGGGGAGCGGGGAGAGAAATCAAGTCACTGGTTACCTATCCCTGGTTTTCATTGTGGGGAAAATCGCCTTTCCTCTGCTTGAGTCTGCCGCAGTTGAATGAAATGGCCCTTGTGTTTGCATTTGATAAGTTTAGCCTCCATAGTCTAAGAGGCATCTGGGCGTGCCAAAGGAATGTATCAGCGAGCAACAGCGTTGTGAGTTATTGCTTCCCATAATAAATATGCGATATCAAAATTTTAGGAGCCAAGAAAGGTCATCTGGCTATAAGAAGAGTGTGGGGGGCAGGGAGTCACTTAAAACTCGCTTTATTAAACAAAGCGAGAACAGAGAAGGCAAAAGCCAGGGAGATTGAGCATCCCAGCGATGAGGCGCAACGTCACTGACCTTTGGGTCCTGGCGACTGTGAGGCTGAAACACAGTTTTGATTTCCTTCGCAGACACGTATGAATGAACTGTGCTCATCCATATTTAAAAGTTTAGTAAGGTCTCAGAAACAACAATGCGGTTTTCAAGGCCGGATGCACAGCACAGAGTCAGCTTGCAAGCGACTCTAGTACAGTGGTACCTCGGGTTAAGTACTTAATTCGTTCCGGAGGTCCGTTCTTAACCTGAAACTGTTCTTAACCTGAAGCACCACTTTAGCTAATGGGGCCTCCCGCTGCTGCCGTACCGCTGGAGCACAATTTCTGTTCTCATCCTGAAGCAAAGTTCTTAACCCAAGGTACTATTTCTGGGTTAGCAGAGTCTGTAACCTGAAGCGTATGTAACCCGAGGTACCACTGTAATCCTCTTCCCAGGGCAAAGTGATTGCACTTCAAGTATCGCCCCCTGTGATGGCAGGGAGCGAATTGCTGGAATCCAACACATTTCAGTCCCCTCCTATCTATAAATGTACAATTAAATAGCCTCTGTTGGGTGCTGGATGGTCCATTTATTCTGTTACCTGTTCTCTGGTCTATCGCAGTCTTTATTTAATCATTTGGAAAAATGTTACGGAATGTTTTTTAAACACACACACACACACAGGCCTTAGGTTTCAGCCCCTCCCCCCAGATTTCTAGAAGAAATCCCTGAGGAAAGAGGAAGGCATTTGCTTCACAGCAAATTGTTGGCTGGGGGTCAGCCTGTGGGATGTAATCCACTGGTGCAGTCAAATGCAACATTCCTTGTTTCCCTAGAGTGGACACAGCCAGGGGGACATCCAGCCAGTGTAACTTCCTTTTCCACTGGTCTGGAGCATCCTCCCCCTGCATGTGACCTGGGAGATGGACGTGGCTCTGGCTGACTCCATAAAAGAACCGAGTCACACAACCATTGAGACACAACCACAGTATTTTGCTGACAACAAGAACGACGTGCTTACAGGCTGAATTTTGAATACAGTGGAAACTGCATCATGACATATGCGTACACTTAATTTCAACGAGGGACCTAAGTTCAGCTCACTTTGGCTCCACTCCTAACCCCGTTTGCCTGGCGCTGTGGTCTAAACCACTGAGCCTCTTGGGCTTGCCGATCAGAAGGTCAGCAGTTCGAATCCCCATGACAGGGTGAGCTCCTGTTGCTCTGTCCCAACTCCTGCCAACCTAGCAGTTCGAAAGCATGCCAAAAAGTGCAAGTAGATAAACAGGTACCACTCCGCCGGAAAGGTAAATAGTGTTTCCATGCGCTGCTCTGGTTTCGCCAGAAGCGACTTAGTCATGATGGCCACATGACCTGGAAAAACTGTCTGCGGAGAAACGCTGGCTCCCTCAGCCTGTAAAGTGAGATGAACGCCGCAACCCCAGAGTCGTCTGCGACTGGACTTAACTGTCAGGGGTCCTTTACCTTTAAGCCCTACTGAATTCAGTGGGGCTTAATTCTGAGTTGACATGGTTACGATTGCAGCCTGCGCCCAGATCCAGCCCACACCAAGTATTTAAAGCACTCTTATACCACTTGAACCACTTGAACAGCGACAAATAATTATGAGATGCTTTGCTGGGGGTGCTGGGAATTGTGGCTCTGGGAGGGGTCTCCTAGGAGCCTTCATAATGGAGCTATTTCCATGGGAAGAACCGTGTGGGGAGAGGGTCCCTGCTTGCAATCAGGAGGTGGTTGTTTTTGCCTGTGCTGCCCAAGAAACCTTCAGACAGGCGTTGCTGCCACAGGCATTTAGATGGATGCGTATTTTAATGAACTGAATGAAATAAAATATTTTGAGTCATGGTGGTGCAGAGAGAGTGTGTATGAACTTAACAGGGCATGGTTAATTTTTGGGTTGCTATTTTGTTAATGTTGTTAATATTGTTTTATGGGTTAAAATCCTGTATTGATTTGTTGATCATATAACATGACTTTTGCTTATTTTTCAGTTGTTGCTTTGTTAACAGTGCTTTGCGGATTGTAATTGTTTCACCGATGATTTGTTAATTGTTCTATATGTTTTACGCTGTATTTGTGATGTTCTACTATGTTCCATCGGGTTTATTTTGTTATTGATTTTTTTTGTTTTTAAGTCGCTTTGGGATGCATTTGAATGAAAAGTGGCACAGAATGGTAATAAATCAAATCAAAACAAAAAACCACACTAAGCGCTCGGGGGGGGGGGGAGAGAAAATGCAATTCCTGGGATTCTCTGCAGGGCTGTTAAAGTAGCACAAGAGTCTTACTAAGGGTGTCAGTGACATTCATGGCATATACCACAAATAACTTAGGGAACCCCTCATGCCTCATCCATCTTCATAGCAATAGGTGGCTCTCATGTGAGTTTTGGGTTCTCTTTAATTCTACAGGTAAATGCCTCACATGATTGACTGCTCCTTTGAAAACAAAAATCACCACACATAGAAAACTATTACGTCAAGGAAAATGAGACTAGAACACTTTGCAATGATGCTAGGATTCTCTGTGAAGGGATTATTATACGCATGAGCAGTGCTTTTTTCTGGGGGGGGGATACAGGGGTACACATACCCCTAAACATTTTGCAAATCTAACGGGAGAAGAAACTAAAAATTTTAGATTTTTTAGTTTCTTCTCTAGCACACAGTGAATCGTCAGTTCCATTGCTATCCCCACTGGCGACCTCATTTCCTGTCACGGTGCTTCCTGAGTCTCAGGCGGTAGCGAGCGTTTAATGTGTGAAGCAGTGTGGAATGTGGATTTGTGGTGTTGGTAAAAAAAAAAATATTATTATTTTATTATTATTATCATTCACTTTAACACACCATACAGAAAAAGAAAATAATTATCCATCACCAAAAGACAACAAAGAAAAAAATTGATACATCAACTAGTAATCTCTAAACCTTAAAATAAAGATGGTCTTTTTCTATCGACCATTCTTAGATTTTACATCATTCTTGAAACTACTACTGAGATTATTCGAATGCTGTGGTGTTGGTAAACTCATGGTTTTTGAAAGGACGGCATTTGAGGTAATGCATGTTCTTTGTACTTGTGTCCATTTACTGTATTTATTTCCCCCGATTATTTCCCCCGATTTGAACTATAACATGATCATTTTCTTGAGTCAAAATGAGAGTACCCCTAAACATTTTTTTAGGGAGAAAAAAAGCACTGAGCATGAGCATCCAGTCATGTCTTGTGAGCCCTTCCTACAGTCTGAATTGGGGTAGCTCAGACACAGGTTTACTTCCTCTATGAAAGGTACACCATGGTGACTATGGAAACAATGGCATACTGTCACCATCAGACCACAAGGAAATCACCTGCGTGCTGTCCACTCTTGCTTCGAGTCATAAAAGCAACCTCCTTTCAGAACTAGGAATTGTCAAATCAATCCTCATAAAATTTAAATAAACAAAATCTACAAGCCCAATCCGTTTGTTAGAAATGCCTCCAAACATTGCGCGTCCCCTCGTGCGATTACATTCCCCGGTCAATGCGGTAAAAATGGATCAGATTGTATCTAACGGGGAAATCAATAGAAGCTTAATTCAGTCGGCCTCAGGAATAAAAGAATGAAGAATGGTTGAAAATCACTGATGGGATCCTCCTTGTGCTGCCTTATTAATAGTTTGGGGGATAAGGCTTCGATATACAGGATTCCTGCAGTCTCCCTGTGATGGGTTTGCAACAGCAGCCAGGGCACGTCAAAATACGGGTTGTCATAGAAAAAAACAGCACCATCCTCTCCGGTTGCCTTCAGCTAAGGATGGGATACGTGGAGCTTGATATTTATCCATTTTGACCTTTAATGTCTGTTATGGTATTTGTTGATCTAGTAAAAAGCTACTTTATCTGCCCTGTCTTGGTAGACAAGTACAAATATAGACTTGCAAGAGTCTTCTCCATCTGCAGGAGCTCATTTACTTCGTCTCGTATCTGTAGGTAAATTTTTCCACACATTCTGCTTTGCATTGTCTGGAAGGAGACGGCGCTTGACGATCTGCATGTCAGCGGTTGCTAATAATTACGGGCGTCGGGATTATCAGCCAGTTACACACACACACACACACACACACACACACCCCGCTTCTGATATTTGCTTCTGCAGATAAGCATTCCACCCCCATCAAAGAACTTGTGATTCCCCCCCCCCCCCACTGCAGATTTGTTAGTTTGTGTGGAGCAGCCATGAGATGCAGAAGTTGTTGTGCAGTAAGGCCAGTAACTTGTGAAATATGCAACAGTGATTTAGAATGGCATTGGGGGAGACAGACAGACTGACTGACAGAGACGGAGAAGGGCTGGCTCAAGCCATTTGGGCAACTGAGGGGAACCACAAAATTGTTGAGATTTCCATTCCACCTTAAGGAGCAGACGTGTGGAACTGTTGCGTGTCACATGTCTGTTTACATTCCAGCACAGCTTGCTGGGAACTTCTGTTGCGTATAGCTTTTGCTTTTCCCGTTCTCTTTGAGAAGACGAGAGAGAGAGAGAGAGAGGGGGGGGGGGGACATGTTTCTTTGTCCTGATTTATGATGAATAAATCTGTAGTTGTAGTATGCTTCCACAAGCCTCATGCCTATTCTGTGTGCGCAGTTCGATCTGCTGATAGTGTGCCCTGGCTTTGAAGCCCGGGTCGCTGATTTACATCAGAGCAGAAGCCAATGGGTCTTCTAGCGGGATAGCTGGAAGGAGACAGCCCAGCCAGGGCTAGCCAGCTGGCCTCCTGGCCCTCTGCATGTCGACAAAATTGCCCTCCCCCACCAAGGAAGAAGAGGAAGAAGGAAGAAGAGGCGAGTGAAGATCTACATCAGAAACCAAGCGGTGAATCAAATCATCCTAAACCAATGGTTAAAGTAGAAATCAAGAACCGTTATGTAAAAGAAAAGGGCCCATTCTGAATCATGCCTGTTGGGTGCAGAGCTCAGGAGACCCCAGGGGGCAGCCCCACCCTTTCCCCCCTAGGGGTGGGAGGGGAACAGCAGCACCTTCTATTCTCTGAGAGGCCACTGTAGCAGCAGCATGGCAGACGGCTGCCGAGGAGGTGGAAGATCTAGCCTCCAAGGAG
This sequence comes from Podarcis filfolensis, assembly GCF_964270895.1. Taxonomy (NCBI): domain Eukaryota; kingdom Metazoa; phylum Chordata; class Lepidosauria; order Squamata; family Lacertidae; genus Podarcis; species Podarcis filfolensis. Next base: position 82,197,363 of record NC_139603.1, on the reverse strand, counting down.
GACACAGCAGCTGTTGCGACCACCACAGCAGAAGCGGGTGATACATTCCCTGGAGGCCAGGTCTGCTGTTCCTGCCACCCGAGGTGGTCCTCACCTAGCCTCATGGGTGGGTTTTCCAGAGATAGAGAGAGGTCCGTTACATAACCAAGCCTACTGCATACAATAATAATATACATTTGAAATGGGATGAAGATTCAGAGATGGAATGTAGGAAGCTGCCTGATACCAAGTATAGGGCAGTTTTCAGTGCTTCATGTTTTACTGTGCTTAATGTGTTTAATTTGTTGGAGGCCACCCATCATGGCTGGGGCAACCCAATCAGATAGGTGACATATGAAGGAGAAGGAGAAGGAGGAGAAGGACAAGGACAAGGAGAAGAAGAAAGGCTATCAAACTTCACAAGACTACATTAGTAGTCTTGCCTACTGCCTTGGGGGTTTAATATAAGGGATGCTCCTAGCCCTACCTGGAGATACCAGGGATTGAACCTAATGTTTGGGTGTTGCAGGACTACAACTCCCATCATCCCTGGCCACCAGCCATGCTTGCTGAGGCTGATGGGAGTTGGAGTCCAACAACTTCTGCCTGGCCACAGGTTCCCTGCCTCTCTTATATACTTTTTGAAAGCATACCCTCCAACATTTCTCCAATGGAAATAGGGACGTCCCATTCCATAATGATAATTTTACTATTTATACCCCACACATCTCATTGGGTTGCCCCAGCCACTCTGGGCAGCTTCCAACATATATAAAAACATAACAAAACATTGCACATTTAAAATACTTCCCTATATAGGATTGCCTTCAGATGGCTCGGGAGTTGGATAACTCCATACACGCCAACATTTCTCCAGTGGAAATAGGGACATCCTAAGGAAAAGCTGGACGTTATGGGATCAGATCAGAAACCAGGGTGCCGTCTCTAAATTAAGAATGTCCCTGGAAAATAGGGACACTTGGAGGGTGTCTCTGAAAGTCCAAGGGGGTTTACACAGAGGAAACTGGGTGTGGGATTGCAGCCTCAATGTTGTAAATTAATATATCTCAGTAGAATGAAAAACCAAGCAACAAACAAGCGATGTGTTGGGGAAACAGCTGAGACTATTTTATGCAGTTCCTAACATATTTCTAACTTACCCTGCCCTTAAAGTTTAATGGAACTTATTGTGCCCATTGTCCTAGAAAGGCACATTTTGTCTGTTTAGATTTACCTGGAAGGTAATTGTCTCTTTCCATGTTGGTTTAACACACACACACACACACACACACAATAATCTATTGTCTGCATAGAGAATCTTCCTGAATTCAGCAGAGGCAATGAGGCGTCAAGCCTTTCAGGCACTTTACAAAAGGACCGAATCATGTGAAAATATGAATACAAAGAAGATCTTGCAGGCCCATAGCAATTCATTCCAGCACCTTTTCCTTTCTGCACACTCCACTTTTGTCTTGTATTTCCAAACCCATGGCTGGCTTGAAAAGAAGACATCTTGTGCTGGAGACAGAAGGTCTGTTTATTTTAGTGGTCCATAGGAAAAAGAAAAAAAAAGAGTCAAGTCTGATTCATGGCTTCATGTGTAAAGGCTGCAGATTAAACTGGCTCTCAATATTTATGAAGTCCCCCCCTCTCCCCCCCCAAGGTGATGCTTGTGTGGTATTGCAGCTTTTAAAGGAACCAGAAAAACACACCTCTGAGGGACAAGGGATGAGACAAATTTTGGAAGGGGGGAGGAAGAAGAAGAAGAGTTTGGATTTGATATCCCGCCTTTCACTTCCTTTAAGGAGTCTCAAAGCAGCTAACATTCTCCTTTCCCTTCCTCCCCCACAACAAACACTCTGTGAGGTGAATGGGGCTGAGAGACTTCAAAGAAGTGTGATTGGCCCAAGGTCACCCAGCAGCTGCATGTGGAGGAGCGGAGACGCGAACCCGGTTCCCCAGATTACGAGACTACCGCTCTCAACCACTACACCACACTGGTGTAGTGGGGGGAAGGAGTAGGAATGATGGAGGAGTGGGAATGATGGTGAGGGCAGGATGACAGGCATCTAGAATCAGTGTAGTGTAGTGGTTAGACGTAAGACTGGGAGACCAGAGTTCAAATCCCCCATTCTGCTGTGAAGCTAGGGTTGCCACCTTTGTTCTGGCAAAGAAGAGAAGTTTTTAATCTGTGACATTTTAATGTATTTTTAATCTTTGTTGGAAGCTGCCCAGAGCAGCTGGGGAAACCCAGCCAGATGGGTGGGGTACAAATAAATTATTATTATTATTATTATTATTATTATTATTATTATTATTATTAGGACCTGCTGGGGCCAAGATCAGAGATTCTGCCCAATTTAAATGCATTCCTTCCCTTTTAATCCAGAAATCCTTGATCTGTTTGGCTGTCTGCAGATAGGCTAATATTTTAACTCGTATTTTTGTTCTGTTGCCTGGGCTCAGAATGGGGGCAGAAGTCAGCAGGTGTCATATCAGGGCTAATTTATAGAAATAGTTTTTTTAAAAAAATGTTACCTGCATGTCAATATGATTTAAAGCACAGGAAACCGTACCTGTAAATAAGCAAGGCTTCACATTGAGACGTGCCTTCCCTATTCAGTTCATCACCCAAACTCCTCCTGAGTCTTTAATGGCCTGGTTTCCTGGCAACAGGAATGGGCAAAAGCACACACCAATGTCCCATTAACCCCAAAGAGAGACTTATTGATAATTCCCAAGGACTAGCAAGTGAGAAAACAAACAAACAAACAAATACCTTCAGTAGTTCTCACTAGAGATGAAATTCCTCCATGCTGATCATCACGTCTTAAATTGCAGATTCCATTTGAAGATGCCCAATGGGGGCATTTTTCCAGCCCAGGGAATGCCTTTGGGCAACTTTCCTGGGATCAAAAGCCAGTGGTGGGTGGAGCCAGAAGGAAAAGTGGGTGGAGCAATGAATGCATTGTTTCTATCTTTGTTGTTGTTGCTGTTGTTTAGTCATTTAGTTGTGTCCTACTCTTCGTGACCCCATGGACCAGAGCACGCCAGGCACTCCTGTCTTCCACTGCCTCCCGCAGTTTGGTCAAACTCATGCTGGTAGCTTCGAGAACACTGTCCAACCATCTCGTCCTCTGTCGTCCCCTTCTCCTTGTGCCCTCCACCTTTCGCAACATCAGGGTCTTTTCCAGGGAGTCTTCTCTTCTCATGAGGTGGCCAAAGTATTGGAGCCTCAGCCTCACTGTCCTTCCAGTGAGCATTTGTCCATGGAGTTTTCTTGGCAGGGATACTGGAGTGGCTTGCTGGTTCCTGCTCCAGGTGGATCACGTTTGGTCAAAACTCTCCACTATGATCTGCCCATCTTGGGTGGCCCTGCAAGGCATAGCTCATAGCTTCTCTGAGTTATTCAAGCCCCTTTGCCATGGCAAGGCAGAGATCCATGAAGGGGATCTTTGTACAGTAGGCTGATTTTCTACACCAACTCAAACTCCCCTCTCTGTCCTCCCATCCATGCAAGCAAGAAGCAATAACAGAATACAAGAAGCAATACCAGAGTGGTACATGCTCTGGTTATTTCTCACTTGGATTACTGCAACATGGGACTACCTTAGAAGGTGACTTGGAAACTACAACAAATCCAGAATGTGGCAGCTAGACTGGTGACTGGGAGCGGCCGCCAAAACCACATAGCACCGGTCCTGAAAGACCTACATTGGCTCCCAGTATGTTTCAGAGCACAATTCAAAGCGTTGGTGCTGACCTTTAAAGCCCCAAACGGCCTTGGTCCTGTATACCTAAAGGAGCGACTCCATCCCCATTGTTCAGCTCAGACACTGAGGTCCAGCACCAAAGGCCTTCTGGCAGTTCCCTCACTGTGAACCAGGCAGAGGGCCTTCTTGGCAGTGTTGTCCTCCCTGTGGAATGGCTTCTCATCAGATGTCAAGGAAACAAACAACTAACGGACTTTTAGAAGACATCTGAAGGCAGACCTATATCGGGATCTTTTTAATATTTGATGTTTTACTGTGGCTTTAATATTCCGTTGGGAGCTGCCAAGAGTGGCTGGGACAACCCTTTCAGATAGGTGGCAATTGCAGAGAAAAATCCAGGTTAGGCAAGGCAAAACCTTCCACCATGCTTTCAAACTGATCAGGCATGTTGAAGCCAACTTTTTTTCATTTTGTACCTGGGAATTTTTCTTAGCTGTATTATATTTGCTGCCTGCATGGAATTGTAAGTAAACCTCTTTTCTTTAGCTTACTAAAAATGTGTGCTTCATTCTCTGCAACGGGAGGGAAGAGGGGGAGGTCAGCAGACCACAAATAAAGGGGATAAAATGATGTACTTCTTTACTCCTAAACTTTAGCGAGCTGTAAAATGTGTAAGTGTTTTATTCTTTTAAAAAGGCTACACAGCCCGTTTACTTATTGTATTTCTCCCACACATGTGGGATACAAGGTTTAAATTTTAATGTGCAAATTTAATCCTCAGTACATCTCCCACATGTAGGTGCTCAATGATGCCTAATCTTGACGCTGAGTCTGGTGACGCAAAGCATCACACAGGTCACAATACATGGTTGTTGTACTGCAATTCTGCCATAGCCTTTCACAAGGTGTGCAGCCCTGGCTATGTGAGCTTCCTGAAGTGCCTTAACATCCCATCCTCTGAAAAACCTGGCTTCTCCATTTAAATATATAGATAACCTCAGGGCCAGGCTTTGAAGCTTGGCGTGTCTCGTCTGCTATTAATTTAAAGAAATCAAAGGTTTTGATGTGGTCAAGAGCAGCACTCCCAAGTTAGACGGTTCTAAAGGGATAGGAGAGGAGAAGAAGAGGGGGAAAAAACAAACCCTCACCTTGCTCCCCTCCAGGGGTAAGTCAGCCTTCACAGAGCTACCTGCTACCAACTGTAAGGAATCTCATCCCAGCATGAGCTCAGCTGTGCCAGCAGCGGTATGCCGTCAAAGCACAGCAGGGGAAAATATGACGGCAGCAGAAATCAAAGGCCAAAGGAAAGAAATGTCCCCAGTGGCATGACTCCAGTCCAGAGGGAGCAGAGAGATAAGGATGTCTTGTAGCAGCAGATATTCCCTTTGCTCCTTCTCACCTCCCCCCGCCTCACCAAACCATAAGCACCTCGTCAGAACAAATCTTGAGACCTATCTCCCCCCCCCCTCCGTATAACTCAGTTCTTCGGTAAATTTTATGATTTGATCGCAACTCATCCTTCAGTTTAACCCTGTGGCCCTCTAGATCAGGCATCGCCAAACTCAGCCCTCCAGGTGTTTCGGGACTACAAGTCCCATCATCCCTAGCTAATAGGACCGGTGGTCAGGGATGATGGGAATTGTAGTCCCAAAACAGCTGGAGGGCTGAGTTTTGGGGTGCCTGCTCTAGATGCTCCAACTCTTGTCAGTCCCAGCCAACATGTTCATGAGTCAGGTGTCTGGATGTATTGCCCCAAAGTATGTACCAGCTCAATAGATTATTTCAGAGTCCCTCAAGTCTTCAGATTTGGTGAATATTGGATGATAATGCCTACAGTACCTGCTGTATTGTGGAACTGAAGAGTTTTTGACCAATTTACCGGCATGTCTCACTAAGTTACAGTCACTCCAGTGGAAGTGATGTGACACAACAATGAATGTCATCGGACAACATCATGGTCCCCCCCCCCCGCCCACTTTCCACACATGTGTGCTTCTGATGCCCCCATGAAAACATCAGGAAAGAACTGTCTAAGAACTGTCTAAAAAACGCAGTGCAATAACAGCAAAAAATCAGCATCTTCAAAATTCAACAGAAGCTCCTGAAGAGCCTGATAGTCCGTGCAGCAGGTTCATCATCATCATCATCATCATCATCATCATCATCATCATATATCACTTATACCCCAGCCACTCTGGGTGGCTCCCAACAGAATATTAAAAACACAATAAATTATCAAACATTAAAAAGTTCCCTAAACAGGGCTGCCTTCAGATGTTTCCTGAAAGTCAGATAATTGTTTATTTCCTTGACATCTGATGGGAGGGCGTTCCACTGGGCAGGCACCACTACCAAGAAGGCCCTCTGCCTCGTTCCCTGTAACCTCACTTCTTGCAGTGAGGGAACCGCCAGAAGACCCTCGGAGCCGGACCTCAGTGTCTGGGCTGAACGATGGGGGTGGAGACGCTCCTTCAGGTCTACTTAAGTCTTTAAAGGTCAGCACCAACACTTTAAATTGTGCTCAGAAACGTACTGGGAGCCAATGCAGATCGCTCAGGATTGGTGTTATATGGTCTCGGCAGCTGCTCCAAGTCACCAGTCTACCTGCCACATTCTGGATTAGTTGCAGTTTCTGGGTCACCTTCAAAAGTAGCCCCACGTAGAGCATGTTGCAGTAGTCCAAGCAGGAGATAACCAGAGCATGCACCACTCTGGCAAGACAGTCTGCGGGCAGGTAGGGTCTCAGCCTGCATACCAGATGGAGCTGGTAGACAGCTGCCCTAGACACAGAATTGACCTCTGCTTCCATGGACAGCTGTGAGTCCAAAATGACTCCCAGGCTGCGCACCTGGTTCTTCAGGGCCATAGTTACCCCATTCAGGACCAGGGAGTCCTCCACACCTGCCCGCCTCCTGTCCCCGCAAAACAGTGCTTCTGTCTTGTCAGGATTCAACCTCAATCTGTTAGCCACCATCCATCCTCCAACAGCCTCCAAACACTCACACAGGACCTTCACCACCTTCACTGGTTCTGATTTCAAAGAGAGTTAGAGCTGGGTATCATCCACATACTGATGAACACCCAGCCCAAACCCCCTGATGATCTCACAGGGCTCACAGGTCAGTTGGTCTCTGACCCCTTCAGCATGAACAGCAGTTTTCGTAGCTGGAGTCAGTCAGGGCCCAGCCAACTCAGACACAATGTGGTACCTTGTATCTCACAGAGTACCAGCTCACAAAAGGAGGCTACACACGTGTGTAAATGAACACATGCGATCTCTATGGAACACATGGAGTCTGGGGACAGAAGCAGTGTTCTTTTTCCTGACCCATCATTGCTTATAGGATGCACCTTTGCCAGATTCCTCCCCCAGTCATGGTGATTCATGCTTTACCGGGAATACCTGCCATACTGGGACCAATGCACATCAAAATCTGTGTTTCTTCCAGAGCTGTATATCTAGAACATATGCCTTGTGTAGCTATAGCTTCGAACCCCTTCCAGAAAACAAAATCAAAAACTTGCTGGACTTGAAAAGCAGAGACTTACAAAAGTGCAAGTGATGGATGATTAAAAAAATGAAAATTAAACCCCCTTGTCTCAGCAATTAAGGAATGCCAACTCCTAGTATTTTAATGTTTTGGTATTTTTCTTACAGCAGGAGTACAAGTGCCCTCTGCAGACCAGTTCCGTTAAGAAAGCCAGTCTCTAAGATTGCAACTGAGTTCCTGCAGGAAGGTGGGGGGAAATAAAACGTAAAACCATCTCAAGTCTCTGCAGTGAGCAAGTGGGGGAATGGGCAAATCAAGTAAGTGTGATATGATGGACGCTGGGGCAAAAATTCCTAACCATATATACACTGATTGGAGTGGAGGGGTCTCAACTAGTGATGATGACTTACTACGAAAGAAATCATGGGGTTCTCTGGATAGTTCAGTGAAATTTGTGACCTAGAATGCTTTGGTTGCAGAAAACGGGGTAGGGGGTTGGGGGTTCTATGTTAAGGACCATTAGGAGAGTGTTCAAAAGTAGCACTGCCAATATTGGAATTCCTTTACACAAATTAACAGTGTGATCACATTTAGAATAATGTGGGGGAGAATCTTGTAAAGGTGGAAAGGGTTTAGAAAAAGGCAGCCCAAATAATCGGAGTGCTGCAGCAATTCCCCTAAGAGGAAAATATACAATGTGTGGGGTTTCCTATCCTGTGGGGTAGCTAAAACAAGCAAAGGTGGACATGATAGAGATGTGTCAAGTTATGGATGGGAGGGGATAGAAGATGCTAGAAGATGACAAAAAAGCACATTGCCATGCAGTAAAAAAGTTAATTTATGGAACTCATGGCCACAAGAATGTGCTGGTGGCCAACGAAGGAGATCAGTGAAGGTTGTGGCCATTAATGGTTGCCAGCCACAGTGGCTATGCGCTACCCCCTGTATCAGAAGCCACATGCCTCTGAGTGCCAGTTCCTTCAAAACTATGCCCAGATATAGCTATTGCGCTAATATATTCTGCTTGTGTTGTGGCCTTCACGTGGGTGGGCAAAATGGGAGACAGGTTGCCAGAAGTTTGGTTTCCTAACAGTACTGAAATGTGTGGTTTGTTTATTTATTTCCTCCTACAGGAGTGCAATTGCACTCTTAAGGGATTTTTGAAAAAATGTTTTTGGAATGTATCAAGTTGCATTGCAGGGAGCTGGACCCCCTGGGGTCTATGATTCTAGGATTATTTGCTATACTGCCTCAGTGCTCATAGACCTTTACAGAGTAACAAGGAGGAAGATCCCTGCCCCAAAGAGCTTACAATCTAAAAGCTGGGGTATGTGCACATATTCATTTTCAGCAATCCGGTATCTGCTAGCCTTGCTGGATGCCTGTCAGGTTGGGATCCAAGTGATTTCAGAATGACAGAGTAGCAGTGACGCAGAATTGGTGGAACCCATTCATCGTTAGCTGGTGGCAGGTGGCAGGTTGCCAGGAACGGATAAGGCAAGGAAAAGTCCTTACCATCTGCTTTTATTGAATATTCACAGAGAGAAGCTTGGGAATGCAGCCTCTTGGGATAATGGCATTGCCCCGAGTAAATCTCCACTCCCTTCTCTCCCACTTCCTCATTTGTCAGTCCTTCCACGAGTGGCACTGAGGGCCCTTTGCTTCTGAGCATTTTGCTCTCCTACTTTTAAGGCTCGCTGGTTTCTGGGAGATGGTGGGTCTGGAATGCTTTCTAGTGATAACGTGTCAGCCAGCTGCTCCAGCTCTGCCTCTTGGGATTTTTGACTATGTGCAATTCTGTGCAGCTTCACACAGAGTCAATTAAGAGTTGGCTTACAGCCAAGGATAACTGAGCAGAGAGGAGTTACCTGCCTAGAGATATGGGAGCCTAGAAACAGCTTTACAATTGGTTGAAGTTTCACACAAGCATCATGATTTATGACCTACTGACTGGAATGTGTTTTTTGGTCAGGGTGGAGTCTGAGAGTCGTTTGGAGTTTGTTAAGAGAGAGCTAGTTAAGATCCGTGTTTCTGTTCATGTATATAGTAACTTGTAGAGCCTGCTGTAAATAATAAACACCTCTAAGTAACCAAGTTACTAGTAACAGCGTTCTGGTTACTGCTTCATCCATCCTGCCTGCAACTCTGCTTTCTGGAACTCTGAGTATGCTCTGCTAAGGTCTGGCTAAGGTCCTGCAACAGGTCAAAGTTGCAAGACACCAATACTGCCTACTCCTCCTCTCTCATTATTTCTCAGCTTCTTCCCTCATCTTCCTCTGAGCTGTGACCTCCCTCAAACCCCTGTTGCAATTCTGAACTGTCTTCGTCTTCTCTGGGAGGGTCAGGCTGGCGAGGCGGCCTCTACCATTCCTTCTCTGCCCTGTCCCTGGCAGCTAGGCTCTTCTAAACTCCCCAGTCCCAGATACAGTGGTACCTTGGGTTAAGAACTTAATTCGTTCTGGAGGTCCGTTCTTAACCTGAAACTGTTCTTAACCTGAGGTACCACTTTAGCTAATGGGGCCTCCCACTGCCGCCGCAGCGCAATTTCTGTTCTCATCCTGAAGCAAAGCTCTTAACCCAAGGTACTATTTCTGGGTTAGCGGAGTCTGTAACCAGAAGTGTCTGTAACCTGAAGCATCTGTAACCCGAGGTACCACTGTACTGAATCATAATGCATGGTCCAAAAAGGGGATGCCATATCCCTCATTGTGTACCGTCTCCTTCTTCCTCTGGGGTGTGTTCTCATTCCTAGAATGAGCAGACACCAGACACAGACGAAGAGAGTTGGAAAGGAAAGTCTCTCTCCCCGCACCCACCCACCCACAAAACTATGCAGACTCTGAAATGTTTTCCATCTCATCACCCACTTTCCCTCTCAAACTTTGCTGTACGGTGTTTACTGCCTCGTTCCCAAGCATTTCGCTCGCAGAGAGGCCCCATAAAGAGAGAAGCAACTTTTTCAGCTCCTATTATTCCTTTGCTCTCTTTAAGGAGCAACTTTGATTTGGAAATTCAAAGTGACGACCTCCATTTGTGGCTCTGCAGAGCTCAGGGCTATGAACATGGAGGTCCCACTTTGCATTCATATTTCATTTTCATCTCAGCAAAACACAGCTTATTTGGGTCATGGCTGACATTTCCACTAGTTTCTCTTCTCTCCCCCCCCCTCCACCGCCACCCCACTTCTTCTTTGCTGGCGATGTATATCCAAGTTGATGTCGTGAAGTAGCAACTTCCATGGAACATACTGTGTATTGCATCCATCTCCATATTTTTAAAGCTACCCATGGCAATTGTGGCTACATGGCTTCTCCTTCGGAAGCAGATGCTCTCCATTTTTCACTGCGGGGGCATTCAAACAAAATCCATAGCTGAGTGGCAAGGCAGCAGAAGGTCCCAGGCAGGGCTGTCCCAATACATTTTGGCACAAAATGGTGCTCTCCCTCCCTGCCAGGGAAGAAGGGGCATAGCTGTCAACCTTCCATTTTTTTGCAGGAAATTCCCTTATTCCAGCGCCGTTTCCCGCTGCTTCCCGCTGCTGTCCCGGATTGTTAGATATCCCATAGACTGTCCCCAGGACAGGTGAGGCTGCTGATCCCTTATTTTCAAATCTGAAAGTTGACAGCTATGAGAAGGGGTGAGCGAAGAAACAAAGTGGGGAATCAAATCAACCTTACCTGATGGTTGAAGTGGGAATGAAAGGCCATTGTGCAGGGAGGAAAGGAGTCAGAGGCGTAGCAAGGTTAGGTGGTACCCGGTACAAATCCCCCCCCCATTGCAATTTTTGGGAACATTGCCCACCCAAAGTTGACCTTTTTTTATGGAGGGTTGGCCACGAAACAGATATGCCACCCACCAGGGGGTGCCAGGCTGATCACAGGGGGTATTTGTGCGATCAACGGGCGGATTTTCATGGTGACAATCGTGAAAATCCACCCACTGGGGGTGCGAGTGCCGCCACACCAATACGCCCGGGGGGATTTTGTCACCCCCCAGGCATGACACCCAGGGCAGACCACATCCCCCTTGCGATGCCCCTGCTCTGAGTCATGTCATGTGGGTGCAGGGACCAGGAGAACCCAGAGGACGGGCCCCACCATGTCCTCCCTAGGAAGGAGACCAGCAGATCATCCTATTCAACAACAGGCCACTGTAGAAGCTGCGTTGGGGGAGGGATACTGAGGAAGCAGCAGATCCAGCCTCCAAGGTGTGTGCCACAGCCGTTGTCACCATAGCAGAAGCAGCGGCATGTGATGCTTTCCTTGGAGGCCAAATTTGCTGCCCTGTGGATCCTGTAGCCTGAGGCAGGCTCCTCACCCAGGTTCACTCTAGCCACTGCACAACATTGACTCTTATTCAGGCCAGCAAGAGACTTTATTACAGAATAATAATAATAATAATAATAATAATAATAATAATAATAATTTATACCCCCCACACACACATCTGACTGGGTTTCCCCAGCCACTCTGGGCGGCTTACAGCATATCTAAAAACATCAAGCTTTAAAAACCTCCCGATACAGGGCTGCCTTCAGGTGTCTTCTAAAAGTTGGTTCATTCTTTATCTCCTTTATCTCATCTGAAGGGAGGGTTTTCCACAGGGAAGGTGCTATCCCAAGAAGGCCCTTGGAGGGAACCACCAGAAGACCCTTGGAGGAGGACCTCAGTGTCCAGGCCGAGCGATGGGGTGGAGACACTCCACATTCCAGTCAGTCAAAAGCTCTCTGGGGAAGTGTCAGGCAGGATATAGTCAGGGAGGGGCATGACCTGAGGTGGGGGCATGGCAGGGAGAGAGTGCTGAGGGCCACACAGAGATGTCTAGGGGGCTACATTAATGGGCCCAAAGTTCCCCACCTTGGAATATGCTGTGAATAGACTAGCCTACTGTCAACATCTGCCTCCTGGTTGTGTGAGGGGACGTTTCTCTATTTGCTGCTGGGACAGAGTCAGACACGCCTCACAGCCAGGAGGAAAGTATTCTGCCAACTCCAATTCCCCACAGGTAAGGAAGCTCAAGTCCCTCCAGCCCAATTTACACCCAGCATAGCACTTTAACTGTAGTCTCTGCCCACTCCCCCAATTTATCCTGGGGTTTGCGGTATGATAATAACTTTCCCCCAGATTTCTCCGCAGCCCAGAACAATAACTCTCAAGGTCCTTCAGAGGCAGAAACAAGAGTGAAACCAATTTAAGATGCAGTCTGGTGATGTGCTCAGAGCTCTCCTTAGCAGCCATTCCCAATTATCATCCTAGATTCCTTGTTCAAATCCTCGCCATTCACATTTTTCATTCAGGAATCTTAGAAGGGTGGCGGAAGAGAGTTTGACTGTAACCTACTCCAACACTCCTGTTTTCTCTCATAGCAAGGCCACAAAGATCTTCTGCTTCGGAAACATATTTAGAAGCAGCACAATGACTGCCAAGTTCAGAGCCAAGTTTGAGGCTCCAGGAAAAATGGCACCTGTGAAGGGGTCCCCATTGGGCTTTCTTACCAAGTAATAGGTAAAATGGATCAGTAATATGTGTGTGTGTTCTTTGAAGCCAGTGTAGCAGATCCTCCAAGTGTCCCTATTTTCCAGGGACAGTCCCGGATTTGCAGAAGCCATTCTGGGTTATGATTTGATCCTGGAATGTCCTCCTTTTCCTTAGGACGTCTCTATTTTCAACAGAGAAATGGTGGAGGGTAGGGAGTTATGTGACCCACAAGTCAAACAGATAAGTAACGATACAACCTTTAGAAGACATCTGAGGCAGCCCTGTATAGGGAAGTTTTTTTAAAAAATGTTTAATGTTTTATTATGTTTTTATATATGTGCTGGAAGCTTCCCAGAGTGGCTGGGGCAACCCAGTCCGATGGGTGGGGTATAAATAATAAAAGTTGTTGTTGTTGTTGAATAGGACATCCCTATTTCATTGGAGAAATGTTGGAGGGTATGATATAGCTTGGAGGTTAGCGGGATGGACTAAAGTCTGGGAGGGAAAGGTAAAGGGAACCCTGACCATTAGGTCCAGTCGTGGCTGACTCTGGGGGTGCGGCGCTCATCTCGCTTTATTGGCCGAGGGAGCCGGCGTACAGCTTCCGGGTCATGTGGCCAGCATGACTAAGCCACTTTTGGCAAACCAGAGCTGTGCACGGAAACACCGTTTACCTTCCCACTGGAGCGGTACCTATTTATCTACTTGCACTTTTGACGTGCTTTCGAACTGCTAGGTTGGCAGGAGCAGGGACCGAGCAACAGGAGCTCACCCTGCCGTGGGGATTCGAACCGCCAACCTTCTGATCGGCAAGTGCTAGGCTCTGTGGTTTAGACCACAGTGTCACCCACATCCCTACTCTGGGAGACCAGGGTTCAAATCTCCACTTCGCCATGGAGTCCATTGGGTGATTCTGGGTTGCTCACTGCCTCTCAGCCTAATCTACCTCATAGGGTTGTCGTAAAGGTAAATTGGTGAGGAAGAGAGCCGTGAATGCCACCTAAAACTCCTTGGAGGATAGGCATGTTATTAGATGGCATGTTTGTAAATGAATGTGTACATGGGATCTTAGGGCAGACGGAGTAAGCGCACTGCAAGCTGCACCGCTTCTAGAGAAATCTCAGCACCCCAAAACGTGGCCATCCTCTCAGCAATGCTTGCAGCCCAGTTACGGGTAGGTAGCCATGTTGGTCTGCACACAAAAGCTCATACCAATAACAAACTTAGTTGGTCTCTAAGGTGCTACTGGAAGGAATTTTTTTTTTAATTTTGTTTCGCTTGCAGCCCAGTTACTACAGACTCAGATTGTTCTCTGCAGCTCTCTTGGCAAATGCTCTTCACACGCCTTCCCCAGAACCAGGCCCAAACAGATTGCCAGCGCCCTTTAGGTAGGCGGGTGTGGTTCTGGCAGACCACAAAGCAACTCAGGCAAGGAGCTGCCAAACGGCTCTTTCAGAGTGTGCTGCCAAAGGCCAAACGCCAGCAAGCCTAGGGAACGGAAGAGACTATCGCAGCATGAAAGAGCGATGTGGCGTTCACAACAGCAGAACCCTGGGCTGCCATGCTCAGGGAGCAATCAGTTACCCGCGACATGGCTTGCCAGCGACATTCCCAGGAGCATATGGCTGGCCACAAGTATAGATGTGCCAGATGACGGATTGGGTGGCGTTTCTTTGACCTGATCTGGCAAGCCTATTCCAACAATTCATAGGATGCTGGGAATGAGCTCAAATTGCCCATGAAGGCGCCTGCCTGATATCAATTGGCGGGGAGTTCCAAAGTGTCGGGGCTGCCACACTAAACAATTGAGTTCTTACCAACGTAATGCGGGTATAACGAGGCACCCATCGAACTGCCAGTTCCAGTGATCAAAGCAGTTCCTCCCCCATTATGCTTTTTATTTGATTTTCTCTTGTTACACAATTGCATATATACTTCAACTTATGTTAAGTGTAAAACTAATCCAAATAATAAATATCTGCATTTCTTCGCCCGTGACTTCCCACCAGCCCATTACAGCTACTTCTTTTCTATTTTCTTTCAATTGTGTTGATTACCTTTGTTATCTCATTTAAAGGTAAAGGGACCCCTGACTATTAGGTCCAGTCGTGACCGACTCTGGGGTTGCGGCGCTCATCTCGCTTTATTGGCTGTGGGAGCCAGCGTACAGCTTCTGGGTCATGTGGCCAGCATGACTAAGCTGCTTCTGGCAAACCAGAGCAGTGCATGGAAACGCCGTTTATCTTCCCGCCAGAGCGGTACCTATTTATCTACTTGCACTTTGACGTGCTTTGGAACTGCTAGGTTGGCAGGAGCAGGGACCGAGCAACGGGAGCTCACCCCGTCGCAGGGATTTGAACTGCCAACCTTCTGATTTGCAAGTCCTAGGCTATGTGGTTTAACCCACAGCGCCACCCGCGTTATCTCATTTACACACAATAAATAACTTATCTATCTGAATTTTTACTTTGTGAAATTTAGTCGATGCATATCATGTTACGATATGGATGCAAAGCTGCTGCAAACTGCTAGCTTGAAAAGTAAACATGATGGGAATGTTGGGACAGTCCGTGGGAAAAAGAGGGACAGTCAATTCACAGTGTGAAGCACCGGAATTAGCTCAGAGTGTAATATGAGCTCTTCCGTTTGTTCCTGTCCAGGAAGTACAGGAAGTGTTTGTTACTACACTGCTGGAGTTTGGAGAGAGCAGTCATGTTTTTTGTAATGCTGCAAAGACAGAAATAAAGGCATGTAAATACGTTTCTGTCTATCTCTTTCCCCTGCTGGGGGGGGGGCAGGAAAGAGGGGGGGTGTTCTTCTCACGTTTGAGAAGAATCGCCTATCGAGACCTTGCCTGCGCTTGCTGGGGAATGCAGCCAGGGAGGTCAACAGGGAATCAAGCCGGGTGCCTGGGATTGGTGCCAGTTTCTCCTGATATGAGCTTGAATTCCCGACATATCAAGGGTTTGATTTGGGAACAATGTTTGATCATATATTCTTCCACATTTTCCCATGCTTTTTTAAAGTTTTTGGTTTGATTGTTGCCTGATTACCGCAGTCATTTTAGCAAATTCCAAATATCCACACAGCTTATTTTGAGAAGCTGTTATCAGTTTCTCATTTTCCAGTCTGAAACTCAGCCCACCTCATTACTACACCAGTTTGTGATTATTATTTTTTAAAGCAACTCCAAATGCAAATTCACATGCACCAGTGTGCATATCTCTCCTAATTGTGCCTCAACCTTTGCCTAATATACACATTTCCTCAAGCATTTTCCCCTCAGTATTATGCATGCCAGGTGATATTTTTACTAATATGCACACTGTAAATTATGTATTTATTTTAAATTTTAAATTTATACACCATAGGAATCAATGGCACTCTTTACCCCAAAGTACTTTAAGGATGCAGGTGGCGCTGTGGGTTAAACCACAGAGCCTAGGGCTTGCCAATCAAAAGGTCAGTGGTTCGAATCTCCGCAATGGGGTGAGCTCCTGTTCCTCGGTCCCTGCTCCTGCCAACCTAGCAGTTTGAAAGCACACAGTGCAAGTAGATAAATAGGTACCACTCCAGCGGGAAGGTAAACAGCATATCGGTGTGCTGCTTTGGTTCGCCAGAAGCAGCTTAGTCATGCTGACCACATGACCCGGAAGCTGTACGCCGGCTCCCTCAGCCAATAGAGTGAGATGAGCATCGCAACCCCAGAGTCGTCCGCGGCTGAACCTAATGGTCAGGGGTCCCTTTACCCTTACCTTTACTTCCTTTTTGGGGGGCGAGGTCATATCTGCATTTCAGGTTGGAGAACCACACTACAGAATTCGAAGGATAGCTATGTTCCGGTTTGTACGTTGTAGTTCAGGAACTGTAAATCTGCATTAAAATGCAAACTGAGCAATTGTCTCCCCAACTCCTTTTAATGAAAGCATCTTTCTCGAGTCCCCTACCTCCTGCAAAATACCTGGAGCCATCCCCAATTCTATCCATTTGGAAGCTCAGAATTCTGAAACAAAAATTTCAGCACAACTCATGTTTTAACATTGCTAGAGAGGAAGAGAAGAATAAAATATACAATGGTTGTTCTGGCAGCTTGAAAATACCTGGGATGTGAGGAAGGATTCCATTTCCTTGCAGAGAGAAGCCCTGCAGGTGTCCACCCAAAAGTTATTCAGTCAATCAGGTGCAGTTATGACTCACTCAGCAACCCAGTGTGTTAAGTATTATTTCTTGCTAGTCCTAAATCAATGTGTGATCAAGATGAAGCAAAACCAGCCCTGCACTCTGGGGTGGAGGGAAGAATTGTGATATGTGGCACAGCAGTTGATGAAGGGTGATGGTGATGAACTAAAAAGATGATGGGTATTGGGATTTTCGGGTCTTTCTGCCTGTCCGGCAATCACAGAGGCAGCATGCAGCGTCGGCGCTGTTAACTTAAGGGAGCTGCGGTTAATTCGTGAATAATATATTCCACGGGACAATGTTTTCCGTGAGCTTAGTGACAGAAGGAGATGAGGGGGAAAGGAAGGAGGGAGAAATGATGGATCAACCTTCTCTCCATGTAGCAAAGGGCCGGAATTAGTTTTAGAAAATGACCCCGCAAAGAAATGTCTCCGGACAAAGCTAAGCTAAGTGACCTGGGGTGCTTGTGTAAAAAGAAAAAAGGTCGTACGAAGACCCAGATTGAATTACACAAAGCTACATAGAAAACGCAAGATTTCCCCGCTTAATAACTTGAAAGCTAACTCCTGAGGGAATTCAAGCTTGGAGTCCACTGGGATATATATTGTACATGCAATTTGACAAATAAAAGCCCCAACGGATTTTCCCACATAGAAACCTGATTACTTAAAAGCATTTTCAGGACCCAGAAGGGGGGGAGACCCCCTGAAAGTTTCCAAATACTGCTGAGAAACACTTTCCTCTGCCTCCGCTTTGCATCAGGGATGTGGGGATTTCAGTGTGACAGCAAAAGCTCTGACTCAGCTGCCTGAGATTTTATTGTTTTCTGACTCTAGGCCTTGAATTACTTGAACACAGGTGAGGGGAGGGGAGGCTGTAAGTTCGCATGGTCTCGGTCATGCTAGGATCCAGGCCAAAGCTGTGGAAATGCAAGGCAGGGAAAGCTGCACTGCAGTTACGACAATGAAGGCGGTGCTGGGATTTATTGGTCTCCCTAGTTTTTGCAGTGGAGGGGTTGTCATACTTGTCTTATGAATGAAAGGCTTTTCATTCTGAAGGAAATCAGCCCTGAGTGCTCACTGGAAGGACAGATCATGAAGCTGAGACTCCAGTACTTTGGCCACCTCATGAGAAGAGAAGACTCCCTGGAAAAGACCCTGATGTTGGGAAAGATGGAGGGCACAAGGAGAAGGGGACGACAGAGGATGAGATGGCTAGACAGTGTTCTCGAAGCTACCGGCATGAGTTTGACCAAACTGTGGGAGGCAGTGGAAGACAGGAGTGCCTGGCATGCTCTGGTCCATGGGGTCACAAAGAGTCAGACATGACTAAACGACTAAACAACAACAACAACAACAACAGTGTAGGGGTTGTCATATTTGTCTTATGAATGAAAAGCTTTTCATATATATATATGGAGGGTATGGCGTATTAGGTATGGTGGGGGCATCCTCCCGTGCTCCATCTGGGGCCATTTGTTCACCTTTAGCCCCCACCCTCCACTCAGCTCTCACCTGTGGGTCCTAGAAGCAGTCAACATGTGACAGCAACCAGACCCTGGGAAACCAGGTGAGGGTAGCCAATGGGACTCAAACCCTCTGAGTTAGGGACATACCCTGCATATGGAGATGGGCTCCGGCAGAATGAGTGGACAAGACCAATAGCGGGCCCCACGGTCAAGAAGGTGGTTTCTGCTCATGCTGTAGAGTAGGAATAGGCAACCTCGGCTCTCCAGATGTTTTGGGACTACAGCTCCCATCATCCCCAGCTAACAGGACCACTGGTCAGGGATGATGGGAGTTGTAGTCCCAAAACATCTGGAGGGCTGAGGTTGCCTATGCCTGCTGTAGAGGGAAGAGAGAGGCAGATGGCGCTCATCCGCCTGGGAAGGTAGCTCATCTAGGGAAAGGAAACTTTGTTTGTTTGTTTTAATTTTTATTGGAAATTTTATTTACAACATAACATAAACCCCCACCCCCCCAATACAGAAATCCACCCTCATTAAACGTGAACATAACATACAATGAGCATAACATACAACAATACAAACAACCAAATAAAAGACTTCCTTTATCCTGTATTTACTTCTTATAAGCTGTTTCCTTTATGAATAATTATTATGATTTTTCTAATTATAACTTAAATATCTACAAAGTCTTCTGCAGACATTAATCGAAACAAGTCCAGTTATGTATTTTAGAGCACTGTTTTTGTGAAATGTTCTCTGCATTTCCCCCATGCTTTTTGAAACTCTTGTCTAGTGTGATCTCTAATTGCCTCTGTTATTCTAGCCAGTTCAATATACTCTGTTAGTTTGTCTTGCTGTTCCTTTTTTGTTGGCACAGTTTCTTTTTTCCAGTATTTAGCAATTAGGATTGGAAAAGGAAACTTTGATCCTAAACCTCGCTGCCTTGCAGGAGAATAAAAGGGTGAGGAGGAATCAGCCTACACAAATCCAAGACGGTGGGATGGTGCCTTGGACGGCTCCTTCCAGCAACTCCAGTAGCCAAGCTGGTGCCAAATGTGTTGTTCTGCTTTCCTTTGGACCACATCAGTGAGGCCGAGAGGGGGTATTTTCATCTGGGCAGCCCAGGACTTCCATAAACACTGCCCAGGTGAAGTCACTTCGGTGCTTCCAACATTGCGGTTTGACTTCACCCACAGAGACACATTCCATTTCCTCTTGAGAGAGATGGATACCAACGACAGTATTTGAGGGGAAGGAGAGTTGTTCAGCTGTAGAAATGTGCAGATATTCTCAGATTCAGTTCCCAGCATCTCCTGGCTGGGAAAAACTCCCTGCCTGAAACTCCACAGAGCTGCTGCCAGTTAATATTTACAATACCAAGTTAGTTGGACTAACTGTCTGAGGCAGCTTCCTGTATTTCAGTTGAGAATGGGCTCTTTTTTTGGAACAGGTTGCCTGATCTAGCTCTGTCCAGGGTCCTGAAAGACCTGCCTCTGACTGCCCTTGTTTTTAAGAATCCTGATCCTGACTGAACCCTAGCTGTCCTCTCTTCTTCCACCTCAAGCAACTCACCACAGCTACCATCTCCATGAGCACCTCTTCATCAAGGCTAAACGTTGTACAGCAGACGTGCTGGTTTGAGGAGCAGAGGAGGAAGCCGGTGGCCATGGGGCAAGGTCTTTACCTTAGCAGAAACTTTATTTTTTTTCAAGGAAAGTTTTCAAAGAGCCTGGACGAAGGGAGGTTAGATTGAAAAGGAGAGGTGGAGAACCTCTAGTCCAGGCATCCCCAAACTCGGCCCTCCAGATGTTTAGGGACTACAGTTCCCATCATCCCTGACCACTGGTACTGTTAGGTAGGGATGATGGGAGTTGTAGTCCCAAAACATCTGGAGGGCCGAGTTTGGGGATGCCTGCTCTAGTCAGTAGACCAGGTTCTGGACCCCCAACCATTATTTGCGCCTGAGACAAATAAACTTTGCCAACAGCCCATGTGCAATAGCAATGGGTGAGGCGTTGATGTTTGTGGTGATTACAAAATCCAGCTGTTGCCTTTTCAATGGACTCATTCCTCATCTGCCCAAATTGGGATGCATATGGCCCCTTTCTTGCTTATCAGATCAGGCAGCTGATGAGTAGAGAAGAATTTGGATTTGGATTTGATATCCCACTTTATCACTACCCGAAGGAGTCTCAAAGCGGCTAAAATGCTCCTTTCCCTCCCTCCCCACAACAAACACTCTGTGAGGTGAGTGGGGCTGAGAGACTTCAGAGAAGTGTGACTGGCCCAAGGTCACCCAGCAGCTGCATGTGGAGGAGCGGAGACACAAACCCGGTTCCCCAGATTACAAGTCTGTCGCTCTTAACCACTACACCACACTGGCTCTCCCTTTTGCTGTGCTGTACCCGGCTGAGAGGTTTCATCTCACTCTTCTTTGTGAGCTGTGGGTGTCTGGCCCTCAGAGGGCTCCGTGGAGGGCAATGAGGCCCACAAGCAGGGAAAAGGTTATCCGTTCCTGTTGCAAAGCATCCTTACCTTTCTCTGCCTCCATTGCCTCCAAGCCAGGAAAAAAGGAATAATTGAGAGAGCAGTCCCACCTGTGTCTCTCCCAGCAGAGCTCTGGCTGAACTCTGTTTGCATACAAGGCCTCGGGGTATGCTGATGGTGACAGCTACTGCATGGTCCTCGTCTCATGCAACTCGTCTCATGCAACTCGTCTAATTCACAGCACTCCAGGGGGAGTGGGGCCACTGTCCCCTTTGAGTGATTTGCAAGGCATATTTCTCCAGGTCAAATTCAGCCGAGGGGAGTGGAGATGGGGGTGGAGGGAAGTGGCTTACTTGCCCCCCCACCCGTTATCCTGATCTATCCTGTGTAGCTTTTCTTCGGCCAAATTTCACATCATACGACTGAAGTGCAATGATACCACTTTAACGACTTCCCCCCAAATAATTTTGGCACAGATGGGGTTATCAGCTGGGCAGCCCATTGATCTTGCCCAGGTAGGCTTCTGATATGTTATTATATCAGTTATTATAACCACTGATCAAGCTATGAAGATGTGGAAGCAGGCGTGCTGATTATGTGTCAAAAGAAGACATAGCATTTTTATTTATTTTTTAGCAAAAGGAGAAAGAGCTGAGAGATTTGTTGTCAGCATCAAGACTCCACACTACAAAGACAAAAGAGCAGTGGTGTAATTTGACAGGTGATATTATTTTTTATTTTTTTGCAGGGGATACTTTTTACAAAGACGTTTCTTCCCCTTGCACTATCGAAATGAGTCCTTGCTAATGATTGCTCTTTTCTCATTTAAAGAGGTAGCAGTCATTCCCATTACTATCCTTAATTTAAAATGTGTCAACATGCTGGAAGCCACTGGGGTTTTCGCAATTTATTTTTAATGTATAAATTGTCTTCAGGAATTAAGCGTACCGTGCTATTCCCTCTGCCATCGTGGGAGATATCAAGCTAAATAATATATTACAGGCAATCCTCAAGAAAGCATTCATTTTGCTCATAACATTTGTTTTTTCCCCCTAATACTCCTGTGTATGACATTAGAGATTAGAACTGTGTGCGTGTGTGTGATATTATATTTAGGAAATTAAAAATGAAATAATATTTCATCATAAACGAGAACCTGAATAAAAAATGGGCGGGGGAATGGTGTTGCTTTTAAAAAAAATATTGTAGTACATAAACAGACAAGACAAATCCATAGTCACTTTAGAAAGATCTTGTCTGCCTACCAACCCCCCAAAATCTTCCTTGATCTGCAAACGGGATTCATCACTAAACATACAAAACATAAACTCCTTGTGAATTTTTCATAAAGACTGAATTCAAAAGACAATTGCATCACAAAAGGTTTTAGTGTTTCTTTCTGACACTCTGGCAACGCAGAAATTCATCAACACGAAAATCACAAAAATGGCATTAAAAGCATCTTGGGCATAACTTAGTGGCGAAGCATATGGTTCATATGGTGATGGTTCCAGATTCAAACCTTGGCATAACCAGGCAGGACAGGGTAAGATCTTCCTGGGGAGATGTTGCTAGTGTTTTAGGCCATGAGTGGAAAACTGGAGGCCCTCCAGAAGTAGCTGGATTCAACTCCCACCATCCCCAGTGAGCGTAGGCAGTGGCCAGAGATTATGGGAGATATCATTCAACAACATCCAGAGCGCCCCAGGTTTGTTTCCTAGACTGCTATACACCTACTACTGATGCTGGCTAAAGACAACTTCTCCGAACCACCAATGCTATGCTATAGACAATATTGAACCTGAGTCTGATCTGAGATAAGAAGAAGAAGACAATGACGACGACTTTGGATTTGATATTCCACTATATCACTACCCTAAAGAGTCTCAAGGGATGCGGGTGGCCCTGTGGGTTAAACCACAGAGCCTAGGGCTTGCCGATCAGAAGGTTGGCGGTTCGAATCCCCACAACGGGGTGAGCTCCCATTGCTCGGTCCCAGCTCCTGCTCACCTAGCAATTCAAAAGCATGTCAAAGTGCAAGAAGATAAATAGGTACTGCTCCGGCGGGAAGGTAAATGGTGTTTCCGTGCACTGTTTCACCAGAAACGGCTTAGTCATGCTGGCCACATGACCTGGAAGCTGTACACTGGCT
Source organism: Podarcis filfolensis (assembly GCF_964270895.1). Classification (NCBI taxonomy): domain Eukaryota; kingdom Metazoa; phylum Chordata; class Lepidosauria; order Squamata; family Lacertidae; genus Podarcis; species Podarcis filfolensis. The sequence goes on along the minus strand of NC_139603.1, from coordinate 82,174,417 downwards.
CCCTCGGCCAGTAAAGCGAGATGAGCGCCGCAACCCCAGAGTCGCCTGCGACTGGACCTAATGGTCAGGGGTCCCTTTACCTTTAAGGAGTCACAAAGCAGCTAACATTCTCCTTTCCCTTCCTCTCCCACAACAAACACTCTGTGAGGTGAGTGGGGCTGAGAGATTTCAGAGAAGTGTGACTAGCCCAAGGTCACCCAGCAGCTGCATGTGGAGGAGTGGAGACGCGAACCCAGTTCACCAGATTACGAGTCTACCACTCTTAACCACTACACCATACTGACTCTCAGTGTGGAGAGGAAGCTTCTGATGTTGTTTTTTTAAAAAAACACACAAACAGATACAGATACAGATACAGATACAGATACAGATACAGATACAGAAAAAGAAAACAACATCCTTCATCATGGGCAGTGGTACCCTATAGAATCATAGAACTGCAGAGCAGGAAGAGACCCTGAGGATCATCTAGTCCTTTAATGCAGGAATACGCACCTGTCCTGTATGGGGATCGAACCTGTGACCTTGGTGTTCTCAGCACCATGCTCTAACCAACAGTCAATGGAATATAAAACCTTTCTGCCCTGCCTTTCCACCATAGGTAGTTCTAAGTGGTTTAACCAGCAGTTCCAGAAAGCAGTCAAAATAAACAATTAAACCCAATTAAACTAATCAGACTGAAGTACATGATGGAGAAGATCTGGCAAAAGCTAAGAGTGCATTCCTATGCATGTCAACTTGGCAGTAGCACCCATTGGATGTAGTGGGGCTTACTCCTGAGTAAATATGTTTAGCAGATTGCCCTCCTTGCCATCACAGGCTAGTGGACATAATCTGCCCTATGGGAAGGAGCATTTGTGAACATGTGGTTCTTGGTGTATCTGTTGTGTTTTTAAAATGTTCTTGGCCATTTTGAGGGCTCTAGTTGAAAAGCAGGATCTAAATCTAGTAAGTAAATAATGTATGCTCCATTACTGAGGTGCAGTACACAGAAAAGCAGAGACATCACCTTGCCAACAAAGGTCCATATCGTTAAAGCTATGGTTTTCCCAGTAGTGATGTATGGAAGTGAGAGCTGGACCATAAAGAAGGCTGATCGCCAAAGAATTGATGCTTTTGAATTATGGTGCTGGAGGAGACTCTTGAGAGTCCCATGGACTGCAAGAAGATCAAACCTATCCATTCTGAAGGATATCAGCCCTGAGTGCTCACTGGAAGGACAGATCCTGAAGCTGAGGCTCCAATATTTTGGCCACCTCATGAGAAGAGAAGACTCCCTGGAAAAGACCCTGATGTTGGGAAAGATGGAGGGCACAAGGAGAAGGGGACGACAGAGGACGAGATGGTTGGACAGTGTTCTCGAAGCTACCAGCATGAGTTTGACCAAACTGCGGGATGCAGTGGAAGACAGGAGTGCCTGGCGTGCTCTGGTCCATGGGGTCACGAAGAGTCGGACATGACTAAACGACTAAACAACAACAACAACACACAGAAAAGATGGTGTCTCTGATTACCCCCCCCCATCTTACCGAAGAAGGTGGGTGCACCCAGAATTCGAATTCTGGTGACAATTTCAGTGGACTGGAAAGTCCACAAGATACTCCTCAGATACCCTGACCCCAGATTCTTTGAATTTCACTGGGAAGCATATTGGGAGCTAATGGAAATCTTTAAACACTGACCAGAGATGCTCACTGATGCTCAGTCCAGCAGATCCCAGTTAACAACTTGGCTGCTTTACTTTATAAAAAGAATTCATTCTCAGTCCTGTATGGAATGGGAGGGGGAAGTGATAAATGAAATCTCTTTGTTGGATAATCCTCTCTAGAGACTTCAAGATCGCCTGCAGCTACATTTTCAGTGGATTCTAAATCATTTATCACCCATTAATCGGGATGTATCAAGATCCTTATTCTCCCTAGTGCTGCAAGACATTATTTTGGAGGTTAAAAATGTGACCCGTCCGCTAAATCTACAGCTTCCCAGTTACTGCACATGAGCCTCTGCTTTGCTGTGTTTTCCATGTCTCAGAATTGGGGAGAGGTACCATTTTTCCTGACTGTGGTGTAGGGTTCCTATAAGAGAAGACTCTCCTGAGTCCAGGACAGGATGTTACCCTCTTCCAAAATGTTAGTGAGGCTGTAGGACATCTGTTTCTACTCTGTATTCTGCAGGGGTGGAGAGAGAAACTCAGGTCCAGGAGCTCATGCAGCCCTCCAGACCTCTCTTCCTGGCCCTTGGGACTCTCCTGGGCCACACCTCCTCTCCAGACCACGCCCCTCGTTGTCCCTGCTCCACACCATCTTCAGTGTTTCTGCCAGACTGGAATGTGTTCTTAAACCTTACTAATGCTTCTTGGTTGCCCGGACAGAGGGTGGAAAGGTAGCTGTGTGTTCATAGAAACCTTTGACATTTGCATGGCTGGAATGTTGCCTACTGTACAAGATAAGAATCACATTCCTGGTTCTACCCATGCTTTGCTTTCCCTGGTATCTGGTCTCCAGAAGGCTGCCAAGGAGGGAATATGGCCCTCAGCTGGGAAAAAGTTCCTATCTTTGGTCTACTGTGTGTCTAGGAGTATGGGTAAGGGTAGGAGAATTCAGCAATTGTGCTGAGGGGTTGCTAGATGAGCACCTGTCAGGCTCTGTGGACTGAGTCGAGCCAGAAGCCAGAAGGCTTGCATCAACTCATAAGTGAAGAGAACATAGTCAAGACTGAGGAATAGCCAAGGATACAGGACTGGGCCAGAGCTCAGGAAGAACACCTGCCTCAGACAAGGTTCAAATGAAAGAAGCTTCCATCTGGCTGGCCACTGTGAGAACAGGAAACTGGACGAGATGCTCCTGTTTTATGGTTGTGGGTGAAAATGAAGACATTTTCTGTTTACTGTTGCATTCCACCCTAAGCTCGAATGATATCAGGTGGTTAAAAAAATATTTTAATTAATAAGCAAATAGCTGTGAGACAACGAAGGGAGCTAGACAGGACTGATGGGAAAATAAGTCAAAGGCTGCAAAGGGCAGGTGCATTACTCTGAGTTCTAAGGCAAGTCCAAGGACTTATCAATTCAAAACCCATTTATAGGGATCCATATAAACACATTTTCCTATTCCTTGACCTTCATTATGGCCAAAGATCCTCTCCAATGATAAATGACAGTCGCTGCTGCCTTTCCTTCTAAGTCAACAAACAATTGATGGATGAGGCAGTGAAGTCAGATCGATCCATCAGGCCATTCCTATTTTTAAACACATTCTAGCAAAAATGGATGACCAAACTTTTCAAGATCACCTGTGAGTACTCCCCTTGCTCTTTGCAAGCACCGCCTGACACGATCCCTGGATCCTAAACCACTTGGCTTAGTCAGGTCCTCCAAGCAGCAGTTTCCTAAGTGGAAGAGGAAAAACTCAGTATTAGGTCCAGCTAGTCATACCAGCATTTTTAGTCTTGTTCAGACAAATGCTGGCCAAATGGCTGAATTTGCAACCAACAGGTTGTTCAATCCAAAACAAGGATATGTTCAACCAGAATATTTATCAGGTGATGACTATAACTTCAAGTGATGACTGCTACTTTACTTTTCTGTGCTGATATCCTGCCTTTCCTTAAGTCAATTTACAACCCCCCTCAATAAATTAAGTTACAGGTTCATATAAACACTTGAACCATCAAGCGCTTATTAAAATGTAGCATTACACAATATGCAACAATAACTCGTTTAGGAGAACAGAACAATAAACAGAAGTTCATCTAATTCCAAACTCTTTAGTATTCATGGCTTTTTGATTGTAGAACTGATTTTAATACCACATTTGTTTTTTGTTTGAACTGTGAAGTGCATTGGAAGCTTTGATAGAGCAGAGCAATGGTCTATAAATTTTAAATAAACAAACATCAGAAATACATATGTTGATGCTGAATACCTCTCAGCTAAAATTGCCTTTGCACTGATTCTGCCCCAAACCTGCAAGGTCAGACACAGGCAGCCTTTTCATGACCTGTGAGAGTAAAGGGAACTTAGATAAAATCATGCAGGATGTCTCTGCATACCTGTTAGTCACCCATGGTTATATGCAGCCACCAGGAATGTACAAGAATACTTGAGAAGAACCTTCTGGATCGGACCAGAGAGCCATCTTGTCCAACGTACAATCATACCTTAGTTCTCAAACAGCTTAGTTGACAAACAAAATGGCTCCTGAACACCCAAAACCCGGAAATAAGTGTTCTGGTTTCCGAAAGTTTATTGGAAGCCGAACGTCCGACGTGGCTTCTGCTTGAGTGCAGGAAGCTCCTGTAGCCAATCGAAAGCTGCACTTTAGTTTTCAAATGGTTTCGGGAGTCGAACGGACTTCCAGAACATATTAAGTTCGAGAACCAAGGCGCCACTGCATCACTTACCACAATGGCCAAATGTTCTCAGAAACATCTGAGAACCTCTCAAATGAGACATAGTGGCATAGCGTGCTCTACTTCTCCCCAACAGCCAAACATTCAGTGTCAATACTGCCTCTGAATCTGGAAAATTCATTTAGTCATTGTGACTAAGAGCTAGTGATAGATATATCCTCTAGCAATCTAAGTTCCTTTTAAAGTCAACTGGAACACAGGGACATAGGAAGCTGTCTTCTACTGAGTCAAGCCATTGGTCCATCTCCGTCGCTCTCCAGGTTTTCAAGCAGGGAATCTTCCCCAGCCCTATGAGGACAGGCTGGGGGTTGAATCTGGGACCTTCTGTACACAAAGAAGATGCTCTACCACTAAGCTATGACCTCTTCCCCATGCAAACTACAGGGCTCCCATCTCATGATTCAGCAGCACATTTGAAGTTAATGGGAGGAGGGAAATCTTTTAGTTGCCAGCTGGAAACCCTGTCAGCGTTGGTTAAAAACCCTAGGACCCAAGTGGTCTGCTGGTTTAGGAAAATGCATGATTGTGTGGCTGCATGTTCTGCATGCAGAAGGCCATAGGTTTCACCAGTGGCATCCCCCATTAAAATTATCTAAGATAGCAGGCAACAAGGAAGTTCTGGGTGCAAATCAGAAGCTTGATCACTGAGGAATAGGGACCAAATCCTTGGGGCCCAGCACTTTTGGCCCCTCCAATATTTTTTGTGGGGGAGGGGGCAGGCCCCACCAATGTTCAAAACAGGGACATTAGGGAATATGTTATAGTTAAGTCTAGCAGGAATCGAAAATGAGCAGCCGATGGGAAATGAAGATAAAGAAAATCGAACAAATCAAAGATAAAATGCTAAAATATTTTAAGTTTTTGAAATGTCATTTGAAAAGGTATGTGATACTGAGCAGCTAATAAGGGTGGAAATCAAAACATCAAGATGGCGGGGTGGGAAGTCATTTTTAAATTTGCATTCAGTTTGAATTAATGCGATGTTAAATTGGTTAACGTTTTTGAAAAGCAATGAAAATTAATTGGCAAAAAGCAAAATAAAATCAGGGGGCAGAGAAGGGCAAACACGGAGTTGAGTGCAGCATGGCTTCAGTCCAGTAGCCAACAGCTCCTTCTCCTGCTGTGTAAGAGAAAGACAAGGGAAGCGGCCCCTGGCCAGTGGCGGCAGCAGCAGGAGGAGGAAGAGGCCAAGTGCCAGAGAGGAGCTGTACTGGATAGCTCAGTTGGTTAGAGCATGGTGCTGATAACACCAAGGTTGCAGGTTCAATCCCTTTTTGGGACAGCTACATATTCTCTTGGTATGCCCTGCAGAGGACCTTAAGGTCCATGAAAAACCATAGTTTAGAGGTCCCGGGCCCTAAGGAAGTCAGACTATCCTCCACCAGGGCCAGGGCCTTCTCAGTGATGGTTCCGACCTGGTGGAATGCTCTGTCCCAGGAAACTAGGGCCCTGCAGGATTTAACCTCCTTCCATTGGGCCTGTAAGACAGAGGTATTCCGCCTGGCCTTTAATTTGAATTCAGCCTGATCTTTTATTTCCATTCTCTTCCCTCCCCCTCCCCTTTTATAAAGATCACCCACTCTGAGACCCCACAGCTAATTCTCCCCTGGTCTCCTCGCTGGCCCAGGTAGAATTCAGCCAGCTAGCCCTGGGGATTATCTGATTGATTTTTGAATTTTATTGTTATTCATGTTTTTATACTGTATTTTATGCTGCTTTTATAATTAAGTGTTTTAAAGTGTTTTAAATTTGTTGTTAGCCGCCCTGAGCCTGGTTTTTGAACCAGGAAGGGCGGGGTATAAATAAAAAGTTATTATTATTATTTTATTATTATATTCCTGTATAAATAAAAAGTTATTATTATTATTTTATTATTATATTCCTGCATTGCAGGGAGTTGGGCCAGGTGATCCTCAGGATCCCTTCCAACTCTACAGTTCTATGATTGACAACAACCTTATGCTGTGCACAACATTACATGTGTCATTGTACCTTCAGTCTCTTTACATTTCCAACACTTATTATCAGGCAAGTGGTAAATTTTTGCGAGCTTGACTGGAGTCATGTACCACCTATAAATCATTTTCATATTTTCTTTCAAGGCATTACATGCCGTAAATTCAAAGGTACATTCTTTCACCTTTGGTGGACATGCCCAAGGATCAAGGCTTTCTGGGAAATGATCTATAATGAAATGAAAAAGGTATTTAAATATACCTTCTTGAAGAAACCAGAGGCCTTTCTTCTGGGCATGGTCGGCCAATTGGTGTCAAAGAAGGACAGAACATTTTTTATGTATGCTACAACAGCAGCAAGAATACTCCTTGCAAAGTATTGGAAGACAGAAGATCTACCCACCGTGGAAGAATGGCAGATGAAGGTTATAGACTATATGGGACTGGCAGAAATGACTGGTAGAATCCGAGACCAGGGAAAAGAGACGGCAGAAGAGGATTGGAAGAAATTTAAGGACTATCTTAGGAAACATTGTAAAATTATTGAAGGTTAGAACGATGTTGATTCAGAAATTAAGTGGTTATAAGCTGTAATGATTATGTGATCAAGAAAAGAAAGGTTAAAAATTATACAGAAATTAGGGGAAGGATTTGCTGAATTGAATTAATTAGAGATTGGAATACAGAAAGGGGAGGTATGAGGAGGTCGGGAAAGTAAATTTTATGAATATAAGGGATTGAAATTATACTTGTTGGTGTATGTGTTTTGTATGTTTGTATGTATTTTTATTGTTTTTGTTTTTTTGTTTTGTTTTTTCTATTTTATATAAATTTTTAAAACCTTAATAAATATTTTATATATAAAAAAAAACATTACATGTGTCATTGGCACCCCGCCCCACAATCTCCCATGCAAGCTGGTACCTCTGAACTGTGGTCTGGCCCTTCCCCAATCTTTGCTAGTTTTCATCCATGCATCAGATAGCCATGGACTTTATTGGTTCCCTGGGTCACCTGACCATGCACTTAATTGGCAGTCATGTGACTTCTAATGCTGCCTAAGTAGAATCTGTGAGTAACACAGCCCAACCTGGAGTTCTATCAGATTTGTTGCGTATGAGATTTCAGAGGTAAACACCACCAGGATCATGTTTCCTGAAGCGCAGGAGTGGGGAGACCTGAGACCCATCAGATGTTGTCAGACTATGGCTCCCATCAGCCTTGACCACTGGCCATGCTGGGAGCTGGAGCTGGAGCTGATGGGAATAGAAACTCATCAATGTCTGCAGGGCCACAGGTCCCATATCCCCTGCCACAGCACGTCAGTCTGTAAGCCTTCACACACGGCAATAAAAAAGGTTTCACATTGCTTCTCACTCATTAGGCCTCTCCCGCCACACACTCCAGGGGCACGTAAAAAGTAACCTCAAGCAAGTCGAACATGACTTTAAAGAAGAAAGAGAATTTGTGCACAGTAAAAATGCTGGCTGTTTGTGCCAAGCTCTGAGATTAACAACCGAGGAGACTGGAAACCTCTCTTTATTGGTTGTACAAGTTCAGCCCAAACAACAAACACAAACTTCCCAGAGGCTTTGTCTCAGTCTCATTCTGCCAGGAAACACCTCAAAGAACTTCTGCTGCAGAGGCCCAGCTCTGGCGGCCAACAGGGAGGGAACTTTTTATAAGCATGAGTAACATTTTATTATCCCTACCCAGGGCGCAGAACCTCATAGGGGTGCAATACCGACTTTTGAGGAGTAGTGCTTCATACAGATTTTTTTTTGTTAAAACTTATAAATTTCTGATATTTTACTTTTAATATTGTTGAGAGTTTGGGGGCTGGGTTGGGTTGTATGATTCCCGAATCCCTTCTAATCCCTTGGATCCAGTAAGGGTTAAAATCTAATGGAGGATTCAATTATTGAAGTAGCCAGGCCAGCATCTTGGTAATGGGCCTAAGTATAGTCATAAGTGGGACTTGGGTGGCGCTGTGGGTGAAACCAGAGCCTAGGACTTGCTGATCAGAAGGTCGGCGGTTCGAATCCCTGCAACGGGGTGAGCTCCTGTTGCTCGGTCCCTGCTCCTGCCAACCTAGCAGTTCGAAAGCATGTCAAAGTGCAAGTAGATAAATAGGTACCGCTCTGGTGGGAAGGTAAACGGCGTTTCCGTGCGCTGCTCTGGTTCACCAGAAGTGGCTTAGTCATGCTGGCCACATGACCCGGAAGCTGTACGCCAGCTCCCTTGGCCAGTAAAGCGAGATGAGCGCCGCAACCCCAGAGTCGGTCACGACTGGACCTAATGGTCAGGGTTCCCTTTACCTTTACCACTTCACTGGCATCTCTCAGTATTGTGAACAACACCGAACTTACCTTTTGTTGGTATCTTCATGAACTTACCTAAAAAGATAAAGAAAGCAAAAGACTGGGTTCAGCACTTGAAAAATCTATTGAAATCAGACATTATAAGTTCACCTTAGGCTGGGTAGTTCGCAAGTTTCTGTGGCCTTGCACAAGGTTTTCTATTTTTCTCAGAAGATTGATAAAGAATATATAATTATTTTGGTAATTATTGTGTGTATATTACTCGCCAACGTGTTGCATGAGTCGTACTACTATTAATTCTGCAATCGAGCAGCAACTCTGGAGCCTGTTTGTGTCTCTGTGGTGCAGAGAAATGGGTTCTCCTCTGTCAATCATTCTGTGGCATGATTCTCTAGCTGAGATGGTGGAGGACAATAATCTTAACAATTCTGTGTGAAGTATAATTAGTGGGTCCTCTTGGGATTTCTTAAGCTACACTCATCTGCTCCATACATTCATTTGCTTGCTGTCTTTCAGCTACGTCATCTCAAAACTGATTTCTCCTTTCTTCCCAGAGAATAATGCAGTTGCAAAGGAAATTTGAATTCCCCATACAATTTAAGAAAAATAATAACAGAACAACAACGACAAAATCCCAGGGAGATTATTTGAAGTCTGAAGAGCTAACTGGCATTCTAGGAGGCAGATTTGCCACCCCCTACATCGCCCCAACAATTTTATCTGCCCCTGTAGGTGTATTCGCGGAAGATGTCATCCAGATAATAACGATGAGCCTGGTGCTTGCAATCTTCTTCACAAAAAAACACTTTGAGACTTTATTAGTGAAATGATCCAGTGAGAAAGGAGAATGTAAAGTGCTAACCTGGAAATTATATTTTAAAGAAACCAACAGGTACACACCGGATAATTATAAGCTATCATCTATAAAGTTACAAGTGTCTAGCTGCAAAGAGATTGGGGCATAAAAGGAGAATGTCAGATCAGAATGTTCTTTTGCTAATTTCTGACAAAAACATAATGGCTTTAGCAAGCGTGATATTTCTAGAACTTCATTGTAACCATTAACATCTTGCGAGATCTATCTTTCCTTAATGTCAAGCTATTTTTTTTTTAGGGGCGCCATTTACATTTTAAAGGGGACGTACCTACAGAGTTCTGTTCAGGGTACACATACGTTGTGTGTGTGTGTGTGTGTGTGTGTGTGTGTGTGTGTGTGTGTGTGGAGTTACTCTCTGCTCTTTACAGCAACAACTTCGAAGACCTGCCATCTGTCAGTGTTGACAACACTGATAGGTGGACGATAGGTTTGATTTTGCATAAGGCAGCTTTTGATAACCCCATGTTTCTGTGAATTTGCCAAAATGGTCCTCCTCATGCTGTTGCTTCGATAGGATGCGCCCACCAATGGGAGAGGTAGTGATACCAGCTGGCTCCCTCTCCATCCTCAGTGCTCTCCAGAAGTCAGTTCCGAAAGGTCAGGGGACCTTCAAGAACCAATTTTCAGGGAATCAGCAAAAACGGCCTCCTCAATTAGTAGACACCGTCCACGGGACCAAGAACACAAGTCTAAGGAGACAACTCAGTGAGATGGACACAACTGAGCATGTCACCTACTCAGTGCTTTTTTTCTTTTTAAAAAAGAAATGTTATGGGGTACTCATTTTGGCTCAAGAAAATCATGATTTTACAGTTCTAATCGGGGAAAATAAATACAGTAAATGGACAAAAGTACAAAGATTCACAAAATGTTTAGCGGTATGCGTACACCTGCATCCTCCCAGGGAAAAAAAGCATTGCACCTACTCATAATTGTCAGCTTTTGCCAGCGCAGCATTCAAAAAGTAGGAGATTTTGCTGGTTTCCAGGCATTCACAAACCCAACTGGGATTGCCAATATTTACCTGTGGATATCAACACCACACACTCAAATGTCACAAATTCATCAAAGAATTATACCCTCCTTCTGAAGAATAACAAACACCTACACACACATTTTTGGACATTCTCCATAAACTGAAGTATGTACCATTTAGTTCTTGCTTGGCTCCTGAAATGTTGCACCTATAGAGGTGTGCTGTATAAAAGCAATACAATACATAGGTGAAGAAGAAAGGCTCTGGCTCAATAGCTCAGTTTCTGCTTCGCATGCAGAAGGTCCCAGGTTCAAACCTTGGCATCTCCAAGAGAGACCCTGGCCTGAGATGTTGCTGAGCTGCATGGACAGCTTCTTCTGTTCCTCAGTGAGTGAAAGTATAATAGTCTTTTTTTGGGGGGGGGAAATCCTGGACAGAAATCTGTAGAGCGTTGACTTGTAGATGAAGGAACTTTGTGGCCTTTGCAAAATTATATTCAAAGCAGAACAACGAGGGGGTTTCACCTACACTAATCTCCATGGTTCCTCCAAACAAGATCTTGTCTTGAATCATAGTAATGAGTTTTTCTGAACAATATTGGAGTGGAGATTCTTATATAATGTATATCTCGGGGAATCTGGGTATACACAGGTAATGAATGCAATATAATTTTAATGAGAATTTCATTTTATGGTTCGGGATACGCGAAGACATAACTTCTCATAATGTAATTACCTTTGATTAATCAGTGGGAATTATTAACTTCACACAAAAGCTTGGCTTCCTCCTTCTTTCTTCCCTTCCCCCACCCTCCTCCTCGAATATGTAATGAAATTGCTCTTATTAGTTTGAGAATAGTAGGTGACAGAGAGAATGGAAGCATTAATGAATATATATTTTAAGGCTGTGCAATGGATTTATCTGAGGGCCAAAACAAAGTGGACATAATCAGAGGGTCTCAGATGCGCTAGCACAAACTGTGGCTGTCAGGGGGCTGGACATTAGGTAGGAAGGACAGACAGCCAGGGTGAAAAACCATTCAAAAAATCCCCAGGGTGGGTCAACCTGAGGCTCCCTGGATCATTTTGGTTTGCCCTTTCCCAACCATATTCCAACTGAGTGACAGCCTTTGGTTTAACTGTACTCTGTAAATGTGGCTGCACCATATGTTTCGATTAAGAAATTCGGCGCATCTCGGTGGAGTAATTCAGGCCGTACCAAATAACTATATACAGTCCTTTGCCCAACACACAGCAGGTTCCTTCTTGCTTGTAACTGGAGCTACATCTGCAGAAATCTGTTTTTAATATCTGGATGCATATGCTTTTTGTTTTTCTAAAGTAATCTGCATTCAACTTCAGGGAAATATTTGTTCCCGTACTGATGCAGCGAGCACAGAATTTCAGCCCAGCATGACATAATTTCTGTTTCCACAATTCTGTAGGTTTTTGTTTTTTTTAATGGAAATGCCCATTGTTGCTTTAATTATGAGTACAGTACCAGAACAAGAGTTAACAATACCTGCAATATCAAACAAAAGCAAAAGAAACACACACGGTGTAATGAAAGCTATTTCATGTTTTCAGAATAAATGGGATTATTTATCTCATCACTCACTTGGTTTGGATTGCATCCAAACCAGTAATTAGAAATGAAGGAAGGAAATAAAAACCCAAATCACCTTAGGACCCCATCAATCATTGGATTTAGATTCTCACACAATTTAAGCCCAAGCTAGATATGCAGAAAGAATTTTAAAACCAGACTTGAAAATGCCGATTTTTCCACCCAAAAGCTACGTATCCACCAACTCTTATTTTCACTGCGTTAGTTCTTCTCCCATGACTTCATAAGAAGAGCCCTGCTAGATTGGGTCAAAGGCTCGTCTAGTCTAGCAAGCCTATCTGAGGGGAACAGCACTTTCCCACCTGTGATGCTTGGAAGCGGGAATTCAGAGACATAGAATCATAGAATCATAGAATCATAGAATCATAGAATCATAGAGTTGGAAGAGACCACAAGGGCCATCGAGTCCAACCCCCTGCCAAGCAGGAAACACCATCAGAGCACTCCTGACATATGGTTGTCAAGCCTCTGCTTAAAGACCTCCAAAGAAGGAGACTCCACCACACTCCTTGGCAGCAAATTCCACTGTCGAACAGCTCTTACTGTCAGGAAATTCTTCCTAATGTTTAGGTGGAATCTTCTTTCTTGTAGTTTGGATCCATTGCTCCGTGTCCGCTTCTCTGGAGCAGCAGAAAACAACCTTTCTCCCTCCTCTATGTGACATCCTTTTATATATTTGAACATGGCTATCATATCACCCCTTAACCTCCTCTTCTCCAGGCTAAACATGCCCAGCTCCCTTAGCCGTTCCTCATAAGGCATCGTTTCCAGGCCTTTGACCATTTTGGTTGCCCTCCTCTGGACATGTTCCAGTTTGTCAGTGTCCTTCTTGAACTGTGGTGCCCAGAACTGGACACAGTACTCCAGGTGAGGTCTGACCAGAGCAGAATACAGTGGCACTATTACTTCCCTTGACCTAGATGCTATACTCCTATTGATGCAGCCCAGAATTGCATTGGCTTTTTTAGCTGCCGCGTCACACTGTTGGCTCATGTCAAGTTTGTGGTCAACCAAGACTCCTAGATCCTTTTCACATGTACTGCTCTCAAGCCAGGTGTCACCCATCTTGTATTTGTGCCTCTCATTTTTTTTGCCCAAGTGCAATACTTTACATTTCTCCCTGTTAAAATTCATCTTGTTTGTTTTGGCCCAGTTCTCTAATCTGTCAAGGTCGTTTTGAAGTGTGATCCTGTCCTCTGGGGTGTTAGCCACCCCTCCCAGTTTGGTGTCATCTGCAAATTTGATCAGGATGCCCTTGAGTCCATCATCCAAGTCGTTGATAAAGATGTTGAATAAGACCGGGCCCAAGACAGAACCCTGTGGCACCCCACTAGTCACTCTTCTCCAGGATGAAGAGGAACCATTGATGAGCACCCTTTGGGTTCGGTCAGTCAGCCAGTTACAAATCCACTGAGTGGTAGCATAGTCAAGACCGCATTTTACCAGCTTCTTTACAAGAATATCATGGGGCACCTTGTCAAATGCCTTGCTGAAATCAAGGTAGGCTACATCCACTGCATTCCCTTCATCTACCAGGCTTGTAATTCTGTCAAAAAACGAGATCAGGTTCGTCTGACATGACTTATTTTTCAGAAATCCATGCTGACTATTGGTGATCACAGCATTCCTTTCTAGGTGCTCACAGACTGTTTGCTTAATGATCTGCTCCAGAATCTTCCCTGGTATTGATGTCAGACTGACTGGGCGGTAATTATTTGGGTCCTCTCTTTTCCCCTTTTTGAAAATAGGGACAACATTTGCCCTCCTCCAGTCTGCCGGGACTTCGCCTGTTCTCCAGGAATTCTCAAAGATGACTGCCAGTGGTTCTGAAATCACATCTGCCAGTTCTTTTAATACTCTTGGATGCAGTTCATCTGGCCCTGGAGACTTGAATACATCTAGACTAGCCAAGTATTCTTGTACTATCTCCTTAGTTATTTTGGGCTGTGTTTCCTCTGCTGAATCATTTGCTCCAAATTCTTCAGGTCGGGCATTGTTTTCTTTATCGGAGAAGACTGAGGCAAAGAAGGCATTGAGGAGTTCAGCCCTTTCTGTGTCCCCTGTTTGCATTTCACCATCTTCTCCTCTGAGTGACCCCACTGTTTCTTTGTTCTTCCTTTTGCTACGAACATACCCATAAAAGCCTTTTTTGTTGCTTTTAACCTCTCTAGCAAGCCTGAGTTCATTCTGTGCTTTAGCTTTTCTGACTTTGTGTCTACACGTGCTGGCTATTTGTTTGAATTCCTCTTTGGTGGTTTCCCCCCTTTTCCATTTTTTGTACACATTCTTTTTTAATCTTAACTCAGTTAAAAGTTCTTTAGATAGCCACCCTGGCTTCTTTAGGCACCTTCCATGTTTCCGTCTCATTGGTATTGCCTGAAGTTGTGCTTTTACTATCTCCCTCTTAACAAACTCCCAGCCATCATGAACTCCCTTTCCTTTTAGTATTACTGTCCATGGGATCTCACCCAGCATTTCCCTAAGTTTTATGAAGTCGGCTTTCTTAAAGTCGAGAAATTGTGTCCTAGTATGCTTGGCTGCTCCTTTCCGCTGTATAGTAAACTTCAGAAGAGCATGATCACTCGCGCCTAATGATCCTTCCACTTCTACCCCACTAACCAGGTCATCAACATTGGTTAGGACCAGATCTAAAATGGCTGTTCCTCTTGTTGCTTCTCCCACTTTCTGGACAATGAAGTTGTCTGCAAGGCCAGTGAGGAATCTGTTTGACCTTATGCTCTTGGCTGAGTTTGACATCCAACAAATATCCGGGTAATTGAAGTCCCCCATTACTACTTTCTCTGACACTTGAAATAGAATATAGCCTTATCATCCAGTTCTCTGTACACGTCTAATATATCCAGTTTGCAAAACCCAAAAGAGTAGCATTTCAAATGCACAAACACCATCTCCACCCTGTCCCTCAGCCCCATGGTCAACTAAGTCTGCACAACGGATGCATAAACATCTAACTGTAGCAGCTTCATTTTCCCCCAGCATTGGTCAGTGAAAACCTTTTGTGCCTCATCCCACTTTCTTCCTTAATTAGTGCTCCAATTACTGGTTTCTTTGCAAAGCAAGTCAAGACATCATTAAATTATGAGTCTCCTGATGACTTGCAGGAGCAAATGTTGCAATGTGACCCTAACCCTCAGCTGTCTTCCCATTCATCCCCCCCCCCCAAGAATCTTACCATGTTCCTTTCATCTGCCCAGATTAATAGACACATCTTGATTATTCCTTTTGCAGTGTGGCAACCAGCATCTGCTGGTAGTTGTCAGGACCTTGAGTTGGAACTGGGCAAGACCTCCTTATGAATTTGTTTTTGTTTAGTCGTTTAGTCATGTCCGACTCTTCGTGACCCCATGGACCAGAGCGTGCCAGGCACGCCTGTCTTTCACTGCCTCCTGCAGTTTGGTCAAACTCATGCTGGTAGCTTCGAGAACACTATCCAACCATCTCGCCTTCTGTCATCCCCTTCTCATTGTGCCCTCCATCTTTCCCAACATCAGGGTCTTTTCCAAGGAGTCTTCTCTTCCCATGAGGTGGCCAAAGTATTGGAGCCTCAGCTTCAGGATCTGTCCTTCCAGTGAGCACTCAGGGCTGGTTTCCTTAAGAATGAAGAGGTTTGATCTTCTTGCAGTCCATGGGACTCTTAAGAGTCTCCTCCAGCACCATAATTCAAAAGCATCAATTCTTTGGTGATCAGCCTTCTTTATGGTCCAGCTCTCACTTCCTTGTGAATAGGACTCCACTATGGGCCCCAGCACCAAACAGGTCCAGGAGGAGATGGGGTACTCCAGGACATCACTTCAGCCAGAGAACCAGAAGGACTTATGTACCCAGCTGGATAACCCTCTCAGTTCTGAAGCTCCAGAACCACCACTAGATATTGAAGGAGGAGGTGGCAATCGGCCTGAGCCAATACTCAGTCCCACCAGTGCACCCCTTGCCTGGCAGCACAAAGCATCCTTTATCAGAATCCTAATAATTAGAGGAAACACGGTCATATGAAGGATCAGGATTCCTCTAATAAACCAGGGAGTGGAGGATGTCCAGATGAGCATTCAGTTTTTGTTGGGGAGCTACTGGTGTGACAGTCTTCATAAGCCTGCTGGTAGTCTAGTTACTGTACCTTCAGGAAAACTTCTCTCCAACTCACTATGAGGCTTCCTGGCTTCTGACAGTGCTGGACAGCTCTTCTGACTTCCTTGTGTGGATTGAATGGCCTATCATCCCACAGAGAAGTCAGGTTACTTTTACCATAGATGAATGGAGTTGGAAGGGACCCCGGGGATCATCTAGAGACTAGAGTCCAGGCTCTTTCATGCAGAAGGCCCCAAGTTCAGTCCCTGGAATCTCCAGCTGAAAGGCTGGGCTGGAAAATGGCCATTGCCTAAGATCTTGGCTGCCAGCTGGGGCAGCGAATACTGCCTGGTGCCCCTTGGAACTGGCAGGGTGGAAAATGGGAAGCCCAAGAGCAGGTGCAACCAGCGCCATTGATAAGTGGAGCCAACTAAGTCTAGTTTCTGTCCTATCTTCTACCCAGTTCTACAAGGGTGATAGTAGACTGAGGAGGAGGACTGACTGAGGTTGACGGGGCAGTGCCCTGTTTGCCCCAACAGATCAGCCTTTCGTTTTTATATTGTATTTTTATGCTGTGAAAATTATATGTGTATTAGAATAATATACACATCTGTATATCAATGCATGGTAATGTAACAGCATTTTTTCTTTTCTTTCTCACTTTCTTCTTCTTTCATTCCCTCCTTACTCTTTTTTATAAATGAAATTCTCTTAATAAAATGTAATAATAAAATAAAAATAAGCATCTAGAAGAAGAAGAAGAGTTTGGATTTGATATCCCGCCTTTCACTCCCCTTCAGGAGTCTCAAAGCAGCTAACAATCTCCTTTCCCTTCCTCCCCCACAACAAACACTCTGTGAGGTGAGTGGGGCTGAGAGACTTCAAAGAAGTGTGACTGGCCCAAGGTCACCCAGCAGCTGCATGTGGAGGAGCAGAGACGCTGTCAGGGCTGCCCTGACAGACGCGAACCCGGTTCCCCAGATTACATGACTACCGCTCTTAACCACTACACCACATCTAGCTCGTCACTGTGAGAACTTCTCTGCAATGCAGTAATATGCAGCTGTCCCTCATGGACACCTGAGACCTTGGTGTTAGCAGCATCACATCGTAACCAACTGAGCTATTATTTGTTAAATTTGTACACTGCCCTTCATCCATAGTTAAGTAAGTGTGTGTGTAGACATCATAGAGATTTGTCAATGTGGCATTTGTGGGCATCCTTGTAAGAACATGGGGGGAAAAAACCTTATCATTCAGTTCTCCGTACACGTTTAATATATCCAGTTTGCAAAAGTTCTAAGGGTCACCAGGCAGTATTCGCTGCCCCAGCTGGCAGCCAAGATCTTAGGCAATGGCCATTTTCCAGCTCAGCCTTTCAGCTGGCAATTCCAGGAACTGAACTTGGGGCCTTCTGTATGAAAGAGCAGGAGCTCTACCATTGAGGTATAGCTCCTTCTCCTTTCCCGACAGGAGGGAACTGCAGAAAGACTAGACGAATAAGCCCTGTTGCATTAAAAGGTCAGAGTTATTAATCATGCCCTTGTCGGTTTCTGAGAGTTATGAGGTATGTGTGTGTGTGTCTTTACACTCATGTGTGTGTAGCAGCCTACAGATCCAGATTTAATTTCAACTTTGATTTTACAGTCTATGCAAAAAATAATTTTAAAAATGGCCTTCATCCTAGACAACGGGTTTCACCATGATTATTATCCATCACCCCGCCCCCATTCTTCCATCTTTAGGAAAAACCACTTAATTAATCAGCTGTTTAATAAATAAGATGTAGCAAGGCTGGGATACTGAATATTTCATTTGGAAAGTAGGTGCCAGAAGAAGCATGTTTAATTTAATCAGTATCAGGGTCAATGAGCATATGTTAATGTTAAATAGAGATTAATTGCCAGGCCTTCCTTATATGCCACCAATACTTATTCGACTCTGCTGAACGCGCTATTGGCCAGCAGGTAATGAATGGCTTGCTCGCATCATTATGCATGGTCTGCTTCAGCAATTTCTTGCATGGGTCCAATATACAAGCATGGATGGATGGAGAACAGCAGGGGTGACGAACCTGTCACTCTCCAGGACTCCATTTCCCATGATCCATATCCCTCCCGTTTACCAGATGCAGGTGCTGAACATATGGATTGAGTAAGGGAGAGGAGAAATAGGGTTCTGCTGAGCCCAAATTTTAATCTGTGGAAACCATCTTGTTTGAGAGTCATGGAAGGCCTGCTCCCTGCTTTCCAGGCCTTTTTCTACCTGGCCTGGGAGGGTGGGGCCCTGACTGACTCCAGCCTCAAAAGCTGAGGCCGCTGAAGAGACCAGAGACCATCCTGGCTTTGAGATCTGCTCTCTGCCTCGCAGGCGTTTTTCCACCTGGCCCGGACTGTCTCCAGCTACAAAAGATGAGACTGCTGAACAGACCTTTGGTTGCGGAATTGTTTAGAGGGCATTGTTGGGTGCAGGCAGAGGCTGTTGCCATTATTAATATTAAGCTTTTTATCTTTAATGCAGATCTTATGTGGAAATTGTTTAATTTGGTTGTGTACTTTGGGCGTTTTATTTATTGTTCGTAACTGCTTTTGTTATGTTTGTATTTTTTCATGCTGTAAGCTGCCTTGGGCATGGTTTGAATTATAGAAAGGTGGCATACAAATAACACACACACACACACACCAAAATAACCCATGTACTACTGGATTTCTCTCAGATCCCTTTACACCATTCTTTTAAAGAAAGCTGCAAATGGCCAGAAGACCTAACATAATGACATTCAAATCTGCACAGGTCAGGTTTTCAGCTGTTTCCTACAATACCTAAAGGGATGCTGGTGGCGCTGTGGGTTAAACAACAGAGCCTAGGACTTGCCGATCAGAAGGTCAGCGGTTCGAATCCCCGTGACGGGGTGAGCTCCTGTTGCTCAGTCCCTGATCCTGCCAACCTAGCAGTTCGAAAGCATGTCAAAGTGCAAGTAGATAAATAGGTACCACTCCGGCGGGAAGGTAAACGGCGTTTCCGTGCGCTGCTCTGGCTTGCCAGAAGCGGCTTAGTCATGCTGGCCACATGACCTGGAAGCTGTACGCCAGCTCTCTCGGCCAGTAAAGTGAGATGAGCACCACAACCCCAGAGTCGGCCACAACTGGACCTAATAGTCAGGGGTCCCTTTACCTTTACAATACCTAAAGAGCCTAAAATTGCCAGGTGACTCCCTTGCCTTTCTCTCACAGCTGCTTCCCTACTGAAAGACCTGACCTTCAGCAACATTTTTTCAAAGACCTGCTTAACCATTCCCATATTTGCAAAGCAATCTCTCTCTTTTTTTAACAACCGGAATCAAAATATCACTTGGGGGGAGTTGTGGGGAAAATTGTACTGTCCATCATGGCTGATGTAAGAGGCTTCACCTTAGTGACATGATTCAGAAGGGATTCTGCCTTTAAAAAGATACAAGGAAGTTGGAATATAAAGGAACAGAGTGAATTCCGATTTCTTAAATTCTGCTTAAAAACTATCATCCCTCCCACATAATGCAGAGGTTCAACCTGGATGCCCACTTCCAACACCCAAAGGGTTTTGGGAAATGGACGTTTTGTTTCCAAATAAAGCTTTGCCTGGTGAGGTTTTAAATAAATCTGTCTTATGAGGTTATTGTCCTTATCAAATGTGAAGGCATTTACATTATATGGCAGGTACCATCAGCCTTTTAAAATTAAGCAATGTATTTATTTCATTGAAACTGAGTGTGAAAAACCTCAAAGTGGTTTACGAAAAGAGTAAAGCAAAATTAGGAAAAAATTAGCATGAAGACATTTTTTAAAAATGAAAACCAGCAATAAACTGAATATGCACCAGGATTCTAGGTTTCTGGGTAGGTTTGTCTAAAAGGATTTTTTTTTAAATAGCAGGTATCAAAAGAATAGAGGGAACTTGCCTGATGTCAGTAGGCAGGGGTTTCCGAAGTGTAGGTGCCACAACACTATAATATAGATTTCTTACCATGGGTCCTGGCAAACCAGAGAAACTACAGGGGGAGGGAAAGAGATTTCCAGAGGTGAATATGCTCTTGAACTGCATACCCATTGTATGGATACTGACAACAGGACAACAGAAATAAATTTTGTGTGCACTAAAGGTGTTCAAGAAACTGATACTGATGAATTGGAAGAATAGAGATACAATTCACTTTAATCAATGGTTTGGTGACATGACAACAATGTCTGTTCATACGTTGCCAGTTTATAGACACAAACTTTCTTTGGATAAACACAATTATATTTGGAATGAGTTTGCACAGAATACATTAGGTTATTGACAATTATATGTGTATTAGTACAATATAAAGGTAAAGGGACTCTTGACCATTAGGTCCAGTCGTGACCGACTCTGGGGTTGCGGCGCTCATCTTGATGTGCTTTCGAACTGCTAGGTTGGCAGGAATGCATTAATATACAGATGTGTATATTATTCTAATGGGACGCGGGTGGGGCTGTGGGTTAAACCACAGAGCCTAGGGCTTGCTGATCAGAAGGTCAGCAGTTCGGATCCGCGTGACGGGGTGAGCTCCCATTGCTTGGTCCCTGCTCCTGCTCCGGCGGGAAGATAAACGGCGTTTCCGTGTGCTGCTCTGGTTCGCCAGAAGCAGCTTTGTCATGCTGGCCACATGAGCAGCTGTCTGTGGACAAACGCTGGCTCCCTCGGCCTATAGAGTGAGATGAGCGCACAACCCCAGAGTCGGTCATGACTGGACCTAATGGTCAGGGGTACCATTACCTTTACTATATTAATGCATGGCAATGTAACAGTATTTTTTTTCTTTCTCACTTTCTTCTTCTTTCATTCCCTCCTTACTCTTTTTATAAATGAAATTCTCTTAATAAAAATGTAATAATAAAATAAAAATAAGCATCTAGTTGGTCACTGTGAGAACAGGATACTGGACTAGATGAGCCATTGGCCTGATTCAGGAAGTTTTGTTTTTCATGTTCTTAAAAGGATGCCCACAATAGCCACATTGCCAAATCTCTATGATGTCTACACACACAGTTAATTTACCATACACTATCTTAACAGAGATTAAAGGTTTGTTGGAGCCAATGAGGTGTAACCCTTCACACTCAGAGATGGAATTACTTTCAAGTAATCAATATTAATGTACTGGATGGAGGGAAATAGAAAGACAAGGAGGGAGGGAAGGAGAGGGAAGCCGGGAAGCAAATCTGACTCCAGCCTCGCTGATTTATCAGACCTAGCCACTTCCATGCAAATGCATCCGCTGAAAACTATTTACTAGGATGATTCGAGACAAAGCAGAACGTCAAGGGGGGAATTCCTGTCACCATGTTCTCCCCAAGTCAGGATTAATTTGACACTCCGCAGCCTGGAAACCAACAGACGTAAGAGATTCTCTCTCTAAATTGCTACCGTCTCGCATCATGTTGAAACCCCCAAAATATATTCAAACCTGCCCCTAAATGCAAATGGGAAAGAACAACGAAGCATAGCTCTTCCTTAGCAGAATTTGGTACCAAGGCAGATGAGACAATGGATACACACAGAGATGATGTGCTTCCCTGGTCTCTATTCCAGGTGTTCCCCCAATATCTAGCCACTTCTAAGACATTTCTAAGCTGCCACTCATGGATACAAACCCTTGACAGCTAACAAGATAACACAATGCAAAAATACAGCTGAACCAAAGCAGTTAAAATACTATCCATAATTTCCAAAGGTTGAATTTCTAAATATCTAGGAGTCCATCAAGCATACAGGAAATTTCTACCTTGTTTCCAGGGAATCCTTTTTTTCCAAATGGATTGGCACTCAGCAACCTGACTTTACTTTTATAAATAGGTATTTAAAATCCACTATACAGTAAATCACTGCTCTCTTCAAATAGGTCACCTCTGAAACTTCTTGCTATTCAGAGAAGTTGGGGCAGGGACAAACTGTCTCTTCACTGCAGAATTTGGTTAAGAGTTGCCCACTCAAATATTTGGTTTGGGAGCCAACATTTGCATTTCTCACCCCTCCATACTTTCACACACAAAACCCACCTTTCAATACTCATGTTGAGATTTCCAGACACTGGTTTTCTCCAATTGTCGTCTTGATTGACTGATTGCTCAACCCTTATTGTCCTCTTGATTGTTTGAAAGGCAGACACAATGAATGCTTGTCACTGCCGGCTGCTGGTTTTCTCCAGTTGGATGACTGCGGATTTCATTCAATTGCATATGAAAGGTTGTCACCTTCTTTCGAGCCGCTTTGTTGTTTTGGGCAGATGCAACTGTTGCTCAAAAATAAACCCAGGAATATAGGAGGTAAGACCAGTGATGAGCACCAGAGAATAAAGCTGCATTTCTATATCTGCTTACTTGGGAGTAAGACCGATTGAATTTGTGGTTCTGAGTAGACATGCATAGCATTGCACTAAAGGGGAAGTAATAAAGAAATAAGGGGCGCGGGTGGCACAGTGGTCTAAACCACAGAATCTAGGGCTTGCCGATCAGAAGGTCGGCGGTTTGAATCCCCGCAATGGGGTGAGCTCCCGTTGTTTTTTGTTTTTTTTTAAAGATATTTATTAGAGTTTTACAAAGACATGAATTTAAAAGATCATATAAAAAGAAAGAAATACAATAAAAGAAACATAGAAAAATACATAAAATAAGAAAAGGAAAATAAAACAAATCCATTTTTGTAACCCTAACTCGTTATCTTATTTCCTTGGCCTCCTCACACCTCCCCTATTTGTATTCCCATTTAAATAATCAAATCAGCAAATCCTTACCCTCTTTCGTTTATCTTAACTCTATATCTTAACATATTATAACTCTATATTTTCATCCATTTATCAATTCATTTTTGCATATTCTTATTAACTTTGTTGCTAATGCCACTTATTTTCAATCCAACATCATTTTAACATTCATTAATTTTACAGTATTTCTGAAGATAGTCTTTAAATTTCTTCCAGTCTTCTTCCACCAACTCTTCTCCCAGGTCACGGATTCTGCCAGTCATTTCCGCCAGTGAGCTCCCGTTGTTTGGTCCCAGCTCCTGCCAACCTAGAAGTTCGAAAGCACATCAAGTGCAAGTAGATAAATAGGTACCGCTCCAGCGGGAAGGTAAACTGTGTTTCCATGCTCTGGTTTCGCCAGAAGCGGCTTAGTCATGCTGGCCACATGAGCTGTCTGCGGACAAACACCGGCTCCCTCGGCCTATAGAGCGAGATGAGCGCGCAACCTCAGAGTCGTCCGCGACTGGACATAACTGTCAGGCGTACCTTTACCTTTAATGGTATAGGAGTCATCTCATTGGAGAATATCTCATTGCAAGCTGCTTTTGGATTATCAAGTGTTAAGGAGGGCATATTGAAACTTTTTGGTGAAAGCAATGGCTTTCATTATCTGGGGGTTCAAAATCAACAACAATTTGGCTAAACAGATGACATAGCTATAGCATTTATAGCATTGTTGTGCAATGATGACAGACTGAATGAGTTCCAAGATCTTTGCAAGAACCGCTCTTGTTATCTAGCATATTTAGCAACATCTCTGGTTAGAAGGTTAATTGGGAAACATCTGATATCTTAGCATTAAATATGAACAGACAGGTGAAGATCAAGTGGGGAAATCTTGGAAATCTCAGGTTATTAATCGTGCAAGAATATGTCTGACTTGTCTTCCAAATACCTGTAGTGGTGGATGAACTTCCTCCTGCACTTCAGAATGGGATTAGGTAAAATTATTTATCCCCACACCAAAGGAAAACCATCCCTTTTATTCTGAGGCCATTATGAAGCTCATTCCTGTCATAGACCACATGATATTGCAGGAGTGCCACAAAAACCAATCACAAACACCACACCACCCTGAAACAAGAACTCATATTGAGGTTGCAATGGACATGCATCTTGTACAATGGTGAGGACTTGCAATGGGACCTCCGTTGTGTCCCAGAATGCTGCAAAGCAGTATATTGTTTCATACCCGGGGAGTCCTCCCCATGATCCCTCATCTCTGTCGCTTGCCCTCTCCCTGCCACTAAACCCTTCCTTGCCCACCTGCTCTTCCCCTCCCCATCTTCAGCCTCCTGCTCATGAGATGTTGTGTCTCCAGATGCCGCGAGCCCTAGAAGAGAAGAAGAAGAGTTTGGATTTGATATCCCGCTTTATCACTACCCGAAGGAGTCTCAAAGTGGCTAACATTCTCCTTTCCCTTCCTCCCCCACAACAAACACTCTGAGGTGAGTGGGGCTGAGAGACTTCAAAGAAGTGTGACTAGCCCAAGGTCACCCAGCAGCTGCATGTGGAGGAGCGGAGATGCAAACCCGGTTCACCAGATTACGAGTCTACTGCTCTTAACCACTATACCACACCCTCCCTGGGCTCTAGAGCGGCCCTGGGAAGATTGCCCCAGCCCTCGCCAAGTCAGTAGATGCAGCATGGCCTGGAGTGACTTCTGGGAAAATCGGGGCATCCTGGATCGAGTTCAGGAGCCAGGGCAGCTTCTGTAAATTTGGGATGTCCCAATTAAATCAGGACACTTGAGGGGTCTGTTGTTGACCAGGATTCTTGGGAAATCAGCCTGTAGAGGGTGCTGGGGGGCAAAGTGAGAAGTCTTTTGGGCTGGATTTAGTCCATAGGCTGGAGATTCCCATCTCTACCTTTATTCATGTGAGATAAACCGATGCTACATTCCCCAGGTACCCAGGACACTGCTGGGTTAATGTAACAGAGCAACACTGAAGACTTGTCAAGTATCTTCCTCTTCCCCTCTTCCAGGTAGATGCTGTCAGGAGTTCAGCCTACATTCGAGTAGGACTCTGGCAGAGACACATGCCCGACTGGCATGTTCTCTCCCTCCTGGTCAATCGTTTGGGAGCTTCAAAAGCTTTCTTCTGCCTGAACATCACAGCTACCGATGCCAACCGACACTGGCACACTTAGGGCTTCGCAGAGTTTGCACAGTTTGCGTAATGGACCTCAGCAACTCAGCATTTGGGCTAATCTACTTTATTTACATATAAACATACACGGAGCACTGCAACATGGCTCCCTCTCTCTCTGGCATCAGACAGCAAGGAGAAAGACAAAGGACAATAGTACCACTTCATGGAACACAGTAACAGAAACATCCTGTCTCCATCACTTCCCACTCTGTGGAGTCAAAACATATACCACCATGTGAAAGACAACAATCCCATGACTGCAGTCATGGAGCAGGAATTCTAGCAGATGTGTGTAGGAAAGCCAGGAAGGTGGGGATGTTAGCAGCAGGGAGTCCTGGTAATATTCTGAATTGGTCCCTAACTTCCAAGGAGTTTGAACCAAATTCAGAATGGCATACGGTGCTTTTAAACCAGGAGGGCATGCTTACAACTACCCCCTTCTCTTCAAATTTCAAATATACCTTTGTTGTTTGCTGTGACTCTTCCAACATATACTGCTAATGCCAAACTGAGAACGTAACAGCAGCATCTCAACACATTTCTCTGGACTAGTGCCACAGCCCTGTCAGAGTTCTGTTGCTGAGCAAACAGGGGCTAAGAATCGCCAAGGAACACTTACCTGAGAGCAAGCTCCACATCCGAAGGCAGGGAATCCAGATGATCACAGAGCAAAAGAGCCAGATGGAGAGCGGCAAGTTAGGACTGGGAACCACAGGCATTGTTTCCAGCATCTGACTGCTGCTGAGAGCTCTGTTTAAAAAACCAGACTCAGCTGGTTCTCATCAGTGTCTTCTTCTGTCCCTCAAGGCTGATCATCTGCAGGTGGAGTCCTTCTGCCTTCTCCCCCTTCAGGCAGCTGTTCAGCAGGTGAAGCTGACTCCTGGCCCATGACAGCTAGGAAAAGGGGGGCATTTAGCAAAATATGATAAGAAATGGAGACTTAGCACTCCCCAGTGTCTTAATATATGCATATTGCAAAGGAGTGACTTAGCTACTTAGAATTGCAACACTGTAGCTGTGATCATAAACACCCCTACAAAGAATAAGCCCCAGTGGGAATGTCTTCAGCATTATTATGGGATGGGGGACTTGTCCTGCTCTGCCACAGCGGACATCTCCCTTATCTGGCAGTAGATGGGGTGGGGCTGCTGCCTGAGGCAGCTGCTTCACCCCGCCTTATGGGTGGGCCGGAACTGTATACAATACGAGGTGTGTGTTCATACACCCTGACTTGAGGTTTTTTAAAAATAAAATAAAATAAAATAAAATAAAATAAAATAAAATAAAATAAAATAAAATAAAATAAAATAAAATAAAATAAAATAAAATAAAATGAGTGGCATAGTGGAAAAAATCCCTCTGCTGTGTTTTAATCACCATCAACAGATGCACAGGGAGACATCTCAACACATATTCTTGAATGTCATTTTCTTCCATGCTCATCAAGGAAGCTAACATGTTTATAGGGCACTGCTAAGGTGACCGCTAATCCCATTATCGTTCCTGCTGTCCTCACAAACCTGCTTGCTAAAAAACTCTGATAATTGAGATAATCCCCTTAACAGCAGCTTTGAAGAAGCAGTGATTAGCTCACTTGCTAAACCAGATGTACACAGCCTACAGCAATATACAAAGAGTTAGGTGAAGAAACAGTTGCCTCTTCCACATACTTCAGATCAGGTATGAAGAGCACCTGGCCTTCTAGTTGTTGCTGAACTTTGACTCCCATCACCCCTGGCCACTGGCCACGCTTGCTGGGTTGATGGGAGTTGCAGTCCAATGACATCTGGAAAGCCAAAAGTTCACTACACCTGTGTTAGATCATCTCTCGACTTCTACCTTGGGCATATATTCCTGTGGCCTTCACTTGTACTGCTCTACCATTCTTGGCCATCCAAAGTTCTCCTGATCACTTGAATGACTTCACCTATTAGCCACTCTTCCTTTCTTATGCATGGTCCATCCTAGAACATCGTTCAAAATCCACAACCCACCTTTTTTCCATGAAGCTTTTGGCTGAACTTCTTAGGGTGCTTCTGGACAAATGTCTATTATGGGATGCATGTTCCTCATGCATGTAAGCTTCTTGCAGCATGCAGATGGCATTGTGGTCATCAAAATGCCCTGTGCCCCCTTGTCAGTAAACTCCTCCTAGACCAGGGTGACAAGGGAGGTGTCTCCCTCTGGAAAGAGAGCTACTCCCAGTATCTGTCAGCGTGAAGGCAGACATGTCAAGGAGTGACTATGCCAAGCCAGGAAAGCCTGGATAGCAAAGGGGAGGCAGAGAGAGGGGTCGAACTAGCAGCTCCCATCATGGGGATGGATGAGGCAAGAGAACAAGCTGAGAAAGCCTGCCCCAAAAAATCATCAATGGCAGATTTCCCCCACTCGTGGCATATCCTGCTGGATCCCTCCTTGGGGTCCTTAACCCTCCATCTGCATTGTCCTGACACAGCCAGTTCATGGCATGCATCCCTAAGCCCACACCCAGCATATGTGGCTTGCACGTATTCAATCTGGCCAGGGCAAAAACAGGACAACACAGAGGCCAGGAGGAACTGCCTCAGCTGCCTCCTCACAATCATTATAATTGTAATATAAGAATAGTAACAGATGGGGCCAGGCATCTTTGAAACAGCACATATTAAGCCTATTGGTAGACTTTGGTCCACCCACACTCAGTGCCACAAGGCTATTTTCCAATAGTAATAGATACTGGATATGATTCAAATATTGTGAATTTGATTGCCCTGTGTTACAAGGAGAAGCTGGTGTTGAATGGAAAGAGGCTGCAGTTGTGTTGCCCTTAACTTGCAGAAATGTGGGTGGAAAGCAAACAAGTCTAGCACAGAAGGTCTTTCACTCAGGAAAACATGAGCATAAATGGCCCCACAGTGTACGCAACTACAGATTGCGGAACTCCCTTCAGGCATTTTGCAAGTCCAGCTGAAAAGCGGGTGTTGATTTCTGTTGTTATTACCTCTGTTCTTTGGTTCTCTCAAAAACCCTCCAATATTTTGGCCCAGAAGAAACTGGCACAGCAGCCTCCACACTTTGTTCCAAGTGCAGTTGAGCCCATACCGCAAGCTATGCTTATTGTCAAATGGGGGGGGGTGTCATTGCAGCACAGCCATTGTTACGGTCTGGTTCATGGGCGATCAAAGTCCCGGCTGGGGACGTCGGGACCAAGGGCAAGATGGCAGGGTGGAGCAGGAATGGGAGTCCCAGTGGCGTAGCGTGGGTTGTCAGCACCCGGGGCAAGGCAAGTAATTTGCGCCCCCTAACCCGTGGATTTACGCCCCCTAACCCGTGGATTTGCGCCCCCTAACCCATGGATTTGCCCTAACCCCAGATGTTGCGCCCGGTGCGGCCCGCCCCCCCTGCACCCCCCACGCTACGCCACTGGGGAGTCCAGAAGCCAGGAGTCAGAAAGCCAAGAGTCTGAGGGTCAGAGAGCCGGGAGTCAAGAAGCCAAGGGTCGGAGGGTCAGGAAGCAAGGAGTCACAAAGTCAAGGGTCCCAGGATCAAGAAGCAAGGAGTCACGAAGTCAAGGGTCCCAGGATCAAGAAGCAAGGAGTCACGAAGTCAGGGGTCTGAGGATCAAGAAGCAAGGAGTCAAATACAGCAAGGCTGGGAACGTGTTGCTGTGGCAAAGAGCCGAAGGGAAAATGCTGACCTTATATCCCTTCCCAGCTCTAGCCACAAGGTGCAGTGAGTTACCAATCGGCCTCACCTGTGTGGCCATGCCTTGCCTCTTCAGAACAAACTTAGGAAGGCCCCAGTCCTGCAGAGTCCTATTGGTCACAGGGCCTGGCTCCTGCACACACACCTGACAGCCATGAACCGAAGGCAACGTCTGGAGCCGCAAGCTACTTGACAAACGTTTGCCCTCCAGCTCTCCCCCACAGCAGAGTTGACTTCTTCCATCTGGAAAACTTACACAGTGCTGCCACAGACAGGAACCACAGCACGGGATTTTCTGCCATGAGTCATAGAATCATAGAATTGTAGAGTTGGATGGGACTCCAACCCCTTGTGATGCAGGAATCTCAACTAAAGTATCCATGACAGATGGCCACCCAACCTCTGCTTGGAAACCTTCAAGGAAGGGGAGTCCATGACCTCTTGAGGGAGTCTGTTCTCCTGATCTGGAGGGTAGGAATTGAATCAGTGGGTCCAAGTTACAAAAAAGGAGATTGCAACGGAACATCAGGAAGAACTTTCTGACAGTAAGAGATGTTTGACAGTGGAACAGACTCCCCCAGCAGGTTGTGGACCAGAGGAGCTCATCAGGAGCTCATCCTACTCTCGAGTAGGACCCTGGCAGACACACATGCCCAACTGGCATGTTCCCTCCCTCCTGGTCGATCCTTCGGGAGCTTCAAAAGCTCTCTTCAGCCCGAACAGCACAGCGACCGATGCCAACAGACACCGGCACACTTAGGGATCTGCAGAGTCTTCGCAGCTTGCGTAACAGACCTCAGCAACTCAGCATTTTGGCTACTCTCCTTTATTTACATATAAACACACATGGAGCACTGCAACATGGCTCCCTCTCTCTCTAGCATCAGACAGCAAAGAGAAAAAGAACAAAGGACAATAGTCCCACTTCACGGAACACAGGAGCACAAACATCCTGTCTCCGCCACTTCCCACTCTGTGGAGTCCAAACATATCATGTTATAGACAAAAAATCCCATGACTGCAATTGTGGAGCACAAATTCTAACAGTTCTGTCTTGTGCCCAAGATTGAGGAGGCCTTTGCACATGTTCCGTGCGTGATGTCATGCGTGTGTGACATCGCATTGTTGGGAGGAGGCCAAGCACAGAGCCCACCCCATCTCGGCTTTCTCTCTTGTGATCAGGAGGAACCAACCACTGAACTGTGGCATGCTTGGCTGTGCGCTTGGCCTCCTCCATGCCCTCATCATGGAGGGGGCAACAGACACCTCCAGCCTTAGGAGTTGGGACAGTTGCTAGACACCCTGGATCTTACAGTGCGAAGAAGAAGCAGAAGCAGGAGAACGAAAGGTCGCTGGACTGGATCGAAACAGCCCAGTGGCGTAGGGTGGGTTGTCAGCACCCGGGGCAAGGCAAGTAATTTGCGCCCCCTAACCCGTGGATTTGCGCCCCCTAACCCATGGATTTGCCCTAACCCCAGATGTTGTGCCCGGTGCGGCCGGCCCCCCCTGCACCCCCCACGCTACGCCACTGAAACAGCCACAAACAAGCACACCCAAAGCGAAATGTTTATTCCATTATTATTACTATCATGATTTAGAGGGGGCTGCCTCAAAAGCACTGCTTTTGAAGCTAGTGTCCAGCGGAGAGACTACCCACAGAGTTCTGTTCTGCATTATCGGCAGATGAGATCAAGTTTGGACTCCAACTTCCCTTTAGCCGGAGATAACAGTTAGCCGAATGGAATGGCAACATTGCAGGCTATTGCAAGCCCAGTGCTGCGTGACGCCATGATCAGAGGAGTCTTCAACTGGCATTTCTGCCCTGTGCCCTCGCCCCAGCTCCTCATGTCCCCCTTGTTTGCTGGCTGCATTATTCCATCTCTGTATCTTATCATTCCACACTCCTGCTCGCCCGCTGAATTATTAATATTGTTTTTATGCTAAATGTCTTTGCTTCACACATAATTTGACCTTACTTACTGTGCAGTTAACTGTGCCGGCCCCTCAAGACATATTACTCATGCAGTTCTTTGCACAGCACACTTCTTTGTGCGGCTCGGCTTAGCAGACTCACCAGGTTCTTTGAGCGGAGTCGTATGCATGCTTTGTGATTAGTCGGATGGAATGATTGCCTCCTCGTTCATTAGGCCATCGGAAATTAAAAAGGAAATGCAAAAGGAGCATGAATGATAATGCACTAAGTTGGTGGGCTCGGGAGAATGTCACCTGAATCTGTTTTCTTGCTCCTCCTCAACTCGAGCTGATCCTGATGCAATTCCAAAGCAGAATTGAGTTTTTGGAGGGGAGGGGGGGAATTGCTTAAGTTTAACAGGATGCATGGGTAAAATGCTGCACTGGGGCTGAATATCTGCATGGATTCCTTTGGATATATCACCAGGGCTATTCATGTGTTTTGCTGTACACATGTATTTCATTAACCTGTTGCATTTATGTGGCACCTTTTTCTCCAAGGAGTTCAAGGTGGTTCCCCCCTCATTTAATCCCCATGATGGCCCTGTGAGCAGTGGCAGACCTTGGTAATACGGTACCCTGTGCAAAGCCAAAAGTTGATGCCTCCCCCAGCTCAAAGCTGCCTTCCCAAAGCTAGGTAAGGGAGGCACAGTCAGGCTTCGGGGAATCAGCTTCCTCCCCTGTGGCCGTAAATGAGCAGATCAAACTGTCTTTTAGTAAACACAGCGAAGGGCCAAAGAAAGCATCTAACCAGAATTGCAGTGCTTCCAATTAAGGTCACTCCCCCCTCCGTCCCTATTAATCCTCATCACTCCTACATTTTGTAATCTGAGTTTGTAGTCTCTGTGCTTTCTGTTCTGATAGTATATCTGAAGGATATCTCCAGTATATCTGAAGGAGCATCTCCACCCCCATCATTCTGCCCGGACACTAAGGTCCAGCGCCAAAGGCATTCTGGCGGTTTACTCGCTGCGAGAAGCCAAGTTACAGGGAACCAGGCAGAGGGCCTTCTCGGTAGTGGTGCCCGCCCTGTGGAACGCCCTCCCATCAGATGTCAAAGAGAACAACAACTACCTGACATTTAGAAGACATCTGAAGGCAGCCCTGTTTAGGGAAGCTTTTAATGTTTGATGTATTACTGTATTTAAATATTTGGTTGGAAGCCACCCAGAGTGGCTGGGGAAGCCCAGCCAGATGGGCTGGGTATAAATAAATTATTATTTTTTTATTATATTATTATATTATTATTGTTGTTGTTGTTATGACACTTTTTGAGCTCTCCGAGACTTTGGGGGAAGAGGGGTGGATACTATCCAGAGACACTGAATCTGTTAACCCTCTCTCTTCCAGTGTTTCTTCTGCTAGCTGTTCCCCATCCAGTATTTCCCAGCTTCTGCCTTCTGAACTATGCCCCTCTGCAAACCACTGTTCCAAATCTATACTGTCCTCCTACTCCTGGGAAGATTCAGGATCAGGAGGAGGGGTGGTTCCCACCATTCATCTTCAGTGCAGCCCTCCTCAGTACAGTCCCTGACAGGCGCTGGGCTTTGGGAAGGAGGTGCAAGGCTCTGGCGGGGTCCTCCCTCACCACCTCCTTCCCAAAGCTGGACAAGTGGTGACTAAGCTTTGGGAAGGAGGCAAGGGGACTCCGGGACCCTGTCAGAGCCCTCACACCACCTTCCCAAATCCAGCACTTACTAGACTTTGGGAAGAAAGGGGAAGGCGCCCCCTTGGCCCTTGCAGCCGGGGGGGGGGGGAAGCAGTCGCTCTGCCCTGAATCTGCCACTGCTCTGAGGTAGGTGAGACCAAGAGGCAGTGACTGGGCCCAAGGTGACCAACATATCCTCCAACATGATGCTGGGTTTCAGACACAGAGGCTTTCTCAGCACAACCTGGAGAGGTCAGAGATTGAACCTGGAACCTTCTGCACCCAAAGCATATGCTCTACTACTGACCTACAGCTCTTTCCAAGACAAACCAAAGTGTTCAGCAGTGCATTTGATGGTAATGGGGGGGGGTGTTTCTTAGTTGCAAGCTGGGAACCCTGTCAGACTTGTTTTGTTTAAACAACCACCACCACCACCACCCACAGGCACTAATAGAAATTCCTAATACCTGTGGGTTTTTTCCTATTAGGAAGAACAGGTACTGACATACAGTACCAAAGGAGCAGAAAATACTTTTTATGTATGGAACAATAGCCATCCGGATGTTATTAGCCCAGAGCTGGCAAGAAGATAAAGTCCCTGCCAGAGAAAAATGGTAAACCAAGCTGATGGGCTATGCTGAGATGGCAAAGCTGACTGGAAAACTTGGAAACCAAGAAGATTAAAACTTTATAAAAGAAGGAAAATTTTTTTAAAGTTACCTAGGAGACCACTGTAAGCAGACTAAAACAAGCAGGATTTTGAATCATTTGTAGTGTAAAGAATATTATGGCAAATATGATCTGATATAAAAATTGGAGTACATATGAATATGCAGTTGCAGATTCTTAAAATAAGACTCCATGGAGGAAATAGGGGGAAGTCTCAGAGAATCTCTTTATAAAGATATGTTTCTACTAATTGGTGTTTATTGGTATTTGGTATTTGTAAAACCAATAAAAACCATTTACAAAAAAGCAAAACAAAACCACAAGCGGCTTGCTAGTTTGGGAGGGTGCATAGCTCAATGGCTGAGAACGTGTGTCGCATGCGGAAGGACCCAGGTTTCATCCTTGGCATCTTACAGCCAGGAAGGGGTAGCATCTTTGGTGGGGGACACATCGTGCTCCTTCTGGGGCATTTTGTCCACCTTTGGTCCGCACCCTGTGCTTGGCTCTCACCAGTGGCTCCTAGAAGCTCTAAGCATGTAGCAGCAGCCACACCCTGGGAAATGGCTTCAACTGGCTGGCAAAACCAGGTGAGGGTAGCTGATGGATCTCAAACCCTCCATGAGTTAGGGACTCTTCCCCTGCATGTGAAGACGGACTCTGGTGGAATGAGCAGATGAGACCAATAGTGGGCCCAGCAGTCAAGAAGGTGGTTTCTGTACTTGATGTAGAGAGAAACGAGGAGCAGATGGGGTTCATCAGCCTGGGAAGAGAGCCCATCTTGGAGAAGGGAAGTTCTTTTCCTAAACCTTGCAGGATACCTTTGGGGAAACAAAAGACTAAAGAGTAAACCCTACACAAAGTCCCGAAGAAGTAGAGTCCAGAAGAAGAAGAAGAAGAAGAAGAAGGAGAAGGAGAAGAAGGAGGAGGAGGAGAAGAAGAAGAGTTTCAATTTGATATTCCACTTTATCACTACCCAAAGGAGTCTCAAAGCGGCTAACCTTTCCCTTCCTCCCCCACAACAAACACTCTGTGAGGTGAGTGGGGCTGAGAGACTTCAAAGAAGTGTGATTGGCCCAAGGTCACCCAGCAGCTGCATGCGGAGGAGCGGGGAAGCGAACCCGGTTCCCCAGATTACGAGTCTACTGCTCTTAACCACTACACCACACTGGCTCACTACACTACACCACAGTTGCCTCCTCTCCTTCTAGCAACTCTTGCAGCTAAGCTGGTGCCAAAGCTATTGCTTTGCTTTCCTTTGGACCACATCGGTGAGGCTGAGAGGTGGGGTCTTGTCATCTAGGCAGCCCTGGATCTCCATTCACATTCCTAGGCTTGCACCATCAGGAGGTCACTTCAGTGCTGCTAACAAAGCAGTTTGACTTCACCCCTGGAGGCATGCTTCATTGTCTCTCAAGACAGATGGGTGCTAACTACGGTACACAGACAGGAAGTGGCTCTCCAGGATTTCAGACCAGCAGCCTTTCACACCACAACCTGCAGATGCCAAAGACTGAACCTGGAACCTTCTGCACGCAAAAGAAGATGCTCTGTCCCTGAGCTATGTCCCTTCTCCTATCAAAAATATTTCGTATAGCTGGTGAGGAGGAAGAGTCAATCAAAGTGGACAGGCCTGGGCTTGATGAACCAATGGCTTGACCCAAGGAGGCTACCAGAAATATGTACAGTGGAACCTTGATTCTCAGACGGCTTAGTTGTCAAACAAATCAGCTCCCGAACGCCAAAAACCCGGAACTAAGTGTTCTGGTTTTCTAACTTTTTCAGAAGCAGCTTCTGCTTGAGTGCAAGAAGCTCCTGCAGCCAATTGGAAGCTGTGCCTTGGTTTTCGAACCATTTCAGGAGTTGAACAGACTTCTGGAATGGATTAAGTTCAAGAACCAAGGTTCCACTGTATCAGACAAAGTTTGCAGAATCCCACCCATGCAGTCTGGCTGGCTGGCACAGAATAAAATGAAATCTCAGGACCCATCATCAACTTCAGACACTCCTTAGTTAGGGGAGAGAGAAAAAACTCATATTACAACCTTTCTGGCTGGCCAGTTTTCTAAAGCAATCAGGATTTGTTTAAACTATGTTATCTAGTCCCAACACTCATTTTACACAGCTTTTTCATGAAGGCTGCATGCGGTGCCCTTATCAGAATGGAATTCATTGCAGGGAATATAATAGACTTTATCCTAATGGCCACCTTTAGTGAAGTTTTGAATGTCTTAAATCTCAGCAAATTAAATCCCCCCCACAACACACGCCCCACTCCAAAATCTCAGTCAACAAAGAGAGCTAAACATAAGGGAAGTGATTATCATCACAAGCTGAAAAATGCTCTCTTATTGAAACAAACAGAGGGAATATATTCAGCTCAATTAATTTTTAAATATCAGCTCTCTGTCAGCTGAGCACCAAGTTAAGGATGCTGGAATGTTGCTCCCCTCCAACCTTTCCCCAAAATGTCAGGTAGATTGCGTGTGTTTACGTGCGTGTGTTGCAGTGTTTATAAAAATTAAAAGATGTATTAAAACACAACCACCGTCTGCATTCAGCAAAAACAATTCCCTCTATCAGAACGTGTTGAAAAACCCAAAGTAGTGTTTACCTTTTATTGCAACATTCTTTGGGGAGAATGTGGGGGCAGTTAGCAGGTTGGCTCCGAACTTGCCCTTCTTTGAATAGGGGTGGAGATTTTGATCAATGTCCCCTACCCCAAACCACCTCCCACACTACTCCAGATGCTTCCTCAACCCGCTAGAGTAGTGATGGCCAAACTTGGCTCTCCAGCTGTTTTGGGACTACAGTTCCCATCATCCCTGACCTCTGGTCCTGTTAGATAGGAATGATGGGAGTTGTAGTCCCAAAACAGCTGGAGGGCCAAGTTTAGCCATCACTGCTCTAGAGAATATTTCTGGGAGGTACAAAGGGCTGCTTGTGGAAGGCTGGATTACCAAAATTGCCTCCTCCTTTCCATGGGTGTGTTTCATGGTGTTGTATCTCTGAGTCTCATTGCCAAGCAAGCAGGGGCTGGGGTCTCCAAGGAACTCTTACCCGAGAGCAGAATCCATATACAGTCCAAAGGTCAGGGAATCTAAATGGTCACAGAGCCAAGGGTTCAGATGGAACGCAGGAAACACCAAGGGTCAGAAACTACACGCATTGTTTCCAGCATCTGACTGCTGCTGAGAGCTCTGTTTAAGAAGGCTGAAGCCAGCTGGTTCTCCTCAGTGCCTTCTCCTCTGTGCAGGCTGATCAGCTGCAGGTGGAGTCCTTCCGCCTCCTCTACCTTCTGCCTGCTGTTCAGCAGGCAAATCTGACTCCAGAGCCACCCCATAGAACAGTGGTGGCCAAACTTGGCCCTCCAGCTGTTTTGGACTACAACTCCCATCATCCCTAGCTAACAGGTCAGCACCAACACTTTGAATTGTGCTCAGAAACGTACTGTAACCCAAGCTGCTTTGGGCTTTAAACACCTGAGTAAACACCATGAATCCCTCCCCTCTCTCTATCTGATCCCAAACAACAGCACCTCCCAGAGAAAGGAGATGAGGTATGTCCAGGTTACTGATCCTTCTCTACTCCACTTACTTGTCCAGATAAAGTCAGGTGAAAAGACAGCAACAGCAAACAGGAAGGACATCCACAGAATCGAACTCCATCAGCAGCCCACTGTGGGGGCCCCATTGGGATGCAGACCTTGGCAATTCCCCCCAATGCCAACCACTGGTACTGGCCCCTGGGTTTGACTCTGCAAAAGGCACCTTCAAATGTTCAAGTGCAGCCAAGGAGAAGTTAGTGCGATGTTTGGTTATGTAGGAGTGTCAAACAAATAGGAAACACTCGTTTAGTGCTTGCATTGGTATTCCGGACATAAGAGAATGACGGAGGGTTGGCCATTGGGGGAGAATTTTTCATTCTATAAATAAATGTTCCAGTTACCCACCAAGAGAGAGAGAGAGAGAGAGAGAGAGAGAGAGAGAGAGAGAGAGAGAGAGAGAGAGAGAGATCAACATGTGCTGAATGAAGTATGATTTAAACTGTGGCTTGATATTAATCACTGACCTGTCCCCACCATCAACACCGTCACCAACCCAAATTCAGGATGAACCCCATTCCTAGATCTCTCCCCCTCTCCCGTAATACTAACAGCATGAAAGTCACATTACAAGTGAAATATTAACAATCCTCCTGACACCAAAACAGCTCAGCTCAAGAGAGGGGAGCCAAGAAATCCAATTTTAATTTCCCCAGTTCCTAATGTGTCATGCGACTCTTGGTCAAATCAATGGTTCAGCAAAGTGGGCCTTCTGCCCCACATTAAACTAAGGAAGATTCAAAGCAGTCCCTTTAATCTAAGAAATAAAATAAAAAAGTAGAAGAAACCCATTTACTTGATTTAACTGAGAAGCCGCAAGCCTGTCAGTACGCAGGGAGACAAGAGTGGTTATGATTTAGTAATTCCCCTTTGAAATATCGTTGGAGAGGAAGCATAAATCTTTTTTCTTTCCCCCCCAAGTAACATTGTCTAAAATGGAGATTGATAGGCTTGGGGGAGAGAGAAGTAGACCTGTCATGTCTAAAAAGCATTTTGATGGCTGATGGAGGGTGAGGTTGATTTGGGGAGGGGGGGGGGGGAGAATGTAGATGGAAATTAATAAATAAAATTTCCAGCTCAAAAACGGTCCAGAGGGGGCTCAGATTGTTTGTGGGTTGTGGCAGGGGGTTCTTTCTTCCTTGTGGAAAAAAGAAACTTGCACAGTTTTAAGAAAAGTTCTTTAAGACTCCGAAGCTGAAGACTGAGATATATATATTTATTCCAATAGAATAAAAGTTGGAGTGATGAGAGGTTGCTTTTTAAATGCCTGTGTAGCAGGCATGTATTTCTCTTGTCCCACTTTTGTGTATGGAAGCCCTATGTACAAACCTGCTGGGCCAGAAAAAAATGGTCAGCATCACCGGGTATCTGCTGAGGACCATGCCCCACTGAGTGGCACTGTGCCAATCCCTGGAGCTAGCTATCTTGGCATCCTTTATTCTAGCTGATGGGTACTGGGTTTGTTAACAGTGTAGGTGAGGAGTGTTAGTTTCTGTTTTGCCACTGTGCAGCTGCTTGGAGTCACAGGACTCTGTTTACATTTCAGAGACATTCCAGGCTGTTGGAAGTCTCACGGGAGACAAGAGACGGATGTGACGTTACTGGTTTCCTGTTCCTTTGTTCCTTTGTTTCAGTTGCTCTCTGTTTTCATAGAGAGAGGATGTATTTTTCTTGGCTGTCTGCGTAGCGAGAAATAAAACCTTTTAGCCATGTAGCCATAAATCTTATCACTTCCGCATGCTGCTTTGATTCTCTGCTGGATGGGAATGTGCCTGACGCCTCATCAAAGGCTCAGGTCGTTAATCACATTGGGAGGCGATTCCGGAAGATGAGCTTTATCAGCTTGGCTGAGCAGAGATCCCGACAAGGAGGGGGGCGGAGTGCCTTGAGCTTGCCCCCTCTCAACTAAGAAGCTAGGATGGTGTTGACCAAAGCTTGGCCTTCTCAGTGGTGGCACCCTAACTGCAACAGATTGGAAGTGACTAACCTATGGGCCTCCCAATGTTGTTTGGCTGCAACTTGCATCATTCCTGACCATTCATTGACCATACCAGCTCAGGTTGATGAGAGTTTTAACTGAGCAACATCTGGAAAGCCCCAGATCAGGCATAGGCAAACTCGGCCTTCCAGTTGTTTTGGGACTACAACTCCCATCAACCCTAGCTAACAGGACCAGTGGTGAGGGAGGATGAGAATCGTAGTCTCAAAACATCTGGAGGGCCAAGCTTGCCTATGCCTGCCTCAGATGAATCACCATTGCAGCAGATCCTTCTCGGGGGCACTCATTTTTAGACTATTAGCCGAAGACGATTTGATACTCATGAGTTTTTAATGGATGATTTCAGTGCTGTGCTCACTAGTTCTGACTATCCATCTATGGCTGTTCATTCTTTTATGACCAGCTTCCTTTAAAAAATATTTTTTAAAAACCTGCTTCCTGGTTTTTGTTCTTTATTTTACATTTTAATTGGCTATTTCAATTTTGCTGTTAGCTGCTCTGGGAGTGTATATGCTTTCATACTGAGAAGCAGGCTAGAAATATTTTAAGTAAGGGAAAATAAGTGTGAGCATCACATATAATTATGTCTCCATCATATCACATTTAATTTATTTCCCACCTTTCTGCCGTGTTGCTCAAGATGGTATACATTGGGTTTATTTTACTTAATCCTCATGGCAACCCTGCTGAGAGACGGGAACAGGGCACTCTGTTAAACTGACAGCTGAAGAGCAATTAGAAACCATGTCTCTCCCACTTATGTCTAACACTCTAACCACTGCACTCTACTGCCTTTCAAGCAGCAGTGTCTGCAAAGTGCAAGAAGGTTTATCGTTTTCTTTTCAAAAGCATCACCTCCCAAATAGGATGATGGTGATGGTGACGATTTATTCGACTTGTGATAGTTCCTTGCTTCCGAAAGGTCTCCAAGCAAATCACAACATATTTAAAAACATAAATACGTTATACCATTAAAAGAATCCATAGAAACATCTACCATTTATTTGGATATATAGCTATAGCTATACACCCTCCAAGTGTCTCTATTTTCCAGGGGTGTCCCTGATTTAAAGATGCTGTCCCGGTTTCTGATTTGAGTCCGAATTGTCCCACTTTTCCTTAGGATGTCCCTGTTTTCATTGGAGAAATGTTGGAGGGTATGGAGTTATCTGATCCCTGAGACATCTGAAAGCAATCCTGTATAGCGAAGTGTTTTTTTATGTTTTTTAAAAAAGTTTTTATATATGTTAGAAGCTGCCCAGAGTGGCCGGGTCAACCCAGTATGATGTGTGGGGTATAAATAGTAAAATTATCATTATGGAATGGGGCGTCCCTATTTTCATTGGAGAAATGTTGGAGGGGATGTAACTATAGAGATAGAGATAGAGACTTCCCCATAACATCACAAGAAGCTTTGGCCACATGCTAGTAACCAAACACCACCATACAAATCTATCAAAAGTATAGAAGAAAATGTAACTGTTTCCCTGCTACTGAAAGAGGTCAGTGAAGGTGCCAGGTGGGTCTTACTGGGGAGAGCATTCCATAGATGGAGAACCCCAATTGAAAAGGCTCTCTCCCTTGTTACAACCCTCCGAGGGTCTGGAAAAGGACCTTAGCAGAAGATCTAAGGGTAGGCTCATATCTTATCATATCAGATGCCCGTGGGATAGCTCAGTCAATACAGCACATGGGTAGGCAAACTAAGGCCCAGGGGCCAGATCCAGCCCAATCGCCTTCTAAATCCAGCCCGCGGACGGTCCAGGAATCAGTGTGTTTTTACATGAGTGAAATGTGTCCTTTTATTTAAAATGCATCTCTGGGTTATTTGTGGGGCATAGGAAGTTCTTTCACCACCCCCCAATATAGTCAGGCCCCCCACAAGGTCTGAGGGGCAGTGGACCAGCCCTCTGCAGAAAAAGTTTGCTGACCCCTGATTATAGCATGAGACTCTTAATCTCGGGGTTGTGGGTTTGAGCCCCACACTGGGCAAAAGATTCCTGCAATCCAGGGGGTTGGACTAGATGACCTGAGTGGTCCTTTCCAACTACATGATTCTATGATTTTTATGAGGTGATTTGGGGGTCCTGAGCCCTAACCAATTGGCATAGGAAACCTTCATATTACAGTATTAGCATTCGTATGTAAATGTACTGTATATACCGCCCTCTGTCAAAAGACCACAGGGCAGATTACAGCACACACCACAAATGTCAATACACAACATTATACCTTTACAATAGAAAGGTCAGAATGATTATATAAATACAACTATTAAAATAAGTGATACATAATAAATCACAGAGTCTAAAATGAGAGGCAGCATATAAAAGAAGGGTGGAGAAAATCAGCACCTGGTTATCCAAAATAAAAAAAACCAGTGCACAAATACTGAATTTCCTCTAACCACAGGTAAGTCTTTATATATATATATATATATATATATATATATATATATATATAATATTATTCTTTTTTAAAAAATCTTTATTGAAAGTTCAATAAAGTTTATTCAAAGTACATAATTATATAAATAAAGTTTATTGAAATTACATAATTATATGTGCATTAAACATTGTGAAACACAAAAAAAGGAAGAAAAGGAAAAAGAGAAACAAAACTTGCATAGAAGGGGAAATAAGGGGGGAAGGGAGAAACCCAAAACTATATACTTTACAGGTATATATCTTAACCTATTACAGAGGTTGTAGGACTGGATTCCAAATATCATTGAATTTCTCCATGGCAAGTCTGTGCTTATATGCAAGTTGTTCATATGTTGCGAGTTTGTATAAGTCTTCAGTCCAATCGTAGAAGGGAGCCGCATTTTTATTTTTCCAGTTCATCACTATCAGTCTTTTTGCAACGGTAAGGGCACAGAGAGGTCCACTCATATTGTCCTTTCCTAAGGTTCCACATGCTGGGTATATAATTCACGAGGATACTTTGCTCTGTAAATGTAAGGTGGTTCCGTACAGTTCTGTTGATGGTTTCTGTCACCTTTCACCAAAAAATCTTTCAATATAGGACAATGAAAAAATGTATGTTTTAGAGAAGCATTATCCCTATTGCATTTCCAACAGTTAGATACCTCAGATAGCCCTTTTTTAAACAAACGTAATGGGGTCCAGTACGTTCTAAATATTATTACCTCAAGTACGTCTTAATGGCAAAAATGACTGCATCAATTGGGGGCTGCTCCAATCAAAAATTCTATACAGAATGGGAATGAATAGGGGCATACATGAAGAAATATGCTGTTAAAGCAGTACTCCTAATATGCAATTGTTAAGCATGTAAGGACAAAAGAAGTAATTATAATTTTCATGTTATTCTATTTTATTAAAGCAACTAGAAAATAATATTATGATGGGAAGATCTCACACAGGTGAAGGGAAGCAGAGGGGTGGAGGGGAGGGTTAGGTTGAATTTGGGAAATAAAATAATATATGGGACAGCAAAGAATATAATAGATTCTTATAGAATAGTAATATATTGTAACCAGAATAGAAGTTCAAAAGGGGAAGTAAATGTATTTTTAGTATTTTCATTATTGTAATAGTTATTATTATTTCTTATCGGTAGAAGGCAATGTTAATTTTGGCTTCTTCGTTTTGCTGTCTGTATAATTTTCTTAAGTCAATAATAATAATAATAATAATAATAATAATAATAATAATAATAAGTAAGTCTTAATCTCAGTTGTATTGACCCAGACCTATGTAGCACTCTGACTACACCTCCAGTGAGACAAGCCATTGTGTTCAGGTTCTATTTGTGGTTTTCCTGTTGGCATCAGGTAGGCCATTGTGGGAACAGGGTGCGGGAACTGATGATGGGCCTTTGGTCTGCTCCAGCTGGGTTCTTCTGGTGTGCTCTTATTCTAATTCCCATTCCCCAGATG
This sequence comes from Podarcis filfolensis, assembly GCF_964270895.1. Lineage (NCBI taxonomy): Eukaryota > Metazoa > Chordata > Lepidosauria > Squamata > Lacertidae > Podarcis > Podarcis filfolensis. Next base: position 82,131,735 of record NC_139603.1, on the reverse strand, counting down.
CAAAACCGAGGCTGCCTCTTTTTACTCAAGGTTTGCTGGCAGTACAGCCTTCCACTACCTGCCTCTTCCTTTCGTCTGGCAACACTGAATGTCGAGGGCAGCATGTGAGACCTTTTCTGGAAAGTAAGTGTTCTGCCATCAGGATACAGCCCCAGGTTGTTGCCTACACTGATGCACAGAAATACTGGCATTATCTAAACCAGTGAGCCTCTTGGGCTTGCAGATCAGAAGGTTGGCGGTTCGAATCCCCGCGACGGGGTGAGCTCCTGTTGCTTGGTCCCAGCTCCTGCCAACCTAGCAGTTCGAAAGCACACCAGTGCAAGTAGATAAATAGGTATCGCTCCAGCGGGAAGGTAAACGGCGTTTCTGTGCACTGCTCTGGTTTCCCCAGAAGCGGCTCAGTCATGATGGCCACATGACCCGGAAAAACTGCGGAGAAATGCCAGCTCCCTCGGCCAGTAAAGTGAGATGAGCGCCACAACCCCGGAGTCGTCTGCAATTGGACTTAACTGTCAGGGGTCCTTTAGGGGTTTTTTTTTTGTTGCTGTTGGGTATGAGCATACTATCACAAAATGTGCTGTCTTGTGTAGTAGTCTCAGTTTTAAGCACTTAGCTCAGGGGGACAGTGAAAGGTTTCAGTCTTAATTGCTGGAGAAGAAAATTTCCAATTAAGCTTTTTAAAAGAGAGAGGGAGAGATCCAGATAAGGATGGTCAATTTATTACCCTGCAAGCTAAATATAACTCTAAGCCATTAACCCCATGTAATGTCTTTGCACCTAATTATGATTCCGGCAAAATCCACCAACCCCCCCTTAACTTTATTTCGTGTGTTATCTGGGTTTAACATCCCTTCTATAATTGGGAAGATATACAAATGACCCCAGACCCGCTTTGCTCGAGAGCGCTTTGGCAAGCTACCTTGCTGCTCCACAGGCTTCGTGAGGATTATCCAGCCAAATTGTGCTGAGGCAGCTTCAGCAACAGGTTGGCAGAAGACAATTAAGCCCAATTCTGATTGTTCTCTCATCGTCTCCACTAACACCTTTAAAAAAATCATTGTGTGGTGCTGTTGCTTTCAAATTGCTTTCAACTTTAATTTTATTTTCCTGTTACAGACCCAGCATCTAGTCCATTGCAAGGAATTCTGCCTTCCTTTATCAGCCAAGAATGCAAGGAAAGTATGTATCAAATATTATACATTTGCCACCCAACTATTTCCCTTTTGAAGACTCTGCCACCAAGCAGATAAAGATAAAGTAGTATGTTTTCCCCAAAAAACTTCAATAGAGAATGGGGCAAATATAAGGTAAAGGTAAGGTACCCCTACCAGTAGTGATGTATGGAAGTGAGAGCTGGACCATAAAGAAGGCTGATCACCGAAGAATTGATGCTTTAGAATTATGGTGCTGGAGGAGACTCTTGAGAGTCCCATGGACTGCAAGAAGATCAGACGTATCCATTCTGAAGGAAACCAGCCCTGAGTGCTCACTGGAAGGACAGATCGTGAAGCTGAGGCTCCAATACTTTGGCCACCTCATGAGAAGAGAAGACTCCCTGGAAAAGACCCTGATGTTGGGAAAGATGGAGGGCACAAGGAGAAGGGGACAACAGAGGACGAGATGGTTGGGCAGTGTTCTCGAAGCTACCAGCCTGAGTTTGACCAAACTGCGGGAGGCAGTGGAAGACAGGAGTGCCTGACGTGCTCTGGTCCGTGGGGTCACGAAGAGTCAGACACGACTAAACGACTAAACAACAACAAAGGTACCCCTGACCGTTAGGTCCAGTCATGGATGACTCTGGGGTTGCACGCTCATCTTGTTCTATAGGCGAGGGAGCCGGTGTTTGTCTGCAGACAGCTTCTGGGTCATGAGGCCAGCATTACTAAGCCGCTTATGGCGAACCAGAGCAGCACACTGTTTACCTTCCCACTGGAGTGGTACCTATTTATCTACTTGCACTTTGACGTGCTTTCAAACTGCTAGGTTGGCAGGAGCTGGGACCGAGCAATGGGAGCTCACCCCCATTGCGGGGATTCGAACTGCCAACCTTCTGATTGGCAAGCCCTTAGCTCTGTGGTTTAGACCACAGCACCACCCACATCTCTTGCGGGCAAATATAGACTGTATTTAAAAGAACAGTGTAATCACTTGAACTCTCGGGCAGGCTTTGAACAAATCTTGCAATGTTACAAAGACTTTGGATATATTGAAGGACTACAATTTGGATGATTAAGATATTTAAAGCACCCACAGAAGGGAGGAGGGAAGTTCTAAGATTTGGAAGAATCTTGTTTTATTTTAAAAATTAATTGTGTCAATTGTGAGATTTATTTTGTAGATGTATGATTTTTCTTTGATTTTTGCTGGTGTTTACAACAAAGCATAAATAAAACGGGGTGGGGGTGGATTTATTTTGTAGAACCAATAAAAATTATTCCAAAAAAGAAAGAAATATAAAGTAGTATGTAATATTTGGCCCTATGTTTCTTTACTTCCAATAGCAATGCTGGCTGAACTTAACATTGGAGACCCTATTTTATCTCTACCTATGTATTTTGTAATCTGGAAGTAGAATTTTCCTGCCTTGTTTTTGTTACTGTTACTGCTGGAATCAAGTGCAATACTTTATGTAAGTAAACACTATTTTTATGCTTAATCTACAGTCTGTTGTGTGATTATTTTAATGAAGAGGGGAAAGGGGGAAATCCAGTCTGTTACCACAGCATGGGTATATTGAAATAAGGATACACAACCTAGTCCCAAAGGTTCCACGTAAATGTTGCAAGAGATGGTGTTTTAAACTCTGCATCCCTCTGAACAACAGAATGAGAGGTCTATTTATTCACACACAGAGAGAGAGATTTTCACCATGTAGGTCTCAAAGCAACTTACAACAGTGCAGTGTACTAAATTTTAAACCTCAAGAATTTAAAAGTCTCAAAAGAAAAACAAAAACAAGGAAAAAACACAGAAGCATTCAGGGTACAAAGGTCTCCTGAAACAAAAATTTTGGCCAGGCATCTGAGACTCAGGAGGGATGTTGCCTGTCTAACTTGTTGAGGGAGGAAGTTCCATAGAGTTGGCCCCACCAAAGAGACAACTTTTCATTGACATGAGCTGTGCTTCTCACCCATAGGGAAGCACTAATAATACTCCCCTTGTTGATCCTAGTGGTCGATTTGACGTGTACAGGTTAAGATTGTCCTTAAGGTATGCCGGACCTAAGTTATTTCCCTCATGTTCTGCTTTAACAGTTGCCCTAAGTATCTAATTGGCCACTGTGGGAAAGAGGATGCTGGAGTCAATAAGCTTTAGGTCTGATCCAATGAAGCCCTTTGTAAATCTCACTGAAATCAAAGGGAATGGAAAATATTTCTCTTTGGCTGGATGGTACCCTTCAGTTCATAGGCTGCCTCAATGGGGTTTGTTGTTCTGAATTAACATCTCTCAGGGCTTGGGAATCCAGATGTATAGGAGTGAAGCCCCCTCTGAGAAATTTCTTCTAGTCTCGTTGAACTTCTTACTTTGCTCACATCAAAATTCCTCAGACATTTCAGCCGAGGAGGAACCACCAAATAAGCTTTGCAATTTGCACATAAGGGAAATCCAGTGACAACCTAAAGAGGCATGTAAACACACAACCCCCAGAGGAATTTCCTGAGTTGGCTTGCCATTCTTTGGTTTTCCTTGAAATCATACAGATTTTCCACCTTAGGGAAGAAAAGAAAGGAAAAAAACCTTCAGGTTTATGCCATCTTTTGCTCTCACCCAATTTTGGCTGAAAATACCTCAGACATTTTGGGCGGGAGGGAGGTAGAAGAGAATTAAATCAGATGTTAATTGTGGGAATGCAATTAAAATGCCCCATTTAAACACACACACACACACAAAATGACTAACAGCCAGAGATGTGCCTTATTTGGGCACTGACTCAGCCTGTGTCTCTGGCCAACAATTCAGCCTCAAAGTTTGGATTGGCACCTGTGGGATTTCCATGCACCAGGCTCCATCTCAAGGTAGTTGTGGTATCCTAACATCAACCTTGTGAAGAGGGTGTGGAAATTATAGTACAGGCACCCCCCCCCCCGCTTACATGCGATTGACTTGCACACAGTCACGTATATGTGTGGCTCCAGGAGAGTCCTCACAGTTTGCAAGGAGGCCCTCTCCGGAGCCTGAAGAGGACAGCATTGAGGGCGGAGAAGAGACCTGAGACAAAGAGGAGCTTTGTTTAGGCTGCTCAGCCTCCCTGCCTAACAGCTGACTCGCGGGGCAGCACAGCAGCTACTGCCACTTTCCTGCACACCCACCAGCCTCCTGCCACTGTTCGAGTTGTGGATATTTCTGGATACAGTATTTTTTGGTACGGATTGAAGAGAGAGTAGCAGAGAGGGTGTGGGGGTGTGTGGAATGTGACCCTCATTTAAGAGCCAGTATGGTGTAGTGGTTAAGAGTGGTAGACACGTAATCTGGTGAACCGGGTTCGCTTCCCCGCTCCTCCACATGCAGCTGCTGGGTGACCTTGGGCTAGTCACACTTCTCTGAAGTCTCTTAGCCCCACTCACCTGACAGAGTGTTTGTTGTGGGGGAGGAGGGGAAAGGAGAATGTTAGCCGCTTTGACACTCCTTCAGGTAGAGATAAAGCGGGATATCAAATCCAAACTCTTCTTCTTCTTCTTAAGTAGGAGGAATACCTGTATATGCTTTGATAGCCTACATGGGAAAATATGTAAGAAGTGTAAATGAGAAACTGTGAAAGGATAATATTAGGAGAATCTGCTTACTCAGACTGTATTAAGAATGTCTGGGCAGAAAAATCTCAGCCTTAAGCTAGTCTGATAGAGAGTAGGGACCCTGTTCTCCCTGTTCTCGCAGAATTAGGCAGTCAACTCTAATCTTGCCTTCCCTCTGAGAACATGACTTAATTTCTACATATGTGTGAAGCTAAGGCATAACTCGTAACTTGTAAACCTGTGGACTCCACTTTTGTGGGCTCCCAAAAGTGGCTGGGGAAACCCAGCCAGATGGGTGGGGTAATAGTAGTAGTAGTAGTAGTAGTAGTAGTAGTAGTAATATCCCAAGCAGCTATTATTGTTCTGACTAAGTGACGAAGTGACATTGTCTCCAACATCACAATGGTGTGTTTATTTTAGAAATCCACCACATAGGCTGAGAAACAATAACTGGCCCCAGGTCGCTCAATGAGTGGTAATTTGAGCCCTGGTCTCTAAAGAGACATCACCTTGCCAACAAAGTTCCGTATAGTTAAAGCTATGGTTTTCCCAGTAGTGATGTATGGAAGTGAGAGCTGGACCATAAAGAAGGCTGATTGCCAAAGAATTTATGCTTTTGAATTATGGTGCTGGAGGAGACTCTTGAGAGTCCCATGGACTGCAAGAAGATCAAACACATCCATTCTTAAGGAAATCAGCCCTGAGTGCTCACTGGAAGGACAGATCCTGAAGCTGAGGCTCCAATATTTTGGCCACCTCATGAGAAGAGAAGACTCCCTGGAAAAGACCCTGATGTTGGGAAAGATGGAGGGCACAAGGAGAAGGCAGAGTACGAGATGGTTGGACAGTGTTCTCAAAGCTATCAGCATGAGTTTGACCAAATTGCGGGAGGCAGTGGAAGACAGGAGTGCCTGGCGTGCTCTGGTCCATGGGGTCACAAAGAGTTGGGCACGCCTAAACAACAAGAACTCCAAAGCCTGAATCCAACACCTAGACCACTACATACTGACAACAGCAAGACCCAGGAGAAATGATTGGTCCTTTCATATTGCCTAAAGCAGTATCTGTGGGCAGTCCCTCTGGGATCAGCTCCTACTCCAAGCTCTTTATGGGATGGAGGATGGGAAACACACAGTACCTGTCATTTCCTCTCTACACTCTGCTTTCTAGACCCAGCTGGCTCCTGCCTCTTTTGCACGAAGCCAAATGGCAGTCAGGAGATCACACAGATGTGGCTGCTGAATTAGCTGGATTTCTCTTCCCTCCACTTTTCTCTTTTGGCCCAGGTTTCCCTCGTTTTACCCACTGTTGCCAGCATCAGCCTCACAGATGACTGCATCTTCCCCAGCCCCTCAATACTGTTTGCCTTCTTCTGGCTTGAGAGCCCAGGAGCATTACAGGGACTTAATAAGGCTTTCAGCATCCCTAATTTCTGTTTATTTTAGTTGGATACACAGCCAGTGCTCTTGCGGCATTTTATCCACACGTAGACAAGCCCAATGTCTGAAGGTTGCGTCCTTGAGCAGAGTCAATAGCGGCGGCTTCTGGGAAAACCGTTGCACAGAACTCAGAGATTCTTTTGCCACCTGAAGCGAGAAAAGGTAAGGAAGAGTGATGAAATAAGGCCCCAGGTGCACTACACATATAAAGCCATATCATACCACTTTGAACAGTGATAGCTTCCTCCAAAGAATCCTAGGAAGTGTAGTTTGCTAATGGTGCTAAGAGGTGATAGGAGACCCCTCTCATCCCCTTCACAGAGTTCCCAGTTCCCAGAGTGTCAAGAATGTGTCCCCCCCAGAAGAACTAGATTCAGAAATCAAACAAAGTGAACGAGGGGCTGACTCTGCAGATGAGAGCTGTCTGTCAGAGTCAAGAAAGAGCAGTTTGACCCCCCTTTCTGGGGAAGACCCTGTTAGCTCTCAAGAAGAGGGAGAGTTGGAGGATAGCCAGAGCATTGCTAGGCAATCATCAGATAAGCAGAGGTATGAGTCTGTGTCGAGTAGAAGTGGGGAGGAGGCAGGCCATCCTCTCAGTCCCCGTTCTAGGCATCTGGATAAGATCAAATGGCAACGGGAGGGCAAGAGGTGAAAGGCAGGAGTTTGTCATCCTTCCTGTTGTGGGAGGGGTGAAAATTCAGACTGACCAACTACTGTAAATGCGAGCAGGTGAGAAGCCGTGCTCTGAATCTGTCTTTTTGTAAATACAGTGGTACCTCGGGTTACAGATGCTTCAGGTTACAGACGCTTCAGGTTACAGGCGCTTTAGGTTAGAGACTCCGCTAACCCAGAAATAGTACCTCGGGTTAAGAACTTTGCTTCAGGATGAGAACAGAAATTGCACGGCGGCAGCAGGAGGCCCCATTAGCTAAAGTGGTACCTCAGGTTAAGAACAGTTTCAGGTTAAGAACGGACCTCTGGAACGAATTAAGTTCTTAACCCAAGGTACCACTGTAAACGTACATAAAACTGCTGGAGAGTCATTACTTCTTATCAAGGGCTTGCTTGCCTGCCAGAGATCATTACACAGAGTTCCCTGAGAAGAGCTTTCAACTCTTAAACCACTCTTTAGAATTGGGTACTAAGAACCACTCCATACCCTCCAACATTTCTCCAATGGAAATAGGGACATCCTATTCCATCACCTATTTACTATTTATTTACTATTTATACCCCACCCATCTGACTGGGTCGCACCAGTCACACAATAAAACATTAAACATTTTTTTAAAAAACCCTTCCCCAAACAGATGACTTGGTGGGTTGCATAACTCCATACCCTCCAACATTTATCCAATGAAAATAGGGACATCCTAAGGAAAAGTGGGACATTCTGGGATCAAAGCAGAAACAGGGACGGCTTCTGTAAATCTGGGACTGCCCCTGGAAAATAGGGACACTTGGAGGGTCTGTGTCAATTTGCAAGCTGTTCATATTCAAACTTCTTGGAAGTGGGCTGCAAAGTAAATGGTTTCAGTGCCTATCAGCTGATCAGCACTAAAGCCTCATCAGGCTGCACTAGGGAGTTTCTGATGAGGAGCTTCCCATTGCAATCAATCCCAGTGAGGTTCCCTTTCAGCACCAATCAGCTGTTTGGCACTGAGAGGAACCCCTGCTAAACAATCAGAGACACCCTTCAATCTCCTCTTCACAGCCATGTATTTACCTGCCACGTACTGGATGCCAGAGACAATGTAAGGTGTGGGGAAGTGGGGCTTGGTCTGGGGGGAAACAATGTCATGGGCCAAATTAGGACCCCCTAATGATGCTCATGGGCTGGAGATTCCCCATTCCCTGGCATAGACTTGTTAGCAATTTCACTCCTCCGATGCTGCAGATGAGATTGTTGTAAATCACATGCCTGTCTGGGACAAGTCTGGGAAAGGAAGAATGACTTATCTCTTCTGCTGTGGGTATTATTACACTGTACTTTCGCTTTTATTTCTTTCTGTTTGTTCTCTTGGAGCTGGAGAGAACAGACCCCATTATGCCTTTGTCTGTACATAGTGTGTAAATAAATACAGTGGACTCTCGGGTTGCGAACATGATCCGTGCGGAAGGCAAGTTCGCAATCTGCAGCATTCACAACCCGCAGCGCCACATCTGTGCACGTGCGGGTCACGATTCGGCGCTTCTGCGCATGCGCAAAGCGCAATTTAGCACTTCTGCGAATGCGTGAGTGCCAAAACCCGGAAGTAATCTGTTCTGGTACTTCCAGGTTTGGCGAAGTGCGCAACCAGAAAACACACAACCTGCAGTGTCTGTAACCCGAGGTATGACTGCAGTAGATTAGATCTATGATGTCTCGCTCTTCTTGATGTGTACTGCTAGAAGATTAGTGTGCATATATGTAAAGGTAAAGGTCCTTTACCTGTTAGGTCCAATCACGGACAACTCTGGGGTTGCAGTGCTCATCTCGCTTTATTGGCCGTGGGAACTGGCGTACAGCTTCCGGGTCATGTGTCCAGCATGACTAAGCCGCTTCTGGTGAACCAGAGCTGCACACGGATATGCCGTTTACCTTCCTGCTGGAACGGTACCTATTTATCTACTTGCACTTTGACGTGCTTTCGAGCTGCTAGGTTGGCAGGAGCAGGGACCGAGCAACAGGAGCTCATCCTGTCACAGGGATTCAAACCGCCAACCTTCTGATCGGTAAGCCCTAGGCTCTGTGGTTTAGACCACAGCACCACCCGTGTGCATATACCGGCTGTTATATGTCGCTGAGTGCACTGGAGAAGAGGGGAAAGGCCTTTTCCAGAGCTGTGCGTACCAGAGGACGCTCAGAGTTTCGGGGCCTTGCAGGCACCCCCAGGGCGTTTTTCCAACAAGACTGAGCTATCTGGGCCAGGGGTCTGACTCAGTATAAGTATGCTTCCTGTGTTCCATGATAGCTCAGTTGGCTGAATCTCCACTTGACTCAGCAGGTGCACAGAATACAGGTTTACTGATTCAACCCCAGAGCTCCCGTCAGGACAGATGTTGTCACAAACAACAATCAAAGGCCATGCATCACCTCAACCCGATGTGCAATTTTGGATTTGTGTTTTGGACTTGTCTTCTTCCTTCTGGTAAACTCTTTCTTTTTTTCCTTCCCACCTCCGCCTCCAGCGGAAAGTGCCAAGATTAATACTGTGCTGTTTTCTTGCCCCCCCTCCCCAAGCAAGTCAGGCAAGCAATGCCAATTACTGCCTAAGTTCTGACTCTTGCGTCACCTCCATTAGAGTGGTATTTGGACATGCTTGTCAGCGTCAAAAACACTTCTGGAAGAGAGGGAATGACTCTTGTTCTCCATTTACCAAAGAGAAATTGAGAAGATTTCAGAAAAAAAGGAAATTCCCAGCCCCATATGGCCAGATTGCACAAAGAGTAGAAGCAGAAATCAAGACAGTTCTTGACAAAAACAACAACAACCCAAAACAGAAATCCAATCTCTGTGTGAGTGGCTGTTCAGTTCTGTTCTAAAGGACCCTCTGAGTTCTTGGAAACTTCCAAGGAGTTCCTCAATGAGAAATCAACAGCAGCAGTCAATTCCTTGAAACAGAGGTTGCTCACCACTGCCAGCTGCTCCCTGAAATGAGCAGTGTATTCTATGGAATATTTCCCCCGCTTTGGGGTCCCAGTGGAACCATCCTATCCTGACTACCACCCTGTATGAATTGTATGCTGTATGCTCCAGCAAGCCAACCTTTTCTTCTTCTTCTTCTCCTTCTCCTTCTCCTTCTTCTTCTTCTTCTTCTTCTCCTTCTAAATTAAATTTGTATTCCGCCCTATACCCGCAGGTCTCAAAATCACACTATAGAAAAACAAAATACATAATAAAAGACCAGCACAACCCAATAAACCCTGCCCCCATCCCCAACACATTTTGAAAGGGTATTAGATGTCTCTCAGCCAAAGAAGAAGAAGAAGAGTTTGGATTTGATATCCCGCTTTATCACCACCCGAAGGAGTCTCAAAGTGGCTAACAATCTTCTTTCCCTTCCTCCCCCACAGCAAACACTCTGTGAGGTGAGTGGGGCTGAGAGACTTCAGAGAAGTGTGACTGGCCCAAGGTCACCCAGCAGCTGCATGTGGAGGAGTGGGGAAGTGAACCCAGTTCACCAGATTACGAGTCCACTGCTCTTAACCACTACACCACACTGGCTCTCTTAAAGGCCTGGGTAATGAGGAACATTTTTGCCTGGTGCCTAAAAGCGTAAAATGAAGGCGCCAGGCGAACCTACCTGGGGAGAGCATTCCACAAACGGGGAACCACTGCAGAGAAGGCCCGTTCTCATGTTGCCACCCTTCGGACCTCTGGGGGAAGAGGCACACAAAGAAGGGCCTCAGAAGATAATCTACAGTAATAAACCACAGAGAAAGTTCCACACCTATTCACGTTTAGGGGAAGCCATAGCTATTATCAAAGTGGTATCATAGGGTGGTCATGTGTCCTCTTTTTCCATGACACATCCTCTTTATCGGGGGTAGAATTTCTGTCCAGGTGGATTTTTAAAAAATTTGCCCAAACGACTCTGGCTATACTTTCTGGATGAGACATAGACATAACTGGTGGTTGAAGACTTGCTCTCCTCTCCTTTTCTCCTGCCCCCCTCAGAAATGTATCACAGCTTCTATAGTCTACATATAGTAGGGGTATTTAAAATGAGAGTGATCATAGTGCCCTTTTCTTGGTGTGTTTTTTTCCCCTCTTCAAAATATGGCAACCCATATAGGGTGTGAATATTGTCCTACTGTGGCGCTGTGGGTTAAACCACAGAGCCTAGGACTTGCCAATCAGAAGGTTGGTGGTTCGAATCCCTGTGATGGGGTGAGCTCCAGTTGCTCGGTCGCTGCTCCTGCCAACCTAGCAGTTCAAAAGCACATCAAGTGCAAGTAGATAAATAGGTACCACTATGGCGGGAAGGTAAACGGCATTTCCGTGTGCTGCTCTGGTTCGCTAGAAGCGGCTTAGTCATCCTGGCCACATGACCTGGAAGCTGTACGCCGGTTCCCTCTGCCAATAAAGCGAGATGAGCGCCGCAACCCCAGAGTCGGTCACGACTGGACTTAATGGTCAGGGGTCCCTTTACCTTTACCTTTATGCAAGATAGATTTTACAGGAATTGCCCTGCCCACTTTTCCCACTGGCCCCACTCCTGGCGTGTTGTCCCTGGGTGCTACCCAAAAATGAATACAGCCCCTGCACAGGAAATTATTCCCCTTCTCTGCCATGTTCCAGATTACCATTCAGCCTTTGCCGTTCCTCTTTCTTCCCCTCTTTCCCTTGCTTTTTTAACAGAAATCAGCAGAGATGCTGGCAAGCAGAGAGCCAAGAGACTCCCACTGCCTATTAGCAGCAACTATCTGCGATTCTTTCTCTCTCCTCCCCCCGCCCTGCCACACAAGCAAGCCTGCTAAAATCTTGGGTGGTCCCCCCTTTCTTTTCCTTCCTCCCCTCCAGCTCCTCCGCCTCCATTTCATTTTGCATCGGCTGCATATTTGTGACTTATACATTTTGCTGGGGAGAATTGCTTTCATAATTTAAGACCCGGTCCCTAACAGCTGTGCTCTGGAGGAATTCTTCACAATAACGAATCCCCTCCGTCAGCGGCGGATACTCTTGAGTCAATAATAGGGGAGGCATTATTGCTTTATTTTGTCAAATGGAAAGGGGAAAGATTACCCGGCATGCGATCATGATAACAATAATAGCAATAATAAAAGATACTGATGATCTCTTAACTCTGGCCTGAACGAAGTGGTTGAATGAGATGCATTCTTTCAAACCTTGTTTATTTTGTCGTCAGCCAATGGAATCGCACACACAAAGCACTTTCCTCCTGCACCAGAGGCTGCTGTTTTAAGATCTGCCGTAGGACTGCCCAGAATACAACAGTACAAAACTGCCCCCCACCATTGCAGTGCGCAGGATGATACCCTTTGAAAGGGACAAAGGGGTGGCTTCTCCAATTAATTTGAAAATCGAGGGGGAAAAGATTCTTGGACCAAAGAGGGGCCTTAGCCCAGGGGTAGGGCATGTTATTTGTATCCAAGGAGTCCCAAATTCACCCCCTTGCAATTTTGGTGTGAAAAGGAGCAGGTAGAGAAGACAGGGGTGGTGAACCTGTCAATTTTGGTTTCTCTTTTTTTAAAAAAAAATATTATTTTTATTCAATTTCCAATATAAGATTTAAACATACATTTTCAATATTATCACAAATACAAATTTTTGACTTCCTTCAGGTCATCCGCGAATCTTCCGTTTTCTAATCTTCTATCCGCAATTCTAAATTTAACATTGCCTTTTGTTTTAAATAAACCTACTCCCTTGTTCCCTTTTTTACAGTGTTTCTAATATTGTTTCTTCACAAAGCTTCCTGTAAACCCACAAACGTCATTGTCAATTTTGGTTTCTCATTTTGTTTCAAGTCTTCAAATCAGTTTTCCATTTTCTCATCATTTTTTGTGTGAAAATTTGTCAGCATGTGGATCTCTCCTAAAATACACATTTTCAAATGCAGTTTTGACTAATTTGCACATTCCACTCCCCCCATATCGTGCCTTTTGGTATGCTATAATCACTATATGCATTTATAATGCACATTCTCCCTTAAATGTGTGCATTTTTGAAGACAGTATTTTGTTGGAGAACTCCACTGCAAATGTCAGAGAAGCATGAATTTCGAAGGATAATTGTGTTTCAAACCTCCCCCCAAAATAGTGATTTTGGAACTGTTTACACTGCTTTTTCCATTGCATTCCCCCCTGACGCCATTTTTACACCTGAAAACCTGGACATGTCAGGAATTTCCCTGATGTATGGCAACCCAATGATAACGATTTCCAAATCAAAGTTGACGCTTTGCCTGGTCACTAGCTGGACACAGATGTCTACGTCCTCCTCTGTGTTGTGCTCCCTTCTGCAAAAACCACTGAATTTCTCGCAATGGGTTTTGCCTCTAGATTGGTGGTTCCCAACTGGTGGTCCATGGCACTGTTAGCATAACAAAAACTGCCATAGAGATATCATTTTTTTTCAAAAGCAGTGGGTCCACGGCTTGATGTCAGGGACTGGGCAGAGGAGAAATGGTAGAGACCGCCTACCCAGCCTGATTCTTCCAAAGAGGAAGAAGACAGTTCAGAATTGCAACAGGGATTTGAGGGAGGTCACAGCTCAGACGCAGATGAGGGGGGAAGCTGGGAAATAATGGGAGAGGAGGAGGAGGAGAAGGAGGAGAAGGAGAAGGAGAAGGAGAAGGAGAAGGAGAAGGAGAAGGAGAAGGAGAAGGAGAAGGAGAAGGAGAAGAAGAAGAAGAAGAAGAAGGGGGTCAGCTGATGGACACAGTGTCTTTAGAAAGCATTCCAGACCCCCCCCCCAGAACCCAGCGAGCCTTGAAAGTAGGAGAGCAAAGAGCTCAGAGGGAGAAGGCACATTGCAGCACCCATAGTGATGACACATGAAGGGAGAGAGGGAGGGGGTGGAGACTCACTCCGGGCAACACCATTATTCCAAGAGGCTGCATTTCTATCTCTCTGTGAATACTGAATAAAAAGCAGCTGGTAAGAACTTTCCGTGTCTTCTCCATTCCCGGCAACCTACTGTAGGTGGTTGGATCCTCTGACGCCTGACACTTGGCTTTTGAAAAACGGGGTCTAATAGGGAACCACTGCTCTGGTTTAACCCGGCTGAAGATCTGTCCCAGTCCAGGGCTGGCTGGAGATTTCTGTTGCCTGCAAAGAAGGACACAGGAACTTAGGGAGCTGCCTTATGCTAAGTCAGAGTATATTGGTCCATGTGTCTCAGTACTGCCTATGCTGGCTGCCAGCAGCTCTCCAGAGTTTCAAACAAGGGACGTTCCCAGCCCTACCTGGAGATTAAAGCGGGGTTAACCCTGGTAACTTCTGCATATAAGGGAGATGTTCCGTCACTGAGCTATGGCCCTTTCCATTTTGTTGCGTTCCCAAGAAGAAACAATTCCAAAGGACATGGGGGCAGGGGAAGGAAGCGACTGTAGATTCTGCAGACCAGACCTGGTGCAAAACTTGTGACCTGAGAAAGTGCCCCTGGTTGCTTTTAGATGTAGGTGTGGATGAAGTCACTTAGGTATGACTGAGGTCATTTAGGGCAGGGGTAATCAATGAAGCATCTGTGAGTGTCAGTATGCTTGCCAACTCTTCCTATGGTGTCAGCAAAAGGTCTCAGTAAACAGCCCTTCAAAAATCCACAGTGTAAAAGAGACTTGTTTCCGCCGCTCAGTTCCAAATTGCAATGGCTCAGCCTCTCCTACACTGAATACCTCTCCTCCTCTGTAAAAAAGTCCACATTCCATTGGATACCAGGATCGGACACTCTCCTTCTTTTCTGAACAGAGGAGAGGTACAAGAGGTGCAAAGAGCTTCTCTTCATGATTGAGTGCAGTAGTGACTGATGAAAGTGCCCTTTTCACCATTAATTGGGTAGAAGGTGTGGGAGGGGGTGCCATTTTGTTGTCGTGTCTGTTCCAGATGTAGCAGCCATTTTGTGTTATGCCACTCCTCCGTAGCAGCCATTTTGTGACTGGCACTCACGGCACTTTCTCAAAATTCCTAATGTTCCAAGTGGCCCAAAAAGATTGGTAATCCCTGATTTAAGGCTTTACAGGTGATTACCAGCACCTTGTCTTGAGTGGTGTCTTTAGGACAATAGAATTTTAAAATTAGGGCCTAAATTCCCACTGGTCTTAAAATGCATTTCATTCTGAAGTGGGAGGGTAATGTCAACCCCACAAAACTTCTCTTCTCCATAACATTAATTTTGAAACCCAAGTCCATTTCTAGCACTCCCTATTACAAAAGAGATTAATGTTGAGATTAGACTACAGAGTACAGTCAGCCAAATTAATTTATTTCCCTTCCATCTTTTTTATATCTGATCTGCATTGTGAGTAGAAATTAATTTCCCATAATATTGGCAGGGCCAGGAAAATATATATCAAGCATTTTATGAGTTATTAGTGGCTTCCTCCCCTACCCCGGTCTAGTGATGTACATTTTTATTTCCCCGGGTGCCCAAATGGATCAGGAGTTGCATTTCTGCAGCTGTCACCATTAGGATTTACAATAATCTTGACAAATAGTTAAAAGCAGGGTTTGCCATTATTCAAGCAAAATAGCAGCCCTTGGCATTTATACCATACATGACATGATGTATAATAAACTCTTTTGTAAGAAGATGGTAATGCAATACACAGACTAGGCTTGATTCCAGACAACCTGTTTATTAAGCACTCATCCTGATCTGTTTGCAGAGAGGTTAGATGATGTTGGCTCTTTACTGAGCATTTGTTTTGATTTGCTTGAGGGGAGGTTAGACGATACTGCATCAAGCAATTGTTGTTCCACACTTTCTTTATTGCAAAAGGTCTGTATTTTTGGAGGGGCGGGGAGGAGCAGGTTTGTTGCACACGAGAACCAAATCAACTTTAACTGTGAAGTTGGAATTTGCCAGCATGTGACTGAATCCCAGCCCAAAACAGAAACATAGAATTGTAGAGTTGGAAGGGACCTCAAGGGTTGCTTTGTCCAAACACCTGTGATGCAGGAATCGCAGCTAAAAAATCTCTGACAAGTGGCCTTCCAATTACTCTTTACAAAACCTCAATGAAAGAGAAGCCATAATCTTCTGAGCTACTCAGTTCCACTATTAACCAGCTCTTACTTTCATAAAGTTCTCTCAGATGCTTAGTCAGAACTTCTCCTGGTATGTCCCACGGAGGACCTTATGGTCTTCAAATAAAAACATATTGGAGATCCTGGGACACTGGGAGGTTAGGCTGGCCTCAACCTGAGTCAGCGCTTTTTCGGCCATGGCCCCGATCTGGAGGAACGCTCTGTCACAAGAGACCAGGGCCCTGCAGGACTTGACATCTTTCCTCAGGGCCTGCAAGACAGAGCTGTTCCACCAGGCCTTTGGCCAAGGCACACTGACCTCCTCTGTAATCCTCATAGAATTCTAGTCCGATGGTTGCCATTAATTTGATTCTGTTTTTTTTTAAAAATATTTTTATTTTTCCATATAAACACAATACAACAAACATAAACATACAAAAAACAAAAACAAAACAAAAAACATGTATCGTTTCATATCCTAATTTCATATCCTATCTTCCCCGACTTCCTCATGCCTCCCCTTTCTGTATTCCAAATTCTTATCGATTGTTCAGCAAATCTTCCCTTATTTTAATTTAAATTTAGACTATTCTTCCTTGTTTTCCTTGTCTTAACCATTGCTAATAGTAACCATTTACTTTCCAGTCCAACATCATTCTAACTTTCATTAACTTTGTGATATTTCTTTAAATAGTCCTTGAATTTTTTCCATTCTTCTTGCGCTGCTTCTCTTCCCTGGTTTCGGATTCTGCTCGTCATTTCTGCCAAGCCCATATAGTCTATCACCTTCATCTGCCATTCTTCCAGTGTGGGTAGTTCTTGCGTCTTCCAGTACTTCGCAATAAGTATTCTAGCTGCTGTTGTAGCATACATAAAGAAAGTTATATCCGTCTTTAACACCCCTTGGCCGACAATACCCAAGAGAAAGGCCTCTGGTTTCTTGGGGAAAGTATATTTAAATACCTTTTTAAGTTCATTATAGATCATTTCCCAGAATGCCTTAATCTTCGGGCAAGTCCACCAAAGATGAAAAAATGTACCTTCAGTTTCTTTACATTTCCAACATTTGTTGTCAGGCACATGGTAAATCTTTGCAAGCTTGACTGGGGTTATGTACCACCTATATATCATTTTCATAATGTTTTCTCTTAAGGCATTACATGCCGTAAATTTTATCCCGGTGGTCCACAACTTTTCCCAATCAGCAAACAAAATATTATGACCAATGTCCTGAGCCCATTTAATCATAGCCGATTTAACCGTTTCATCTTGTGTATTCCATTTCAGCAGCAAATTGTACATTTTAGACAAATTCTTAGTACTGGGTTCTAACAGTTCTGTCTCCAATTTTGATTTTTCCACCTGGAAGCCAATTTTACTGTCCAGTTTAAACGCTTCATTAATTTGATGGTAGTGGAACCAGTCTCTCACCTTCCCTTTTAATTTCTCAAAACTCTGCAATCTCAATTTGTCCCCTTCCTTTTCCAAAATTTCCCAGTATCTTGGCCACTTGGACTCCATATTTAACTTTTTAACTGCCTTGGCTTCCATTGGCGACAGCCACCTTGGAGTTTTATTTTCCAGCAAGTCTTTATATCTGTCCCAGACATTTAGTAGTGCTTTTCTGACAATATGATTTTTAAAACTTTTATGTGCTTTAACCTTGTCATACCACAAATATGCATGCCATCCAAAAATGTTATTAAAACCTTCCAAATCCAAAATGTCTGTGTTTTCAAGAAGTAGCCATTCTTTCAGCCAGCAGAAAGCTGCCGCTTCATAATAAAGTTTAAAGTCTGGCAGGGCAAACCCCCCTCTTTCCTTTGAATCCGTTAATATCTTAAATTTAATTCTGGGCTTTTTGCCCTGCCAGACAAATTTAGATATGTCTTTTTGCCACCTCTTGAAACAATCCATTTTATCAATTATTTGCAATGCTTGGAACAAAAACAACATTCTTGGCAATACATTCATTTTTATAGCTGCAATACGGCCTAACAAGGAAAGCTTTAAGTTGGACCAAATCTCCAAATCTTTTTTCACTTCTCTCCAAGTTTTTTCATAATTATCTTTAAACAAATTCACATTTTTAGCTGTCATATTTATACCCAAATATTTCACTTTTTTAACCACAGTTAACCCTGTCTCGTTCTGAAACCTTTCCTTTTCTATCTGTGTCAAATTTTTCTCCAAAACCTTTGTCTTAGACTTATTCAATTTAAATCCTGCCATTTGACCAAACTCTTGGATTATTTCCAAAACTCTTTTCGTGCTAGCTTCTGGCTCTTGCAATGTAAGTACTAAGTCATCTGCAAATGCTCTCAGTTTATATTGTTTAGCTCCGACCTGAATCCCTTTAACCAACTGGTCCCTCCTAATCATATTAAGCAAAACCTCCAGAACCGATATAAAAAGTAATGGGGAGATAGGGCACCCCTGACGTGTCCCTTTTTCAATCTTGAACTCTTCTGTAACCACATTATTTACAATTAGTTTGGCTTTCTGTTCAGAGTATATTGCACCTATACCATTTTCAAACCCTTGGCCTACCCCCATCCCCCGGAGGTTCTTCAACATAAAACTCCAAGAAATGTTGTCAAAGGCTTTCTCGGCATCCACAAATATCAAAACAGCTTTAGTGTTTATGTTCACTTCCAGCTTTTCCAAAATGTCAATTATATTCCTTACATTGTTCGACAAGTGCCTTTTTGGGAGAAAGCCCGCTTGGTCCCCGTGAATCTCCTCCATCAAAACTCTCTTCAGTCTTTTTGCCAAAATATCAGCAAAGATTTTATAATCCACATTCAATAACGAGATGGGTCGGTAGTTTTTAAGTTGGGTCTTTTCAGTCACTGTCTTTGGTATAAGTGTAATGTAGGCCTCTCTCCACGTATCGGGTGCCCTTTTCCCTTCCATAATCTCATTGCAGACTTCCTTCAAAGGTTGTATCAACCCTTCCTTCAAAACTTTGTAGTATTTGGAAGTCAGTCCATCCGGTCCAGGGGATTTGCCCAGCGTCATGCCTTGAATGGCATCTTCTATTTCTTGTGCTGATATCTCCTGGTTCAATATTATCTTACTTTCATGCGAAACCTTTTTCAGCCCATTTTCCTCGAGGAACTGTTGTATGTCCATTTCTTTTTGCGGCCCTTGTGTGTAAAGTTGTCTAAAGTAGTTCTGAAAACAATTCCTAATTTCCGCTGGGTTGCTTATGTTTTTTCCTTCCACTTCTATATTTGTTACCGTGTTGAGTTTTTGTCTCTTCTTTATTTGCCAAGCCAGTAACTTGCCACATTTATCAGCAGATTCAAAAGTCTTTTGTCTCATTTGTTTAATTCTCCACTCTAATTCTTGATTCATCAATTCCATATATTGTGTTTGATGAAATTTGATTTCTCTTAGAATCTCTTGGGATTTTGGCTTCGATCTTAATTGTTTTTCCCCTTCTTTTATCTTTTCCAAAATTCTCTCCTTTTTCTCATTTTGCTTTCTCTTCTTTAAAGTATTTTGCTGAATCAAAAACCCTCTCATCACGGCTTTGCTTGCGTCCCATACTATTCTTTTTTCTACTTCAGACCTTAAGTTGATTTCAAAATAGTCTTTCAAGGTTTTTTGGGCCTTCTTACAGATCTCCTCGTCTCTAAATAAGGTGTCATTCATTCTCCATCTGAAGGAACCAGTTGTTGTTTGCCTCATCACCATCTTTACAGCATTATGGTCGGAGAAAGTTTTTGGGCAGATTTCTACTTTTTTTATATTCGGAGCCATACTGCTAGTCACCCAGATTTGGTCAATCCTTGTCCATGTCATTTTGGCTTCAGAAAAGAAGGTTCCCTCTCTTTCTAATGGGTGTTTTGTTCTCCAAATATCAATCAAGTCCATATTGTCAGTCATTTCAAAAAAAGTCTTTGGTAGTCTTCCATCTTTTGTTATTACCTGTCTTTGTGCCTTGTCCATATTTGTTGAAACCACTCCATTCATATCTCCCATCAAAATTAAGTTGTAATCCATATGATCCATCAAAATTTCATGCAACTTCTTAAAAAATTCAGCTTTCCCTTCGTTTGGTGCATAGATTCCCACTATCAAATACTTCTCTCCTTGAGATTGAATTTCAATTGCCAAATATCTTCCTTGATCATCTTTAAAAATTTGTTTCGGTTGCAATTTTTCTTTTGCATAGATCACCACTCCTCTCTTTTTTACTCTGTCTGAAGATATAAATTCCTGTCCCAGTCTTTTATTTATTAATATTTTTCTGTGTGCTCTTGTCACGTGGGTCTCTTGTAGGCAAATCAAGTCCAATTGGTCTTTCTTTAAGGCATGAAATATATTTTTTCTCTTCCTGGGAATATTTAAGCCATTACAATTCCAGGTTAGAAGTTGCAGAGCCATGATGGGATTATTTACTCCTTCCTCCTACAGCTCCCTGTTTTTGTTCCTCGTCTGTCGGTGGTACCGTGTTCGTATCCAGTAATGGATGCCCTTGTCCTGGAAATGTCTCTTTCTGTAGGTCTTCTTCGTGTTCTCCCAAGAACTTGTCTTTATCACTTACAGTCTTTATTCTTCTCTTCTTTCCCTTATATTTAAAAGACAAGCCTTGGGGAAATTCCCACCTGAATGGTATGTAGTTCTTCTTCAGCAGTGTCACCAGGTCTTTATAATGTCCTCTTGCGTCCAAGATACTCTTAGGGATGTCTTTAAAGATCTCAATAAAAAAGTCTTCAATTCGAAGGGCTGTTTGGTAGTGCAGGTTCAATATTTTATCTCGCTCCTCCTTTGATCTTAAGGTAATAAGACAATCTCTGGGTCGATTTCTCTTCTGTCTTATTCCCAATCTAAATGCACTTTCTATCTTAAAATCTTCTTTCTTCAGCTCCTGCTTCCAAAAGTCAGAAAATTCTTTTGTCAAATCATCCACCAAGTTCTCTCCTTCCTTTTCGGGCACAAGTCTGATCCTCAGGTTCCTCTCCTTGCGTTGCATATCCTGCATAGAGAGTGCCAGTTCATATTCATCCAATTTCTTGTAAACTGGTGGAAATTTTTCCTCCGCAGCAGTTGCAATTTCCTTAGCTTCCTCGGCTATCTTTCGTGTTGTAGATGAATCTTCCAATAATTTCCCAATTGCTTCTGCATTTGAGTTCACTTTATTCCCTAGGTCAGTTATACTTTTAGTATTTAGGTCAATTTTCCCAGAGATTTCTTCAATTTTTTTATTTGTTTCAGCAACTTGTACTTTAGTTTCAGCAACTTGCAATTTAGTCTCCGCACCTTGCTTTTTTAGTTCCTCCAAAGAGTCATTTATCTTCTCCAATACCTTGGCAAATGATTCTTCTGTAGACATTGCTTTCGCTTTTGGCTTTGCAGCCACTATAGTTCCAGAGGCTCCTGTTACAGAAGCCCTTCTTTGCATGTAAGTGTCAATTTTGTATTGTCTGCCAGATCTCAAGGTTGTTTCTTGTAACTCCCCTTTCTCTTTACCATCTGCCATAACAAAGTCTTTTAGTCAAGGTCATTCCCAGACTTTGAAACTCACAAACAAAGTTCTCAAATTTTAAACTCCACTTGTTGCTGAAACAATTTGTAGATCCTCTAGGGGGCGTAGAGTCAGTTCTATACTTCTCAAAGTAATCCCACACTCTTCAAAAAAGAAGGAATAAAAGTTTCATAGTCCCTTTCAATTTTTCTTTCCTTTTTCAAGGGGATCCCAGTCAATAGTGTCCTGTAAGTAACTTTGTAATGCCACAGAAACAGTGTTTCAAATTGAAAGTAACCAAAGTCAATTTAAGATATTTTTTAGCCTCTTATGGCAACAGTCCTTAGCCGGTTCCTTTTCTCCGGCAGTCCGATCCCAGGTTAAAGAGCAGCGATACTTAATCCAATTCTTTTAAATTGGCAGGGAAACACTTTTAAAATCTTCTTCCCCCTCCTCCTGCCTTCGGGGGGGGGAGTTCTTT
The DNA here is from genome assembly GCF_964270895.1 of Podarcis filfolensis. Classification (NCBI taxonomy): domain Eukaryota; kingdom Metazoa; phylum Chordata; class Lepidosauria; order Squamata; family Lacertidae; genus Podarcis; species Podarcis filfolensis. The sequence goes on along the minus strand of NC_139603.1, from coordinate 82,109,913 downwards.
GCTTTGGTGGTGGATTTCTTAAATCCCGCAAATTTCCTCTCAAGCAGTTACAGCTAGAGTGCCTTTCGCTTTGATCTTGCTACAGAACGGAAAGCAGACTTCCTTTTTAATGCTTGTCCGTCTCGGTGCCCAATTTCTTTACTTTTAGTGTCCAATTATATTTTAGCAGTCAATCCTACTCACGGATAGTTGTTCTTTTAATCCAATTTCCCGGGAAGAAGTCAGCGCTCTCCGCTAATGGCGACGCGGCTTCGCTTCGCAGGCTGGGTGAAGACGACTCTCAGCACCGCTCCAAGACCCCTCCGCTCCTCCGGAGCCTTTAAAAAGGCTATTTCGCAGCGTCGGGGGGGCGCAAAGGTGCCCGCCGAGTCTCCAGTTCACAGGCAACGCGCCTGTGATTTTTAAGGGTCCCCGCTTCGCCGTAGCTGACAGGACCCGAACCCACGAAGCAGATCTCTCCCGGAGCTCCGGTTGAGATCCGCCATTAAGCGCCGGCGCTGACCGGAAGTGCCATTAATTTGATTCTGAATTGATTTTAGAATGTATCTCAATTAGTTGACTGTGATTTTATGTAAACTGTGCTATTTTTACTGTTGTTAGCTGCTCTGAGCCTGGCTTTGACTGGGGAGGGCGGGATAGAAATAAAATTTTATTATTTATTATTATTATTATTATTTACCAAAGGTGTTGTGGGCTTTGAATATGCTCAAACTCAGGACGCAAGGGAGAAACGTGCTAAGAGGAAGGTATGCTTGGCAAATCCACACAGTGATCAACTCCCACCCAGAAACTAATGTCCCCACTGTGGAAGGACGTGTGGATCAAGAATTGGCCTCCACAGTCACTTACGGACTCATTGTTAAGACCGTGTTAATGGAAGACAATCTTACTCGGCTACGAGTGATCGCCAAAGAAGAAGAAGACAGAGCATGTACATTATGAAAGTCTGCACCAAATGCAAAGACTTCAATGAAGCTGCATGAGAGCCCTCACAAAGCAGATGGCAAAACGGTTTCTGTGAAGATGCTTCTAATTTCCTTTCTGTCATGAATAGGGAAAAACATTGATCCATTGTACAGGAACTTAAGGAGCTATAGAGGAAAATAAACAGAAGCTCTACTCTTGAATATCAGCTATTTTGTATTGTGGGTCACATTACCGGAAACTGGTGGTAATGCATACGTGTATGAGAAATTCCTTGGGTTCATTTCAACTGTGGTTGAAATAGCCAAAACAATCTGATCTGCCGGTTTTGATTTGGGACTAGATCTCAATTTATTGGTTGGGCAGGAATACAATGGTTTTTCAGTCGTGTCAGGAAAAAAAGGTGGGGGTGAAGCAAAAATCAGGGCAATGTATCCTCAGGCAACATTTGCCCACTACTCGTCCGGTAGTTTTAATCCTACTGTAAATTATCCAAACAGCATTAAGTGATAGGCATTTGGCACAATTAAAGCACCATTATATATATATATATATATATATATATATATATATATATATCTGTGAGAATATCCGAGGGTGCAATCTTAACACCCAACATACCAATGCTATGTGAAACATGGTGGACTCAAAAATACAAGAGCATCTATGACTTTGCAGAACATTACACACGTTTGGCCTTGCGACTCAAGCGATTAGTAGGAACAAACAACACCAAGACAAGTTTCATGGAAATCAACTTTTATTGTGATCATTGTTGTTGTTGTTTAGACAGGCACTCCTGTCTTCCACCGCCTCCCACAGTTTGGTCAAACTCATGCTGGTAGCTTCAAGAACACTGTCCAACCATCTCGTCCTCTGTCGTCCCCTTCTCCTTGTGCCCTCCATCTTTCCCAACATTTGGGTCTTTTCCAGGGAGACTTCTCTTCTCATGAGGTGGCCAAAGTATTGAAGCCTCAGCTTCAGGACCTGTCCTTCCAGTGAGCACTCAGGGCTGATTTCCTTCAGAATGGAGAGGTTTGATCTTCTTGCAGTCCATGGGACTCTCAAGAGTCTTCTCCAGCACCATAATTCAAAAGCATCAATTCTTCGGCGATCAGCCTTCTTTATGGTCCAGCTCTCACTTCCATACATCACTAATTGTGATCATAAGCAAATACTATTCTATGCTAGAGCCTCTCACCCAAGCTCATCAATATGTTAAGTTAGAAATAAAAACATGTGTGGAAGACTTGCTGGGAATAATACAGGGAAAGGAAGCTAGTGAGGAGATCTTTAACACAATAGAAAAGTGTGAGAAAGTGGAATATGAAGTGGATGCAGAACTTAAATCACCTAGAAAAAAACACGCCAATAATCTGAACCAACCCACAAAAGAGTTCTATTGGTGACCCATCTACATTCCCTACATGGGTTCATTTATTATCTCACCGAGGACTCGTTTCAGTCATGAAAACCCACCTGCTTAGAATTTGCTGTAGCTACATCTATCTAAGATGCACCACACTGAAGACTTCCAGGCCATTTTCAATTCCATTCAAGAACTTTACCCATTCTAAAACTTCGGGGATGAATCTGTACTTGGTATGATTTGTGGGCAAAAAGACATAGCGAAGGAATATACCCATCATTGTGTGACATATTCAACGTGAGCCTTGCTGAACTATTTGACTGCACCCAACTTTTCCCTGCTATTAAAATGGCCATTCTTACAGCAGTTTCCCCTCCCATTTACAACATGCACAATTGAACAATTATTTTGTTCAGGGTGAAGACATGGCTACGTTTGACAATGAGTGAAGATGGATTGTCTGGCTTGTGTTTGTTGAGTGTCCACAGAGATTTTGGTTTGGAGTCCTACATTATTGTTGCTCATTCGACAAAGTGAAACTGTGTGTCCTTCTACTGCAGTGGTTCTCAAACTTTTTTCTCTGGGCCACATTTTCGGAATAATTTTATTATTGTTGTTGATAAGAAATACATTGGAAAACAAAAAGAAACAACTCCTAGCTGTGCTTGAGTTATAATATGATCATGGGACATCCAGAAAGTATAAGCAATACAACTACTTAAGAACATACGTCATTCCCAAAATATAATTATAAACGAGGCTTCATAGGTAGTTTAAGTATGTGAGCCTGGTGTTTGCAATGTTGAGTCTCCTTCTGTCATGTCTGTTAGTGAACTAGTGACACACATGGCTTCTGGTTTCTTTTCAGATCATACAAATCTTTCACCTTAAATATGTATACAAACTCAATGAGAGGTGTGAGCTTGCTTTTTCTGGGTAATCTCGTTGATATTAGGTCTAATCTGAGACAAACAAATTTTCATCGAGAGGTTGTGGACTCTCCTTCCTTGGAGGTTTTTAAGCAGAGGTTGGATGGCCATCTGTCATGGATGCTTTAGCTAAGTTTCCTGCATTGCAGGGGGTTTGACTAGATCACCCATGAGGTCCCTTCCAACTCTATGATTCATTGCCTCGTCAACACAAAGATCTTTCATATTCTGATCTTTCATACTTGTCAGAGTTGAAAATCCCTGTTCACAACAATATGTCATGTAGAGGAATAGTCACTGCTGTTCTCCAGCAATCTGTTTGAATGGCGATTCTGGATCACAACAGGGATCAGGGCTTTTCTTCAGCTGGAACTCACCAGTACTCAGTTCCAGCATCTCTCAGGTGGGTGCCATTGCCATTATAAGAGAACAAGGGAAGCATTCATGGTGAGTTCTGGCACCTTTTTTCCCTAGGAAAATAGCACTGGTTAGGATTGTCCTCTGTATGACTTGATGCCTTACTCTGTTACTGTTAACTGGACAATCAAAGCAATCTGAAGTTAGTTCTGAGACATATAACCCCATACAACACATTAAAATCACTGACAGGCACAGCCTGTCTGTTTTTAATTGTTTCTCGTCCGCACCATATAGTGGTGTGGGACTCAGTCTTGTAAAGACCCCAAAGAGCCATCAGCTATCTTTTAGAAGACATCTGAAGGGAGACCTGTTTGTTGTTGTTTAGTCGTTTAGTCGTGTCCGACTCTTCGTGACCCCATGGACCAGAGCACGCCAGGCACTCCTGTCTTCCACTGCCTCCCGCAGTTTGGTCAAACTCATGCTGGTAGCTTCGCGAACACTATCCAACCATCTCGTCCTCTGTTGTCCCCTTCTCCTTGTGCCCTCAATCTTTCCCAGCATCAGGGTCTTTTCTAGGGAGTCTTCTCTTCTCATGAGGTGGCCAAAGTATTCCCTGTTTAGGGAAGCTTTTAATGTTTAACAGACAACTGTATTTTAATACTTTGTTGGAAGCCACCCAGGGTGGCTAGGGAGACCCAGCCAGATGGGCGGGATATAAATTATTATTATTATTATTATTATTATTATTATTATTATTATTATATCTGTATTTACAAGTTGTAACTTGACCTCATACCACCTTAAGTTGCTTCTGTGGACCTCCATACCTGATACATTAATCCTTGAACTTCAGGTAATTAAAAACAACAACTAGTACACAGAATGCTACACTTCATTAAATCCTAGCCCACAGAAAACTTCCCAGCCTTTGGCAAGCCCACGAGAAGGGCATGAGAAAAATAGCCCTCTCCTGTGGTTGTACCCCCAGAAAGTGATAATTCAGATATATGCTGCCTCTGATTCCCGGGAATAGACTTCTTGCTTGTCTCTTGCCATGCCACCCAGCTGGAAACAGCAAGCATATTTTTCTCGGGTGAAAGTCCCACGGAAATTGGAAGGACTTGCTTCCAAGGAAATATGGTCTGGATCAAACTGTAAGCTCCTGGCTTGCCCTGCACACAGGACTGTGCTCAACAGATGCAATTGCTCTTTCTCTTAAGCTCTCCTGGACTTCCACCAGCTCAGTGGGGAACAGCAGGTGTGAGTGCCTGATGCAAGGGAAATATAGCAGAGCTTGGTTGAAATGTAGGAATCTCTGGCACTCACTGACATGCTGTTGGTTCCACTTGCCTGCACTGGCCCCAGGAGCTTAATTTTCTCTTAATCGGAGTCCAACAGCATGCCTGCCTCTGAAAGAGAATCTCGATTTAATCTGGGAGGACTTGTGAAGTGCCAGGCACCCCTCCAGACTTAAATGGGCCACTGGAGGTTTAATAAAATATACGAAGGGGAGATCCGATACAATCCAGAAACCACGCTGGAAACAAATGCACCCCTCTACTGCAGTTTTTAATCACATGCCTATATTGGTTAATTTTAGAAGCTGTGGGGTTGCTTGGTGTGTGTGTGTGTTTTTCTGACCCCCAGCTGAAGACATAGAAGCATCATCAGATGCTTCCAATGCACCATGGTTGTCATTTGTGAAAGATTCCCTTTTTGTATCCTACTCTTCCACCAAATGTGGAGGCAGAAATAGTTCTGAATATCAGTTGCTGGAAATTGCAGGAGGACAGAAGGCTATTGTGGGTTGTCCAAAAGCATGTGGTTGGACACTGTGAGAAACACAATGCCAGACTAGATGGACTACTGGCTCTTGTATGTTCTAATATTAAGGCAATGCAACTTCTTCAAGTCAGAGAGGCATGGACATCATGAGTTCCTTTGGTGCTGGAACCTCTTAAGAGATGAGTGCTGGACAAATCTTCTCCCTGGTCTAGGGTGTCCTCTGTATCCCCTCCTCAGCCTCTTCCCCTGATAATGGGAATTCAGAGCCCTGGATCATCATAACATTGGGTTGTATACAACTAAGCCCCATTCAGAGTAGACCCATTGAAATGCATGGACCTAAGTTAGTCGTGTTTATTTATTTCAGTGGGTCTGCTTTGAGTAAGGACTAATAGTTGATACAACCCAGCCTGCTTGGCTTATCTTACTCATGGGGAGTATGAGTAAGATCCAACCAAGTTTTACTCAGAATAGACACACTGAAATTAAGGAGCATGACCATGTTTGGCCCATTAATTTCAATCGTTAATTTCAGAAGCTATGTGAGTAAAGCGGAATTGAATACTACCCATGTTTTCTTTTCCTTCCCGAAAAAGACTGCCCTGTAATACAAGGGGAGCATCATTGCTGACAAACAAAAAGGATACGCGTATCTCAAAGATGCTAAGGAGGAAAATTATTTTATTGTTCAGTATGCCTGACACATTTTGGCAACGGTGCTTTTATCAAGGGCTTATTTTCCTATTTCTTAGGGAACTGATCATAAAACGTATGCTTAGTTGTCAAGCTTATGCAGGCAATTAAGAAAATCTCTCTCTCTAATAGTTGCTCTCTGGTTTTTTTTTTGTTTCTTACATGGTTTTGATCGTATGTATGTTTGCTGTAAACTGTTTTGATTTTTTTTTAATGACTAGCCATATGCAAACATTTTTATAAACAAACAAATAAAACCTTCTGTCACAAAACAACTTGCACAGCAAAATCTCTATTAGATTTTTCTATATATAAGGTACCTCAAATGCGTTTCTGCCTGGCTGGGAAGTGTCTTTGAACCCTGACCATGGATGGAGCGGGGCATGGGAGTCTGAAGAAACTAGCCTACAGCACAAACATAAAATCATAGAATCGTAGACTTGGAAGGGACTCTGAGGGTCATCTAGTCCAACCCCCTGCAATGCAGGAATTGAAACTAAAATTGAAACCACTAGAATTCCTATATTACGCAAATCCACTTGAAAAAAACATGTAAACGTAATAGGCTGTATAATAACAATTGTAAAGTTATTTACTAGAAACTACTTCTCAAAATGTGGGACATGGGTGGTGCTGTGGATTAAACCACAGAGCCTAGGACTTGCTGATGAGAATGTCGGCGGTTCGAATCCCTGTGACAGGGTGGGCTCCCATTGTTCGGTCCCTGCTCCTGCCAACCTAGCAGTTCGAAAGCACATCAATGTGCAAGTAGATAAATAGGTACCGCTCCGGCAGGAAGGTACACGGTGTTTCCGTGCCTGCTCTGGTTCACGAGAAGTGGCTTAGTCATGCTGGCCACATGATCCGGAAGCTGTACGCCGGCTCCCTCAGCCAATAAAGCGAGATGAGCGCCGCAACCCCAGAGTCGGCCACGACTGGACCTAATGGTCAGGGGTCCCTTTACCTTTACCTTCTCAAAATTACATAGAGCTTCTCATAACGCCAAAATCAACATCGTGACATAACATATTGAAATGTAGCTTATTCAGTTAACCACCAAGTCCAGTATGTAGAAAATGTGATTCCTATTTTGTCAGTCCCGTAGTACATTCATTTCTAATTTCTTCATCTTCTTTTGTATTTTTCTATCTGACGAATTCCTTAGAAGAGTACCATGAAATAGTCTTGTAAGTGTCTAATGAGGATAATAAGGTTGGTAGACATAAGAAACTGGCACTGGTAGATGCTGGCACAGGTAGACAAGAGAAGGATTCCTGGATATTCCCCTGTATCACCCCAAGGGGCTTCATCAGCTGTGTGTGGTTCTAAATCATATAAACATAGACACTTTGTAATATATTAGCTGCAGAAATTCCAAAGAAACATACAAGGAAATAATAAATGTATATACCGTTACTGTATATAACAGCTACATGGATCTTATTTGTGACAGATTCTCAGACGTGGTAAACCTGTAAGTCTGAGTACTATATAAGGGGGCAACACTAGCTAAGGTGACAGGTGCAGATAATTCGTGTTAATTCACTCTTAAAGGAACATTGCTCAGTAACGTACTCTATACAGAGAATTGTTACAACAGGCATACAGTCACACCTCAGGTTACAGCCACTTCAGGTTGCATTTTTTTCGGGTTGCGGACCGCAGAAACCCGGAAGTACTGGAACGGATTACTTCTGGGTTTTGGCGGTCACGCATGTGCAGAAGCACCAAATCGCAACCAGCGCATGCGCAGACGCACAGATGCAGGTTGTGAACGCTGCGGGTTGCGAACATGCATCCCGCACGGATCACGTTTACAACCCGGGCGTCCACTGTATTATATGTTGGTTAAAGGTTTGTCCAATATTTAACTAAGGAAAGCAACTATAATCTAATTCAGCATTTAAACATGAAGGATGAAGTGTATTGAGTAGAAAAATGAACCTATTTTCTTTTTGTTGTAGAACCATCCAACCTCTGCTTAAAAACCTCCAAGGAAGGAGAGCCCATCACCTTCCGAGGGAGTCTGTTCCACTGACAAATTGCTCCTCCTGATGTTTAGTTGGAAAGTTCTTTCTTGTAACTTGAATCCAATCTCTGCCTTTATTGCTCCCCTCTCTTTTGCCTCTGGTGCTTCCCCCCCCGGCATGTGGCCCCTGGAACTTTGCACAGATGGTGATGCGGCCCTTTAGGCTAAAAAGCTTCCCTACCCTACACTGACTTGCAGCAGTTTTCAGGCAACATAACTTGGGGGTGTCAGGGATCGAACTCGGGACCGCCTACATGCAAGGCAGATCCTCTACCACTGAGCTATGGCTCTTCCCTTTGGGTCAGCCACTTTTCTCACCCTAACCTACCCAGGGGACATGGATGGCGCTGTGGGTTAAACCACAGAGCCTAGGACTTGCCATTCAGAAGGTCGGCTGTTCGAATCCCCGTGACAGGGTGAGCTCCTGTTGCTCAGTCACTGGTCCTGCCAACCTAGCAGTTCGAAAGCACGTCAAAGTGCAAGTAGATAAATAGGTACCACTCCAGCGGGAAGGTAAACGGCGTTTCGGTGCGCTGCTCTGGTTCGCCAGAAGCGGCTTAGTCATGATGGCCACATGACCCGGAAGCCGTACGCCGGCTCCCTCGGCCAGTAAAGTGAGATGAGCGCCGCAACCACAGAGTCGGCCACGACTGGACCAAATCGTCAGGGGTCCCTTTACCTTTACCTTTAACCTACCCAGAGTGCTGTTGCCAAATAAGGAGCAGGCGAGAGAACTATCCTGCTCCAACATCCTTGAAGGAAGGATTAAAATTTCAAAACGGAATCAAATAATAATAATAATAATAATAATAATAATAATAATAATAATAATAATAATATTTTATTTGTACCCCGCCCATCTGGCTGGGTTTCCCCAGCCACTCAGGGTGGCTTCCAACAGAAATTAAAAATACATTAAAATGTCACACATTAAAAATTTCCCTAAACAGGCCTGCCTTCAGATGTCTTCTAAATGTCAAATAGTTGTTTATTTCCTTGACATCTGAAGGGAGGGCGTTCCACAGGGTGGGCACCACTACCGAGAAGGCCCTCTGCCTGGTTCCCTGTAACTTGGCTTCTCACAGTGAGGGAACCACCAGAAGGCCCTTGGCGCTAGACCTCAGTGTCCGGGCAGAACGATGGGGGTGGAGACGCTCTTTCAGGTATACTGGGCCACCACATTTAAGCAGCATATGTTATTTGGAAGGAAGTTCCTCTTTGCTCTAGCATTTGTGCTTGGGACTGCCACGTTAATTTTTGTGCCGTCAGTATAGTTGTTTGTTCCAACCATATGATGAGTTTGTACTCCATATTGATGGGATCAGTTTTGCATCTGCATGCCCAGTTAATTCTCCTGGAATGCTTTGGAGCGAAATGGCTGATATTTGCAAGAGCAGTTGTGGTCCAGGAGGAGGGAAGGGAGGGGGGAAAGGGGAGGTAGACGGAGGCTTGAATAATACAATAAGAAAACAAATGGCTCGGGATGCCACCATAGGAACGGCAGTAACTGAGCAAACCTTGCGCCTTAATGTAGTTTATGGGCTCGCATCGCTTATAATTTGAATCAACCGGCTTATGACGGATGCCCGCTCAGGTCTGTAGAGATGGGCATGATGTCAACCTGAAAATAAATTGTCAGAACAAATGCAGGAAGGCAGTCTCACAATATCAACTGGAAACAAACTGACATGGATGTGAGTCTTATAAAGAAACAACTTTAAGATGTCAAGAGGATGGTAAATTGATGTCAGATCACGTCTGCCGAGAAAAGGTTATAACAATATTGTGCATGCTGCTGCTGCTGTGTGTGTGTGTGCATTTGTGCCTCCGTAACCCACAGCGGCACCAGAAAACTCAAGAAGGGTTATTACCAGGTACTTTATTGTAAGAACTTCTTTTTATAGAACAAAATTACAGTTTGATGCACTTTAAGTACCTGCAATCTCCTTCCAGAATTTGGCTGAGGGGAAGAACTCTAAATCCGAATGTTTTTTCCTCATTATCGATCATTTGCATAACACTTTATTATACGCTCCAACTACCTGATGAGCTGATTCACTGTTACTGCCTGTCTTACAGAAGAAAAAGTAAATATGAGGGCCAGATTATTTGTGCTAAAGGTTGCCGTGTGTGTGTGTGTGTGTGTGTGTGTGTGTGTGTGTGTGTGTATCCCAGATTTATTATATGTCTATTGCATTTATGTCCCACCTTTTTCTCCAAGGAGCTCAATGTACTGTACATGGTTCTCCCCCTCTTCATTTTATTCTCACAACAACCCTGTGAGGTAGGTTAGGTGGAGAGAAGGCCCACCAGGAGCTTCATGGCCAAGTGGGGATTTGAACCTAGGTCTCCCAAATCCCATGCTGACACTCTATCCAATATTTGTTGTTGTTGTTTAGTCGTGTCCGACTCTTCGTGACCCCATGGACCAGAGCACGCCAGGCACTCCTGTCTTCCACTGCCTCCCGCAGTTTGGTCAAACTCATGCTGGTAGCTTTGAGAACACTGTCCAACCATCTCGTCCTCTGTCGTCCCCTTCTCCTTGTGCCCTCCATCTTCCCCAACATCAGGGTCTTTTCCAGGGAGTCTTCTCTTCTCATGAGGTGGCCAAAGTATTGGAGCCTCAGCTTCAGGATCTGTCCTTCCAGTGAGCACTGGGCTGATTTCCTTCAGAATGGAGAGGTTTGATCTTCTTGCAGTCCATGGGACTCTCAAGAGTCTCCTCCAGCACCATAATTCAAAAGCATCAATTCTTTGGCGATCAGCCTTCTTTATGGTGCAGCTCTCACTTCCCTACATCACTACTGGGAAAACCAGAGCTTTAACTATACAGACCTTTGTTGGCAAGGTGATGTCTCTGCTTTTTAAGGTTTGTCATTGCTTTGCTCTCAAGAAGCAGGCGTCTTTTAATTTCGTGACTGCTGTCACCATCTGCAGTGATAATGGAGCCCAAAAAAGTAAAATCTCTCACTGCCTCCATTTCTTCCCCTTCTATTTGCCAGGAGGTGATGGGGCCAGTGGCCATGATCTTCGTTTTTTGGATGTTGAGCTATCTAATATACGACACATTTATGGGGGAAGTGTTGAGATGGAACCTGAAAAATGCATGAGTACTGATGGGAGAGAAATTGCATATTCAGGTCACTTTTAAAGTTGAACCTACCTCCATTTGCACCTACCAAAACAATGCACGAACTGAAACACAGCTTTCCTTTGAAATTTGTACTTTTCTGAATTTTGCAATGCAACTCTCCAGCCAAGCAAAGTCTAAAAAGAAAAAAAGAACGTATATACCAGGGAAAGCTGTGCACAGAATGCATATGTTAGTAAATGTAACACACACAAATTTATTCTATTTGGGATAATTGCCCAAATGTGTATTATGTTCAGCAAAATAGCATGCAAATGCCTCTATATAAGGAGAAATTCACACTAAAACGCTGATGAATTTTCATTGGGATTATTTTTAAAGTAAAAGATCTCGAAGTGATGTGGAAGTGTAGAGATCTGAGTTTAAGGCTGGAAGGATGAGAAATGGAGAGAAACCAAAATTGGACGATTCTCCCTTCCCTGTGTATGACGGAAGGGAGCTGACCCTAGTCTCGGCCGTACTTCTGAGATAAGGCTCGGATCTGGAGTTATGGTTTCGACAGAAAATCCAATAAGTGGATTAAAACAGTAGAAATGGCAAATCCAGATTCAAAGGGGGGCTATAGGATTGCATTTCAGTGAGGATGGTATCATGTGGATGCTTAAAAAAAATAAAATTGTCATGCCTAAGCAGTGCTGAATCTATAATAAAATCACCCATGGAAGCACTCCTAAGAGTTCTGCCTGTCGCACGGAATTAACACCCTGATGAGAATCTTCTCTAATCATGCGAAATGGTGTGAGGGCCATAGCTCAGTGGTAGAGCAACTGCTTTGCATACAGAAAATCCCACGCTTAATCCTCCAAGAATCTCCTGGTAGGTCTGGGAGAACTCCTTGCCTGAAGCCTTGGAGAGCCACTGTGTAGACCAGGCTTCCTCAGCCTCGGCCCTCCAGATGTTTTGAGATTACAGTTCCCATCATCCATGACCACTTGTCCTGCTAGCTAAGGATCATGGAAGTTGTAGGCCAAAATGATCTGGAGGGCCGAGGTTGAGGAAGCCTGGTGTAGACAATACACCATGCTCTAGATCAGCCTTTCTCAACCTGTGGGTCCACAGATGTTGTTGAACTACAGCTCCCATCACCCCTAGCCAGCAAGGCCAGAGCTCAGGGATGATGGGAGTTGTAGTCCAACAACATCTGAGGACCCACAGGTTGAGAACCACTGATCTAGATGGACCAGTATCTGACTTATGTTCCAAAAACATGCACACCCCAACACCCAGCTTAGCTCTGTTGGTTAGAGCATGGTGCTGATAACGCCAAGGTTGCAGGTTCGACCCCCCATATGGAACAGCTGCATATTTCTACATTGCAGGGGGTTGGACTAGATGATCCTCAGGGTCCCTTCCAATTCTTTGTTTCTTTGACGCCCGTATACAGCACTCCTGCCTCCCAGACAAAGAGCTCTTCTGATAAGGCAGGCTTGTGTGTGATATATATTGTAGTTTAGTCTACTTTTCCGCTCTGGGCACTCTTGAAATACCATTTTAATACTTCTAAAGATAAATAGAGTTCTGTCAATAAGCTGAAAATTGCTGACCTTGTCTTGTTCATCAAACTTAGGCAGCGGCAAAGAAAGAAGGGGGAGAGAGGGAGAAAGAGGAAAGGAAAAAGCCAGCCTTCCAGTCTCCTGGGATTAAGCGATGCTCTTTCATTTGAAGAGAAAAATGCTAAGCCTGCCATATTTAATGACAGGCCTGGGAGGGTTAATGAAAGAAACAGGAATGGCATTTTCACCTGGACTCGGAGCTGCCCTATAACATCGCCTAAGGGTCTAGCAAAACCGCCTGTTTTGTCGGCAGTGTGTAAGCGAGCAGCAGCCGAGGCCTCCTGCACAGAGCTGATGCCACAATACCTTCCAGGGCTGAGCCTTTTTCATTTAAAGACCTGCCCAAATTGCCCAGGCAGTGGTGGAATGGGCAGTCCAGTTGCTGGGGCCGGCCCTGTCGTTAGGCAAATGGAGGCAGGCGCCTCAGGTGGCAGGTGCTGATAGGCAGGCGACGGACAGGGTTGTGTGTGCCATGAAGCTTGCCCTGCAACACCTAGGCCAGCCCGCCGCCTCAGAGGTAGATACTGTTTCTTCACCAACAGCCACATCCTCGCCATACCTTTAAGGCATTTTTATAACACTTTAAGAGGGACGCAGGTGGTGCTGTGGGTTAAACCACAGAGCCTAGGAGTTGCCGATCAGAAGGTCGGCGGTTCGAATCCCCATGACTGGGTGAGCTCCCGTTGCTCAGTCCCTGCTCCTGCCAACCTAGCAGTTTGAAAGCACGTCAAAGTGCAAGTAGATAAATAGGTACCGCTCCGGCGGGAAGGTAAACAGCATTTCTGTGCGCTGCTCTGGTTCACCAGAAGCGGCTTAGTCATGCTGGCCACATGACCCGGAAGCTGTACGCCGGCTCCCTTGGCCAATAAAGCGAGATGAGCGCTGCAACCCCAGAGTCGGCCACGACTGGACCTAATGGTCAGGGGTCCCCTTTACCTTTATAACACTTTAAACAGCCATGCGTTCCCCCAGAGAATTCTGGGAGCTGTGGTTTAACTGTGCTGAGAATTTTAGGAGAACCTCTCGTTTCCTTCCCAGTTCCCAGAGTTCCCTGTGAAGAGGAATTGACTGTTAAACTAAGGTTACCAGACGTCCCCGTTTCCCGGGGAAAGTCCCTGGGTTTACAAATCTGTCCCCATACAAAATCCATTGAAGTTGAAAAGGGTTCATTGTAAAAAAATCTGGTAGTCTTATGTTAAACCACTCCGGGAACTGAAGCTCTGGGAGGGGAACAGGGGACCCTTCTTGGCGCCCTTAGCAAACTACAGTTCCCAGAATTCTCTGGGCCAATGGCTGCTTCAAAGTGGTACAAGACTGTTTAAAATATATCATGCAGGTGGGGCCCCAGTCCCTTCGGCCTTGTTGAAGTAGGATTCAACAGCAAGTCTGGTCAAGCAGAAACAGCTTTTATACATCTGTAAAGCGAGGAAGCGGCTTGCATCCCGAGTAGCGGGGGAGGGGAAGCTTCCGAAGCGGCCAAAAACCAGGAGAGAACAGATAACAACTGATTCCAACCGGATCTTTCAATTAGCCCTTGGCCCCTTATCAGGGCCTTTGCTTGTATTGATAGCTGCCCTTTAATAAACTCAGCATTGCTGATTTCGTCTAGACTGGTAATTAGAAGCTATTGCCTTACATGCAGTCCTGGATTAAAAGCTTTCTGCGGCTGGGAGAGGTTCTGGCTTGTGCGAAACGTCAATTTGATCCTTTTAGCATGTTTGTGCGGAGGGTTTTGAAAGGCTCCTGGGAGTCGTAGCGAAGGGCTGGGACTCCGGGTTGCGTTCTCTCCCATTCCTTTCCTAAGCTGCGGCTTGGGGGTTCTTAGGGAAGTTGTAAAGGGGCTTTTGGAGAGAGAAAATTCTGCAATGGAGGATCAAAAGGCCAAGCCTTCTGCTTTAAAATAAGTAAATAAATAACAGACTTTAAAAAGAAACTCCATTTTTCTGTATTTTCTTGCTACTTAAGGGTTTTTGGTGGGAAACTTACAGGCAGTGCTCAGATTCTAATTTAACAAGCACAGAAGGCTCTCCCCACCCCCCTTGTACTGGTCCAGTTGCACCAGAACTTTATAAAATCGGAATATGAGGGTCGTAGAATTGTAGAGTTGTAAAAGACCCAAATGGTCATCTAGCCTGACCACCTGCAGTAGAGAGTGCCAGCACCTGGGATACTCAGTCAGCTGCAGCGTCCGAATGGCCCAGCAGGTCCCATGGGCACTTATACTTGCCTTGGCTTGACCACACTGGGCCGTGAGTAGCTATAAGCTCTCACCACACTGAGAGCCAGTGTGGTGTAGTGGTTAAGAGTGGTGGACTAGTAATCGGGTGAACCAGGTTCGCTTCCCCGCTCCTCCACATGCAGCTGCTGGGTGACCTTGGGCTAGTCACGCTTCTCTGAAGTCTCTCAGCCTCACTCACCTCACAGAGTGTTTGTTGTGGGAGAGGAAGGGAAAGGAGAATGTTAGCCGCTTTGAGACTCCCTAGGGTAATGATAAAGTGGGATATCAAGTCCAAACTCTTCTTCTTCTCTTCTTCATTTCCCACAATGCCCAAGAGTGACATCACATCAGGTGCCCTGGGGCATTGTGGGAGATCAAAAATGGCAGCCAGTGTCCTGCTGATATAAACAGGGGCATTTCCACCTTGACAATGGCCGTCTCACATGTGGTGCTGTCCCAAGAAGAGGTGAAACTGAATCTGTGTGGAGACTGGAAGACTACTATGTTGGAAATTTCATTCCAGTGCGATCCTTTGGCCAAAATCTCCATGACACCCTAGCCTGTTTCTGGGCACAATTGCTAATGACCTATAAAGACCTAAAATACTGCAGGGACCATCTCTTTCTGCATGTCAAGGATTGGACTGAGGAGGAATGGTGGGAGCTGCCCTCTGCCTTTTCTGGACCTTTCCAAGGGCAGGAGGACAATATTGATTTAGAACAGTGGTTTGCAGAGGGGCATAGCCCAGAGGGGCAAAGCTGGGAAATACTGGGTGAGGAACTGCTAGAAGAGGAAACACCAGGAGAGAGACAGCTGGCAGATTCAGTCTCCTTGGACAACATTCCTGACCCCCACTTACTTACTTACTTACCCCCTTACTTACTTACCCAGTGTGGTGTAGTGGTTAAGAGCAGTGGACTAGTAACCTGGTGAACTGGGTTCAATTCCCCACTCCTCCACATGCAGCTGCTGGGTGACCTTGGACTAGTCACACTTCTCTGAAGTCTCTCAGCCTCACTCACCCTCACAGTGTGTTTGTTGTGGGGGAGGAAGGGAAAAGGAGATTGTTAGCCGCTTTGAGACTCATTAGGGTAGTGATAAAGCGGGATATCAAATCCAAACTCTTCTTCTTCTTCTTTACCTAAGACTAGAATGACTTGGAAAGTGATAGAACAGAAAGCGCAACAGTAACAAGCTCAGATACCCAACGTAGGAGTAACGTAGATTAATGGGGACGGAGGGAGTAAACCTTTACTGGGAGCAACACCGTTTTTAGAGAGATCTGCATTCCTTTGTCTCTCGTTGTGATTATTAAAGAACTAATCTAAACTAAACTAATATTAAAGAACTAATCTGGTAAGAACGCTCTTTTCATTTGATCTGCTTATTTACTGCTACCAGATGAGGGATCCGATTCACCAAAGCCTGACACTGCATGAGCCTGCTCATGGGGACACAGTAAGTTTCTTTATGCTGAGCCAAACCATTGGCCCAGGGACATTCCCAGCCATAGGTGGAGATAGGTGGAGATACCAAGGTTTGAATCTGTAAACTCCTGCAGGCAGAACTGAGCAATGGCCCTTCCCCAAATAGACTAGTATTCTTCTAATATATGAATATTGTTTAGGAGCGTAGGAAGCTGCCTTATACAGAGTCAGCCCATTTGGCCACCTAGCTGAGTCTTGCCCAGATTGACTATCAGGTTCTTAATCACTAAGGAGAGCCAGTGTGGTGTAGTGGTTAAGAGCAGTAGACTCGTAATCTGGTGAACCGGGTTCGCGTCTCCACTCCTCCACATGCAGCTGGTGGGTGACCTTGGGCTAGTCACACTTCTCTGAGGTCTCTCAGCCTCACTTACCTCACAGAGTGTTTGTTGTGGGGGAGGAAGGGAAAGGAGAATGTTAGCTGCTTTGAGACTCCTTCGGGTAGTGATAAAGCGGGATATCAAATCCAAACCCCTTCTCCCTTCTCCCTTCTCCCTTCTCCCTTCTCCCTTCTCCCTTCTCCCTTCTCCCTTCTCCCTTCTCCCTTCTCCCTTCTCCCTCCTCCCTTCTCCCTTCTCCCTTCTCCCTCCTCCCTCCTCCCTCCTCCCTCCTCCCCAGCTGCCAGGTATAGATCCAATTACAAAAACACACGGAATTAACATACAAAACTGAAGCAGGGCTTCTCTCTCCAAGGCAGAGCTCTGTGTGTAGGGGAAAGTGCTATTAAACTTTGCAGTCCAAAGCAGCTGTGCACAGTGCTGATTGGCTAGCACCTTCTGATGCCTCCAAGTAACGTCCCCCTCCTACCCCCTGAGTACCTTTGCACTGTTACAACAAGTTCCTGTGTATATTATGTGTGATTAATGAATAAAGCAACAAAGACTTATTTACTTCTTCTGCTTTATAATAATTACTTTAAAAGAATGGACAGTTGACCGGAAACACAAGTGGAGTACCGAAGCTCACAGCTGAACTGCTCTTGGATTTGCAGGTTTGTCTGTCTATCTGTCTGCAAATTGTCAGAGTTGGGAAGAAGTCATGCCTGTAGCACAGGTAAAGGATCCTCTCCAACTCCCCTTTTGTGCATTATGTTTGGCCTCACCCCACGACTGTCAGGCCTGGTTGCAAGTAGACAAATCCAAAATTGCTTTGGAAGGGCACCATCTCGCCCTGTGTATTTGCAAGGCCTAAGGAAACCATCCTGGGGTCTGGAATCACTATTTCCTAGAGGCAAGCAGTGAATAGTAAAATTACTTTTCCCACGCGGAAAGCCACACAATCTAATTAACTGGTGAATAAGCAAAACTTATGAATGTTTTAAAATGCTTGAGGATTTCAGAGACAGTTTTCTCCTCTCTCTGGGGTGTGATTAGGAGGCTGATAATATTCTCTTGAAGGATGATCTCTGCATAGTCGTTCCCTGCAGAATAGATTTGCATCAAAGAAGTAGCCGGCTGTTGACCATGGCATAAAAAATAGAGTTTGGTAATGAATGGATGGGAGGGAATGCAGGCTCCTGAATGCTCCCATCTGCACCCAGCTCCATCCTGCAGGGCTACTGAGATGAAGGCAAGTGGATCTAAATTCTGTGGCTCATTTTTAAACCATCTGCTATGTATGCATGAAAGTTCAATACCCAACATTTTAAGAGAGATCTCAATCCTGGAATGACAATGCCACTCAGTCTGGACAATACTAGACAATCATCTCACTTGGTTATAAGACACGTGTGCCCTCCTGCTGGGGTGCGGTGTTGCACCACACACCAGGCTGGTCTCCTCAAGACCAGGGGTGGTGGCCAGCAAACCCTCAGCCAAGGCCTCTGGGAACATCAACTTTGCAGTTGTCCGCAAGGCAAAGGAAAATCTTGCCCCACCTGGGGAGGGAGAAACGGTTAGGATTTTTATCAATCCGAGCTGCTCCAGCTGTACCAGTGACTGGTACTATGATTTATAGACATCATATGAGTGTCTGAAAGAGCGTGAGAAAGGAAGTCTGTATTATCTCTTCCTGCTAAGTACTATTGGAAGTTTATTTTCACTTCTGTACGTGTCCCAGTTTTGTACTGGTGTTCAGAGGGCACAGACGTACTGATGGAGTCTCTGTATATAAGACTGTAAATAAAGTAGTTTTAGAACTATGAATGAGTCTTTCTTCTGCTATGATATGCCAGAAGACTGGCGTGCTCTTTTCAGGAGAGAAGGGTCGCCTATCACCGGCCTCTCAGGACTGAGGGAGATTTAAAGCCAGGGGGGACCACCGGAGAGACACTTCGAAGACCTGGGAAGTTGCCATCCCCAGGGGGCATTTTTCCAACAGAAACAACCTATGGGAGAAGGATCTATTGAAGGACCCTCCCCAGGAAGGCTACTACAGAAGAGGCATAGGGGAAGCTTATAGCACAAAACTCACATGATTTTCTGGGTTTCCATTTTTATTTTCTTTCCAGGAGCAAATAACATAGATGTGGGCTCTTCACTTCCACCTTTTTTGCTGCACTTCTGGATGTAGCTTTTACATCACGTGGCAGCTCTGATACAATGCGGAAAATATAGCGAAGACACAAAAAAGCTACCTTGAGAGTCCCATGGACTGCAAGAAGATCAAACCTCTCCATTCTTAAGGAAATCAGCCCTGAGTGCTCACTGGAAGGACAGATCCAGAAGCTGAGGCTCCAATACTTTGGCCACCTCAAGAGAAGAGAAGACTCCCTGGAAAAGACCCTGATGTTGGGAAAGATGGAGGGCACAAGGAGAAGGGGATGACAGAGGACGAGATGGTTGGACAGTGTTCTCGAAGCTACCAGCATGAGTTTGACCAAACTGTGGGAGGCAGTGGGAAACAGAAGTGCCTGGCGTGCTCTGGTCCATGGGGTCACGAAGAGTCAGACACGACTAAACGACTAAACAACAACAACAATGGATGCAGCCTGAGTGGCTGGTCACAGCATAAAGTAGCATTCCGCCCCTGCAATCCCTGGCGCACCTGGCCAAAGCTGGATAAACAGAGGCAACCTCCAGATTAGCAGAACACCTTGTTAAATGAGACAACGAAAGCCTCATTGGCTTGGCAGTGTGGAGTGAGGTGCTCTTGGCTTGGCAATGCTTTGCACACTCTTCATGTTGGCTCTGTGTCCCTCCCCCCTTCCCAGTAGGTAGGCAACTAAGCGCACTTTCCAGTCTTCAAAGCCATTGAGTTCCTTTCTTTCGTAGAGAAAAAGATTCCCTTTTTATTTCTGGCGAGGTGGGAAGGAGACTCGAGTAAGTTCCAATTACACAAGCACATGCTTAAAAAAAAGAAAGAAACTTGAGGCATTTGTGCCCACAGGCCTCTTGAACTTCACCTCCTCTATCAAGAGTCTGCCTTTTAAAGCACTGGTGGATTTAGTTTTGTTTTAAACCCTTCCTCCCGTTCCTCCTTCCCCAGTCTTCCTTTCTTTTCAAGGAATGCTGGATCACACTGTGTGATAGAGATGCTTCACGTCTGCTTCCAGGTTCACTTTATTTTATTTTGCCGATTCACCCCTGCTTCCTCCCGCCGACCCCTCAGCAAGGTGGATCATATAATCTCTGTAATCAAGTAGAAAGAGAAAGGTTCCCAGCTTGCAGCTTAAGGGAGGTGGTGCATGCCAGCAGCCTTGGGCCTTGATGCTCAGCTACACCAATGACTTCCTTTCTGATCTGCGGAGAGTTAATTTGAAAAAGGATCTCTTGCAGATGAAGCTTCCACTGGCTTCAAAGAGAGATGGGGATGCACCAGAGTGGGGGAAGGACCCCTGCGAGGCTAAAAAATGAGCTGAAAGGGCAGGGAGGCTGGAGAGGAGAAAGATAAAATAGAAGGAGGCAGGCTGGGAAGTAAGAGAGCAAATGAGAGTCAGGGAGTTCTCGTCCAAGGGGCGTGTGGATCAAGCCCCCAAAATGGTTCCAGAGAAACACAGAGAGAAGAACATGATGTTGGAGCTAAAGGAGCACAGCTTAGTGGAAGGGGATCTGCCTTGCAAGCAGAAGGATCCAAGGATTAATCCCCGTCATCTCCAGAAAGGAATGAGAAGGTCCCCTGTCTGAAACGCTGGAGAGGTGCTGCTACTCTACGCGGGGCTGCCCTTGAAGCTGACCCAGAAACTCCAGCGGGTGCAGAGAGCCAGTGTGGTGTAGTGGATAAGAGTGGTGGACTCATAATCTGGGGAACCGGGTTTGATTCCCCGCTCCTCCACATGCAGCTGCTGGGTGACCTTGGGCTAGTCACACTTCTGTGAAGTCTCTCAGCCTCACTCACCTCACAGAGTGTTTGTTGTGGGGGAGGAAGGGAAAAGGAAATTGTTAGCCGCTTTGAGATTCCTTAGGGTAGTGATAAAGCGGGATATCCTTACGGGGTCCTTGCCACAGGAATACATTCATCCAGTGCTATACCAGCTGCACTGGCTCCTGGTGGAGTACAGGGCCAGGCTTAAGGTGCTGGTTTTGACCTTTAAAGCCCTATGCGGCCTAGGACCTATGGCACCACCTCTCCTGGTATGCCCCGTGGAGGACCTTACGGTCTTCAAATAAAAACGTCTTGGAGATTACAGGCCACAGGGAGGTTAGGCTGGCCTCAACCAGAGCCAGGGCTTTTGCGGCCATGGCCCCGATCCAGTGGAGCGCTCTGTCACAAGAGACTAGGGCCCTGCGGGACTTGACATCTGTTCCACCTGCACTTTGGTTTGGACTCAGTCTGACCCTTATGTTTCCCTCCCCTTATGGTTTTGATGAGGTTGTATTTTAAATTCCATTTTAAGCTGTATTTTAAATTGGGGAGGTTTTTTTCCCTATTATGTTTTTACTGTAATTTTACTGTTGTTAGCTGCCCTGAGCCCAGCTCTGGCCGGGGAGGGCGGAGTATAAATAAAATTTATTATTATTATTATTATTATTATTATTATTATTATTATTATTATTCAGTGTAGACCATACATGGAGGACTAGTGTTGCGATGTATGGAAGCCCCACATGAAGCACCCAGGAGTGAAGTTGTGTTTTAAGTAGGGCTTTATTCCAGTTGCTGTCTTACATCATCATAGAGCCGTCTTCTTACATCCAGGAATCAGCAAACAGAAGTGGGATGACATACAGGTGAGAAGCCAGTGCAGGGAAGTCAGTGATACCTCTTTATACTTGCTGGCTAAAAACCAATTAGCCAGCGCCTCAAGTTTCATGATGCTGACTCATCACATGACACTGAGTCAGCATTTCCACTTAGCACATAGTGTTAACTCCTTGATACCCACAACACTCCAAGAATAAGGCTATGCAATTCATTAATGCCAAGCTTATAAAATGTCTACTATTAATGTTATTTATTTATTGCCTTGATAGGGTCCTCTAAAAGACCTCAGGGTGGTGTACATGGCTCTCCCCCTCCTCATTTAATCCCCACAACCTTAGGAGCCAACTCCTAGGGGCCAACAGGTCTTTGCCCCATCCCCAATAAAATATTTGAGGACCCCCCCCACCAAGTTAATGGACATTGTCATTCAAATGATGTGTGTGTGCCATGTCATGTGATCGATGATGTGGGCTGGGGCTCTAGATCTATAGTGATCAGATATGCATTGACAATGAAGTGGGTTTTGCAGAGTGCAGAGGGCCTTTGTGTTTTCCCTGCTGCTTCCTAACTGAGCAAGCTTGTTTGTTGTTTTGTTTGTTTGTTTGAGTTCTGGCTGTTGTCCTTGCTCTAGTTATCTCCCGCTTGGACTACTGCAATGCGCTCTATGTGGGGCTACCTTTGAAGGTGACCTGGAAACTGCAATTAATCCAGAATGCAGCAGCTAGATTGGTGACTGGGAGTGGCCGCCGGGACCACATAACACCGGTCTTGAAAGACCTACACTGGCTCCCAGTACGTTTCCGAGCACAATTCAAAGTGTTGGTGTTGACCTTTAAAGCCCTAAACGGCCTCGGTCCTGTATACCTGAAGAAGCGTCTCCACCCCCATCGTTCAGCCCGGACACTGAGGTCCAGCGCCGAGGGCCTTCTGGTGGTTCCCTCACTGCAAGAAGTGAGGTTACAGGGAACCAGACAGAGGGCCTTCTCGGCAGTAGCGCCCGCCCTGTGGAACACCCTCCCTTCAGATGTGAAGGAAATAAGCAGCTATCCTATCTTTAAAAGACATCTGAAGGCAGCCCTGTTTAGGGAAGTTTTTAGTATTTAACGCTGTATTGTTTTTAAAACTCAATTGGGAGCCGCCCAGAGTGGCTGGGGAAATTCAGCCAGATGGGTGGGGTATAAATAAATTATTATTATTATTATTATTATTATTATTATTATTATTATTATACTATTATTACAGTACCTGTTATGGCTGTCTGAAAGTTTTAATTGTTGTTTACCGATTTTAATAGCTTTTATGCACATTGTCAACCGCTTTGAGATTTCTGTCACGTCGGCACCATTTGTTTGAAGCCAAACCAGCATGGCTGCCAGCATATTGGCACCATGATAGCCGCAGCCTCCCAGCCTTGACCTTTTCCCTCCCAGCAAGCGACAGTGGCTAACCTGCTGGGAAGTTAGAGTAACAGCTCCACCCCACACTTCTGCTTAAAACAGCAGTTCTCAACCTGTGGGTCCCCAGATGTTGTTGGACTACAACTCACATCATCCCTGAGCTCTGGCCTTGCTAGCTAGGGGTGATGGGAGTTGTAGTTCAACAACACCTGGGGACCCACAGGTTGAGAAAGGGTGGCTTAAAAGAAGGAGGGAGAACACAGTGCTGGGCCAAGGAACAGGGGGCAGGGCTGGCTTTATGGAAAGGTCTGTCCGCTCTCCAGCAATCATGACTTGGAGGAAGGAGTGGTAGTATGGACTAGATAATGACACGGCCAAGACAAGACCTTTTACTGTCTGGGGAGGCAAAGGGAAGACCTCTCCCCTTCCAGACACAGAAGCTAGACTGGCAGCTGAATCCTACTTCAGCATGGGTGGAGGGACAGCTGCCCCATATGCACTATACATGTTAAGTAGCATCACAGGACTTTAAGCAGCCATGGCTTTGCCCAGAGAATTCTGGGAACTGTAGCTTGTTAGGAGTCTCCTGTTCCCCTCCCGGAGGGACAGTTCTCAGAGTAACAATCAATCCCTCTTCACTGGGAACTCTGGGAATTATAGCTCTGTGGGGGGACAGGAGGGTCTCCTGACAGCTCTCAGCACAGTTAACAAACTACGGCCCCCATAATTCTTTGCAGGGGGAGCTATGACTGTTTAAAATGGTATCATAGATATAGATGCATTACAGTATTTTAATATTTTGTTGGAGGCTGCCCAGAGTGGCTGGGGGGGCCCAGGGTATAAATAATAAATTATTATTATTATTATTAGATAATAGATATAGATATATAGATATAGTGACGATACAGCCTTCCTTCAGCAAGGGTGAAGGGACTGCAACCACACATTCACTATATATTTGAAACAGTTTCATACAACTTTAAGCAGGCATGGCTTCTCCCAAAGAATCCTGGGAACTACAGTTCGTTAAGGGTGCTGAAAATTACAAGGCCCCTATTCCTCCATGCAGCAACAATTCCTGAATACGGAGGAACTCAAAGACACATTGTACTTGTTCCCCCTCACCAGTTCCTCCCTACCCCGCACCAAACCTGTCTCTTGGTCGCCATGGTATTTGCGCCATGTGCTCCATGACTACTAATTATGCCTCCCACAATATGCTACAGTGTAACCCCCTAAGGAGTTGAAGATGACCCACAGGCTGGCTCACTTTAAAAATAACATTCCAGCCGATGTGTGATGTGGAATAGGCATTTATCCTCGTTTTTTATAGGCTTTAAATGAAAACTTCAAAATGTATTGTTATTCTGCATAGGACCTAAGGAGCCATTCATTTGAAGCTGGAACTATGTGTTATGGCCAACGTGCGGCTTTTGGGGGGAAAAGATGCCCCACATCTCTCCTCTCCTCCATGTTGCAAAATTCATGCTGCACATCCCAGCATAAAGCAGAGAAGCTATCTAAAAGCTGCACACCATATGTTCAATGCCCCTGCCCCCCAAATAATCCTGAGAACCATAGTTTGTCAAGGGTGCTGGGAACTGTACCTCTGTGAGAAGTAAACTACAGTTCTCGGGATTCTTTGAGGAAGGGAATGTGCTTTAGAATTATAGTGTGTCTGCAGCCCAGCAGTAAGTCAGAGAATCAGTCCAGAAGGTCGGATGTTGCAGAGCCACAACCCACATCATCCCTCGCCATTGGCCATGCTGTCTAGTGGGAGCTGAAGTCCATCAAAACCTGAAGGGCTACACGTTTCGCACCCTTGGTTTATATAATCTGACTAGCACACGTTCCTTGTGTGCTAGTGGGCTCATGATCCTGACATGCTGGTGTTTTCTGCCCAACTTAAGAGGCATCTTGCTACCAAGTGAGCACTGCATTGTTTCATTCGTTCTCCCTGTTCTCTATCTGATCCTGGTTTGTGCTCATGCTTCTGGTGGAATACTCCTTTGATGGGGAGGTCTCCTCCAGTTCCAACTCTGGAGACTCACAGGTCCTGACAATCTGCTGCCATCATGTAAGTTTTTCACTGTGTCTGATCTGAAACTAGCTGCCCACAAATTTCAGGACCACAGACAGCTCCAAGTGTAACTTTGTGGATCTCCCTTCCAGCTGAAGTCAGATAGGCTGTCTCCCTGTTGAACAGATACTTACTGGAGATCATCGAAATCATCATCATTTCAGCAGCTTTTTGAACTGATTGCTTGTTTTGCAGTTTGGCTTATTTGTTAGTCTTACATGCAAGTCCCGCTTACCAAACACAATGTATTCCCAGAAAATTGTTTATTAAACAAGCATTCACATAACGAGTCCACAATTTTCATTGATCCCTGTGGTGGCATTTCTAAGCTGGGGTTTGACCAATCCGACCCTCCCTCCATGCTTTCTTCCTGAAATGGCAGCCAACCAGCAAAAGAAAGACAAAGGAAAAAATGAGCTTACAATCTCTCCTGCGCTTTGATTCATCCTAATTCACTCCCTCTCCCCACATGGTTTCTGCCCAAATATGACTGCTGCCAACCAGCAAAGCACAAACAAGTAAGGAAGAGAGCAAACTCCAGCTGTTCAGATATCTAAATCTGTAGGGTCTATAGCAAACTTTGAGCATAATGCTTTACATTTGGATAAGTGAATTTTCACATACAGTAGAGAGCAGGTGATTAGTGGAACCTGTGAGTATTATTTGGGGTCCTGTGTGCTGTGATTAAGCAGTATACAACTTCTTAAAATAAATAAAATAAAATACAGTCATATCTCATGTTACGTTTGCTTCATGTTACGTTCTTTCAGGTTATGTCCCATGGTGACCCAGAAGTACCGGAGAGGGTTACTTCTGGGTTTCGCCACTCGCGCATGCACAGAAGCGCAAAATGACATCACGCACATGCACAGAAGCACCGAATCGCAACCTGTGCATGCGCAGATGTGCCGCTGCGGGTTGCGCTCTTTTCATGTTGCAAACAGGCCTCCAGAACAGATCCCGTTCGCACCCAGAGGTACCACTGTAAAAACACAGAACTCATTCAGACAAAGGCTGAGACCAAATTGAGCCATTTTAAGTAGGCTGCCAGCGGGTTAGTTTGTTGAGTGAAATAAAGGGCACTTACAGCAATCACTGAAATTTCCTTTCCTTTTGGATAATTTTTAAATACAGTTTTGATGGCGCATTATAAAAAAAAATTGCAGGAAAGATTCTCAGCTGAGTGCTACTGAGAACCATGAAGTAGTTTTGCAACATCCTGATGATGTAGCAAGGTGCCTCTTCAAGGGTAGCTCATGTGTCGTGTCTGGATTCTAGATGTTTTTAGACACAAAGCTGAACTTGGCCGTTCCTGACCTTCCCCAATGACCACGTGCTGAAGTCACTCTCAGAGGCACCCTATCCATCAGCTAGACAGTAACAACAAGGAAACAGCCAAGGTCACACTGCCAGGAAGCATCTGGCACGGCATGGTGTGTGGTTCGTTTTATTTTTGTGGGGACCTCATTTGGCTTCCCTAATTTTCAGTTCCCTGCCAAAGTTTGATAGCACAAATAGGAAAGGTGTTTTTGCATCGGGACTTTGATACTGTCAGGATGACATCTGAGAGCTGGCGATAAGCGAGGAGTTTGCTACGTAGAGGCGCACACAACTGTAAATAACAGTTGTTGAGCTCTCCGGGGAATGTGCTAAATGCATGTTGCAGCCTCTGAAAACACTCCCAGAAGGATTGACTATATATAGTGTACACAGACTCCTACTTGCTTTAGGAGAAAGCCTGGGACCTCTGCTAGAGGGCAGGATCAAAAACATTGCAATCTAAGCACTGCCAACCAACTAAATGCTTCTTCGTCAAAAGGAGAGTGACTCCATTTCATCTGTATATGGCACATTCTTTCCATTGTTGTTGTTGTTTAGTCGTTTAGTCATGTCTGACTCTTTGTGACCCCATGGACCAGAGCATGCCAGGCACTCCTGTCTTCCACTGCCTCCCGCAGTTTGGTCAAACTCATGCTGGTAGCTTCGAGAACACTATCCAACTATCTCATCCTCTGTCGTCCCCTTCTCCTTGTGCCCTCCATCTTTCCCAACATCAGGGTCTTTTCCAGGGAGTCGTCTCTTCTGATGAGGTGGCCAAAGTATTGGAGCCTCAGCTTCAGGATCTGTCCTTCCAGTGAGCACTCAGGGCTGATTTCCTTCAGAATGGATAGGTTTGATCTTCTTGCAGTCCATGGGACTCTCAAGAGTCTCCTCCAGCACCATAATTCAAAAGCATCAATTCTTCGGCAATCAGCCTTCTTTATGGTCCAGCTCTCACTTCCACACATCACTACCGGGAAAACCATAGCTTTAACTATGTAGACCTTTGTTGGCAAGGTGATGTCTCTGCTTTTTAAGATGCTGTCTAGGTTTGTCATTGC
Organism: Podarcis filfolensis; assembly: GCF_964270895.1. Classification (NCBI taxonomy): domain Eukaryota; kingdom Metazoa; phylum Chordata; class Lepidosauria; order Squamata; family Lacertidae; genus Podarcis; species Podarcis filfolensis. Next base: position 82,082,478 of record NC_139603.1, on the reverse strand, counting down.
TTTTCTCCCAAGAAGCAGGCGTCTTTTAATTTCGTGGCTGCTGTCACCATCTGCAGGGATCATGGAGCCCAAGAAGGTAAAATCTCTCACTGCCTCCATTTCTTCTCCTTCTATTTGCCAGGAGGTGATGGGCCCAGTGGCCATGATCTTCGTTTTTTTGATGTTGAGCTTCAGACCATATTTTGCGTTCTCCTCTTTCACCATCATTAAAAGGTTCTTTAATTCCTCCTCACTTTCTGCCATCAAGGTTGTGTCATCTGCATATCTGAGGTTGTTGATATTTCTTCCGGCAATCTTAAGGTGTACCAGCCCTTTTGCTGGCTTATCTTACACCAGGTTGTCAAGTCACATGACCAAGTTGATTGGGCTTAGGATCCAGCCTAAGTCCCTGCCTCTCTGGTGTCATCCTGCTGCTGGAATACCCCTTCCCCAGAGCTTATGCTGCCTTAAGGTCTGCCAAGCTCAGCTCAGTCCGCTGGGTCCCAGTTGAACCAGGGTAGCGGGAAATATACTGTTTTACCTCCAGGGGAGCCAAAGCTGAGAGAGTTAAGCCAGCGTAACATGGTTGTGGCAGGAAGGTTTCAGCTTAAGCCAGAAATTTGCCGGTTTCTATCCCGCTCAGCCTGGCAGATCTTGTTGTAATAGGATTGCTTCCCAAGACACAATTGGAAAAGGCTGCATTAACTTATTCATCGCTTTCATTCAAAATTCAACTCTAGGAGATCAACGGACAAGGTCAGATGGGATATAATGCATTTATCAGATGGGACCCCACAAAGCTGGAATGAAATGTGATAAATAAAGGTCAGTTTTTAAAGCTGATAGCTTTTTAAGCTGCTCTTGGGCGCGTGTGTGTGTATTGTAGGGGATAGTGCTCACATTAGTGATGGAAACATATGGGCTATTAATGAAACCCACAAGTGCAGTCATCAAAATCATGGCTATCAAATCAGTATTGATGGGGATCACCACAAAAGATAAGAGATAGGACCCTCAGGAGGCTGGATAGCTCAGTTGGTAAAGCACAAGCCTCTTAATGCCAGGGTTGGGGGTTCCAGCCCTGCATTGGGTGAAATATTCCTGCATTTCAGGGGGTTGGACTAGATGACCATTGGGTCCCTTCTAGCGCTACAATTCTATGATTCTCCCCCTTGCTCTAATTTGTGCACTGGACTGTTTAATCCTGCTTGCCAATGTCTCTGCCCTGTGTTTTCCAATATTCAGCTTCATTAGATGTTCTAGTGTTATGGGGGGACGGGACGTTCCTCTTTCCACTCTCTCCAAGCCGTGCATAATTCCACAAACTTCTGCCATGTTGCTTCTTATTCTCCTTTTCTCTGAACCAAAAGCTTGGGCATGAAGAAAGGGGGTTGCAAAAATCCTAGTCCTAAATGACTGGAGGACACCCGGTTGGTGAAGCCTGCTATAAAAAAAAGGAATAAAATGAACTAGCCTCATAGCCTGCTGCAAAATCCAATAGATATCCGATATTTTGCAACAATAGCAATGCAACTATGGACACTCGTTTAAAAGTCTTCTTAACTCCTCTTTGCATCGCCACCAGAGGCTTCTTTGTTTCGCGGGGGGTTTAAATGAGATTCTGTGTACTTTCAGGTCTCTTTCGCTCCGCACAATCTGATGCCGCTTAGTTGCAACAGGACTGCTGACTTTCCTTGATCAGGAATGAAAAGAAATATTTATAGCTCTGTAGGTTATACTTTTCTGTTTCTCCCTCCCGGCCCCCACTCTCCACCCTCCCCTTTAGAAGCCGCACTCTCTGGGAATTTAATGGAGCCGTTTTTCAATCACTTACATCTCAACAGGTCATAAAGGAGAAAAACAACAGCATTAAGGGCCAACATGGATCCGCTATATTACGCCGACCCAGAATTCTATATCTTTATAAAGCAACAGCCGCCAAATGGGGGGGACCTGGCAAAGAATACATCTCAGCAGGCCTGTTATATTTCTCTCCTTTATTTTCCTTGGCTTCCAGAAATAGCCGGTTGGGTTAGTTATTATAGGCACAAACGAGAGCTGGGGGAGAAGGCTAGGAGGTCTTCCTAATGACAAATGCAAATGAAGGTGGAGGTGAATCAATCTGCCCTGAGGATGGCAACCTTTCCTCCCCAGCCGGGAGCCCCGAAGAGTTTAGAACATCAGCCGTGCTTGGATTCGCTTTGAAATATGGTGGCTGGCTAATAACATGGGATGCGGCGTCTGCAGCGAACCAGATGGCTTTTTTGTGAACTACCTGCCCAACGTTCATTAGGGGATGTTTGCAAAGCGCACTTCAGAAAGAGATAAAAGGCAGCCCACTGGATGATGCAGTCCAGCGGCCGAAGGAACTAAAGTCTCTCATTTTGATGTGTTGCTTTCTAGAAGGCCAGGAAACTCTTTTTTTCGAAGAAAACATACCCTTAGCTTTTAGGGAAGGAATTCTTGCAGTTTAACCAGCACTGAAGCAAAATATCACTGCTCAGGGCTTTACCCAATCTTGCAGCAGGGGGCTCTGGCCTTGTATTATGGGCAGAGACTTGGTCTCCCCCCCTTATTTTAGTGCATGGGTAGGCAAACTAAGGCCCAGGGGCTGGATCTGGCCCAATCGCCTTCTAAATCCAGCCCGTGGACAGTGCAGGAATCAGTGTGTTTTTACATGAGTAGAATGTGTCCTTTTATTTTAAAATGCGTCTCTGGGTTATTTGTGGGGCATAGGAATTTGTTCATTTCCCCCAAAAAATATAGTTCTGCCCCCCACAAGGTCTGAGGGACAGTGGGCTAGCCCCCTGCTGAAAAAGTTTGCAGACCCCTGCTTTAGTCACCCATAGTGAGAGTGTAAATATTATTATAGCTACAGCACAATTACTCCTACTATAGGAGCTATGCCCATGGAGTTTTCTTGGCAGGGATACTGGAGTGGCTTGCTGGTTCCTGCTCCACCTCGCCGACAAAGGACTGTATAGTTAAAGCTATGGTTTTCCCAGTAGTGATGTATGGAAGTGAGAGCTGGACCATAAAGAAGGCTGATCGCCGAAGAATTGATGCTTTTGAATTATGGTGCTGGAGGAGACTCTTGAGAGTCCCATGGACTGCAAGAAGATCAAACCTATCCATTCTGAAGGAAATCAGCCCTGAGTGCTCACTGGAAGGACAGATCCTGAAGCTGAGGCTCCTGTACTTTGGCCACCTCATGAGAAGAGAAGACTCCCTGGAAAAGACCCTGATGTTGGGAAAGATTGAGAGCACAAGGAGAAGGGGATGACAGAGGACGAGATGGTTGGACAGTGTTCTCAAAGCTACCAGCATGAGTCTGACCAAACTGCGGGAGGCAGTGGAAGACAGGAGTGCCTGGCGTGCTCTGGTCCATGGGGTCACGAGGAGTCGGACACGACTAAACGACTAAACAACAACAACAGGAGCTATGTAAGAAGAAAAACAGCACTAAGGACATCGAGAGGACTTCAACATGATCCTATGGAAATTGTTTCATCGCCACAAGCTTTTCAGCTTGCCCCCTCTCACCACACAATGGAGCAATGCTCAGATTCAGTGTGCAACAGCTTCCTACGCATGGTCCCATACATATTGTGAAATCTGCTGTTTGGTCAGTCTTTGCCAAGGCCTCTCAATATATTGAATGGATTGAAACTGGAAAGTTATACATGGGAAACCTGTGCTCTGCTGTTAAGCCAAGTCTGAGTGTTTAGTGGTCATGCCACACTGATAAAATTCTTATCCAGCCAGCTCTACAAAAGCTGCTTGCCTTTCCAGGCTCTCTACCCCTCCACCAAAGGGTTGTGTACTGGTTAGAGCACTGGATTAGGACCTGGGAGACTCAAGATTCAAATCCCTCCTCAGCCATGAACGTTGGGCCTAGCCTACTTTGCAGGTTCATTGCGAGAGTAAAATGGGAATAGTGAGAACCATGGGTTGCATTCAACTAATGTTCACTCACATTGAAATTAATAGACCTAAGTTAGTCATGGCTATTAATTCCAAGCGGTCTGCTCTGAGTACAAGTTGGTTGAAAATAACTCTGTGCAGGACACCTAGAGCTCCTTGGATGAAAGGTGGGATATACCATATTTTCTTGTCTATAAGACGCCCCCAATTTATAAGACGCCTCCTATTTTGGGGGACTCCAATTTAAGAAAATGGGAGAAGATATATCCGTGTATAAGACACCCCCTAATTTTTGACATTATTTTTTAGGGGGGGGAACCTAGTCTTATACACGGAAAAATACGGTAAGTAAAGAGTGGGGGCACACACTATCAACTGCAAAATCCTTCCCCAGTCTATAATTCCTTTTCTGGCATTGCAGAAGGTTGGACTAGATGACCCTTGGGTCCTTCCAACTCTACAATTCTGTGATCCTGCCTGATCCTGCCTTTGACGTTATAGCCCATCGCTCTGCCTTGGACTAAGGGAGCGTCCTATGGTCCCATCTCATGAGGTGGGGTTGCTATAGCAGGGACAGGGCTGGGAGTGGAATGTGGCCCTCTATGCCTGTCTATTTGGCCCTCTTCAAAGACCACACCCCTTCTCCATAGGCCACACCTCCTTACTCCCACCTCTCTAGCATGTTTCTGCCTGGCTATAATATATCCTTGAACCCTTGCTTGTCTGGATGGAGAACAGAGAAGGATGTATGACTAGCGCAGGCATTGTCAGTGTGTGTAAAAGAAAAGGTTCTGACCTCCTTTTTACTCCTTTGCCTAGTCCTCAGACCTTAGTTGGCACAAAAAAGTCTTTGAGAAAGAGTATTCTTGCAGAGTATTGCTGCTTTTATTCTTAAAAGGTCTTCTTCTCCAACCACGACCGGCAGCTTTTACACACACCAAACGCAACCAGCTTTCTACCATTCAACCAACCCACACCCAACACTAACATTGACCACTCTATACGTACAGGTACAATTTGGTGAAAGGTTGCATGAGTCATTGTAGGCCGCTGACTTATGCTGACATAGTTCTTTTAGCATTAAAGGAACAGCGACCAATTTTTAGCCGTGACAGGCATCCCCAACCTTCGGCCCTCCAGATGTTCTGGACTACAATTCCCATCATCCCCGACCACTCGTCCTGTTAGCTAGGGATCATGGGAGTTGTAGGCCAAAACATCTGGAGGGCTGCAGGTTGGGGATGCCTGGACTAGTGTAACATTCTTTTTGCTCCACCTGCTTTTCCTCTAGCCCTGCCTGCCAGCCCGGGAAATTTGCCCAGAAGAGAATATGGACCGCAGGCTGACAGATTCCACCACCCCACGCCAGATTATATCAGGACTCCCATCAAGCCTTAAGAAAGGGAGAGGCCACCAATCTGAAGAAATCAGCAATGGCGCTTCTGTAGCTTGCATTGTGATTCGGAGTGTTGTGATTGGGGAGTGTTCATGTGCAAAGTCTAGGTACATTTCAAGCCAGTTGCCTGGCAGTTAATGCACCTTGGACGGGAGGCGTGCAGGAAATGTCCGCGTGGAAGGGATGCATAGCAACCTTCTTGATGGAAAGCTGCATAAAGAGAAAGAATACACAAGCACTAAATCCTGAAATAGTTTTACTGCTCGGCTGTATTCCACTACCACTGACATTGCAACACGCCGTTTTCAGCCAGGCACTGAGATATAATTTAAGCCTGAGAATCAAAGCTGTCAGCATTTCATGGCCCAAGAGATGGCAGGGAGAAGGCGCTGTCTAAAATAGTTTCCATCCTCTCCTTCTCCGAATTGTATTTGTGTGTGTGTGTGTGTGTGTGTGTGTGTGTGTGTGTGTACACACACAAAAGGAACATTAGGAAGTTGTACTTACTTTTGCGATTGTAGTTTGTTTCGGGAAAAGAATAAGAGCTGAGATCGGAAGCTAGGCATAGCTCAAAATGGGGCAGGATGTCATTCATACTGCTTTGAGCCTCCCACCTTTGGCTGCCTGCAAATTATATATCCTTCAACATCACTCAGAGCCAAATAGAAAGTCTAAGTTATTTTTATGTTGCCTGTTTGCACTTTGAGTCCAGCTCACAACCCTGGGTTACCCTTGAATGATGGCATTCTTAGCTGACTTGGGATACAGCTGATACAACATCTTCATGACTGGTGAGCACCAACAGTGTTGCCATGGATACTGGGGTATGTGGGTGGTCCATGCTGCTCTATTTTTTTGCTTTTCAGAGTTTTGTGGTTCCCTCTTCCTCCTGATCTGGGCTGGGTGAGTGACGGAGAGGGTAGGCGCTTTGCCAGTATTGCAATTCCGCTGCCGCAAGCATGAGCTTCTTGATCTCAGGTGTTGAGGGTTCAAGCCCCACCTTGGGCAAATGATTCCTGCATTCCAGGGGGTTGGACTAGGTGAGCCTCTTGGTCCCTTCAAACTCTGCAATTCTATGATTCTATCATGGGGGGTGGGTGAGATTTTAGTTGGTGCTACTATTAAGCAATTGGGAGTCAGAAATACTTATCAAGCTCCTGGAAATCACCCAGAGAGCCAGTGTGGTGTAGTGGTTAAGAGTGGTGGACTCGTAATCTGGTGAACCGGGTTCGATTCCCTGCTCCTCCACATGCAGCTGCTGGGTGACCTTGGGCCAGTCACACTTCTCTGAAGTCTCTCAGCCCCACTCACCTCACAGAGTGTTTGTTGTGGGGGAGGAAGGGAAAAGGAGATTGTTAGTCGCTTTGAGACTCCTTCAGGTAGTGATAAAGCGGGATATCAAATCCAAACTCTTCTTCTTCTTCTTCAGAGATCTGCAAGTAGGAACCAATCTAATCTCTGCCTACCTATAATGAAGGTAGTTTCCACTGAAATGAGGCTGCATTTTAATGTTTTAATGTTGTATTTTAATCTTGTTTTTTTAAGCTGTATTTCAATCAATTGTTTTTATATTTGGTGTTAGCCACCCTGAACCCGGTCTTGGCTGGGGAGGGTGGGGTATAAATAAATATTATTATTATTATTATTATTATTATTATTATTATTATTATTATTATTATTATCATATGTTAGGTCTCCAGTTTTGGCATTAATTCAATATGTTTTTGGCATTTTTTTTAAAGAGTTGACCTCTTTCCTTCCTACTCGGACCTCCTTGGATTCAAATGCATTCCTGGAAATTTTTGCAACTAAATTATTATGGTTATTATTAGGTTTATTACCCTCCCCGCACTGCAAGGTACCAAGGTGGGTTACAGCAATGTAAAATACAGTGGCTAAAAAGGTAACAGTAAAGGACCCCTGACAGTTAAGTCCAGTCGTGAATGACTCTGGGGTTGCGATGCTCATCTCGCTTTACAGGACAAGGGAGATGGCGTTTGTCCGCAGACAGTTTTTCCAGGTCATGTGGCCAGCATGACTAAGCTGCTTCTGGTGCAATGGAACACCGAAACCAGAGCAGTGCACGGAAACACTGTTTACCTTCCCGCCAGAGTGGTACCTATTTATCTACTTGCACTTTGACACGTTTTCGAACTGCTAGGTTGGCAGGAGCAGGGACCGAGCAATGGGAGCTCACCCCGCTGTGGGGATTCGAACTGCCGACCTTCTGATCAGCAAGCCCTAGAGGCTCATTGGTTTAGACCACAGCTCCAACTGCTGTAAAATTTAGTGGTTAAAACAGTTTAAAATGAATTGCAATCACAGCTAAAATATAGTCTACATCTACTGAGATTAATAGGCCTAACTTAATCCTGCTCATTCATTTCAATGAGTCTATACTGAGCAAAGCATAGCTGAACACAACCCATATATCTCAAGTGTCAAAGACCAGAGTAAAGAGATATGTTTTCACTAAGTACAATGAAGGTGGTTGGTGCACCTTCCTGGGGAGGGAATTTCACAACTTCGGGGATACTACAGAGAGTGCTGTCTCCTGGGTCCCCCTCTGCCACAGGAGCCAACTCCTAGGCACCGAAGTCCCTTAGGCTCCCTCAATAAAATATTTGAGGGTCCCCCCAAGTTGATGGACATTGCCATTCAGATGGTGTGTGTGCACCACATCTTGTGATCCATCATGTGGGGTGAGGCTTACCTGGTCCTCCCAATATTTTATTCAAGTTTGCACCCCTGCCCCCTGCAATCTCTGAGGGTGGTGGAACTGCCAAGAGGGCTCCCTCTGCTGGTTGTAACGCCCAAGAGGTCCAGTAGAAAAGGAAGTGGCCTTTCACATATTTTTGACCTAAGTCATTTAGGGCTTTGCACAATAGCACAAGCACCTTGAATTGGGCTCAGAAATAAACCGGGAACTAGTTGATGTGGACTGGAGTCATCTGTCACGCTAGCACAGAAAACAGACTGGGCTTTTTGCCATTAGAAAAAGTGTTGTGGGAATGCATTTAAAAGCATGGAACAAATGAATGACGAATGGGAAGATATAGAAACATCCGCCAGCAATTCAGAATGAATGCCGGAAAAAAGTCAGAGGTAATCTAACCTCCATGTAAGCTTTGTGAAAGCAAATCAGGTTGAATGGTCAAGAAAGAGGTCATCTGGAGGATCTGATGAACTTAACTCTCAAAAGTAGAAGGATGGTCACATAATGTCTTGCCCTAGAATATATTAACATATGCAATCGGTGCTGATTCTTGGTTTGGTGAAGGTGAGATTTTGTGTGTTGGTATGGAAAGAAGTGGTATGGAGGCAGTGAGAGATTTTACTTTCTTGGGCTCCATGATCACTGCAGATGGAGTTAGCAGTCACGAAATTAAAAGACGTCTGCTTCTTGGGAGAAAAGCAATGACAAACCTAGACAGCATCTTAAAAAGCAGAGACATCACCTTGCCAACAAAGGTCTGTATAGTAAAAGCTCTGGTTTTCCCAGTAGTGATGTATGGAAGTGAGAGCTGGACCATAAAGAAGGCTGATCACCAAAGAATTGATGCTTTCGAATTATGGTGCTGGAGGAGACTCTTGAGAGTTCCATGGACTGCAAGAAGATCAAACCTATCCATTCTGAAGGAAATCAGCCCTGAGTGCTCACTGGAAGGACAGATCCTGAAGCTGAGGCTCCAATACTTTGGCCACCTCATCAGAAGAGACGACTCCCTGGAAAAGACCCTGATGTTGGGAAAGATGGAGGGCACAAGGAGAAGGGGACGACAGAGGATGAGATAGTTGGATAGTGTTCTTGAAGCTACCAGCATGAGTTTGACCAAACTGCAGGAGGCAGTGGAAGACAGGAGTGCCTGGCGTGCTCTGGTCCATGGGGTCACGAAGAGCCGGACATGACTAAACGACTAAACAACAACAACAGCACCTGAAACACAGTTTTGAAGACTTGTTTTCCCTCTAATAGGCTTAGGTTGGCTCAGCCAGTAGAGTAGCTCCACAGCAGAACACAGTTTGGATTTGGTGTAACTTTACACTGGCTGAATTTACCCTGACTTAGAATCATCAAGTTGGAAGGGGTCACTAAAGGTCATCTAGCCCAACCCTCTGCAACACAGGAATCTCAATGAAAGCACCCATGCCATCTCCGCTTACAAACTTCCATTGAAGGACCACAAGCTTAACATGAGTATGTTAAAATATTCCGTTCCACCTTAAGTGCAGGCATGACTGTTGTGTGTCACATGCCTGTTTACACTCCAGCGCAGCTTGCTGTTAACTTCCGTTTATGTATAGCTTTCGCTTTTAGCTGCTTGCTTGGACACAAAGGGAAGAAGACATGTTTTTCCTTTGTCCTGATGTATGCTGAATAAACTGCTTGTAAATATGCTCACACAGCCGTCTCCTGCCACTTCTGTTGTGTAGCGTTTAATCTACTGAGTGTGCGTGCCCAGCTGCTGAAGGCTTCTGAAGCCAGGGTCGCAGTTTCATATTTTTTTTAAAGATATTTATTGAAGTTTTACAAAAACATAAATTTAAAAAGGTCATATAAAAAGAAAGAAATACAAAAAAAACATAGAAAAGTACATAAAATAGAAAAAAGAAGAATAAAAACAAATCCATTTTTGTAACCCTAACTCATTATCTTATTTCCTTGACCTCCTCACACCTCCCCTTTTTGTATCCCCATTTAAATAATCAAATCAGCAAATCCTTACCCTCTTTCATTTATCTTAACTCTGTAACTTAACATATTATAACTCTATATTTTCATCCATTATCAATTCAATTTTGCATACTCTTGTTAACTTTGTTGCTAATGCCACTTATTTTCAATCCAACATCATTTTAACATTCATTAATTTTACAGTGTTTCTGCAGATAGTCTTTAAATTTCTTCCAGTCTTCTTCCACCAACTCTTCTCCCAGGTCTCGGATTCTGCCAGTCATTTCCGCCAATTCCATATAGTCCATCACCTTCACAGGGTCGCAGTTCCATGCTGATCCAAGGACTGGAGATTGCCCGGCACACCGGCCGGTGGGCTAGGGCCAGCTGGGAGCCTGCCAATTGCCCCCAATTCTTTGGCTGCATCCTAACAGAGTCAACTATGTAATGCAGCAGCAAAAAAAGAAAAAGAAAAGAAAAGCTAATGCTATTCTAGGCTGCATCAATGGCAGTGATAATTATTATTATTTGTTGTTGTTGTTTAGTCATTTAGTCGTGTCTGACTCTTCGTGACCCCATGAACCAGAGCAAGCCAGGCACTCCTGTCTTCCACTGCCTCCAGCAGTTTCGTCAGACTCATGTTCTTATTGTTATTATTATTATTATTATTTATTTATACGCCGCCCATCTGGCTAGGTTTCCCCAGCCACTCTGGGCAGCTTCCAGCAGAACACTAAAATACAATAACCTATTAAACATTAAAAGCTTCCCTAAACAGGGCTGCTTTCAGATGTCTTCTAAAAGTCTGGTAGTTATTTTTCTCTTTGACATCTGGTGGGAGGGCGTTCCACAGGGCGGGTGTGTGATGGGATGGTGAGCTGCTTGTGCGTAAAATCCTGATCCCTCAGAGTTTGGCTAAGTCCCCAAACCTCTGTCTGTGATGGAGCTCCTTAAGCATGGCTCCATCAATCGCTCGTTGAATCGGACAGTGGGCGTTTACGGAACTTCTTCCAGCATAAAAGCTCCTTAACGGAAACGCGTCTTCTGGACTCTCAGCGTGACAGTTTCCGCCGAGGAGTGGGTGTCCCTACGGGAGGTCCTGAAACCTCCCCACTGTTCTCGCTTGAAGTGTCTCTGAGCCCTCCCTCCGACTCACTTTCCCTTGGAACTCCACTTTTCCCCCTGCTGGTCCCCTCCTCCGCTGAGTGGTCTCTCTCACCCTCCATGAGCCCTTTCACCTCCTTCGTCTCAGATGACAGTTCCCTGACATCCACCTCCCCTCCAGGGCCCCCTTCACCCCCTTCCCTCCCCTCCTCTGCGGGAGGCGAGGGAGCAAAACCCCTGAAGGAACCTCCCTCATCTTCCGAAGTTTCGAACACTTCCCTCCACCTTTTGCTGTTTCCGGTTTCCAAGTACTCCCTCCGGAACCTCGCTACTGGCTGAGGTTTCCTGGGGAACCTTTGGTGGAACGTTTCGATCAAGACCTCGTCATGGACCTCCTCTGCCTTCACCCAGGTGTTTTCCGACTCCGGTTCCCCTTCCCACGCGACCAAATACTCCACCTGATTACCCTTCCACCTGGAGTCGATGATTTCCGCCACATAGTTGCGGCTTTCCCTTTCTTCTATGGCTGGCCCCCGTGTGGATACCCCTTCACCTTCCCCCCTGTATGGTGACAGTAATGACCTGTGGAATACTGGGTGCAGTTTCATGTGGTTCGGTAACCGGAGTCTGAAAGCCACTGGGTTGACCTGTTGGATGACCTCAAATGGTCCCAATCTTTTGGGTCTCAATTTCTTGCAACCCCCCTTGAACGGCAATCCTTGGGTAGATAGCCAGACCCGACTCCCCACCCTAATTGTTTCACCTTCCCTTCTGCTCTTGTCTGCCTGCCTCTTATATTCTTCTTTGGCCCTTTCTAAGTTGTGTTGGAGTTGACGATGGATCGCTTCCATTTCTTCTACAAAAAGTTCAGCGGCCGGAACACTCCATCTCTCTCCTCCTTCCCCTGGAAACGCCCTGGGGTGGCACCCATAATTAGCCAAAAAGGGGCTCATCCCGGTGGACACATTCTCTGCATTATTGTAAGCAAATTCCGCTAGTGCCAACTTTTCGACCCAATCGTTTTCTCTGTCATTGACATAACACCTCAGGTATTGTTGAAGGATACCGTTTGCCCTCTCCGCCTGCCCATTGGTCTCAGGGTGCCTGGCAGTCGAAAAGTTGACCTCTACGTGCAACAAGCTCATAAGCTTCCTCCAGAATCTGGACGTGAACTGTTTCCCTCTGTGGGAAACCACCCTCAAGGGGGCGCCATGAAGCCTAAAAATATGTTCTACAAACAATTTCGCTGTCTCTTCCGCCGTGACTGCATGTGAGCAAGCTACAAAGTGACCCATCTTAGTTAACTGGTCTACTACGACTAGTATGGCGGTTTTCCCCTGGGATTTGGGCAGATCAGTCATAAAATCTATCGACACCGCCTCCCACGGTCGTTCTGGTGTGGGTAACGGTTCTAATAACCCCGCTGGTGCCCGCCTTTCTCCTTTGGCTCTCTGGCATTGGTCACACCTTCTCACATACTCCCGTACATCCTCCCTCACCTTGGGCCACCAAAACTCCCTGGTCACCAACCACATGGTCTTGTGTTGCCCAAAATGCCCCGCTGTGGGATTGTCGTGCAGCTGTTTGAGTACTCTCCCCCTCAATTCCCCTTCGGGTATATATAGCGCCCCTTTGTAATACAATGCCCCGTTTCTTTCTTCAAAACCTCCGGGGTCTTCTCCCTCTCTCCTTAAACCTCTGAGCTTATCCTGGGCGTACTCATCATTTACCGTTCCCTCTACCAGTTCTCTTTGCCCCACCCAGGCCGCACCACACACCCAGTGGTCCTCTGGGATGATATGTCTCTCTTCTGGCGCTCCCTCCCCCTCCAAATATTCAGGTTTGCGAGAGAGAGCGTCCGCTCTGATGTTTTCTGGACCTGGCACATAGCAGATTTCAAAATGGAATTTGGAGAACTCCTGGGCACATCTCACTTGTCGTTGGTTGAGCACTCGTGCCGTTCTCCAATACTCCAAATTCTTGTGGTCCGTACACACTTGCACCTTATGCTGTGCGCCAATTAGTAAGTGTCTCCATCTCCGGAACGCTTCGTGAATGGCGAGTAGTTCTCGGTCATATACCGTGTAGTTCCTCTCGGATTTGTTCAGCTTACGCGAAAAGAAGGCACACGGTCTCCATTCCGACTCATTGCTCCCTGGCTGAAGCAGCACCGCCCCCACCGCCCGGTCTGAGGCATCAGTTTCCACTCTCATGGGTTTTTGTAAATCCACATGCAGGAGCTGTTCTTCCGAAGCGAATGCCCTTTTCAATTCCTCAAAAGCGTGCTCCGCCTCCGCCGTCCAAACGAATTTCTTCTTGCTGCTTAGACAGTCCGTGATGGGAGCCGTTAAGTGGGCAAAGTTCTTGATGAATTTACGGTAAAAGTTCCCAAACCCTAAGAACCTTTGCACATCTTTTTTCGTTTTCGGTGTCTTCCATTCCAGCACCGCCTGGACCTTGCCTGGATCCATGGCTAATCCCTTGTCTGATAGGCGGTACCCCAGGAATTCCACCTCCTTGGTGTGGAACTGACACTTCTCCAATTTCACCCACAACTGGTTTGCTTGCAGCTGGCTCAGCACTTCCCTGACATCCTTTACATGCTGCTCCTCATTCTCTGAATATATCAGCACGTCATCGAGGAAGGCCACGCAATTCTTGTAGAGCAAAGGTCCCAGTACATGGTTCATGAGCGATTGAAAACAGGCGGAGCCTGCTTGTAATCCAAAGGGCATAACAAGATATTCGAAAGCCCCTAGGGGGGTGAACATCGTTGTCTTCCATTCATCCCCCTTCTTTATTCGTATCAGGTTGTACGCTCCTCTCAGGTCCAGTTTCGTGAATATCTTTCCCTTCCTCACCCTGGTCAAAATGTCATCAATCCTGGGCATGGGGAAAGTCACTGGTTCTGACACGGCATTCAGCCGCCGGTAGTCCACGACCAATCTCGGTTTATCCGTGTTTTTTTTGTCCACAAAAAACACTGGGCTGCCCCCCACCGCTCTGGACTCTCTGATGAAACCTCTCTTCAGGTTTTTGTCAATAAACTCCCTCAACTCCTGCATTTCCCTGTCTGACATGGCGTACAGCTTGCCCACGGGGAGCTGGGCCCCAGGGACCAGGTTAATTTGGCAGTCAAAGTCTCTATGCGGTGGTAGTTTATCTGCTTCCCTTTCGCTGAAGACCTTGCTCAGGTCAGCGTATTGTTTGGGCACCTTCCCTTTGTCCGCCACTTCCGTCCCTGCTAGGGAGGCTTTTGCCCCTTCTGGCACCTTTCCCTCTTTGCAGTGTTCCAGGCAATGTGCTGACCCAAAGGAGACCACTCTCTGATGCCAGCCCACTAGCGGGTCATGCAACGCTAGCCAGCTCATTCCCAAAATGACTGGCGCCCCTCCCAGGGTGGCTACATTGAACGCTATCCTTTCGGTGTGCCTTGCCACCCTCATAACCATTGGGACGGTCTGTAGGCTAACTTCTCCCCCCAACAGCTCCCTCCCATCGATCGTGGTGACCTGCAGGGGGTTGCTTAAAGGGAGTGTCTGTATCTGGTGTTCAGCTGCAAACTCCTTGCTCATAAAATTACAGGAGCTGCCTGAGTCCAACAGCGCTTTGGTCTTTAGTGGGTATCCGTTTGCCAGCTCTAGCAACACCTCTATTACTAGTGCTGGTCTTGGAGGTTCCGGAGTGGGCACTTTTACTGCTCCTTGGCCTGTCTGCAGTGCCCTGACAGTGGCAGACAGGCGTTGGCTTTTACTGGCTCCTGGACTTCCTCCTCCTTCCCCCCAACAGCTCCCGCCATCCCTTGCCATTCCTTTCTTTGCGGGCAGACTCTGGCAAAGTGACCTGGCTGCTGGCAGAGATAACATTTCTTGGCGCTCTTTCCCTCCTTCTTCCTCCCTTCACTGGGATTTGAAACTGCGCGCGCGCGCGCTGTTCCAACTTCCATCGGCTCTCCGGGCGGGAAACTTGGTTCTGGAATCTCTGGAATGCGGAAATCCCTCCAACGCTCTCCTTTCCCCTCCCGCTTCTCCAAGGCTCTTGCCTCCTGGCGCGCTCCAATGGTCAGCGCTGATTTGGTCAGCTGGTCCATAGACTCCGCCCTGGGCGCCCGGGAAAGTTCGTCTTTCACCGCCGAAGAAAGCCCCTCTTCAAAGAGCATTTGAATGGGTTCCGCCGATAAGTCCCACCCCAATTTATGTATCAACATTGTAAACTCAGTCCAGTACTCACGAACCGATCGGCTCCCCTGTTTGCAAGCCATCAATTGCCTGCGCACCAGTCCCTGTTCAATCTCGCTGGAAAACATCAAATCCATGGCGCGAAAAAACTTCCTCGCGTCCTTCAGCATGTCACTGTTCCCTGCCATCAGGGGCCTCACCCAGTCTCTCGCCCCCCCCTTCGAGATGGCCAATCACAAACGCCACTCGCGATGCCTCATCGGGAAAGTCGTTAAACTGCAGTTCGAGAGCATACTGCATCTCTGTCCTAAAGGCTTGGTAGTTCCTGGGGTCCCCCCCAAACTTCTGCACCATTCCTGGCATCTTTCTTGCTAGTGTAGCGCCTTTTGCCTTTTCTGCATCCTGCGCCCTCCTTTCTTCTAGCCTCGCCGTTTGCATTGCTAGCTGGAGTTCCAACACTCTGTACCTTTCTTCCAGACTTGGACTTTCTCCAGCTCCTGCTGCTCCTCCGGCTCCGGCTGGGTTGCTCATGATGCCTCTCTGCACAAGCTGCTTTCAGGCACTGTCCGATTGCTGTGATGGGATGGTGAGCTGCTTGTGCGTAAAATCCTGATCCCTCAGAGTTTGGCTAAGTCCCCAAACCTCTGTCTGTGATGGAGCTCCTTAAGCATGGCTCCATCAATCGCTCGTTGAATCGGACAGTGGGCGTTTACGGAACTTCTTCCAGCATAAAAGCTCCTTAACGGAAACGCGTCTTCTGGACTCTCGGCGTGACAGTTTCCGCCGAGGAGTGGGTGTCCCTACGGGAGGTCCTGAAACCTCCCCACTGTTCTCGCTTGAAGTGTCTCTGAGCCCTCCCTCCGACTCACTTTCCCTTGGAACTCCACTTCTCCCCCTGCTGGTCCCCTCCTCCGCTGAGTGGTCTCTCTCACCCTCCATGAGCCCTTTCACCTCCTTCGTCTCAGATGACAGTTCCCTGACAGGGTGCCACTACCGAGAAGGCCCTCTGCCTGGTTCCCTGTAACTTGGCGAGGGAACCACCAGAAGGCCCTCGGCGCTGGACCTCAGTGTATAGTAATCAGATCAATTTGGGAAGCAATAGTCCCACTCTATTCTGCCTTGGTCAGACCACACCTGGAATACTGTGTCCAGTTCTGGGCACCACAGTTTAAGAAAGATATTGACAAGCTGAAACGTGTGCAGAGGAGGGAAACCAAGATGATCAATGGTCTGGAAGCCAAGCCTTATATGGAACGGTTGAAGGAGTTGAGTGTGTTTAGCCCAGTAAAGAGGAGACTGAGAGGAAATACGATAGCCATCTTGAAATATCTCAAGGGCTGTCACATGGACGATGCAGCAAGCTTGTTTTTTCCTGCTCTGCAAAGTAGGACCCAAACCAATGGATTCAAGTTACAAGAAAGGAGAGTCCAACTCAACATCAGGAAGAGCTTTCTGGCAGTGGAAGAGACTCTGTGAGAGGTGGTCAACTCTCCTTCCTTGGAGGTTTTTAAGAAGACGTTGGATGACCATCTGTCATCCACGATCTGAGATTCCTGCAATGCAGGGAGTTGGCCTTGTTGACCCTTGGGATCCCTTCCAACTCTACGTGTTTATGATTCTATGATACACCACACTGGCTCTGTGATCATCACTGATGGTGTCCTGGGGACGGGGTGAAAGCATCAAATGGAGAAATTATGAACATTGGGAAACGGCCTGCAGAACCTCTCTCTTTCCCAAAGTACATTTCTTTCACTTTGCCTTTTAAATCATACTTTGAAAGTCATGTCTGGAGAGAAGGGGAATAATAAACAGCTACAGAAAAAGCCAAGTTTTTTGATGACATTTTTATTCTAAAGATTCCTCTGAATGAAACACAAGCTTTACTAGCAATTGGTTATTTTATCTAATCTGTTCCTCAGGGCTAAATTGACTTCCTCCCCACCTATCTTCCTTTTAAGGCTTTGTATCTGGAATGTTTTGTTTTGTTTTGATTTCTTTCCTTTGCTAAAAGTGGGGGGGGACGACGACGACAACACACCACCATCTCTCTTTTTTAATCTGGTTCTGTGATAATCAGTAAGCACAGATAACCCAGCAAATATTACCCAAGTCTTTGAAAGAAGGAACAGCCACAATTTCTTCCTTTTGTACAACCTTGCGTGAAAAGTTCAGAGTTTCCAAAGAGCAGAACCAAACAGTGCCTATTCAGAGATGCTATCTGCACGTTGCCATCCATCATGCAACTTCAGCCCATTGCTTGCAATGCTGGAACTATAGCCTTGCAATCCTGTGGTCTCCAGGAAGGCATCACACTGGCCATCCAGATGCTGGTAGAAATCCCGCAAGCAGGACCCAAGTGCAATAGCACCCTCCCTACTTGTCGTTCCCAGAAACTCAGAGGCTGCCTACTGGAAGGAGAACATAGCCATGGGCACCACCCATCCTCTATTCCAGTGGTTCTCAACCTGTGGGTCCCTAGATGCTGTTGGACTACAACTTCCATCATTCCTAGCCAGCATGACCGGTGGTCAGGGATGATGGGAATTGTAGTCCAACAACATCTGGGGACCCACAGGTTGAGGACCACTGCTCTATTCATTTGTCTAATTCAAGAAGAACATAGCTGGTCTAGTCAGCACCACGGAGAGCTCCAAGTGAGCATCTTAGTCCAGGAAAGCTTGGAGGTCGGCTGGGGCCTTTGGAGCCTCTGCCTCCATCAACCTTTGTAAGAACTGCAGCCCTTGAAGTCCCAGTCCTCTGCTCTGCAGATGGGCACTTCTTCTGTGCTCCTGGGCTTCCTCAGTGCTCCACCTGCCAAGGTAGCCTGGGAATCACTCAATTCCTTGGACCCAGAGAATGGCACATATGAAGCTCCTGGCTCTGGTTCTATGACCCTGGTGCTGTGGGGTCAGCTTCAGGAGACTCCTGGCCACCAGCCTTGGATTTAGTGGGCCCCTGGTCACCAACATCTGGCTAAGAGTGAGATACCCAGTCTATGTCTTTGCAAATGTTTCAGCCTGTGTCTCTGCAGCCTCCTACTGTGCATCTTGATCACTACTAGACTCTAGGGTTCATGGCCCAGAACTCCCTCTATATAACAAGCTACTCTTGTTCCTGCTCTCCTGCTCCTGCTCTGGATCCCATTTTTGCCTTCAAATTTTATTTTAAGTTACAAATAAAAACTTATCCAATTTTAAAAATTGACCTCTTAACAGCTTACCACTTTCCTTTATTATTATTATTTATGGTGCTTATAGCATTTGTTTATAGCATTCACAGTGCTAACAGTGCTTCGTAAGCTCAACTCAAAGTAAATTGGTGTTCGGCTGATTCTTATCTGGGGCTGATGCTATCAAACAGGAAATTGAAAAAGATACATACTTTAAAGTAAACTGATGGAGATACATCTTGCTGTTAGTGCTCAAACCACCTGTAGAACATTGGAGAAAAGGTTAAAGGTGCTTCTTCCTCAATCAACTCCCAACTCACTGCACAGCACATGTGACAAAGACTTGTGTTACTGAACTCACTTGGGCATCTAGAATGAGCACCCAGCTTCTAGGCCTGTCCTGTCTAGCAGCCATCTTCTGAACATGAACTAACAGACATTTCTGAGAGGTTTTCCAATGCATTGCAGTGTTACAGGCCACATTCACACCCTACACTGAAACCATTTTAGGTATTCTTGGTTTCCTGCAAATAATTCTTGGAGCTGTCTCAATTTGTTGAGAGACTCCCTCTCTATTCTTCTCACAGAGTTGCAATTCCCAGAGTGGCTTAACAGCCAATCCTTCCTCACAGGCAACTTTAGGAATTGTAGCTCTGGGAGAGGGGAAAACTCTACCTGGAGTTTCTGGGGATTGTTCCTGGACCCTCTGCACCCGAAGGAAAGTTGACCACTGGCCTACAGCCAAAACCAGAAAAGCAATGACAAACCTAGACAGCATCTTAAAAAGCAGAGACATCACCTTGGCAACAAAGGTCCGTATAGTTAAAGCTATGGTTTTCCCAGTAGTGATGTATGGAAGTGAGAGCTGGACCATAAAGAAGGCTGATCGCTGAAGAATTGATGCTTTTGAATTATGGTGCTGGAGGAGACTCTTGAGAGTCCCATGGACTGCAAGAAGATCAAACCTATCCATTCTGAAGGAAATCAGCCCTGAGTGCTCACTGGAAGGACAGATCCTGAAGCTGAGACTCGAATACTTTGGCCACCTCATGAGAAGAGAAGACTCCCTGGAAAAGACCCTGATGTTGGGAAAGATGGAGGGCACAAGGAGAAGGGGACGACAGAGGACGAGATGGTTGGATAGTGTTCTCGAAGCTACCAGCATGAATTTGACCAAACTGTAGGAGGCAATGGAAGACAGGAGTGCCTGGCGTGCTCTGGTCCATGGGGTCCCGAAGAGTCGGACACGACTAAACGACTGAACGACAACAGCCAAAACCATCCAAAATAATCATGATTCTTTTGATTTGTGCTCTGAAGGTACAACCAAAGAAGAACCTCCAACTTCTCTTTGTAATGTTTTATTTTTGGAGAAACTGGGTGCCACAATTCAGGTCCTAGCTGGTGCAGAACCAGGTGGAGACCATTTCTTCTTGCACACACACACACACACACAGAGAGAGAGAGAGAGAGAGAGAGAGAGAGAGAGAGAGATGTCGTAAGCACTCCTTGGGCTGAAAACTGATGCAACACTGCCCTGCATACCTCATTACAGATGCTTGAGATGCACACTTGGGTCTTTGAAGACACCAACATGGCTCAGAGCCACGTCAAAAACCCTGCTTAATTAAAGCTCTCAGACAGAATTCTCCCTGCGACTGAAATCTGGGGTGGATGGAGGGAGGAGGGTTCAGGGAAGCCGCAACTTCAAACAAAAAGTTTGGCGAGCAAAAGGGGAAACTGCAGAGCTGGCTGAGGTAGCCACCGCCTTCGGAGACTGCAAAATCTACCGGTCCAAAGGAGCAGAGAATGAACCTGAAGGTGGTGACAGATGGCTGATGAGAGCGAAGTCGTGCTGTTGTGAGACGCATAGCTTTTCTCCCGGGTGGATGATGTGCCTGGCTCACCACTTTCAGTATCGCTTGTCGGCGGCGTATAAAGGAAAGCAGAGCCCACCTGTCACACCAGTTTTATGGGTTGTTGGGGGGTGGGTTGCTTTTACATAGCACATGACCGAATCCAATCACCCTCCAATCTCCAAGAGAACTGCCATGGTGATAGCAAGCCAGATGAAATGAGCGAAAGTTACATTTCTAGGAATGCATCGTTAACATTATCTGCATATCATTTGCATGGCAGCTGGGGAGGCATGGCTGTTGTGGATCGACACGCTTCTCTTCCAGGTGTGAGGCAGGGTGAGCAGCGAATCACTGGTTCTGTATTTTTGCAGGGCACTGTTTCTTTCTCCCTCTCTCGGAGGGGACCATCTGGGCCTGATGCTGCTAGGGCCACATGCTTCAAATCATTAGATTAGCATAAGAAAAACCATCCAGTCTGAAAGAGCTTTCCCAGTGCTTGCTATCCAGATGTGCAATGACCCCAGCCCATCCCCCTGAACCCATACAGAGGACTGACAAGGAGTCCAGTGTTGAAAAGTACTTGGAACAGCTGCGAAGAATTTCTCTTTGCAAGGCGAGGGAGGGAGCAATCACATGCCCATTAAGCGATTAAAAAAATATTTGAAATGACATCACCGCCTCCCTTTGGTCTCGTGTAGCTCTAAGGAGAAAAGTGGAAGGGTAGGGGTTTCAAACATCAAACGAAGGCTACAGATGGGAACATGCCTGGGTGAACTGATTGCATTAGGTAGTATAAAGCTTTGATTCTTTGAAAGTCCTTCTTAAAACCCCAAGAATGTATCGTTTGAAAGAAACCACCTGCTAAAACTCATCTAAGGTTAGATCATCACCCACAGCGCCATAGAGGTAGTGTCTCTGTTTCAAAATAGTACCAGCTGGTTCAGTATTGCATGCACTGACAGACAGCAGCTCTCTGGGGTTTTGGGATGGGGAGAATTCTCAGTCCTACCTGGAGACACCAGCAGTTGAACCCGGGACTTTCTGTATGCAAAGCAGATTCTCTAGCTTTGGGTTACTATGGATAAGCAATTGCTCACACTGTTCCATACCTACCACTCTGAAAACACAGATTTTGCAATCAAAGTCCCGCCACTCAGGGTTGAGGACAGTACTTCTGTAGACCATACACAGTGGTCTACTTTTTATCATTAATGCTGCTCATTCCTGATTGCCATTTAAATTGGATTACCAAAATTAACCTGTTCTGACTTCAGTGTCCTGAAGAGGTACAATATTAGAGCCTCAATATTTACCATATCACTTTGTAGCATAAAGATGCCATGGTCAGTTTCAGGAAACGGTCTCCCCCATTGCAAAAAAAAACAACGCTGCTTCCTTCAATTGTTTTCCCAGGAATATATACAGTGGTACCTCGGGTTACAGACGTTTCAGGTTACAGACTCTGCTAACCCAGAAATAGTACCTCGGGTTAAGAACTTTGCTTCAGGATAAGAACAGAAATCACACGGCGGCAGCAGGAGGCCCCATTAGCTAAAGTGGTGCCTCAAGTTAAGAACAGCTTCAGGTTAAGTACAGACCTCCAGAACAAATTAAGTTCTTAACCCAAGATACCACTGTACATTTTTATGCACGCTCTTCTCTAATACAGTGGTACCTCCAGTTATGAACTTAATTTGTTCTGGAGGTCTGTTCTTAACATGAAACTGTTGGCACACGATTTCCATTCTCATCCTGGGGCAAAGTTCTCAACTTGAGGTAACTCTTCCAGGTTAGCGGAGTTTGTAACCTGAAGCGTTTGTAACCTGAGGCGTTTGTAACTCGAGGTACCGCTGTATATGCTTGGTGATGGGACAGCGTTTTCCACCATAGCTGAGGGCACCGGGTTGCCTTAGAGGGCATACAAAGAGCACCTCAGTACTACTCCCCATTCCCTCCGTATTTGCCTGCCACTCTACCTAATGGTAGGGCCAGGACCGATGGCCAAGAGGAATGAACCTGAGATTGGTAGCTAAGATGGGAGCCAGACTGTTATCCCTGGACTAACAGTTTCATAGCCCTCCACGAGTTCAGGTATTGTTTGTTTCTCTCACACCTGGAAATCTTCTTTTCTGCTGCTTCATGACATTTATTGGCTTAGCCAAGGCATTCTTGGCCTTTTCTTTTTCTTTCTTTCTTTTTTTTTAAATAATTTTTATTAACTGGCCAATCACATCAAATTAAATCACATCACATAAATTCCAAATTACAAAGCCAAATTTTAAAATTTTGTTGGGGGAACCCATACTTCAAGATCCAAAGGGGGATTCAGATCATCTTCTTATTACTGCGTTAACCAGTCCCAATCAGTCCAAACAAAATTCATAATTCTATCCAGTCTTGGCCTTTTCAAGGTCGCTGTTTCTTTACTTTAAAAGGAAGGGCAAGCAGGGATTGGGAAATACGGACTGTGGATTAATGGCTGGTGCTATCCAAAAGAGTCACCTTGGCTTGAATGTCAGTTTGTTAACCCAGCACAGCTTCCCTTGACTTTAAAGCAGTGCACACATGCACAAGCACACACACACAAAAACCACATTTCTTATTTCAGCCACAATAAAGGGCACCTGCTGGAGAGACTCTGCGCCTCCCTTAAGAAGTGACACGAGGATGTTCCACTAGACTGAGTAAAAGCAGTTTGCTGCCTTTCCCCTATTACCAAGGGGCTACATTGTCTATTTCTAGATGGGTAAGCTAAGAGTCCGCATGCACAAAGTTTTGCACAGATTTTCAGTAGAATGCGACAACTGACACACACTCCCAGGATTCACTTATTTAAAACCGCTTATGTTTCTAGCCCATACAGGGCTGGATTTATGTTTGATGAGGCCCTAAGCTACTGAAGGGAATGGGGCCCTTTATATGTCCAGCTATCCTTTGTCAACAACAAATTGTTGCTGTTTTTTGTGTTGAATATATGCTATGTGGTAATTTATGGCCCTATCTAAAGCCATTTGAACATAACATAATATGTATTTTATCAAAGTAATTGTTGAACCAAAACCAGTAATACTTTAAGGAGCAGGCTAACAGGCAGGGCCCATTACTTACATCATAGGAGCCTAGACAACACAAAACACTGTTGCTGTATGCAGGCTTTATTTTATTTGTTTTTTATCTTATATTTTGGAAATGTACATCCAGGGTTTTTTTTCCTTTAAATTTTTTGGGGCCCCCCAAGAGAGTGGGACCCTAAGCTATAGCTTGTTTAGGTAAAGGTAAAGGGACCCCTGCCCATAAGATCCAGTCGTGGCCGACTCTGGGGTTGTGGCGCTCATCTCGCTTTATTGGCCAAGGGAGCCGGCGTACAGCTTCCGGGTCATGTGGCCAGCATGACTAATCCACTTCTGGCATACCAGAGCAGCACACGGAAACGCGTTAACCTTCCCACCAGTGCGGTACCTATTTTATCTACTTGCACTTTGTGCTTTCAAACTGCTAGGTTGGCAGGAGCTGGGACCGAGCAACGGGAGTTCACCCCGTTGCAGGGATTCGAACTGCCGACCTTCTGATCGGCAAGTCCTAGGCTCTGTGGTTTAACCCACAGCACCACCTGCGTCCCATAGCTTGTTTAGCTTATACGTAAATCCGGAACTGAGCCCATACAAAGGGGTAAACAGGCTCTCACTGCCCACCCCACAAAACCACTCCTATAGCGGGCTACGACTTTGTCCACCGCAGTTCAGGGCCAACCAAGGTTTGTTTTGGGGCGATGACACCCCCCACTGATTTCTGGCAAAGCAAGCTACCCAAACAGACGTGGGGAAGTGGCAAGAGGCACTCAAAGGAGTATTTCTGGAGCGAAATTAAAGAGAAGACCACTTAAAACCCCTTGCCCCCCACTCGACTTCATTTGTATTGCTAATCCGGGGAAGAAATGAGTCCTTAGCAGAGCTATCCCTTAAGTAGCCCCTGAAATGTGATTGAGGCCTCTCCAGGCAAGTGCATTTTCAGTCTGGCTGGCTTTAATCCCATCGGAGAGCCACCCATCAGGCTATTACATGGCACGGCAGGCATGAAAATAGGAGAGTTAATCACATTAGAGCCCCATTCCATGTAGACATAATCTGCACGAATCTCACGAAAGCATCGCCATTCATTATGACTCCTGGTGTCCTTCAGGCAGGGCCTTTTTGTTAAAAATAATAATAATAAGAGACAGGAAAGGAAAGTACCTAGCTGTCAAAGCAGAGAAGGGCTTTCATTTGGAGGCCGAGGATGTGAAAATGCAAAAGTGACACAATATTATTTAAAACACCTCGTTACTCAAATTGCAGTCCGGCTCTGTAAAAGCTGGCTGGGCGGCTAGGTCCTGTCAGCTAGATCAATGCGCTCCTCCCAATGTGCTCCACACATCTCGCTTTACGGCGTAGTTTCCTCACCCTGAAGGGGCTGTCCAGTACAAGTCAGGCTTTAAAGATAAAAGGACCTTAAGAAGGGAGAGAAGGAAGTCTTGGAGAAATTTCAAAAGAGGTTCCTAGACTGGAGGTTACCCTCACAGAAACCCAGAAGGAGCGGAGGCAGGCCCCAAGTGAAAAGATAGGCCTTTATTGGAATACAAATGCGTATAGGGGCAGCCTGAGAAATAAAGAGGAGGCAGGAAAAGACCTGCCAATGAAATTAAAAAACATCTTCATGTATGCGACAATGGCGGCAAGAGTCTTAATAGCACAAGGATGGAAGAATGAGGAAATCCTGACTAAAGAACTGTGGCAAGAGAAACTGATGGACTATGCGGAATTGGCGGAATTGACATACAAACTACCTGACAAGGACAACAGTGACTTTAAAGAAGAATGGAAACATTTTACAAAGTGCTTAAAGAAATAACAAAATGAACTGGACTCCTTGGCAGGTTTTGAATAAACATTCACAAACTTTTTATAGATAAATTAAGGATCCATACAATGTTATAATATGCAGAGAATAATATGTGTTGAGAAACCAGAGAGAGGAGCTGAGGGAAGGGGGGGGTTCCTTTGGGGGAAGGGGGAGGGGAAAAATGGGGGGGAGGATGTAATTTTTTTTTTGATAAATTGTTATGCTGAAATATTTTTTTAAAAGAGAGAGAAATAAGGAGGAGCCTGCAAAGAACAACCTCCAAAGCAATGTTTTTTATACACTTCTCGATCACACACATCGTTTCATTTCACCATCAAAGGATCGCAGCAATCTTAATAGTTGCAACCCAATGTCATCATCCTGAACCAATCAAAATGATTTGCCTCTTCAGATCACCCCTCATCATAATACCAAACATGCCAACTGTCTCTATTTTCCAGGACAGTCCCAAATTTACAGAAGCTGTCCTGGTTTCTGATTTGATCCTGGAATGCCCTGCTTTTCCTTAAGATGTCCCTATTTCCATCCACAAAATGTTGGAGGATATGGAATTATGCAACGCCTGAGCCAGGGAGTTAAGTAACAATACAACCTTTAGAAGACTTCTGAAGGCAGCCCTGTATAGGGAAGGGTTCTTTTTTTAAGTTTAATGTTTTATTATGTTTTTATATATGTTGGAAGCCACTACAGGTGACAATATGCATTGTATTTCTATTTAAATTCTAGTGATTGGCTTTTAATTCACCTGTTTTTTTAAAAATAAATTAGCACCTGCATTTTTAATGCAAATCTGTCTGCGCTCTCGCTCTGTCTTTGAGGTGGGTGTTGATGCATTTCTTCTTTGGGGATGATGCAAAAGTAGTCACGCTGGTCTCCTGGAGTGAACTGCAGAAATACAGGTGGACATGGCCCAGAAGTTGGGCCCCTTTGTTTCTGAAGCCCAGGATCACCATCTGGCCACAAGATTCTAAATAAAGGCATCTTTGGTCTGATCTAGCAAAGTAAGAACTTTGCCACCCTGCTGTTGTTTGGGAGGAAGGGTGCAATATAAATTCAGTAAATAATAAACTCAAGTCTCCAGGGCCAGATGAACTGCATCCAAGAGTATTAAAAGAACTGGCAGATGTGATCTCAGAACCACTGGCAGTCATCTTTGAGAATTCCTGGAGAACAGGCGAAGTCCCGGCAGACTGGAGGAGGGCAAATGTTGTCCCTATTTTCAAAAAGGGGAAAAGAGAGGACCCAAATAATTACCGCCCAGTCAGTCTGACATCAATACCAGGGAAGATTCTGGAGCAGATCATTAAGCAAACAGTCTGTGAGCACCTAGAAAGGAATGCTGTGATCACCAATAGTCAGCATGGATTTCTGAAAAATAAGTCATGTCAGACTAAGCTGATCTCGTTTTTTGACAGAATTACAAGCCTGGTAGATGAAGGGAACGCAGTGGATGTAGCCTACCTTGATTTCAGCAAGGCATTTGACAAGATGCCCCATGATATTCTTGTAAAGAAGCTGGTAAAATGCGGTCTTGACTATGCTACCACTCAGTGGATTTGTAACTGGCTGACTGACCGAACCCAAAGGGTGCTCATCAATGGTTCCTCTTCATCCTGGAGAAGAGTGACTAGTGGGGTGCCACAGGGTTCTGTCTTGGGCCCGGTCTTATTCAACATCTTTATCAACAACTTGGATGATGGACTCAAGGGCATCCTGATCAAATTTGCAGATGACACCAAACTGGGAGGGGTGGCTAACACCCCAGAGGACAGGATCACACTTCAAAACGACCTTGACAGATTAGAGAACTGGGCCAAAACAAACAAGATGAATTTTAACAGGGAGAAATGTAAAGTATTGCACTTGGGCAAAAAAAATGAGAGGCACAAATACAAGATGGGTGACACCTGGCTTGAGAGCAGTACATGTGAAAAGGATCTAGGAGTCTTGGTTGACCGCAAACTTGACATGAGCCAACAGTGTGACGCGGCAGCTAAAAAAGCCAATGCAATTCTGGGCTGCATCAATAGGAGTATAGCATCTAGATCAAGGGAAGTAATAGTGCCACAGTATTCTGCTCTGGTCAGACCTCACCTGGAGTACTGTGTCCAGTTCTGGGCACCACAATTCAAGAAGGACACTGACAAACTGGAATGTGTCCAGAGGAGGGCAACCAAAATGGTTAAAGGCCTGGAAACGATGCCTTATGAGGAACGGCTAAGGGAGCTGGGCATGTTTAGCCTGGAGAAGAGGAGGTTAAGGGGTGATATGATAGCCATGTTCAAATATATAAAAGGATGTCACATAGAGGAGGGAGAAAGGTTGTTTTCTGCTGCTCCAGAGAAGCGGACACGGAGCAATGGATCCAAACTACAAGAAAGATTCCACCTAAACATTAGGAAGAACTTCCTGACAGTAAGAGCTGTTCGACAGTGGAATTTGCTGCCAAGGAGTGTGGTGGAGTCTCCTTCTTTGGAGGTCTTTAAGCAGAGGCTTGACAACCATATGTCAGGAGTGCTCTGATGGTGTCTCCTGCTTGGCAGGGGGTTGGACTCGATGGCCCTTGTGGTCTCTTCCAACTCTATGATTCTATGATGAAGAGCCCCCGCTGCATTAGGGCAAAGGCCCATATAGTCTGGCATCCTGTTCGACCACTGACCAACCTGATGCCCGTAGGTAGCCTGGAAGGGGGACCTGATTGCAGCAACAGTCTGTGGTTTCTGGAAACTGGTCTTCAGGGGTCTATTGTCCCTGACAATAAAACATAGCCATTGTGCTTCTTCTATTCTTCTTGCTACAAGGCAGCCCTCAGACAATGGATTTTCCATGCTAATTTATAAACCTTGAGTCTTGAAGTATATTTGGCTATCCAGCCAA
Organism: Podarcis filfolensis; assembly: GCF_964270895.1. NCBI lineage: Eukaryota > Metazoa > Chordata > Lepidosauria > Squamata > Lacertidae > Podarcis > Podarcis filfolensis. The sequence continues at coordinate 82,054,415 of NC_139603.1, read as the reverse complement.
GATTTGACTTGGGACTTTAGGCTGGCCTTCCTGTCCCAGGTAGGATTAACCCCATCACTCTCTGCAGTTTAGGAAGTGAGCCAAGAAAGCACTTCATTAAAATGTATAATAATGAAGCCTTTTCATCAATATGCATTTACCCAGAATTCCCTCGCCACCTAACTCCTTTTATTTACAAGCGCGCCTGATAAATAATGGCTCCTGCATGTGCAGAACAAAAGAAGGAATGCCAAACTGAACGATTATATTTTGCTTTCTCTATCTATTTGGCTCCCTATCTCGGTACTGATTTTCTTGGGGCCCCCTCCTTCCAAAATAAGATGAAAAAGAGAATGAAATAAAAGCAGGATTTGGCTTTCCTCCAGAACTGAAGTAGCAATGTGGTATCATTTCCGTAAAACAGTGTTTATGGAGAGATTCAGGCAGGACACTGCAGAAGGAATACCGTAAGTTGTCCCCTACAGGATTCATTGTTAGGAGGAAGTATGATAAGCAACGCTGGGATGTGGGTGGCGCTGTGGGTTAAACCACAGAGCCTAGGACTTGCCGATCAGAAGGTCGGCGGTTCGAATCCCCGTGACAGGGTGAGCTCCCGTTGCTCGGTCCGTGCTCCTGCCCACCTAGCAGTTTGCAAGCACGTCAAAGTGCAAGTAGATAAATAGATACCGCTCTGGCGGGAAGGTAAACAGCGTTTCCATGCACTGCTCTGGTTCACCAGAAGCGGCTTAGTCATGCTGGCCACATGACCCGGAAGCTGTATGCCGGCTCCCTCGGCCAATAAAGCAAGATGAGCGCCACAACCCCAGAGTCGGCCACGACTGGACCTAATGGTCAGGGGTCCCTTTACTTTTACCTTTATGATAATAATAATGATAATAATAATTTATTATTTATACCCTGCCCATCTGGCTGGGCCTCCCCAGCCACTCTGGGCGGCTTCCATAGAAACCAAAAATACAGTAAAATATCACACGTTAAAAACTTCCCTGAACAGGGCTGCCTTAAGATGTCTTCTGAATGTCAGGTAGTTGTTTATCGCTTTGACATCTGCTGGAAGGGCGTTCCACAGGGCGGGGGCCACTACCGAGAAGGCCCTCTGCCTGGTTCCCTGTAGCTTTGCTTCTCGTTGCTTATGACAAGCAACAGGGCTAAAGCTCAGCAGTAGAACATCTGCTTTCCATGCAGAAGGTTCAAAGTTCAATTCTGAGCATCCCTGGGTAGGGGCAGGAGAGACCCCCTGCCTGAAATCCTGGAGAACTACTGCCAGTCATTGTAGACCTTTAAAGCCCTATGCGGCCTAGGACCCACGTACCTACGGGACTGCCTCTCCTGGTATGCCCCACCTTAGGGTCCACAAATGACAACATTTTGGAGGTCCCAAGTCGCAAGGTGGTTAGTTTGGTCTCAACTAGGGCCAGGGCCTTTTCAGTACTGGCCCCGACTTGGTGGAACGCTCTGTCACAAGAGACTAGGACCCTGCGGGACTTGACATCTTTCTGCAGGGCCTTCAAGACAGAGCTGTTCCGCCTGGCCTTTGGTTTGGACTCAGTCTGACCCTTATGTTTCCCTCCCCTTGTGGTTTTGATCTATGGGCTATTTTTAAAATGAGACTGCATTTTAAATTGCATTTTAACCTGTATTTTAAATTGGTTGGTTTTTTTCCTATTCTGTTTTTTCTGGTTACAGATAGGTAGCCGTGTTGGTCTGCCATAGTTAAAACAAAAAAAGTTCTTGGTATGAGCTTTCGTGTGTATCTGAAGAAGTGTGCATGCTCACGAAAGCTCATACCAAGAACTAACTTAGTTGGTCTTTAAGGTGCTACTGGAAGGAAAAATTGTTTTTCTGTTTTTTCTGTAATTTTACTGGTGTTAGCCACCCTGAGCCCAGCTCTGGCCGGGGAGGGCGGGGTATAAATAAAAATTATTATTATTATTATTATTATTATTATTATTAGATAATACTGTGCGACTTGGACTAATGATTTAATCCACAGTATGATAGCTTCCTGGGTATGGCCCCATGCACTATAAAATTTCAGTTCAGACGTACATTTAGAACCCAAAAAAATGCAACCTGAAACGTCTATAACCCGAGGTATGACTGTATCTCAAAAACACTAGGCAACCTACATTAAACAGCTACTGTAGACCTGTTGACCCACCAAAGCAAACTAGGCCCCATAGGGTTGTATTCGGCTAAGTCTTCCCCAGAGTATACCCACTGAAATTGATGAGCCTTCCTGGGCTCATAGCATCTTCTCCTCACTTCCACTTGCCTGTGTCATGGCTTGCATGTGGGAAAGAACAGATGAGATTCATAAAGCGAGAATCTTTTGTTGCCATTCCTGATGGGAAAGAGAGGGTTAAAGAGTCCTTCACTGATTATGGACCAGGTTAAGCCCCTGCTACACCCTGAATGCTATGGATGAGTCAAAAAGGGATACAATGGGAGAATGAAAAAAGCATAACCCAGGCATAGGCAAACTCGGCCCTCCAGATGTTTTGGGACTACAACTCCCATCATCCCTGACCACTGGTCCTGTTAGCTAGGGATGATGGGAGTTGTAGTCCCAAAACATCTGGCGGGCCGAGTTTGCCTATGCCTGGCATAACCATTCTTACACAGGCTTTTCTCAATGATTTGATTTCAGAACCAAGGAAGCTTGAGCTAAGTAGGCCAAACTCAGTTCAAAGTAACTGCCCCGCCTGGATGAAGTGGTGCAGTCCATTTTACCACAACAGGACTCCTCAACATCATTCCCACCTCTGCCTGCTGCAGCTTTAAAGGGGGATTAGGCAAATTCATGGAGGAACAGTATGACTCTGAATTGCCTCTTTCCATATGAACCTACCGAGACCTTGAGATCATCTTCTGAGGCCCTCCTTCGTGTGCCTCCTCCTTGAGAGGTCCGAAGGGTGGCAACATGAGAACGGGGCCTTCTCTGCAGTGGCTCCCCGTCCACGGAATGCTCTCCCCAGGGAAGTTCGCCTGGCGCCTTCATTATACACCTTTAGGCGGCAGGCAAAAACGTTCCTTTTGAACCAGGCTTTGGTTGATCCAATTTACATCCTATGCCCTTTAAAAATCTGTGGTCTTTTGTGGGGGGGGGGTATTGGGTTCTTGTTTTTATTTTTATTAGGTATTTTGTGGTTTTATATCTTGATTTGATTCTGTGAACTGCTCTGAGACCCCCAGGTATAGGGCGGAATAATAATAATAATAATAATAATAATAATAATAATAATAATAATACAATAATAATAATAATAATACTGTTCATGAAGGCAGCAATGCCTCTTATTACCAGTTGCAGCAGGGGAGGGGGGGACACACGTGGAGAAAGTGATCTTTTCCTCTTGTCCTGCTTGTGGATTTCCAAGAGGCTGTGAGAACAGACTATTGGATCACTTGCCTGATCCATTAGGGTTCTTCCTTGCAGGTTATCCAGTTCAGCCTCCTTCTCAATGTAGGAAATCCGGAGGAAGAATAAATTCCAACTGATGGCTCTTTAGCTTCTGCATAAAGACATCCAGTGAGGGAAGCGTCCACCACCCCTCTTGGCCAGGGCTTCCCAAACTTGGGTCCCTTTCTGTTTCTGGACTACAATTCCCATCATCCCTGACCACTGGCTCTAGGCAGCTGGTTCTGTCGACAAACTGCTCTTGCTACCAATAAGTTCCTCCTGTTGCTCAGCTATATCCTCCTGTAGCTCAAGCCCGCTAGATCTGACTCTCCGGTGCAGCAAAAAACAAGTGTTTACCCAATAATAATAATAATAATAATAATAATAATAATAATAATAATAATTTATTCATACCCCGCCCATCTGGCTGGGTTTCCCCAGCCACTCTGGGCTGCTTCCAACTGAATATTAAAAAACACAATAAAACATCAAACGTTAAAAACTTCCCTAAACAGGGCTGCCTTCAGATGTCTTCTAGAAGTCAGTTGTTTATTGCCTTGACATCTGCTGGGAGGGTGTTCCACAGGTGCCACTACCGAGAAGGCCCTCTGCCTGGTTCCCTGTAACCTCACTTCTCGCAGCGAGGGAAGCGCCAGAAGGCCCTCGGTGCTGGATCTCAGTATCCGGGCTGGATGATGGGGGTGGAGATGCTCCTTCAGGTATACAGGACCAAGGCCGTTTAGGGCTTTAATGGTCAGCACCAACACTTTGAATTGTGCTCAGAAACGTACTGGGAGACAATGAAGTTCTTTCAGGACCGGTGTTCTATGGTCTCTTCTATTCAATAGCTCTTTAGGTGCATGAAGAGTGTTATCTGCAGACTTTCTTCCATACAATGTTGACTCTTGCTTTGTTGTGCAGTTACTTATGGGTGCAAAGACACAGTTGCTCAGAATGCCTAGAATGTTTCAGTCATCAGTGCATCAGCCAAACCTCCCAGAAGGCGCCCACTTCTCTGACAACTTTGGACCGGCTCGTTTGTTTGTTTTTAAAGAGATGCAGGGGACATTCCCCCACCCCACCCCAACTCCCGGAAGCAAATGCTTTCCCAAGGACACCAGAATTTCAAACAAACATCAGGAGTCCCTTGTGAAGCCCCATCACTATCATTAGGATCTGCACTAGGGAAGGGACTGGTGATGATGGGCAGGTCTCACAAGGACACTGATTCTATCGGGACCCATACTCAGAAACGCCAGGACGTCTTTGAATTATCCAGCCTTTTTAGAAAACCTGGTGGGAAATCTAATTAGATTCTGCCTTTTTTTCTCTCTCTCTGGACTCTGAATGAGGCTCTCAATTATTTCCATCCTAGAATGTTGAGGTTTTCTGAAATTCCACTGGAATCGACTTTTTCTTTACCCCATATTTTCTTTACATATAAGCAGTTGGCAGCATGGCACCTATGGGTGCAATGATACTATTGAGGTTGTTCCATATCTCCCATGAAGTCTTTGAGCGTCCCACCGCCCCCTTGGTCATGAGTGTGCTGGGCCCAGGGGTAACCCGAGCCACATGGTCCAGGTCCGGTCCCAAATCCAAAGGTTCCACAAGGAGTCAGTTCGACAGGGCCAAGGCAGGACACGAGGCAGGAAACCAGGCAAGATCAAGCACAGGATGACAGGCAGGTTCTGGCAAACAGCAATGTTGCTCCCACAACCTGGGGCAGGGTCTTTGTCAGGGTAACACTGGTCCTGATCCCCCAGTGACTCACCTCCCTGTCTCGCCCAAAGGCAAGCTCTCCTCCTGCAAGTACTCAGGTCTCTCCTTCTCTCAGACCTCAGTCTCTGCAGCTCAGGAGATGTCGGTAGGTTACTAGACCCAAAGGCCACCTCAGCCTCTCCTAACCCAACTGGTAGTGGAACAACTGTAAGTGATGGCTCAGCTGAAGGCAATGAGGTAATCCCCGCATCTGGAGCCAGGGCAGGCTCAGGCCCCTGATTTGGCCCAGCTGGTGCTTGATGCAGGGGAACCTGTGCAGACTGGGGCTCTTCAGAATCAGGCCCCAGATTAGGTTTAGCTGCCACCTGAGGCAGAGGATGCAGTGTGGACTGAAACTCCTCTGGCTCCAAGTCCAAACCCGAGTCCCAGGCCATCACAATGAGGTGGTGAGGGCAGTTATCCCCCCCCCCTTTAAAAATTCACAGAGGAAGAAGTTGGGTAAATGATGCTCTTTCCTAGTGCCTCTTTCACAACAGTGTACTACTTGATGATCAGATTAATGCTGCCATCACCAACTTTTACTCAGATCCCTTGGGAAAGTGAAGTATTTGCATCTGCGCTCTCTCTCTCTCTCTCTCTCTCTCCCAAGACCAGGGGTTGATCTGTGGGAGGGAAGGAATTGTTGCTAGACAGGGTGGTGCCCACGGCAAAAATCCAAATGCATGCATGGGCCTAAAAGGACTGGTGACCCATGTCATATATAATCTCTCCAAGTTACTACCAAGTGCATGGAAGGCTGTGATGGGAGCACCCCAAATCTAAGTGCATAAGAAGAGGAACCCGTCAGATGCCTTGAGGAAGCTCACAAACTCAAACTCATTTATTTACTTTATTTTTTACACCACCTTTCCCCCATTAGATGACCCCTGAACATGGTTATTAAACATGCTGTTGATAGATGGATTTTCCTTTCGTTTAATTCTTTTCCAAACCCAGCTCAGCTTTTGGTAGTGATGGAAGCCTGATGCCAAGTTCTCACCTAGAAAAACAATGTGAGCATGCGAGCAAAGAAACTGAGCGCCTGAAAGCTCAAGCAATGGACTAAAGAGGTTTGAGGTCTGGCTGATATCCAGGTGTTGAGTACTGTAGATTCCTGTGATGAGCACTCACAGGTCAAACAAGGTCTTCAGGAAACCACCAATTGACTCTAGTTGCCAACCACTGATATAATCATTTCCCCTTGGAATTTCTCCCACTTCCTCCACCATTATTAAAACAAAAAAAAAAAATTCCTTCCAGTAGCACCTTAAAGACCAACTAAGTTAGTTCTTGGTATGAGCTTTCGTGTGCATGCACACTTCTTCAGATACACTGAAACAGAAGTTGCCAGATCCTTCTATATAGTGAGAAGGTGGGGAGGGGTATTACTCAGAAGGGTGGTGGGAATGGGTGATTGGCAGATAGCTGTGATGAGCCTGTTGACGACTCTTAACGACTGCAATAGGTCTTACAGGAAAAAGCAAGGGGTGAGAAGGTGAAAAATGGCTTTGTCATGTGTAATGAGATAAGAATCCAATGTCTTTGTTCAGACCAGGTCTCTCCATGGTTTTAAGTTTGGTAATGAGTTGCAATTCAGCAGCTTCTCTTTCCAGTCTATTTCTGAAATTCCTTTGTAGTAATACAGCTACTTTGAGATCTTGTATAGAATGTCCTGGGAGATTGAAGTGTTCTCCTACTGGTTTCTCTGTCTTGTGATTCTTGATGTCCGATTTATGTCCGTTTATTCTTTGGCGTAAGGTTTGGCCTGTTTGTCCAATATAGAGAGCTGAAGGACACTGTTGGCATTTGATGGCATATACAATGTTAGACGATGAGCAATTAAATAGTCCCGAGATGGTATGTGTGATGTTGTTGGGGCCAGTCGTTAAGAGTCGTCAACAGGCTCATCACAGCTATCTGCCAATCACCCATTCCCACCACCCTTCTGAGTAATACCCCTCCCCACCTTCTCACTATATAGAAGGATCTGGCAACTTCTGTTTCAGTGTATCTGAAGAAGTGTGCATGCACACGAAAGCTCATACCAAGAACTAACTTAGTTGGTCTTTAAGGTGCTACTGGAAGGGGAAAAAAAATTTTGTTTTGACTATGGCAGACCAACACGGCTACCTATCTGTAACTCCACCATTATTGTGATGTTGACATTTTATGGAAAGGATGGGGGAGATGGGTGGAGGCATAATGTGTAAGAAGGGGGAAACCCAGTGCTTTTTTCTGGGGGGGGGGATGCAGAGTTACGCGTACCCCTAAACATTTTCTCACCATATCTGAGAGAGAAGGCAAATTCCTTCAGGTTGGATGTCAAAACCAAAGGTGGTATTCCATGCTAGTCCTACTCAGAGGAGACCCACTGAAGTTAAGATATAACAGCTTGCATTCATTGATTTCAGTGGGTCTTCTCTGAGTAGGATGCAGCTGAATACAACCTCAAGCATCTGCATATTTGCTGACCAGGCTTATCACTGCTTGGCCATGTTGCCATTCTGTTGACCCTTGGCCATAATGGTTAACCCCAAGATGGATTAACCATTAAGCTAAGTGTGCTGCAGTATAAGAGGCCCAAACATTGTGAGCAGCCTGCAGTACCGTCTCCCTCTGTCTCCTTTGCCTGCTAACTGACAAGAATAGATGCTAGCCAAGCATGGGGAAAGCATTCTGTCAGATATGCTTTATAGGCAAGCAGCAGTGCAGGAAAGCACTGCTTTCACAAGGAGCCCCCTGGACAAGCCAGGAGAGGGCGAATTCTCTGCTTCCAATTAACACCTTCCTCTAAGCCAGTTTCCTCAGCCTGCCACAGCTGCCCGACAGCATCAAATCCTTGCATCGTCTCTTGCCAAAGGTTTAGACGTCCTTCCACCATCCCATGCCTTTTAGTGGATACTTTCTGTCTCAATTTCCTGGCTCTTTGTCCGACGCTCACCACCTCTGGCAGCAACCAATCTTTCATCAGTTCCTTTGTGCTCAAATGTCACCTGCCTAAGACGAGAAAAGGCCTGTTTTTTTTATTTTAAAAAATCCCTTTCCATCTTGGTTTGCCCCACGGGTCAGCAAAATGGTTCCCACAGGCAGCACCGCACCCATCAATTATGGTACCCATGAAAGTTCTCAGTAAATATATCTTCAAAATATATCCTGTTTGTTCTGTCTCACACATACACAAATGCAAACGCAACATGCTGGCTAATAACTGGTAGTGGATATATAATTAATTACAATGTCATTCAGTAGTACCTCAGGTTAAGTACTTAATTTGTTCCGGAGGTCCGTTCTTAACCTGAAACTGTTCTTAACCTGAAGCACCACTTTAGCTAATGGGGCCTCCTGCTGCCACTGGAGCACAATTTCTGTTCTTATCCTGAAGCAAAGTTCTTAACCTGAAGCACTATTTCTGGTTAGCGGAGTGTGTAACCTGAAGCGTCTGTAACCCGAGGTACCACTGTATACTAATACGCCACCCAAAATAATGTATATATCATACAGTACATCTCACAAAATATACAAGTGACTGTAAGTTGTTGTATGTATAAGAGTCAAATGAGGAGTCAAACAAGTCAATGAATGGCGAGGAAAGCCAAGCCGTCTCTCAAAGGAAGGTAAAGGTAAAGGTAAAGGTAAAGGGACCCCTGACCATCAGGTCCAGTCATGACCGACTCTGGGGTTGCGCGCTCATCTCGCTCAAGAGGCCGGGAGCTGGCGCTTGGCCGCAGACAGCTTCCGGGTCATGTGGCCAGCATGACTAAGCTGCTTCTGGCGAACCAGCGCAGCACACGGAAACGCCGTTTACCTTCCCGCCTGAGAGCGGTCCCTATTTATCTACTTGCAATTTGAGGTGCTTTTGAACTGCTAGGTGGGCAGGAGCTGGGACCAAGCAACGGGACCTCACCCCGTCGTGGGGATTCGAACTGCCGACCTTCCGATCAGCAAGTCCTAGGCTCTGTGGTTTAACCCACAGCACCACCCGCGTCCCTCTCTCAAAGGAAGATGTCCTATAAAAGTCTCAAAGGAAGACGTCTCTCAGAAATCTTAAAAGGAAGTCTCAAGAGGACAGTGTATCCGGAACAGTTCACTGTTTCGGAATAAAGATTTTTACATTTTGCAACACAGGAGTTTGTGTTTGTCACACATACACAGGCAGCCATTTTGTGACTGGCGCCCACATCACTGCCTCAAGATTCCAAATGTTGCTTGCCAAGTTTTCGGCACTGGAGCGAGATATTCTGTGTGGCTCCCCTCACTCAGTGAGCCAAGCTCCTTTGTCCAGCAGGTGCAGAAGACTCATCTCAGTGGGTTCCCTGCTGGGGTGTGGACCCCCAGCAGATGCCCACCCATGCCTACCATTCATGCCAGCCCCGCTACCATTTCTCCGAAAAATGCTGCAAAAATGCCTTCAGACTTCCCCAGCGACATTGGAGGATATATAATTTGTTTTTAATCTCTTTCCTTTACTGTTATTTTTCATTTTTCTATAAAGATAAACAGAATTAAAACAATATAAGGGGGAGAAACAGGCTTGTTGATTAATCACTTGCCCTTGAAACTTAATTAAGCTGAATTAAATTTCCATATTACCCAATCCATAGCACAGTTGCCATTTTAAGATATGGAAAGAATCACTTACCAATGAACAAAGAAAATGTACTACTCGTTGTTGGACGGAAAGGCCATATTAAGTAGTTTTTTCCCCCATTCCTGCTGTAGGAACAGCATAGGAAGATGTCTTAAGCCAGTTTGTCGTATCTGAGTGTCCCTGGTTTTTTAGGTTCCATAGCAGAGAAAGACCAGTCTCTCTCACACACACCCATACACAGGTCACAAATCTTTAAAGAGCTATAGAAGCTTTTCCTTTCAAAACATTTCAACCTCAGCACTGTCTACACTGACTGGACCCCCATCATCCAGCCCAGACACTGAGGTCCAGCGCTGAGGGCCTTCTGGTGGTTCCCTCGCTGCGAGAAGTGAGGTTACAGGGAATCAGGCAGAGGGCCTTCTCGGTGGTGGCGCCTGCCCTGTGGAATGCCCTCCCAGGAGATATCAAGGCAATAAACAACTATTTTACTTGTAAAAGACAACTGAAGGCGGCCCTGTTTAGGGAAGTTTTTAAATGTCTGACGCTGTATTGTTTTTAATATTCAGTTGGAAGCTGCCCAGAGTGGCTGGGGAAACCCAGCCAGATGGGCGGGGTATAAATAATAAATTATTATTATATTATTATGGCAGCAGTTCTTCAGGGTTTCAGACATCCACAGTGTCACCTGGGTATGCTGGGGGTTTAACCTAGGATGTTCAGCAAGCAAACAGATGCTCTACCACTGTGGCCCATCCTCATACATAATGGGGATGGGCAGATCAGTATACAGTCGTTCCTTGGATCCCGAACACCTTGGTACTCAGATGTTTTGGCTCCCTAACGCCACAAACCCAGAAGTGAGTGTTTCGGTTTGCGAACATTCTTTGGAACCCAAATGTCTGGCAGGGCTTCCGTAGCTTCCGATTGGCTGCAGGAGCTTCCTGCAGCCAATCAGAAGCCGTGCTTGGATTTGCGAACATTTTAGAAGTCGAACGGATTTCCGGAACAGATTCCGTTCGACTTCCGAGGTACGACTGTACTTCTACAATTTTGCAGCCGTTCATTCACAAGCCTGTTCTGCCTCCATTCTGTACATGTGAATTACAGAATTACAGAATTGTCTGTGAAAAACTTCGCATTAAAATGCATTTTTAAATGGCAAGTATGTTTTTTTGATACTTATTTAACCTCAATGAACACTTTTTAGATTTTCTTTTGATTACTAAATTTCACATTTTGGTGCATCTTGGTACATTTTTTGAGCCTATCTGTAGCACAAACTTTGGAGAACGGCAAGGTTGAAAGGATAATTATTCTCTGATCCACACATTAGCCCACAGGGGTGCCAACCTGAATAAAATATTGTGGGGGTCCAGGTAAGCCCTGCCCCACACAATCAATCGCATGACACAGGGCACGCACAGCATTTGAATGGAAAGAAGAAGAAGAAGAAGAAAGAAGAAGAAGAAGAAGAAGAAGAAGAAGAAGGAGGAGGAGGAGGAGGAGGAGGAGGAGGAGGAGGAGGAGGAGGAGGAGGAGGAGGAGAAGGAGAAGGAGAAGAAGAAGAGGAGTTTGGATTTGATATCCTGCTTTATCACTACCCGAAGGAGTCTCAAAGCGGCTAACATTCTCCTTTCCCTTCCTCCCCCACAACAAACACTCTGTGAGGTGAGTGGGGCTGAGAGACTTCAGAGAAGTGTGACTAGCCCAAGGTCACCCAGCAGCTGCATGTGGAGGAACGCAGACACAAACCCAGTTCACCAGATTACGAGTCTACTGCTCTTAACCACTACACCACACTCGACTTTGCAAGGAGGCAGCCCCCTCAAATATTTTATTGTGGGGGCTGAAGCACACATGACCCCTAGGAGCTGGCTCCTATGTTAGCCCAGGAGGCATGAATTAGGATGGTCCACTTTAAAAATGAATGAAATCCTCCTCCATCCTTAATACACAATGCTTATTTTTTTTCAAAAGAAAAAATGTCTGTCTCAGTTACAGGGGAACAAAAAACAACAACAGGAGTGAGATACAAAAAAATAGAATGAAAGGGGGAAAGAGGATCTTGTTCCCAGAAGTGCCAGCTAAAAGGATTTGTTACAGCCCAGCAAATTTTGGAACACATGTTCCTTCTTTAGGAGAAATCTTAAACCTTCAAATTATGTAAAAAGAGCCTAAGTGGCTTGCACAGATATTGTTGTCTATCTAGCACTAGGAGGGGGATTTCTCTTGAAGAAGGAACTTGTGTTCCAAAAATGTGTTGAGCTGCAATAAATCCTTGTCCAGTTTTAGAAAATAAGATTGTCTTGTCTTCCTTTTTTGCATTCTTTCTGTCTGAAAGTGAATCATATGACTTTCACCTTAGATTCATTTCCCCCAAGCCCTTATGGTTTTACTCAGTGGTGAAAAGGAAGCGAAGCACTCTGGACACATTCAAAATCATAGAAACATAGAATTGTAGAGTTGGAAGGGACCAAGGGTCATCTAGTCCAACCCCACAGTCATCGTCCTTAATGACAAATCTGCTCACCTTTTCCTGGTGGGCGTTATTGCGGCTGGGCAGTCAGGTCACAACAGTATACTGGCCTAAGGGGTGGAGGGTCACCGCCTCTCTTCTGTGTCATGCCGGCAGAGTTATTGTTGCTGGGGTCTGCCCTCTGTGGAGTGTTAGAATTCCTGCTCCATGACTGCAGTCATGCAATTGTTGTTTTTCACATGACTGTGTATGTTTTGACTCCACAAAGTGGAAGTGACGGAAACAGGATGTTTGTGTTACTGTGTTCCGTGAAGTGGGACTATTGTCCTTTGTTCTTTCTCTTTGCTGTCTGATGCTAGAGAGAGAGGGAGCCATGTTGCAGTGCTCCGTGTGTGTTTATATGTAAATAAAGTTTTGTTTGTTTGTTTAGTCGTTTAGTCGTGTCCGACTCTTCGTGACCCCATGGACCAGAGCACACCAGGCACTCCTGTCTTCCACTGCCTCCCGCAGTTTGGTCAGACTCATGTTTGTAGCTTCGAGAACACTGTCCAACCATCTCGTCCTCTGTCGTCCCCTTCTCCTTGTACCCTCCATCTTTCCCAACATCAGGGTCTTTTCCAGGGAGTCTTCTCTTCTCCTGAGGTGGCCAAAGTATTGGAGCCTCAGCTTCAGGATCTGTCCTTCCAGTGAGCACTCAGGGCTAATTTCCTTAAGAATGGATGCGTTTGATCTTCTTGCAGTCCATGGGACTCTTAAGAGTCTCCTCCAGCACCATAATTCAAAAGCACCAATTCTTCGGCGATCAGCCTACTTTATGGTCCAGCTCTCACTTCCACACATCACTACTGGGAAAACCATAGCTTTAACTATATAGACCTTTGTTGGCAAGGTGATGTCTCTGCTTTTTAAGATGCTGTCTAGGTTTGTCATTGCTTTTCTCCCAAGAAGCAGGCGTCTTAATTTCGTGGCTGCTGTCACCATCTGCAGTGATCATGGAGCCCAAGAAAGTAAAATCTCTCACTGCCTCCATTTCTTCCCCTTCTATTTGCCAGGAGGTGATGGGCCAAGAGGCCATGATCTTCGTTTTTTTGATGTTGAGCTTCAGACCATATTATGCGCTCTTCTCTTTCACCCTCATTAAAAGGTTCTTTAATTCCTCCTCACTTTCTGCCATCAAGGTTGTGTCATCTGCATATCTGAGGTTGTTGATATTTCTTTCGGCTATGTTGCGGGAGCAACATTGTTGGTTGCTAGTTCCTGCCTGAACCCTGTCCTGCTTTCCTGCCTGAGCTCCTGACCCACCCTGGCTCCCTGCTTGCATACCTGTTCCTGACTTCACCTGACTCCCTGTTCTGCACCCAGCTTCAGCCACTCCTTCCTGAAGACTTCTGCCAGCCAGTGTTGAAAAGATATGGGGAACCTTGGGCCCAGCAGCCAAATGTAGCTCTTTAAGCCTGTTTATCCATCTCTTGGGATCTCCCTGTGCCCCTCGGGTCATAAGAACAGCCCTGCTGGACCAGGATGCTCTAGTCCAGCATCCTATGCTCACAGTGGCCAACTGGATGACAGTGGGAAGCCTGCAAAGAGGACCCTAGAACATGAGCCCTCTCACCTCCTGTGGCTTCCAGCAATTCAGAAGCACACTGCATTTGACTCTGCAGGCAGACTTCCAACTCTACAATTCTACGATGTCCCACATTTGCCCAACGCCATGTACTCTGGTGCTTTAGATTGCCTGGAGAAATGCCCTTGAGTTGTGGTAATGTCTCTTGCTTGCCTGTGTGTGTGTGTGTGTGTGTGTGTGTGTGTGAGAGAGAGAGAGAGAGAGAGAGAGAGCATATGCATAGCACATCTGTCGCTCCACCCACACTGGCATCTAGCCCGACCCACCACAAGCATGCCCTGCCTTCAAATTGGGTCCTAGGGCTGATAAATGTCCCTTGTCCCTCACGCAGACAGTATCGGTCTAGATCAGAGTTTCCCAAGCTTGGATCGCCAGCTGTGGTTGGACTACAACTCCCACCATCCCTAGCTAGAAGGACCTGTGGTCCGGGATGGTGGGAACTGTAGTCCAAAAACAGCCGGAGACCCAAGTTTGGGGAACCCTGGTCTAGATGGACCAGTACAGTGGTACCTCGGGTTAAGTACTTAATTCATTCCGGAGGTCCGTTCTTAACCTGAAACTGTGTTTAACCTGAGGTACCACTTTAGCTAATGGGGCCTCCTGCTGCTGCCGCGCCGCCGGAGCACGATTTCTGTTCTCATCCTGAAGCAAAGTTCTTAACCTGAAGCACTATTTCTGGGTTAGCGGAGTCTGTAACCTGAAGTGTATGTAAGCTGAAGCGTATGTAACCCGAGGTACCACTGTATAAGGCAGTTTCCTGTGAGCTCTATATAAATGGCAACATGGCGCTGTTGAGTTCTGGCTCAAAGCAACCTCTGGACACAGACTGCTGTTTTGTGCCCATGTGTGTGCTCTGATGTCAGTTCCAAACACATGAGCCCCTAAATGTGCACAGTCACTTTCCCTGGGGCCTCTGCGGGAACACCGATTTGCTCCTTTGTTGTCACCCACCTGTCAGGGACGCCCCCGCTGCTGCCTATTCAGACCTGCCTGTTACTTAAAATCCCAGGGGAAATAAAGGCCCTGTAAAACAGGCTCGAGGCTGTGAAATGCAAGAGCCCTGATTAGATCTATAACAATTAAGAATTCTTTTAAATCTAATTGGAAAAGCGTCTGTTTTGATCGACGCCGCGATGTTATCTGCAAATTGTATTTTGTTTATCGGCAAGCGGCAAAGGTTTCCGCGCCCAATTCAGATGCCGTGCTTTGATCTTCCACGATACGGTGAACTGTAACAGGAGGGCAATGTAGATGATTATCAGGGAGGAGGAAGGGGGGGTTCCATTGATCTTTTCTGAAGTGGGCTTTTTCTTGTTGTGTTTATGAATATCTCAGACTTTCGCTTTAGTTACAAAGGGAAATAATGTGCTTCTGTAGTAAGAAAACCACTCCCTATGCTCATGAAACCCAAGCTATACCAGATCTGAACATGCTAAGGTTTTGGCATTCCTTCCCAGGATCTGGACCATAAAGAAGGCTGATTGCCGAAGAATTAATGCTTTTGAATTCTGGTGCTGGAGGAGACTCTTGAGAGTCCCATGGACTGCGAGAAGATCAAACGTATCCATTCTTAAGGAAATCAGCCCTAAGTGCTCACTGGAAGGACAGATCCTGAAGCTGAGGCTCCAATACTTTGTTTGGCCACCTCATGAGAAGAGAAGACTCCCTGGAAAAGACCCTGATGTTGGGAAAGATGGAGGGCACAAGGAGAAGGGGACGACAGAGGACAAGATGGTTGGATAGTGTTCTCGAAGCTACCAGCATGAGTTTGACCAAACTGCGGGAGGCAGTGGAAGACAGGAGTGCCTGGCGTGCTCTGGTCCATGGGGTCATGAAGAGTCGGACATGACTAAATGACTAGACAACAACAACAACAACCCAGGATCTGGTATAAGTCTTTGGAAGAGACTGTTTTTTTATTTATCTTCATTGCTACTAACGAGACATTGTTTTCAGAGAAGGGAACTTACTTAAGGACCTGAGAAGAGACTTGCTGGATCAGATCAGTGACCCATCTAGTCCAGCATCCTGTTCACACAGTGGCCAACCAGATGCCTGAGGGACGCTCATAAGCAGGACCCAGGCACAAGATCACCCTCCTGTCCTCTGGTTTCTTGGGAGGATATTGTGGGGAACACATGGAAAGGATCTGCATGTTCTTAAGATGGGACATGATTTGTTTCATATGTTCAGTTTCTGAAAGAAAAATAATTGTGTATTTCACATTAACACTCCAATCCTAAACATTTTGGGTTGTATCCAATAGGAGACATACTCAGAGTAGACCTACTGAAATTAATGGACTGATCCGGTTCATTAAATTTAGTGGGTCTACAACAGGCATAGGCAAATTCGGCCCTCCAGATGTTTTGGGGCTAGTTCCCATCATCCCTGACCACTGGTCCTGTGAGCTAGGGAGCATGGAAGTTGTAGGCCAAAAACATCTGGAGGGCCGAGTTTGCCTATGCCTGGTCTACAAGTTAGCTAAATACAGCCCGTTTTTGCTGGATTTGCACCCTGCTGACCTCTTTCCTTGGCATCCATCCTCATTTGCTTGCATAATGTTTGCAGGAAGGTTAGCTGAGGTTGACTACTGAGCATGCACTGATTTGTTTTTATGGAGTTCAGGCGATGTTGCATCAAGAAATTGTTAGCTCACACCTCCTGGTACATTTCCCCCTCACTTTCCTTACCACAAAAAGCCGGAGTTATTTGCCACCCCTCTGTAGAGAGGGTTACTTCGGCTTTTCTCAGTTTCTCATTTTTCCAAACTTAAATTCAGTTTTCCACATTTCTCCAGCAATTTCAAACAAAAGTCCTCCTGAAAATTCCTCTGCACTTTTTTGTGCATCTTTCTTCTAACAAACGCATGTTTGTATGCCGTTTTGACCAATATACACATTTCTGCAAGCAATTCCCATAATATTTACATATTCTATTTTCACTAATATATGTATTATTTTTGTAACACAGTGTTCAGCTGGAGATCTGCATCACAAAATCTGGAGAAGTGCAGATTTCAAAGGATAGCTGTGTTGCGGTTCGCATATACCGGTTCTGGAAATTCGGATTAAGTGGTTTCAAATTAAATTGCAAACACCCTTGAATTTGTTTTCCCCTGCAATCCTTATTCCTCCCGCAGTGCCTCTTATGGGGAGTAGCCCGAGGTACTTTCCCTCTTCCCTGCTTACTGAAGCCAGACTTGTAGCCGACAGATGATTAATTAAGAAAACACAAGAAGAAACTGGAACAAACTTCTTGGCTTTAAATATATGAACCTATGAAGCTGGGCGAGGAAAGCAAGCAGACCTGTTCTCTGCGGGGAGCCAAGTCAGGCCTTGCTAGACTTCACTGTGTCCTGTGTCTTCCCCAGCAGGTCATTCTATCAGCACCACTGAGCCATCTGCATTGCACAGACAGTGAGTGGGTGGATACACTCCAGCTTTCCTTAATTATATTCTCCCTACTCCAGTTTGGCACCGAAACACGGGAGCTGTTTTGTTCATTCCCCCAGCCCTCCTGGCCTTCCGTGGAGACAACACCCCCCAAATTTATTCTAAACAAGTCCTTTCACACTTGTTCTAAGGCAGGCCCGCGTTGTGTATGACCTGCTGAGCTCAATGCAGTCAACGAGCCACATATGATATAATGACCCACCAGATGCTTAGTAAGTCTTCTGCGTTTGTTGCCTGAGAATACAAAAATAGATAGGTTAGCAAGCCAGCCTCTGGCAGCCCACAGTCCATTGCACTGAACTGAACATAAACTTAAAAACATAAGAAGAGCCTGCTAGATCAAGCCAATGGCCCATCAAGTCCAGTAGCCTGTTCTCACAGTGGCCAAGCAGATGTCTGTGGGAAACCCATGAGCAGGACCTGAGCACAACAGCCCTCTCCCCTCTTGTGGTTTCCAGCAACTGATATTCAGAAGCATTGCTGCCTTCAACTGTGGAGGCAGAGCATAGTTATCATTAGCCCTCTCCTCCAGAACTCAGTGGGTCTCATGTTGTGCAGCAGAGATAGGGAACCTCAGGTCCCGAGGAAAATGTGCCCCAGATCTTTCTATCCAGTCCTGTGGATCAATCTATGTCTCAACACCCTCAAAAACAATACCTCTCTCACTAGCTCCCTCTCCTAGACCCTCAGTGAGTGTCCATGCCTAGCCAGAAAGTGCCCTTGAACTCTGAACATGCTTCTTGCTTCCCTGGACAGAGGTCAGAAGAAGAAGAAGAGGAAGAGGAGTTTGGATTTGATATCCCGCCTTTCACTCCCCTTCAGGAGTCTCAAAGCGGCTAACATTCTCCTTTCCCTTCCTCCCCCACAACAAACACTCTGTGAGGTGAGTGGGGCTGAGAGACTTCAGAGAAGTGTGACTAGCCCAAGGTCAGCCAGCAGCTGCAGGTGGAGGAGCGGAGACGCGAACCCGGTTCCCCAGATTACGAGACTACCGCTCTTAACCACTACACCACACTAGGTCAGAGAAGAAACATAGAATTTTAGAGTTGGAAGGGACCATGAGGGTCATCTAGTCCAACTCCCTGCAATGCAAGAATCTCAACTAAGACATCCAATGACATGTGGCCATCCAGCCTCTGATTAAAGAACTCCAAGGAAGGAGCGTCAGCCGCCTCCTGAGGGAGTCCATTCCACTGTCAAACAGCTCTTACCATAGGAAAGTTATTCCTGGTGTTTAGTCGGAATCTTCTTTCTTGTAACTTGAAGCCATTGGTTGGAGTCCTACCCTCCAGAGCAGGAGAAAATAAACTTGCTCCATCTTTCATATGACAACCCTTGAGATATTTGAAGATGACTATCATATCTCCTCCAATCTCCTCTTTTCCAGGCTAAACATACCCAACTCCTTCAACTGTTCCTCATAAGGCTTGGTTTCCAGACCCTTGATCCTCATGGTTTCTCTAATCTGCACACATTCCAGCTTGTCAAGATTCTTCTTAAATTGTGGCACCCAGAACTAAACACAGATCACTCCAGGTGTGATCTGACCAAGGCAGAATAGAGTGGGAGGACTAATACTTCGCTTGATCTGGACACTATACTTCTATTGATGTAGCCTAGAATAATATATTCATATATTAGAATTCATATATTTTGAATTATGGTGCTGGAGGAGACTCTTGAGAGTCCCATGGACTGCAAGAAGATCAAACCTCTCCATTCTGAAGGATATCAGACCTGAGTGCTCACTGGAAGGACAGATCGTGAAGCTGAGGCTCCAAGACTTTGGCCACCTCATGAGAAGAGAAGACTCCCTGGAAGAGACCCTGATGTTGGGAAAGATGGAGGGCACAAGGAGAAGGGGATGACAGAAGACGAGATGGTTGGACAGTGTTCTTGAAGCTACCAGCATGAGTTTGACCAAACTGCGGGAGGCAGTGGAAGACAGAAGTGCCTGGCGTGTTCTGGTCCATGGGGTCACGAAGAGTCGGACACGACTAAACGACTAAACAACAACAACAAAGAATAATATAAGTTATTGTTGCATTTTTTGCTGCTGCATTATACTGTTGATTCATGTTAAGACCCCTTAGATCCCCTTCACATGGACTACTGGCAAGCCAGGTGTCCCCCATCCTATATATATGCAAGTGTGAAGAAACTAGCTTAATGTACAAGGACAAACATATTTATTGCTCTGCTCACTTTTGCCTCTAGCCCTGCATGTGGCACCCAGAAAGTTGTCCAGAAGGAAATGTGTCTGTCCAGCAGAAAAATGTTTCCCACCCCACTGAACAGGCCTGCAGCTCTCATTCAGGTCCCTGAACAGTAGTTAGCATTGTCCTTAGTTCCTGCTTTAAGGCTTCTGTGACAGCTCAATACTTTGTATTTCTTTAGCTGTAAGATCCTTTCTACTATCTTAGATAGGGTATCTTAAGGTACTTGCTTTGCTTTTTCCCTCCATGGCTGTTGCTCCCATTTAATTATAAACATTCCCTCTGTGGGGAGAATATGGGTCTCTCAGCAACTCTTAGCACCCCTAACACACTACAGTTTCCTAAATTCCTTGGCGGCAGATATGAATGTTTAAAGTGGTGTGAAACTACTTTGAAACTATAGGGTAGATGAGGCGTAATTCATGAAATTTGTGGGAATGATGCAGATACGAGGAGAGGATATATTGATTTAATAATATCCTTCCTAACTCACACTTGTGAATCAGCAACATTCCCCAATATGCAGCAGGAAGCTTCTTGGTAGATTCGTTTGAATCTCTTTACTTAAACAATCCAATCTGGCTTCGTTCAGATTGGAGTACATTCCTGGTAAGACCCCTTTTATCCCTCCTAAAAAGAATAAAGACACAACAGTCTTCTTTTAAAAGTATAACAAGTTTACTCACATTCAGTTCACAGTTGGATCCCTGAAGGCAGGCTTTAGCTTGTAGTTACAGATACAGTGTGGCTTACATCCTTGTAAGGATGGGCCCTGTGCTGGGCCCAGGGGTTAACCCGAGCCACGCAGTACAGGTCTGGTCCCAAATCCAAGGATTCCATGAGGAGTCAGTCCAACCGGGCCAAGGCAGGAAACTGGGCTAGGTCAGGCACAAGGTCTCAGGCAGGTTCCAGCAAGCAGCAATGTTGCTCCTGCAACCTGGGGCGGGGTCCGACAGCCCTTTGTTGGGGTAACGGCCAGTCCTGATCCCCTGGTGACTCACCTCCCTGTCTCACCCAAAGGCGAGCACTCCTCCTGCGAGTACTCGGGTCTCTCCTTCTCTCAGACCTTAGTCTCTGCAGCTCGAGAGACACCAGTGGGTTACGAGACCCAGAGGCCGCCTCAGCCTCTCCTGACCCAACTGGTAGTGGAGCAGCTGTAAGTGATGGCCCAGCTGAAGGCAACGAGGTAATCCCCACATCTGGAGCCAGGGCAGGCTCAGGCCCCTGACTCGGCCCAGCTGGTGCTTGTTGCAGGGGAACCTGTGCAGACTGGGACTCTTCAGAATCAGGCCCCCGACTCTGTTCAGATGCCGCCTGAGGCAGAGGATCCGGTGCAGACTGAGACTCCTCCAGCTCTGAGTCCGAGCCCGAGTCCCAGGCCATCACAGGCCTATGTGCTGCTGGCAGAGAGTCAGCAGTGCAGTCCAAGAGAAGAAAAGGCATCAAAAGAGGAAGATGACTGTGTGACTGGACCTTTTGTGGCATCTACAAGGGTCACGCCCACCTACTTGGTCACATGCAGGGGGAGGATGCTTCAGACCAGGTGTAACAGGAAGTTCAACTGGCTGGATCAACATCTCCCTGTCTGTGTCCACTCTAGGCAAACAAGGAATGTTGTATTTGACTGCTCCAGTGGATTACATCCCACAGAATTCACTGTCCCCAGGCATGGGAATGGACCTTCTCTTATACTACCAAGCAGGGATTGAGGAAATTCAGGGATGCTATCCATGGCAATTGGTCATGATACCAATTTGGAATGTCCATCTGCAGAGACAGCATGACACTGGATATCAATTGTCAATCTGGGCAGCTCCTGTATGTGGAATTGGGGAGGGGGGAGTCTTAGGGTGGCCCTGCCCCTGATCTTCAGGGCAGGAACTAGGCTAAGGAAAGATGCAAAATAGTTTGGAAGATGATATGTGAACTAAGGACATTTGAACACTGTACCTTGATAGTATCTTTTTAAATATATAAATTCATTCAGTTCCGGAACTAGGAAAAGAAAAAGATAAAATGACCGGTCATCGAGTCAGTTCCACCAATCTTCCCTTAAACTGTGTGCAGATGATTGGAAATTGCAAATTTACCATCCTTTCAGATGTTCCTATTGTCCCCAAAATGGATTTAGCCTTTCGGCAGAAAAAAAAGTTACGGGTTTGGCTTTGGAGAAAGACCTTTGACAAGGCAGCTCATGGTCTCCTGCTAGACTTCTGTGAATCACCGAGATTCCATGCCGGGACCCCCCACCCACCCCCCCAAAAATGCCCTGCTGCTATTTGAAATGATTTCAGAGCACAGCTTTGTGAGAGCATGAGTAAGACAACATCTTTTGTCGTTCCTATTGTGCAGGTTGGCTGAAAATAACAGCCAAAAAAAAAAAAATGACCTCTGAGCACTACTTTTGACATAGTTTCTAAAAATACAGAAATCCTTTATCTTTTGCTGAATGGGATCATAAGCAAGACAAAGATCTTTCACTTGGAAGGGAACATGTGTGAATTGTTGCCCCAAAGGTCTCTCTTCAGGGTAGTGACGAACAATTCTGTCAGTTTCACTTTCTTTCGATTTCTCATTTTTACAGCTTTAAGTTCTGCTCACCTTAGTTCTGCATCAGCTTAATGAACTTTTTTTTTAAGTCCTTATAAAATTCATCACCATTTTAGTGTACATTTCTGCTGATATCTGAACTGTAGTCAGCAATTTTGCCTACTATACAATTTTTTTCCATAAAAAGAGCCCTGCTGGGTCACATCAAAGGCCTATCCAGTTTAGCCTCCTCTTAAGGGACGTGGGTGGCGCTGTGGGTTAAACCACAGAGCCTAGGATTTGCTGACCAAAAGGTCGGCAGTTCGAATCCCCGCGACAGAGTGAGCTCCCATTGCTCGGTCCCTGCTCCTGCCAACCTAGCAGTTCAAAAGCACGTCAAAATGCAAGTAGATAAATAGGTACCGTCCAGCGGGAAGGTAAATGGCATTTCCGTGCGCTGCTCTGGTTCACCAGAAGTGGCTTAGTCATGCTGGCCACATGACCCGGAAGCTGTACGCCGGCTCCCTCAGCCAATAAAGTGAGATGAGCGCCGCAACCCCAGAGTCGGCCATGACTGGACCTAATGGTCAGGGGTCCTTTACCTTTACCTAACACAGTGACCAGATGCCCATGGGAAGTCCCCACACAGGACATGAGTGCAACAGTGCACATCCCAGTTGGTTATTCCCAGTAACTGGTATACCTAGTCATTCTCTCCTTAAAAGTGGAGGTGGAATAGAGCTATCATAACTAGTAACCATTGGCAACCTCAGTCGCCATCCAAATGGGTGACCATCGCTACAACTTGTGGGAACCAAGTCCGTCATTTAAACCATTGTCCAAATGAGGAAGTACTTTCATGCCACCATTCAGCTTCACTGGATTTCCCTGAGTTCTAGTCAGTGGCGTAGCGTGGGTTGTCAGCACCCGGGGCAAGGCAAGTAATTTGCGCCCCCTAACCCGTGGATTTGCGCCCCCTAACCCGTGGATTTGCGCCCCCTAACCCATGGATTTGCCCTAACCCCAGATGTTGCGCCCGGTGCGGCCCGCCCCCCCTGCACCCCCCACGCTACGCCACTGGTTCTAGTGTTATGAGAAAAGGAGACAAACATCTTTGTATCTGCTCTCTCCACAAATTACACTACCCATTTAAAAACCACTATATTTTTGGGTGTCTAAAAATTCCTGGGCACTCCCTGCTAGTGTTTGTATAATGCCATTATTGGCTAAGATAGTTAGATAAGGGTGGAACCTAGACTATTGTGCTGGGCCCGGGGGTGACCTAGGTAGCGGAGTCCAGGTCCAGTCCCGAATCCAAGGGTCCGCGAGGAGTCAGTCTGACACGGCCGAGACAGGAAACCAGGCAAGGTCAGGCACAGGATCACAGGCAGGTTCTGCCAAACAACAACATTGCTCCTGCAACCTGGGACGGGGTCCAGCAGCCTTTTATCACTGTCAGGGTAATGGCCGGTCCTGATCCCCCAGTGACTTACCTCCCTGTCTCGCCCGAAGGTGAGCACTCCTACTGCGAGTACTCAGGTCTCTCCTTCTCTCAGACCTTAGTCTCTGCAGCTCGGGAGACATCGGTGGGCCTCTCCTGACCCAACTGGTAGTGGAGCAGCTGTAAGTGATTGCCCAGCTGAAGGCAACAAGGTAATCCCCACATCTGGCGCCAGGGCAGGCTCAGGCCCCTGACTCGGCCCAGCTGGTGTTTGTTGCAGGGGAACCTGTGCAGACTGGGACTCTTCAGGATCTGGCCCCAGACTCGGTTCAGATGCTGCCTGAGGCAGAGGATCCAGTGTGGACTGAGACTCCTCTGGTTCCGAGTCTGAGCCCGAGTCCCAGGCCATCACAGCTATTCTGAGCTGAAACTTCCGCTACCAACTTCAGACAGGGCCCTGTTAGCTGTGGCACCCTGGGTTGGGAACAACCTCCCCTCCACCTTCTCCTTGAACCTATTTTAAAATTTATTTGATATATATATTCCAGGTAAACGTTGTCCTATGTACAAGAGTCTTTTATTGGTTTTCATTGTGGGCAGCTGCTCATTTTTATCCGTTGCAAGCTGCTTGCTGTCTTTCTGTTTTTGTTTTTATTGTCTTGTGTTTGCATTGCATTTTAATTTGGGTTTGTTCTTTGTTTTGTGCTGTTTTTGAATTCTTTTTAAAGCTGCATGTAATTTCAATTTGCAGGGAAGCAAATCTTAAGATCTTCTAAACATACAAATATGAAAGGCAGGTTTCTTCCTTTCTTTTTAATGTCAACCACAGACCTTCCAGGATCAAGTAAGGTTTAACCCTGAGAGGCAGCGGATGGGAAAATCCCATTTGTGTAGGGGGGTTTTTTCTTCATTTTTCCCCAGTCATATATTCTGTTCTCCACATTTCCAAATCAGTGTGCATTTTAAAAAGTCCTCATGAAAACGCATGAGCATTTTTAGTGGAAATCTCTCCTAATATACACATCCGTGTGCAGTTTTGCCTAATATACACATACATATAATATACACACTTTTGCAAGGCAATGTGCCCCAATGTGATGCAGCTTGGTTTGTTATTTTCACTAACCTGTGATCTTTTATGCACACTTCATGAATTTGTTCTTTGCATATGCATTTTTGTACACGTTATACAGCTGAAGAACTGCATTGCAAAATTCAGGGGAGTGTGCATTTAGAAGTACAACTCTTTTGGTGCATAGGTTGGGGGCAAATTAGGTAGGTTCACCTCTAAATGCAAGCTGGGTCAGATTTCTCCCAAATTCGAAGCTGAATCTGGAGGAGCATTTTGGAACTATGATACAGTCATACCTCGGGCTGAAGTAGCTACGGTATGAGTATTTTCGGGTTGCGATCCGCGGCGACCCGGAAGTAACGGAGCACGTTACTTCCGGGTTTCACCGCTCACACATGTGCAGATGCTCAAAATGACGTCGCGCGCATGCGCAGAAGAGGCGAATCGCGACCCTTGGGCGCAGGTTGCGTTCGTTTTAGGATGTGAACGGGGCTCCGGAACGGATCTTGTTTGCATCCAGAGGTACCACTGTAAATAGAGTGCAGATAAGTAGTCCCTCAGTATTTGGGACACAATTCAGAGAAAGGGAAAGAATTGGAGGGAGGGAAAATCTACAGGGGAGCAGCAGCGTTTTCCTGACTTCTCTCTCCCTTTTCACTAATGCTACTGTGGCTATTCCAGTTAAATAGTATCTCTCTTTTTAGGCTTCCTACCTTTGCTGTAGGAAGTCTTAAGTATTAGGCCAAGATCAATACCTCAGCTAATGGCCTATGGTATTAAAAAAAAAAACAAGCGAAAAACAAAAACCCACCAAAAAGAAACCTCTCTTCACTGGAGGAAATGAGAGTGTTGTCTGGAAAGCAGATGACAATAATCCTTGGGATGAATGGATTTAGAGATTTCCGCAGCCATTTTAGTAAGCAGAGGGCAGGTTTAGGCAGCTCGTTCTACAAGTTCCTTGACAAAAGAGAAGAGATTGACATTTTCCTTTCCGGCTTTGCAGCCAACGCCGACTTCTCGCCCTGAATATTTATCAGCGGTTGTGATGGAGGCTGAAGGAAGCAGCACCGAGATGGCAGCAATGTAGAGGTACAAAAATCCAGGCACCTAGTGGTCCGTCACCTATTGGCAAATTCAGGTTGTGCAATTCTAGTCGATGGAGAGCTCTTGCACAGCAAACCTTCTTCCCTGAAGAAGGCTTTTCATGAAAAGAAAGTGATGAGACAATGCAGTGGGAAGTGTGGGGTGCCCCCTGCTTTGACGCAACATCACCTTAACATCACATCCGGGTCATGTGGCCAGCATGACTAAGCCGCTTCTGGTGAACCAGAGCAGCACACAGAAACGCCGTTTACCTTCCCACCAGAGCGGTACCTATTTATCTACTTGCACAGTGATGTGCTTTTGAACTGCTAGTATGGCAGGAGCAGGGACCAAGCAACGGGAGCTCACCCCGTCGCAGGGATTCGAACCGCTGACCTTCTGATCAGCAAGCCCTACCTTACCTCCCCGCAAACAAGTCAGAATGAATGTCCCTTCAACTGCCAACATAATCTAATCTCCCTGCAAATGAATCTTGATGTATTCTCAATGAACAATGCACCCTGGGTTGCTGATAAGAGATGTTTTGGAGGTGCTATTCATTGGGAATTTTTTCTGCTCAGATTACACTGGACCGTAAGAAGAGGCTGCTGGATCAGATCAAGGGAACACCCAGTTCAGCATCTGCTCTTACAGTGGCCAATCAGACGCCTGTTGGAAAACCTCAAGCAGGATCAGATGTCAGAGACCAGGCAGAGGAGTACAGCTCTGATGAGGAATGGTGGGAACCTCCCCCTCTTCTTGCTCCTGACCAGGATCCTGAAGCTGCCCAGGAACAGTGGAGCAGTATAGATTTAGAGAATAACCCATATTGAAGTGATCACATTGTTTTGGGATTGGAAGTAGGCCTAGATGAAGTCTTGGGGTTCCCTCCCAGCACAGGGATTCTGGCTGCAAGAGGTCTTTGATCTGAGGAAGCATGGGCACAGGAAACAGTTTTGACAATGTCCTTGGGTTCAATGACACAATCAATTGAGCTGCTCCCTGTTCAGAATTGTCAGGAAGGCAAGCAGATGACTCATCCTTTTGTTATCTACTTGGCAGGGGCAAGCAAAAACTGTGGTGATTGGGTCATCCTGAGAAAAGTAACTAAATCCCAATAGTTCCATACAACCCTACTGTGACCTCCTTCAAAAAATAAAAAAGAATGAAAATAAATCCAGACCAGAGCACATGTTGCACCCCTGCAATTCTCACCACTCAGAGCAGACTCAGGCCACATTCGCAGGGAAACCAAAATGCTTGTTCACAAAGCTATTGTACTGCCAACCTTACTATATGCTTGTGAAACATGGACCACTTATAAATGCCACCTCCAGCTCCTTGAAAGATTCCACCAATGGTGTCTCCGAAAAATGTTACACATCACTTGGGAAGACAGGCGAACTATATCAGTGTACCAGAAGAAGCAAAGATCACCAGTGCTGAAGCAATGATTCTTCAACATCAACTTTGTTGGATTGGTCATGTTGGGCAGATGCCTGATGATCTTCTTCCAAAGCAACTACTTTATTCCATTAAAAATGGAAAGCGTAATGCTGGTGGTCAACAAAAGGGGTTTAAAGACTGTTTCAAGGCAAATCTTAAAAAAATGTAGTATACACACTGACAACTGGGAAACACTGGCCTGAGAGCGCTCCAGTTGGAGAACAGCCTTTACCAAAGGTGTCATGGGCTTTGAAGACACTCGAACTCAGGACGCAAGGGAGAAACGTGCTAAGAGGAAGGCACGCTTGGCAAATCCACACCGTGATCAACTCCCACCCGGAAACCAATGTCCCGACTGTGGAAGGACGTGTGGATCCAGAATTGGCCTCCACAGTCACTTACAGACTCACTGTTAAAACCATGTTTATGGAAGACAATCTTACCTGCTACGAGTGATCGCCGAAGATACATTTAAAGGATTATCATACCACTTTAAACAGTCATGGCTCCCCCTCAAAGAATTCTGGAACTTGCAGGCTGCTAAAAGTGCTAAGAGTTGTTAGGAGGTCTCCATTTCCCTTACAGAGATACAATTCCTAGAGTGGTTTAACAGTCAATCCCTCTTCACAGGTAGCTCACAAAATTCAGAGAAGTGCGAATTTCGGAGGAAAATTGTGTTTCGGTGTACATAATGTTTTAGGAAGTGTGAATTAGGTATTCTTGCTAAATGGAAAACAGAAATGCATTTCTCCTCCATCCCTAATGGTAAGACACAAGGTGTATCGCCATCATGCCTGGTTAGTTCTGCCGATCAGTTTGGTGTTTGTTGGCAAACCCAAATTCCTGCAACTGCCCGTTCCACTTCCTGTGTCCTTCAGAACTGGTCTCAGCCCCCCATCAACTTGGATTGCTGTTTGCTCCCAAGAATTTATCATAGAAATGGCAAGTTAAGCCTGCTCAGTCAGCTTTTAATTCTCTCGCCGGCTCCCAGCTCTTTTAAAGTAACAACCCATGTCATTCTGCAAAAGAAGTCTGACAGAATGGAGGAGGAGGAGGAAAGAAAGAGAAGAGGGGGAAGAGAAGAGAGAAAACAAAACAACTTTTTATCACTACAAAGACAAGGGGGATCCAGTCTAATTTTGTTCTGTTTGACTGCACCATTTCTTATTAATGTCTTGCACTGACCTCTTGGGGAGCCAGTGCAACCATCGCATCAGCTTTATAGCTGTTATAGTTACTTAAGTTTCATCGTAGCAGTAACAGCAAGTCAGATATCATAGCAGACCTATAGTGCGAGAGAATTTGTGGGCAGCAGGGTTGTGTGTTGTGTGTTATATTCAGGCTCAGTGAATTGTCCGTGTCTCACTCCCCAGAGCCTCCCTCCAGCTGGACTCGTTACAAAATCAGAAATCTGGTTTATTCTGCTCCTTGGGGAAAGCTTTTCCCCACCTGGTCCCCTTCCAGATGTTGTTGAACTTCAGCTCTCATCAACCCTCTTCCCAGCATGGCCAATGAACAGGGATAATGGAAGCTGCAGTCCACCAAAACCCAGAAGGCACCAGGGTGGGTGCCATGGTCATATGGCAAATAGAAGGGGAAGAAATGGAGGCAGTGAGAGATTTTACTTTCTTGGGCTCCGTGATCACGGCAGATGGTGACAGCAGCCTCGAAATTAAAAGACGCCTGCTTCTTGGGAGAAAAGCAATGACAAACCTAGACAGCATCTTAAAAAGCAGAGACATCACCTTGCTAACAAAGGTCCGTATAGTAAAAGCCATGGTTTTCCCAGTAGTGATGTATGGAAGTGAGAGCTGGACCATAAAGAAGGCTGATTGCCGAAGAATTGATGCTTTTGAATTCTGGTGCTGGAGGAGACTCTTGAGAGTCCTATGGACTGCAAGAAGATCAAACCTATCCATTCTGAAGGAAATCAGCCCTGAGTGCTCACTGGAAGGACAGGTCCTGAAGCTGAGGCTCCAATACTTTGGCCACCTCAGGAGAAGAGAAGACTCCCTGGAAATGACCCTGATGTTGGGAAAGATGGAGGGCACAAGGAGAAGGGGATGACAGAGGACGAGATGGCTGGACAGTGTTCTCAAAGCTACCAGCATGAGTTTGACCA
The DNA here is from genome assembly GCF_964270895.1 of Podarcis filfolensis. Lineage (NCBI taxonomy): Eukaryota > Metazoa > Chordata > Lepidosauria > Squamata > Lacertidae > Podarcis > Podarcis filfolensis. The sequence continues at coordinate 82,025,199 of NC_139603.1, read as the reverse complement.
AACTGCGGGAGGCAGTGGAAGACAGGAGTGCCTGGCGTGCTCTGGTCCAGGGGGTCACGAAGAGTCGGACACGACTAAACAACAACAAAGTAGACCCAATTTGAGAAACACAACTTGAATAGATTAATTTTTTGTTGTATATATTTCAACCTTTCCCAAAGTTTGTTGGTAGCACAGATGTTGGAAAGGTGATCTGTCGTGGAACACTGAAGTGGTTATCCAGACCTCGTTGCTGGTTACGAAGGGGCCCCCATGACAGTTCAAACTTCAGGACCCCCGAAATGTCAGATTGGGATATGGGTTCATATCCCCACTCAGCCATGAAGCTCATCGGGTGACCTTGGAGCTGTCACTGCCTTTCAGCCTAACCTACCTCACAGGGTGTTGTGGAGACTGAAGAAGAAGTGGGAGAACCATATATGCTGCCTTGAGCTCTGTTGGAGAAGCAGCTGGGATTAATAAAAATAAAATAACATCTGAAAGCTCAGACATTCTCCCATTGGTGAACAAACATTTCTTCCCTTTATCAACTTTCCGAAGAAATGTTTTGGAAGCAGCTTTTTAAATTGAAACGTTAGCAACCGGTCTCAGAGGACAGCCCTGGGCTGCTTTGGGCTGCAGTGTAACCTCCTCCTGTTTGGCAACACATAAAAATTAAGAATCTCGGGCAAGCATTTAGTTTTGCTTTAATTAAGGCGGCTGTCATAGACGGATGCGGTTGGCTATTAAAAGGAAACCGAGATGAGGGGGAGGGGGATCAATTCTGCTGCCACAGAGTTAGCAAAGGCAAATAATTATACATTTCAACATTACGCACATTAACCATGCACAGGCATTCCGAATTAGTATTTAACGAGCAAAGCAAAAGGTGATTAGCTATTTATCGCTAGGAAGATTTATCGGCAGGCGAGCAAATGGCTTAATTGCTACCCCTTCCGCTGGGGTGGGGGTGGGGTCATAAAATGAGACAAAAATAGGACGAGAGGCCTTGGCCGTTTTACGTTAGGCAATGAAAATGCAGGATAGTCCACACAACCGCCGTGCCGTCTACCATGGCAGCGGTGTAAAATCAGTTCTGCTACAGGCACAGATGCTGAGGAAATTGGGGTGGGGGCATTGTACACTCACGCCTACATGTAACAGGTTAAATAGGAGAGCCAGTGTGGTGTAGTGGTTAAGAGCGGTACTCTCATAATCCGGTGAACCAGGTTTGCTTCCCCACTCCTCCGCATGCAGCTGCTGGGTGACCTTGGGCTAGGCACACTTCTCTGAGGTCTCTTAGCCCCACTCACCTCACAGAGTGTTTGTTGTGGGGGAGGAAGGGAAAGGAGAATGTTAGCTGCTTTGAGACTCCTTAGGGTAGTGATAAAGTAGGATATCAAATCCAAACTCCTCCTCTTCTTCTTTTCTCTGTGTGGAAGCCCTCACTGGGACCCAATGTCAGAGACTGGCTGGATGAGGAAGAGTGCTGGGAGTCACCCACCCAAGAGCCCCCCAGGGAGGACACAGAAGAAGACGACTTAGATCTTGGATCCTGGTGGTGGGGCACTGAGGAAGAGACAAGCTGGAGGATGCTAGAAGCAGGGGGTTTGAGCGATCAAGGGGGCATCAGAAGAAGGGGGGTCTTACAAGACAGAGTTAGAGGCTGAGAGTCAGTGTGCATTTGGGGGGAAATGCACAAGATGTATCTAACTTTACCCTGTCATTTATAGATTTTGTTAATAATAATAATAATAATAATAATAATAATAATAATAATAATTTATTATTTATACCCTGCCCATCTGGCTGGCCTTTCCCAGCCACTCTGGGCGGCTTCCAACAAAATATTAAAATACAGTAATCCATCAAACATTAAAAGCTTCCCTAAACAGGGCTGCCTTCAGATGTCTTCTAAAATTCTGGTAGTTGTTGTTCTCTCTGACATCTGGTGGGAGGGCGTTTCACAGGGCGGGTGCCACTACCGAGAAGGCCCTCTGCCTGGTTCCCTGTAACTTTGCTTCTCACAGTGAGGGAACTGCCAGAAGGCCCTCGGCGCCAGACCTCAATGTCCGGGCAGAACGATGGGGGTGGAGACGCTCCTTCAGGTATACTGGACTGAGGCCGTTTAGGGCTTTAAAGGTCAGCACCAATACTTTGAATTATGTTCGGAAATGTACTGGGAGCCAATGTAGGTCTTTCAATATCTTTTCAGTGTCTGGTAGCTGTGCACACCTCTTATCACATCCTGTCTCAGACAGGCAGGATAAGACTCACATCTCCTGTAGACTGTAGACAAATTTGGAAATGACCTGTAATAAAGGTGTGTGTGTGTGTGTGTGTGTGTGTGTGTGTGTGTGTGTGTGTTTGTGTGTGTGTGTGGTGGTGGTGGTGTTTTTGCTGACCCCTACCTGAGAGGGAGCATCACTCCTCCTCTTCTCCAATTTTGCAATGTGGGCTTTGATGCAGATGACAAGGAGCCGTCTCCCTGCCTTACCCCACTAACAAATGTATTCTGTCATATTGCTTTAAAATTGCAGATGGGCAAGCTGTTTTGATTAGCCCCAGCAAGGGCAGTGTTTCCACCACCATCTCATTTATAAAACAACCAGAGGTCTGAATGAAAGCGGACCCTCGTCTTGTAAAGAATGCATTAGGCAAAGGGAGGTGAGACATAAAAGTGGGCTGATCTGCTTCAGATTTAGATAGCTTGTCTCCGAAAGACTGGAGCTCTCGGTGGAGGCCGAGGGCTAAATTTACTTCGCGTTCCGAGAGCTAGTGAGTCCTTGCTCACAGCTTGAAGCCCACGTAATTCCTCATGGCTTTTTAAATGATGCATAGGGGCCTTGATTGGAGTTTTGGAATAAGTTTCAGAACAAAGCTGCAAAATACAAAAGCGGAAGAGAAGCCATGAGTGAACGCTGTATATATGTTTGGAAACAATCAGCTGTGGGGGCAATCCTGGCTTGTTTGGCATGGCCACTGTCTTTTTACCAGGCCCAGAACTCCATATGGCGGCCCTGCAATGCATTCAGAGCATGTCAGCCCTGGCTAGTACAGTCATACCTCGAGTTACAGACACTTCGGGTTGCATGATTTCGGATTGCGCACCACGCTGAACCCGGAAGTACCAGAATGGGTTACTTCTGGGTTTCGGCGCTTGCGCATGCACAGAAGCGCTAAATCACGCTTTGCCTGTGCACAGAAGCACTGAATTGTGACCTGTGTGTGCGCAGACACGGCACTGCGGGTTGTTCACAACCCAAGCATCCACTGTACGTGTGTATTTCATTCATCACACCTATGGCATACATTTAAAGCACTGTTGTACCACTTTAACAGTCATGGAGAGTCCTTGGTACCATAGTTTTCAAAGGGAGCTAGGGGAAATTCCAGTTTCCTATTCCTGGCCAGATTGGCATAGAAATAAAAGGATTACATATAAATTATGTAATTGTGTTCTTACGTAATTTTTATAAGACGAACCTGCTGGATCATGGCAATGGCCCATCTAGTCCAGCATCTTGTTCTCACAGTGGCCAACCCAGGCATAGGCAAACTCAGCCCTCCAGATATTTTGAGACTACAATTCCCATCATCCCTGACCACTGGTCCTGTTAGCGAGGGGTGATGGGAGTTGTAGTCCCAAAACATCTGGAGGGCCGAGTTTGCCTATGCCTGGGCCAACCCATGGGAAGGTTGCAAGCAGAATTTGAATACAAGAGCACTCTCCCCTTTTGTGGTCTCCAGCAACAGGTATTCAGAAGCATTATGATCTCTGACCTTGGAGGCAAAACACAGCCATTGTGGTTTGTTGCCATAAGAACATAATAATAGTCTGCTGGATCAGGCGACAGGCCTATCCGGTCCAGCCTTCTCACAGCATCCAAATAGATGCCTGTGGGAAACAAGCAAGCAGAACGTGAAGTGAAGCTGCTTCTCTCCCTGTTACTCACTCTCTTCCATGTCATGTACCTGACCAGGACAGATGTGTCTGAACTTGCTTCAAGCTCAGACCACATGTTTGACACTATATGCTGTATGTTGTACCCAAGAGTAATCCACCTGTGTTCTCCTTGTTGTATGCAATAACACATAAACCTTTGGATTTAGTAAGTAAGAAATTTTAAACTTACTTAACGGTGTGTAGTACATTCATTGCAGGAAAGGTAGAGGGAGGGGGCAAGTGTTTTAAGGCAGACTTAATGGGACATGCAAAAGAGTTAAACAACCTATAAGTGTTTTTAACTCTGCTGGGGGCACTGCCTTGCTGGGGAGTGCACAAAGCCCCACATTTTGTTTTTTATAATTTTTTATTAGTTTTACATAAAAGTTATACACCATAAACATAACATTTCACACATTAAGAAAAAGAAAAGGGTTCTTTCGAGCCCTGAGACCTCCTTCCTTCCCTCCATGGGTTCCAATTCTAAGATTTTATTCCTGCATCTTTTACTGTAATCTATTGGTTATATTATCATAGTATCCGAAATCTATGTTACATTACAAGTATCATTGTATTCCTGACAATGATTTCAACTGTTTACAGTGATCTCTAGGATAAATTAGAAAGTTATTCCAGTCTTTTAAGAATACTTGGTCTTCCTGATTTCTGATCTTGCCATTTCTGCATATTCCACCAGCTTAGTCTGCCACTCTTCTCTGGTAGGTACTTCTTCTTTCCATCTCTGGGCAAGAAGCATCCTTGCTGCTATCATTCAAAGCCCCACATTTTGAATCTAGAGACCCAGCTGATTCTTTTTATTAATTGCGCACACGTGAGTCAGATCTACTTTTCCACCTCCCACAAGGGCCACATTCCACCACATCCCACATTTCCGTCCAGGCAAACGAGACATTACCAGAGTCCAAGGACACATTCCAGCCAGGAAAAAAACACTCAGGGTGCAAAGTAGGGCCGGTAAGGGGTGTGAACCTGGGAAAGAGGGCATGCCATGGGGACTGTTCCAAGGGCCAGGTAGTAAGACCTGGAGGGACACCTTCAACCACCAGTCTTGAGATTCCTACCCTTGATTTAAAGATGTTGTTGTTGTTGTTGTTGTTTAGTCGTTTAGTCGTGTCCGACTCTTCGTGACCCCATGGACCAGAACACGCCAGGCACTTCTGTCTTCCACTGCCTCCCGCAGTTTGGTCAAACTCATGCTGGTAGCTTCGAGAACACTGTCCAACCATCTCGTCCTCTGTCGTCCCCTTCTCCTTGTGCCCTCCATCTTTCCCAACATCAGGGTCTTTTCCAGGGAGTCTTCTCTTCTCATGAAGTGGCCAAAGTATTGGAGCCTCAGCTTGAGGATCTGTCCTTCCAGTGAGCACTCAGGGCTGATTTCCTTAAGAATGGATGGGTTTGATCTTCTTGGAGTCCATGGGACTCCCAAGAGTCTCCTCCAGCACCATAATTCAAAAGCATCAATTCTTCGGCGATCAGCCTATATGATTTAAAGATACAGCAGAACAAAAAGTCAGCCAATATTTGGGGAAGGATCATGCTTCCCGGTGCTACAGACCATCTAGCAATTTTCCTCCCAGACACATTCTGCTGTCTTCATACATTTTTTTTTTAAAAAATCTAACTTACCCCCTCACTGGGGTCTGGAACTGTCTCATTTCACCAAGAGAGACCATGTTGTAATTTTCTTAATTAGTGATTTACTTTAATATGGAAGTTGTCAAAGTTCATTTAACTTCAATTAATTGCTTCTCTTGCACTTAATCTCTTTAGTTGGTATTGATTGACTAATCTTTTTTTTTTCTTTAATGTAGCAAGGGTCAGACAGGGTGAAATTTCCAGCTGCATACTTTTGTTAATGCATCGCTTTCTGAAAATATTTTTTTTGTTTTTGTTTCACTGTTTGGAGTGGTTATGCACTGCTATTCTTAGGATGGCTTTTAACATGTATTCTTCTACCCTTCTGTTCTAAAATTCAGTTCTGAACTATGTATCCTGGCTGTTTTTTAGTGTTTATTTTTCTAATGCATTTTTAATATTAAGAGCAAGGATAAGCAGAAGTGGCAAATCCGACCATTTTTATCTATTTCATGGAAGGAAAAATTGATCTCTGAGAACCAGGCTGCCATTTATCAAGTAAAGGGTAGGGAAAACAATCTGGCAGAATTACGCAATAATTTATTTAATAATATTTTCATACCACTCACATTAAAAGACATCTCAAAGGGGTTTGCAAAACTAAAAATGTCCTTTTATTGACTATGTTAATATTTCTCTCCCCCCCTTTTTTTTTTGTATACCGCTAAGAAGTTCTATTTACAACCAAACAGTATATAACTTTTGCTTCAATAAATACATAAATAAAAGTTTTTGGAAAGCATATTACCACACTTCAAAACAGAGAAATGAAATCACAGAAAAATAGGCTGGCTGTGCTACAGATGACCATTTGCCATATCACTCATGAGCAATAGTGGGCCAATTGGAGTGACCTTCCTACAATTCTATGAATTGCAAATCCCAGGTGGGAGGGACTAAGAGAAGGTTGATTGCTATTGGACACAATAGCCCATTGGAACTGGTTGTCCTCTCTGATGAATGGAAAACTTGGGGAATGAAGATGATGGACTGTAGAAGAAACCAGGGCTATGGAAACTACAAGAAATGGTCGCTGAGAATTACCGTATTTTTTGCTCTATAAGACTTACTTTTTCCCTCCTAAAAAGTAAGGGGAAATGTGTGTGCATCTTATGGAGTGAATGCAGGCTGCGCAGCTCTCCCAGAAGCCAGAACAGCAAGAGGGATCACTGTTTTCGCTGCGCAGCGATCCCTCTTGTTGTTCTGGCTTCTGGGATTCAGAATATTTTTTTCTTGTTTTCCTCCTCCAAAACCTAGGTGCGTCTTATTGTCTGGTGCGTCTTATAGAGCGAAAAATACGTATGTATGTATAATTTGGCTATGATGGTAGAAGTCACATCTGTATGTCACATCTAAAGAATGGATAAACGTGTTTTTAAATACAGCTGGGCCAAAAGATTGGGGGCATTTTCGTGAACATTTTCATGCCCCTTTTGATGAAAGTGGCATGACAGCTTTTCAGTCATTGTTATGGGCTGCTACAGGGAGACAGAATGAACCCCAGAACAACTCAGGGCTGATTCCACAGGGAAATTGAATAATTCCACTTTTCCCATCTGAACATAATATATGTAGCTGCAATTTGAGGAATTTTGGAACCATTTACAGGGAGAGTCAAGGAAGAGCTGGGACAGCCACTCAGTGGTTGTGCATTGTTGCCAAATTGTTGTCTGGCTGCCTCGTTGTGTCACGTTGCCATAGATATGCTAAGCATTACTATTAGAGACATAACGAGGCATCTAAAACAAAGCATTTATAAATTGCCTCCTCTATGCCCTCCTCTCTTCTTCTTCTGATATATAATGGGGGGGGAGAGAGATGGTAGGAGCAAAATCACAAACTGTGAAAACAGTAGGAGGTAGGACCAAAGGACTTGCAATCTGTGAAAACATTTTGCAATTCTATGCCAGTTATGTGCACATGTACACAGCGCATAGGGGTGCAGTGATGGGTCCAGGAGGTTCTCAGGAAGTTTCTTTCAAAGGGACAGTTGTCCCAGCCAATTCACAAGACCACTCCTTAAAAAGAACTGTGTGCACATTGCCAGCTTAAAATTCAGCTAGGTTGTTCTTTTCTTCAGTGCAGATCGAAGCTGGCATGTGGGGAAATGCATCAAAACACCGTATTTTATAAGAAGCGGGAATAGATAAAGGACAGACACAAATTGTGGCAAATGTCGTGTGTGTGTGTCCAGCTTCGAAAGTCAGTGGTGGGAACACACTGGACGCAGAGTATGTGGGAGTGTGTACACAGTCCAGGTCTCTATTGGCCTTCAAGATTGTTCCATTGTTGGGAATTCCATTCCTTCCATGCTGCAGATGTGTGTGATTGTCACATGTCACATGTCTATGTTTAGATCCCAGCATTGATTGTTGGAGTCTTGTGAGCGGCAATTGAGATACGCTGTTCCGTTCTGTGTAGCTACAGTCATAGCTCATGTTACAGACACTTCAGGTTAAGTGTTTTCAGGTTGCAGACCACAGGAAACCACAGGAAAGTACTGGAATGGGTTACTTCTGGGTTTCGCCGCTTGTGCATGCGCAGAAGCGCCAAATCGCGCTGGCGCCTGCGCAGACGCAGATGCAGAGCTTCAGAATGCGAATGCTGCGGGTTGCAGACGTGCCTCCGTCACAGATTACGTCCGCAACCCGAGGTTCTACTGTATTGTTTTTGCAGTTCTCTCTCTGAGGAAGAAAGACAAAGAGGCCATGTTTTCTTTGCTATGCTACATTTGATTTTGTGCGCAATAAATTAGGCTTAGATGTTACACCTCAAGGCTCAGCTTCTGTTTGGACTCTGCTAGTCATGTGCTCATGTCCTTGGATATGGGTCACATTAGCATGACAGGACACTGGAGTGATGAATCCCGGGCGACACTGCATTGGGGGGGCGAAGGCACTGGCCTCAGCATTATCACCCAACAGTGTTCACAGTCCAAGTCTCTATTGGCCTTCAAGGTTGTTCCAACTATTTAGGAACTGCTTGGTTGGTTAGAACATGGTGCTGATAACGCCAGGGTTGCAGGTTTGATCCCTGTATGCGGACAGCTACATATTTCTGCATTGGACTAGATACCATTCTATGATTCTATTTTTTTTTTTTTATAATAAATTTTTATTGATTTTACAACATATATTAAAACACAATACAACCAACAATTGACGGCACATAAACAGACAAACATGTAAACACGTATAATTTCTTAACCTCTCCTTCTTGAACCTTGTTTCCACGACTTCCCCATACCTCCCTTTTCTGCATCCCTGTTTTAAACTTTTCCAGCAACCCCTAATTTCAGTACTTGCAATTCAGTTTCTAATCTTTTTCCTCTTACCCAATTATTTATCACTGCAATTCTGTTTTACATTACCCATGACATTTTAGCACTCATTAATTTTACAACAATTCTTAAGATAAACTTTAAATTTCTTCCAATCTTCTTCCACCGTCTCTTTCCCTTGGTCATGGATTCTGCCAGTCATCTCAGCCAGTCCCATATAGTCTATCACCTTTGTCTGCCACTCTTCCAGCGTGGGTAGTTCTTGTGTCTTCCAATACTTTGCTAAAAGAACTCTTGCTGCTGTTGTAGCATACATAAAAAACGTCCTGTCTTTCCTTGACACCAATTGGCCTACCATGCCCAGGAGAAAGGCCTCTGGTTTCTTGAGAAAGGCCTCTGGTTTCTTGGAAAGGCCTCTGGTTTCTATGCACATAGAGATGGGAGAAATTTGATTTGGTTTGGAGTTAGAGGCAAATTTGCCCAAATGACACTTTCCAAAGCAATGCCTGAACTGAAATGCAGCCCTCCTTCAGAATTCACATGTCTCTTTGAGTTTTGCAATGAAGTTCTCTAGCCAAGTGATGTATACAAAAATGCATATACCAGGATAAAGTGTACATAAAATGTGTATGTTCCTGAAAATAACATTCAAAAAAGCATATTAGGGAATGGGCTTCCCATAGGTATCTGGCCACTGTGAGAACAGGATGCGGGACTACATAGGACAGTGACTAGATCTATTAGGTTAATAATAATAATAATAATTTGTATTATTTATACCCTTCCCATCAGTTCTCTAGAGCACTGAAATGTTCCAGGATTTCAGGATAGATTGCAAAAATAGGCAGACCATTAGTGCTACCACCACACACAATTAAAAGCCACAGTGCAGGTCTAGATTCATATCTACATTTCTTTTTATTTTGCACACTTCAAAAGATGTTGGGGCAGGGGAAAAAGAGGAACTTGAATTGTAAAATAAATCACTTTTTTCTCTCAAAGAAAACAATTTTGGGGGGGGACCTCTTTCATTAAATCTGATCACTTTCTTTAGTCGTGGATGCTGGTAACATCCAAGAAATAATTTTACGGTGAAGATCGCAGACTCTGGATTAATATACATGGCTGAAACAGTTTCTTTCTCCTCTTTTTGTTTTCAGAACTTGAAAGTTGTAGCCTTAAACTTAAAAAAAAATAAAAAAAATCCTGATCAAGAGTTTCAAAGAGCTGCGGAGATGAGAAAAGATGTCAAAGGAACAACATTTTCATCTCCCATAAAAGTCAGGCGACGTTAAGCAAAAGAATAGCTTGAACCTGTTGTCTGGTTTTTAAATGATGCCTCCATCTCATTCCTGAAACTGGTTGGGATGAATGGGGGTGGGGATGTAAGAGCAGGATGAGAGAGTCATTGGAAGAGAAAAATGATGAGCCAGACTGTATTAATTACATGTGAGAAGGTCAAATGAAAATTTCCCATAAAGGATGTAATGCCACATTCACACAATGTAGTTAAAGTGGTATCATGCTACTTTAAACTGTCCTGGCTTCCCCCAAAGTTTCTGGATGATGTTGAGAGAAGTTAGGCAGCTCCCCTACAATTCACAGCATTCGCTGGGAGGAAGAATTCATAGCTACAATTTCAGAGTGGTTTAGCTTCTACACGCAAACCAGGAAGTGACCTATCCAGACAATGGGATGACTCTTCTTTTCTTATCTCTGAGGCTGCGATCTTCCAGGTGACACGGATACCATGAGGCGGTTGAATAAGCATGCATACTCCATTGGTTTCCCTCCCCTTCCCATTCATCTCTCTGCATGGCCCTGGGCGCTGGCAACCCACACTATGCCACTGTTCCCCAGCGTTACCCCATTATTGCCAACTGGAAGGGCTCACTTGTTCTATAGATAGACATCAAGAAGAAGAACTGGAACATTTGCAGTATAGAAAGTTGCAGGACTTCAGCAGGAGCTACAGGAAATGCACCAGTGGGACGCAAAGTAGGGTGCTTTCCTTGAAGGTTTTTGCGGGCACAAACAGTATTGAAAGTCAGACTGTGTATGTTCACCCCAATACCATAATGAGCGCAAGACATTATGAATGCACAGCAAAATTGATTTCCAGGATAGGGGGGAGAGGATAGTTGCAGAAAGGCCTGTAATTGGAGACACAGGGCTGTGACTGTTGGACTTTCTTTGCCAACCGAGTTTGCGCAGCGACTGGGGCGATGGAATAAAAGCTTGCCCGTAATATCTTCGCTTATCTTTATTTTAAATAATAAACAGCTGCAACTCACCACTCTACACCAGCCAGTACCATACAAAGCATTTGGTCAACTGAAATACAGTTCTCAAAATGATCAATTACCCGATCACATCGCTGCATTCGGTGCAGCTGGTAAACTCCCCCCTGCTAATTAGTTAAATTGTTAAGATACTACAAGTGTGTTAAATTGTCAAGAACTCACAGATGTGCTGCCATGCAGGTTATAATTACAAACACACACCTCTGAATAGCACCATTGACCACATCAATATTAAGAAAACCCAACAGTGACCACCACCCTTTTATCTATTTTTTAAAAAATAATATTTATTAAAGTTTTAAAGGTTACAGAAAGAAAAAAGTGAAAAACATCATATTAAACAAAAACAATACAACACATCACAATAAGGAAAAGAAAGAACGAGAAAAATAAAAAACAAAAAAATAAAATCCATTTTAAAAAAACACACACAGCGAATCTTCCCATAACTTATCTTTCATTAGCTTATTTCCTTGACCTCCTCACACCTCCCTTTTTTGTATTCTAGTTCGATTATCTGCTTCAGCAAATCCTTTCCATCTTTTCAAATTTTTGTCCTGTAATTTATCTTAATATAATGTAACTTTACTTTCCCTCCTTTCACCAACTAACAGTCAGTTTTTTTCCTAATCCTTTATAACATTTCTGCTAAAACCACATAACATCATTCCAACATCCTTCTAGCATTCATTAATTTTACAATGTTTCTGTAAATAGTCTTTAAATTTCTTCCAATCTTCCTCCACCGACTCTTCTCCCTGGTCTCGGATTCTGCCAGTCATTTCCGCCAGTTCCATATAGTCCATCACCTTCATCTGCCATTCTTCCCGGGTGGGTAGATCTTGTGTCTTCCAGTACTTTGCAATAAGTATTCTTACTGCTGTTGTAGCATACATAAAGAAAATTCTATCCTTCTTTGGCACCAATTGGCCGACCATGCCCAGGAGAAAGGCCTCTGGTTTCTTCAGAAAGGTATATTTAAATACCTTTTTCATTTCATTATAGATCATCTCCCAGAAAGTCTTAATCCTTGGGCATGTCCACCAAAGGTGAAAGAATGTACCTTCAGTCTCTTTACATTTCCAACATTTATTATCGGGCAAATGGTAGATTTTTGCAAGCTTGACTGGGGTCATGTACCACCTGTATATCATTTTCATAATATTCTCTCTTAAGGCATTACATGCCGTGAACTTCATACCTGTGGTCCATAACTGTTCCCAGTCAGCCATCATAATATTATGTCCAACATCTTGTGCCCATTTAATCATAGCAGATTTCACCATTTCATCCTGAGTATTCCATTTCAACAGCAAGTTATACATTCTTGACAAGTTCTTAATTTTAGGATCTAACAGTTCTGTTTCCAGTTTTGATTTTTCCACCTGGAAGCCAATTTTTTGTCCAAATTATATGCCTCCATTATCTGATAATAATGAAGCCAATCTCGCACTCTATTTTTTAATTTTTCAAAACTCTGCAGTTTTAATCTGTCTCCCTCTTGTTCCAAAATTTCCCAATATTTCGGCCATTTGGCCTCCATATTGAGCTTTTTCTGAGCCTTCGCTTCCATTGGTGACAACCACCTTGGGGTTTTATTTTCAAGCAAGTCCTTATATCTTATCCAAACATTGAACAGTGCTTTTCTGACAATATGGTTTTTAAACGCTTTATGTGCTTTGACCTTGTCATACCACAGATATGCATGCCACCCAAATACATTGTTAAAACCTTCTAGATCCAGCACGTCAGTGTTTTCAAGAAGCATCCATTCTCTCAGCCAGCAAAAAGCGGCTGATTCATAATAAAGTTTTAAGTCTGGCAGGGCAAATCCACCTCTTTCTTTAGCATCAGTTAATATCTTAAATTTTATTCGAGGCTTCTTGCCCTGCCAGACAAATCTAGAGATATCTCTCTGCCACTTCTTGAAACACTCCATTTTATCCAAAATTTGCAATGTTTGAAACAAAAACAGCATCCTTGGCAATACATTCATTTTTATCACAGCAATTCGGCCTAGCAATGATAGCTTCAGGTTTGACCATATTTCTAAATCCTTTTTCACTTCCATCCAACATTTTTCATAATTATCCTTAAATAAATTCACATTCTTAGCGGTCATATTAACCCCTAGGTATTTCACTTTCTTAACCAGTGTTAATCCTGTCTCCTTCTGAAACCTCTCTCTCTCAGTCACTGTTAGATTTTTCTCTAGAACCTTAGTTTTCATCTTATTCAACTTAAATCCCGCTACTTGTCCAAATTCTTGGATCAGTTCCAGTACTCTTTTAGTACTAGATTCTGGCTCCTGTAATGTCAATACCAGATCGTCAGCAAATGCTTTCAGTTTGTACTGTTTAGCTCCGACTTGTATACCTTTAACCAATTGGTCCCTTCTAATCATGTTTAAGAGAACCTCCAGGACCGATATAAAAAGCAATGGAGAGATTGGGCAACCTTGTCGTGTTCCTTTCTCTATCTTAAATTCTTCCGTCACTACATTATTCACAATTAATTTAGCCTTTTGTTCTGAGTAAATTGCACTTATACCGTTCCCAAAACCTTAACCAACCCCCATCCCCTGTAGGTTCTTCTTCATGAAACTCCAAGAAATATTGTCAAAGGCTTTCTCCACATCCACAAATATCAAAACTGCTTTGGTATTAATATTCACTTGTAGATTTTCTAAGATGTTAATTATGTTCCTCGTATTGTCAGACAAATGTCTACCCGGGAGAAAGCCCGCTTGATCTTTGTGAATTTCTTCTACTAATACCTTTTTTAGTCTTTTAGCCAAAATATCTGAAAATTTTTTATAATCCACATTAAGCAGAGATATGGGGCGGTAGTTCTTAAGCTGAGTCTTCTCAGACTCTGTTTTCGGTATAAGTGTAATATAAGCTTCGTTCCACGACTCTGGTGCCTTTTCCCCTTCCAATATTCCATTACAGACTTCCTTTAAGGGTTGTACTAGCCATTCTTTCAAGGATCTATAATATCTTGCAGTCAAAGCATCTGGTCCTGGAGATTTGCCCAAATGCATGTTCTGGATGGCCCCTTCTACCTCCTGCTCCGTTATTTTGTAATTCAACATTAGCTTATTTTCTTGAGAAATTTTTTGTAGTCCATTTGTTTTCAAAAATTGATCAATGTCCATTTCTTTCTGCGTCTCCTGTGTATACAATTGTTTAAAGAACCTCTGGAAGCACTTTCTGATCTCCACTGGATTCTGTATATTTTTTCCTTCCACTTCCAAGTTTATAATGGTATTAAGTTTTTGTCTTTTTTTCATTTGCCAAGCCAGCAGTTTTCTGCATTTATTTGCCGATTCAAAAGTCTTTTGTCTCATCTGTTTAATTTTCCATTCTATTTCCTGGTTCATCATTTTCATATATTGTACTTGATATAACTTTATCTCTTTCAGAATCTCCTGCGACTTTGGTTTCACTCTCAGTTTCTTCTCTCCTTCCTTTATTTTCTCCAAAATCTTATCTTTTTTCTCATTTTGAACTCTCTTTTGAATCGCATTCTGTTGTATCAAAAATCCTCTCATAACCGCTTTGCTTGCGTCCCAAATTACTCTTTTTTCAACAGTGGTGTTCATATTTATCTCAAAATAGTCTCTCAAAGTTTTTTGGGTCTACTTAGTCACTTCTTCGTTCCTAAACAATGTGTCATTCATCCTCCATCTGAAGGAACAGTTGGTGTTAGTTTCATTTCCATCTTCACAGCATTGCGGTCGGAGCAGGTTTTAGGGCAGATTTCCACCTTTCTAGTCTTCAGAGCCAGCCCTCTAGTTACCCAAATTTGGTCAATTCTTGTCCATGTCATTTTGGCCTCAGAGAAGAAAGTTCCCTCTCTTCCCAAGGGGTTTTTCATTCTCCAGATGTCAAGTAAATCCATATTGTCAGTCATATCAAAGAAAGTTTTTGGTAGTCTACCATCCTTAGTAACTACCTGTCTCTGTGCCTTGTCCATATTTGTAGACACCACTCCATTCATATCCCCCATCAAAATCATATTGTATTCCATATAGTCCATCAGAGTCTCATGTAACTTCTTAAAAAATTCCGATTTTCCCTCATTTGGTGCGTAAATGCCTAGTATCAAAAATTTCTCTCCTTGTGATTGAATTTCAATTGCAACAAATCTTCCTTGGTCATCTTTAAATAAAAATTTCGGTGATAGGCTCTCCTTTGCATAAAGTACTACTCCTCTTTTTTAAAACTTTATCTGATGAAATAAATTCATGTCCCAGTCTTTTATTACTCAATATTTTCCTGTGTAGCCTTATCACATGTGTTTCTTGTAGACAAATCAGGTCCAGATGTTCTTTTTTTAATAAATGAAAGACTCTTCGTCTTTTTTCCAGGGAGTTCAGTCCATTAACATTCCAGCTTAATGCTTGCAGTGCCATGATGTAGTTACTTTGATTCTCCTCCAACTGCACCCAATGCTTGCTCTTGTTCTGTCGGTGGTGTTAGTATCGCTTTCGCTGGGCAGTCCAGTCCAAAGGATAGTGTTGCTATGTCCACTATAGGTGATCTTCTGTCCAATACTTTTTGCTCTAGTCCTCTATCTGGTGATCTTCTATCCGATGCTCCTGGCTCTTTTCCAAGTTCCTTCTGCAGGTCCTCTTAGTAGTTACTCAAAAACTTTTCTTTATCCTCAACTGATCTTATTTTTATTTTCCTTCCTTTAAAGCTAAAGGATAGGCCTTGGGGAAATTCCCACCTGAAGATGATTCTGTTCCTTCTCAGCAGGACAACCAGATCTCCATAATTGGACCTAAGGTCCAAAAGATGTTTCGGGATATCTTTGAATATTTCCACTCTTGACTGCAGTATTACCAAGGTCTTCTGATAGTGCCAACCCAGAATTTTATCTCTCTTGTTTAGATCGGAGGGTAATCAAACAGTCTCTTATTCTATTCTTCTTCCCTCCTCTTCCAAGCCTAAAGGCACTCATGATTTTAACTCCTTCTTGTTCCAAATCCAAATCCCAAAACTCTGCAAATTCCTGCGTGAGAAAGTCTATCAAACTATCCTTCTCCAGTTCAGGTACAGCTCTGATCCTCAAATTCATCTGTTTTTCCTTAAGCTCAATCATAGAAAGCATCGACTTGTGGTCCTCAACTTGCCTCTGTAGATCTGGGACTCTCTTTGTTTCCAATTGTGTTACCTTAACTTCCATGGCAGCAACTTTTTCCTTGGCTTCCTCTGTGGTCTGTCGGATTGAAGTAGATTCCTGTATCAATTTCTGAATGGTTTCTATGTTGGTATTCACCTTTTGTCCCAAACTATTTATACTTTCTGTATTTAAATTGATTTTAGTATTTGCAGCGTCCACCTTTGCATTTGTCGCATCCACTTTTGCATTTGTCGCATCTACCTTCCTGCTAAGTTGCTCCAAAGATTCATTTATCTTACCTAATGCAATCGCTAGAGCTTCTTCTGATGACATTCCTCTTGGTTTGGATTGTGTTGGTACAGCTGCAGGTGAGGCAGAAGGACCAGATGCTGACGCTCTTCGCTGCCAAGACTTCCCAGATCTTGTTGTTTTTTTCTGGGAGTGACGAGTCTACTTTTTCTTTCCCATCTGCCATAACACTTAGAAAGTCCAAGGTCAGTCCCACAGTCAGACAGTTTTATCTTTCAAATGAAAATTCTCCTAATCCAACTCTTATAACAGTTTCAGAAACTTCCTCTAGGGGGAAACAGTTACAATCCGTACTTGTATTGATCCAAAATAACGCCTTTTAAAACATAACTCAAGCAGGAAAGTTTGTTTCAATTTTCAGTTACTTTTTCTCCTTTTTAAAATCAGAGGGGGACAGCTGAAAACAATGTATCTCTCTTTGACAGCTAGCAGTCAGTGCACATTTCAAAATACGGCAGTCTTATTATCCTATTGGCAGCCCGTTCCCAGGTTCTGAGCAGTGGAATTTTAGCTTCCTTCCCTCTCTCTCGCAGGTATATATAGTCCAAAACTTCCCCCCCTCTTCTCCTGCTTCCAAGGGGGAGATTTACTATTTTTTTTGGTGTTGAAATTAGTCCTTTCCGATCGGCTTTCCAAGACTTTAGCTTGCAGCCTCTTTGCTTTGTTCTATTTACAAAAGCGGAAGGCGGACTTCCTGTTTATGCCTCCCCGCTACAGTTCCGAATTGAGTCTTTTTTTTCCCTTTAAAAGTTTCCAATTTGTTCTACTCACAGGTAATTTCTTTTAGAATCAGATTGTCCACAGGAAAAAGTCAGCGCTCTCCGGCAACGGCTGTGCGGCTTCGCTCCATGGAAAAAGCAGTCGATTCACAGCACCGCGCTGCTCACCCCACTTCACTTCAGAGCCCCGAAATCGGGTTTCCCTGCAAGTAGGGGAGGCGCAAAAGGTGCCCGCCGAATCCCACGTTCACAGGCTTCACCCGCCTGTGATTTTTAAAGGGTCTCCGCCTTCGCCGTGGCGGCCAGACCCGGTTCCCACAGAGCAAATTCCTCCTAGTCAGAGGAATTCCGCCATTACCGATGGTGCTAACCCACCCTTTTATCTAAAGCACCCTGATCTCAAATTCTCCCATGATCTACCTTCCATCAGGGATGGTAACAATCTAACCCATAATGAGATATCATCACATCTCATACACACACACACACACATGCACACACAGACATTTTATGAGCCGAGAACTGCATCACAACCTTTCGAAAAAGTGAAAAGTTACGGAGGATAGCTGTACGCTGAACTGCACCTTTGTCCGGAATATGTGAACTACATCTGCCCATATTGGAATTCACAAAGACCAGGTTCCTCAGACATCCTTGCTTGAATGTCAGGCTTTGGGGAGCCGGCTTGCTCCCCCACCCCCTTTGACCGTAGATAAGCAGGACAAAGCAAAAAGAGTCGCTTACCATTTAAAGAGTCTTTAATGATCACAGCAAAAGAGCAAAGCAGCCATTCTCAAAATGAAGGTGTTCCCGTTAAGGTTTCCACCCATTTCCCTCCTGGTCACTTCTGTCTTGCAACCTGATCTCAAAACCACCTTGTTATTTGTGTAGCCACCTTATCTTCTCTAAATGACCTTGGACTGATAGGTTGGACACTTTTGAGAGAGAGAGTCTGTTAGCTCTTTCTCTTCCAGTTCTTCTTCACTTTGCTGTTCACCCCCCAGTTCTTCCCAACTTTTGTCTTCAGAACTATGCCCCTCTGCAAACCACTGTTCCAAATCTATACTGCTCCACTGCTCCTGGGCAGCTTCAGGATCCTGGTCAAGAGCAGGGGGAAGGGGAGGCTCCCACAATTCCTTATCAGAGCTGTACTCCTCTGCCTGGTCTCTGACACTGAAGCATCATGCAAGAATTGCTCCTAAATACCTCTGGGAAATGGCACACTTCCTGTTCATCATCATCCCATAACATTTCCCAAGCCGCCAAACAGAGTCAAGGTTGCTGTTAACATTTTCTGCAATCCTGCGGAGAAAAGCTGAAGACTCAACACCCGGAAGCTGCAAACATCCCATGATATTCTACAGGAGGGTCTCCTCCTGCTGCTTCCTCCACCAGTGGCTTAGCAACCTAAAGGGGCAGATTCTGTTTATGAAACATTCAGCACTGGTATGGGATTGTGGCAAAATAAATCAGACTTAGCAATGGCTCTTAATAATCGCTGCATGTCTATCGGAGAGGACCTTTCGCATACTGCCTTAAATAATTCACAGCTCCTCAAATATTGCATTAAATAATTCAAGGACAGTACAGGCGTTGTGATTAATGATCTGTATCTGATATTTCTGCTAATGCTGCAAGGAATGGGAGGGAGGGAGTGGGGAGATTCAGATATATGAAGAGGCATCAACGCAGTCACTCTAAGCCAATGCAAGGAGTCTATTAGGAGAATGCCTGGTATTCTATATATAAAGAGAGATTCGAGATATCTCTCACACCCACCCCATTCTCTTTTCTTTTTTTTTATTTAAGAACCTGTTCAGTACACTGGACATGACTGATTTAGTCAAGAGCTTTCATCGTCTAATCTTCTCACCGAATCTATAGGAAGTGCATCCTTGTTTGCATCATGAATATCTGAACTGCCAGCCAAGATGGAGACGATGGAGAAAAGTAGAGTAAGAGGAGCCATCAATAGCCTACTGACACTCACCTCATGTGAGTTTTGGGCTGATGCTGGAAGCTGCAGAGACAGAAACATGCCTGCTTTGTGCTGGACCCAACGCTATAACTTGGGGCAGCCCAAACATCTACCAAACATTCAAAAAGCAGAGATACAGTAGTCATTGGAGACTTCAACTACCCCAATATACAGTATTTTGGAACTCAAACTCTGCCAAGAATGTAAGGTCCAACAAATTCCTCTTGCCTTGCTAATAATTTCATTTGCCAGGAAGTGGAAGAAGCAACAAGGGGATCATCTATCTTGGACATTTGTCATGTGATGAAGCGGAAGTACTCAGAACCTTGGGAGGAAGTGATCGTGTCCTCTTGGGTTTCATGATACAGAGGCAAGGGAAAGCTGAATGCAGTCAGACAATGCACTCTGGACTGTAAGAAGGCAGGTGTCAAAAAGCTGAAGGAGCTACTGAGTGAGTAAGAAATACTCATGGTAAAAAAATACTCAGAGAGAAAGGAGTCCAAGATGGGTGGGAGTTTCTTAAACGTGAAATATTGAAGGCACAAATGCAGACGATTCCAACAAGAAAGAAAAATGGGAGGTGGTGGCGTAGGAAGGGGTGTGTGGTGGGTGTGGGCCACTGAGGGGGGTGACCTGCAGTGCGCCCGAGCCACACGTCTCTCCTGGGGAGTGTTGCAGTGGCTTGGGCACCTGCAGGCTCTACACTGCCTGAAACGGCAATGTGGGGTTTGCAGACTCCATGGAGGTTCCGTGCAGTGTGCTCTGCCCCGGCTTGCCCCGCCCCTGGGTGCAGGGCATTTGCGCCATGCTGGGTGCCCAAGCAGCTAGCTACACCACTGGTGGGAAGCATCTAAAGAATCCAGTGTGACTGAATAAGGAGTGGTACCTATTTATCTACTTGCACTAGTGTGCTTTCGAACTGCTAGGTTGTCAGGAATTGAGAAAGAGCACGGATTCAAACTGCTGACCTTCCAATTGGTAAAGTTGTGGTTTTGACCACAGCACCACCCGCACCAGAAGCAGTTCAGTCTTGTTGGCCACATGACCCGGAAAGCTGTCTGTGGACAAACGCTGGCTCCCTTGGCCTGAAGCGAGATGAGCACTGCACCCCATAGTCGCCTTTGACTGGACATAAACGTCCAGGGCTCCTTTACCTTTTTACCTTTTAAAATCCCCTCCATCCTATGCTCAGGTTGTACACATGTGTGAATAAAAGCAAATATACTAAAGACACCACAGTCTCCATTGATCTTCATCCCAATGAAACTGAACCTGGGTAAGTGAAGGAAACCCTGTAGTCTCTCGCTGCCTGAATTTTGGGGTTGCATACAACACTATCTATGAAACACATTAATTAAACACATTAAATAAGCAGAATCCACACCCCTCTGGAAGCCTCTTGCACCCGGAACAATGATCAACAGAATTAGAAATTGATTCCTACTTTCAGTCGATTTGGTACGATGCATCAACTAGCACACCTCGGATTTGTGAAATGTGGGTTCAAGTTTCATCACTTTCATTTTAAGATCTCAGTCAAGGGCCTCTGATGCTCAGCCTCAGTTTCCCACCTGCAAAACTGGGATCACAGCGATCTGCTTCACAGGACTGATACGAACACAATAAAGACTGTTAAACGCTTTTGTAAATGGAACATGCTGTATAAATAGGAGCTATAAAATGCCAATAAATGTTAGTGCAACAGAGGCCCCAGCTGAACCTTAAAAAGGTCAAAGCGGTTTTATTGTGTTCTGGATATTCAGACAAAATGACTTTATGGGGATGAATAGCTTTCCATGTACTCCCTGATGAACTGTTAATATTTAACACAGATTCAAAACTTCTTTTCAGAGAGAAAACCTTGCCTGGGTGCGAAGCACTTAATATTCTGTAGGTCATCACATTCATGCTACGCTGTACTCCCGGTCCCATCTGAAGCGTGTGATCCTGCGCTTGTGTGTCACACCGCAAAGTCATCAGCCTCGAGGAAATTCATTTCCAGAGCCCCGATACAAAGGCTGGCTTCTGAAGTTCCGGCTTCATATTGTTCTTTCAAAAGGCACTTGGTTCCCAAATGGGAACTAATGTATTGAAAGGCAAGTGACAAAAGTCGTGGCAGTTCAAACAAACAATGGCTAGGAGGGAGAGCTGCGGTAGATATTTGCATTTGAATAGCAGCAAACACTGTAAATATGTTGACACAGAGCTTATTTTGAGAGGGATTAGGGCAGCTGTACACATTAGGACTTTTATGGGAAACAACGGTGTTGTACAGCTTTCCCCCGCAATAAGTATGCAAAGTGTACATCTCAGAAGACACCAGTATGTGTATCTGGGACCCTTGACCAGGCCATAAATGTGTGCAAGAGTAGTTAAAGATGCATGTATTATAGGGCTATGAAGATACTGTTATCTACTAATAGTGAGAGACCCCAGGAGTTCCAGGCACCTACTTACATCGAGTGTATGAACAGAAGACAATCAACTTACCCGGTCTTCCTCATGCATCATCATGCTCTGAAACAAGAGGGCTCCAATCTCCTACCACCAACCCCAAGTGAGCAAAAGACATTCCCTCTCCATATTTGGGTACCTGGGACTGAATTCATGAATGGTGCACTATGGGAAGTAGACACTATCTATCATCTATCTATCTATCATCTATCAATCTATCTATCATCTATCTATATCTATCTATCTATCTATCATCTATCTATCTATCATCTGTCTATCACCTATCTATCTATATCTATCTATCTATCTATCTATCATCTATCTATCTATCTATCTATCATCTATCATCTATCTATCTTCTGTGGTAGTTGTTTATGGCCCTGCCTTTTACTGTCGTCAACGGTTTTATTGATTAATGCTGCTTTCCTGTGCTTTATGAGCAATTGTAAACCAATCCGGAATGTTTAAATTGGGCAGTACAGAAACGCTCTCAATAAATAAATAGAAACTCCACATAGCAAAGTGGAGTTAGGCTGCAATCCAAACCTGCAGGCAGTTTTGATTGAGTAGTGGCATCCCTGCACTCACTCCACATGGTTCAGGTGGCTGCCTGCCACTGCTGGAGAGATGGTTGTGTCACTCCTTTGGTGCAAACATTTCCCTTCCAGCTACTGATCATGGAGGCAAGCAGAAAGACCACTGTCAGCATCCCTGTCAGCAAAGCCTAGTGAATAGTCCCCAAACCCACAATTGCAGGGACCAGGATGGGCTGGCCCAGAATTCACTGGATGACATAGAGCCATAGAGTCCTCTAGTTCAACCCCCTGCAATGCAGGAATCTCAGCTAAAGCATCCATGACAGAAGGGCATCCAACATCTGCTTAAAAATCTCCAAGGAAGGAGAATCTATAACCTCCTGAGGGAGACCATTCCTAGACCAACTAGAATCTCAACTAAAGCATCCATGACAGATAGCCATCCAACCTCTGCTGGTGAAACCTCCAGTGAAGGCGACTTCAAAACCTACTGATGTTTAGTCAGAATCTCTTTTCTTGTAACCTGAAGCCATTAGTTCAAGTTCTACCCTCCAGAGCAGGAGAGAACAAGCTTGTTCCCTTTCTATGTGACGGCCCTTGATATATTTGAAGATGGCTATCCTATCATCTCTCGGTCTCCTCTTTTCCAGGCAAAACATACCCAGTTCCATCAGCCACTCCTCATAAGGCTCAAGATGTCTTGGAATACATCTTGGGGAGGGAAAAACAAAACCCAGTTTGGATTGGACTAGCTTCTCTACTCATAATTTCAGAAGCATGGCTGCACCTGAGCTAAACATTTAAAGCAGTATCGTGTCACTTTTAACAATTACAACTTCCACCAAAGAATCCTGTAGTTTGTTAAGTGTGCTTGTGGTTCTTATAAGGTCCCTACCCCCCCCCCAAAGGTACAGTTCCCAAAGTTCCCTGAGAGGGAGGATTGGCTGTTAAATTGCTATGAGTACTGTAGCTTTGTGGGTGGAATGGAGCTGTGGTTGACTTTGGGCTCTCATATTTCAGGCACACAGTGTGGTGCTTAAATTCAGCACCCCCACCTCTCGAGCTCCATTCTATAGCATTGTAATGGCACCCCCTGCTGAGAGGTGCCCAGGGAGGCCGAACCGGTCATGCTACCCTAAAACCGCCTCTGAATAGGGGACTCCGGAAAACTCTCAGCCGTGACTGTTTAAAAGGGTAGGTTACCGCTTTAAATAGGGACGGGGGTGGCGCTGTGGGTTAAACCATAGAGCCTAGGGCTTGCTGATCAGAAGGTCAGAAGTTCGAATCCCTGGAATAGGGTGAGCTCCCGTTGCTCGGTCCCTGCTCCTGCCAACCTAGCAGTTCAAAAGCACGTCAAAGTGCAAGTAGATAAATAGGTACTGCTCCGGCGGGAAGGTAAACGGCGTTTCTGTGTGCTACTCTGGTTCGCCAGAAGCGGCTTAGTCATGCTGGCCACATGACCTGGAAGCTGTACACCGTCTCCCTCGGCCAATAAAGCGAAATGAGCGCCGCAACCCCAGAGTCGGTCACGACTGGGCCTAATGGTCAGGGGTCCCTTTACCTTTTTTACTGCTTTAAATGTATAGTACGGATAGAGCCAGAGATAGATTTTCTCAGACTCGAGAGTGCGCAGGTACACTCGCCCACCCCGAACTACAATTTCAGCCCTAGATACAATTCTATTTTCACTTGGACAGAGTCCATTGGCCTGAGTAAAGGAGCTTACAATCCCACCGCAGTGTTCTATTAAAATCACCCTCTCCCTACCATCTATCCCTTGGAGATAATGATTATGTAACAAAGTTGACAAGAATATTTTTTGTCAAAAGTGACACGCTGAATATTCAGACATGATTTTCTCTGGCTCCACCTTTGAAATGTCATTGAGAGATGACTCAGTTGTGGCACCTGGATGTTTCTCCTTCCACTGCTGTCAGACTCGGCTGAGAATCTGAGCACACCGTCTCCCGCCTTTCTTCTTGTAGCAAGAATCTATTTCTGAATAATCAGACGCTTAAGGATGTTCCATCAGGATGCAGAGCTGGTCAATTTACTCACTGGGCTGAGTTTTTCTTTGCTTCTTCCCATCAACATATATGCCACTTTACAAAGCAGCAACGTGACAGCTCCCCTGCTCTAAGGAGATGGCAGTCTAAATTTAGACAGTGCAGTCTTTTATGTCGTTTAATTTGAGAAGGAGAATTAAAGAGTATCACCAAAGGCTTGCGTACCCTTTCTTTCCTAACCTTCCTTCCTTCCTTCCAACAGTATAAGCTGTCTCACACTGGGACAGACTATTGGTTCTTCAAGTTTGGCTGTTCATAATCTAAAAATACAATATAAAAGACATAATTAAAACAAGAACAACCAAAACAGCCAACCAATAAAAATCCCCTCTCCCTGAGATTTTCAAATGAAGGGAAGTGTACAAATTTAATAAACAAACAAACAAACAAATGAAACAAACCCAATATGTTATATGTACTTTTTAATTGGAGATAGGAAGGCCCTACTTGAAGAAGAAAATCTAAATCGTTTCCTTACTATCACACGCACACACAGACATGCACACTCCACTATCTCCACTGCTATAGGCAGTCTGCACCGCCAAGTCTGCTCACCTCTCAGGTGGGCATCGTTGTGGACTGAAGCTCCACCCACCCATTGCGATCCGGTGGCAGAGGCCCCGCCCTCTAGGCCTCTTCCTGGGCAGCAAAGGATGTCCCTGGACTGAGCTTGCTGCCTTGGGAAGTAAATTCTGCCCGCTAGCATAATCAGCCAATTTTGAGTAGGCCTGGGGGCAGGCCACTTCCGGGGAAAACCTGACTGGGCCTGCTATATTTGCTCAGTTCCTCGCCCTGTTAAGCATAATGGCGAATGCCTGTTTGTATTGCTGAAATGGTTTAGCTGGAAGATTCCATTGAAGCTAAAGAAGAGCAAGACAGGCCCTCTAAGCTCATGGATGGCTTGATAATTAACTGTTGTTGCTCTCTGCTAGCTCTCATGTGCGTGTTTAACCTTAGATCACATGGAAAGGTATTGAATTGCAAATCACCATTGTGTAGGGAGTTGACTTTTGTCTTTTGTTCCCAGGCTTAGTAGGAGTAAGGATGTGTAAAAGGTTCTCCTGAAGGGAGAGAAAATAGCTCCAGCCTAATGGAGGCTGAAAGGAGAGAGAAAGAGACCTTTGATTCTAGGTCTGTTTGGAATTATATAATATTTCCAAGAAGATGGTGAGCCTATGCTTAGTTAAGCACATCTTATCTTATGGAATTATTTGGATGCGCCTTTGGTGTTTTTGTTCTGTTTTGAAGAAAATTCTGCAAGTAAAGTTTTGAACAAGCGAATGGGTCTGGACACTGTTTTATTCCAAAAGGAGCCAGTTTTTATGCATCTGGTTGCTTCATGCTGCACAGGATTAATATCCGCAATGTGCCCTGGGGATTTAAAGAGAGCCCATGGCTGAACTTGGCAGTCAATCCGGTGTGGACTTCCAAATACCTGTTGCTGGAAACCGCAAGAGGGGCTTGCGAGTTTCCCTGTCCACTGTGGGAAGGGGATGCTAGACGAGCTGAGCTAGTGGCCTAATACAGCAGGACTCTTTTTATGTTCAGCTGCTTTCTCTTCTCTTTCCCTTCTCCTTCCCCAACCATCACATACCAACTTCTCACTCTTAGTCCATTCGCAGTAGGGAGGGGAATTTTTAATAGCTTGAAACCCCAAGACAAAGAAGCCTGATGAAATTGTCAAAAAAACAAAAGATAAAAAACCCTCCGCTTTCATTTGCACCAATCCTGATCACCTTCCCCTATCTGTCTTGAGGTATTTTTACCGCCTCCGTCTCTTTCTTACCATAAACCTCAGAGCGGTAGCACTGTCTTGGACAGTTCCATTAAGAACTTTCTCCAAGGAGAAGAAGTTTTCAATTATTTAGTTCCTGGTAAACTTTTCTTTTCTTCTGTTTGTCCATTCTTCTTATGTCAGTGCACTCGAACAAAGGCCTAATGGTACCCTTGTGCCTCCATTTCTATTAAAAGGATGCCTCGTATTCACGGTTCATCTGGGATAAAGCGGCTTAGCTGGACTTCAAAATCTGACAGCTCAAATCGGAACTGTTTTATAAGCAGCTCTATAATACAAATGGTAGGGTTACCCTCAGGCCAGCACATAAATGTATAATGTAATTCTCCGGGAGATATTCTTTTAGCGTTCAGCTTCCTTACCAGTGTACACAAGTATCCTATTCCTGATCCCAAAGGAGGAGGAGGGGTCACTCAAACACCGCAATCAACATGGTTTTCTCTAGCTTTGGCCTTGTGATCCTGAAATCTACAAGAGCCTCATCGCTGACACAACCAACACAAGGCATAGGAACTTTAGTAGATCTTGATGGATCATGCCGGTGGCCCATCTAGTCTAGCATCCTGTTCTCACAGTGGCCAAGGAGATGCTTCTCCTGGGAAGCTCATGAGCAGGACCTGAGCTCAGCAGCCAGGGGTGGCTCAAGACAGTCTGCCACTAGAGGCAAAACCCTGGCCCCTCCCTTCCACCTAGCACCTGGTACTTGCCACAGCTGGGTGCTCACAGCCGCTGAGTGCTTCCCACCTTCTGCCCCTCAGCCCCACCTGTGGCACACTCCTCTACTCATCCCCAGGTTGCTGCAAAGAGGACAAGCAGGAGGAGGGTGTTTGCCCAGGGGCGAGTAGAACAGTGCGCCACTGCCACTGCCCGCGAGTGGATTGCTGCAGCCGCCAGGACCAAGGAGTAAGCAGCTGGCAGCAGTGAGTGCCTGACAGGGGCAAAGGACAGGAGGTGGCAGTGGCCCATAGGCTCTGTCTGTGATGGGGGAGTCCTGTGTTGGGATGCGTCCAAGGGAACAGGGGCAATTTGCAAGCCCCCAGCTGGCTCCAGCCCACCGGCCAGCAGCCGGGCGATCTCCAATCCTTGGCTCAGCATCAAACAGCGACTCACAGCTTCAGAAGCCTTCAGAAACTTGAGCAGGCTCTAATCAGCAGAGTGAATAACACACAACAGAAGTGGCAGGTAAAGCGTATTTACAGGCATTTTATCCAGCATCAGGACAAAGGGGAAAACATGTCTTCTCCCCTTCGTGTCCAAGCAAACAGCAAAAGCAAAAGCTATACACACAACAGAAGTTCCCAGCAAGCTGTGCTGGACTGTAAACAGACATGTGACATACAACAACTCCACACATCTGTTAAGGTGGAACGGAACATCAATATCCTAACATCCTGATGGTGGGGGGAGTAAAGGTGGCAATGAGGCGGCAGCAGGTACAGCCCCCCCTCCCAATTTTTCTATCACTCATCTCACCACTTTGGGAGATGAATTCTCCTCCTCTCTGAGTGACGCCTCAAAGCAGCTTGCTTCAAACTGCTTCATGCATGGGCCGGCTGTGACATCAGCACTCTTCCCTCCTGCAGTTCCTAACAACTGGTATTCAGAGTCCCAATGCCTCTCACAGTGGAGGTAGATTATTCTTCCAGGAGAGATTCAGCCAGCATCCTCATTACTGACTTTCAGGTGTCTCTTGTAGACCTTGTGTCAAGGACTGGCTAGAGGAGGAGGAGTGGTGGGAAGCTACAGCTGAAGACCCCCAGGGAAGCATCAGAGGAGGAAGGCTCTGAGCCAGGAGAATAGTGGTGGGATACAGAAGACAGGTCAGAGGAAGAAGTGGGGCAGAGGTTGAGCAAGCAACAGGTTTGAGGGAATAGGAGGCAGCTGAGGAGCAGGAAGAGGCTGGGGCTGTGACAGAGCCACAGCAGCCTGCCAGTTCCACTGTTTTCCTTTCCACTCCACCCTTGACTCCAAAAACAATGTCTGTGCTGACCTGCAGCTGAACCAGCCCTGTCACCTTCTCATGCCATTGAGTGATGACTACAGAGTTAGTTGAGATTCTAACTAGTGGTTTTGATGAAGTCTGGATTCTCTGGAATTTCACAGTGCTCTTCTCAAGGCCAAAAGCAAGCATTATAGCCCCAAATGTTCTTCTCCGGCTTGGATTTTAAATCAAGGAACCTTCAGAGAAAGGGATAGGGAACCTGTGGCCCTCCAGAGGTTAAAGGTAAAGGGACTCCTGATCATTAGGTCCAGTCGTGACCGACTCTGGGGTTGCGGTGCTCATCTCGCTTTATTGGCTGAGGGAGCCAGCGTACAGCTTCGGGTCATGGGGCCAGCATCACTAAGCCATTTCTGGTGAACCAGAGCAGTGCACGGAAACGCCGTTTACCTTTCCGTCGGAGCGGTACCTATTTATCTACTTGCACTTTGATGTGCTTTCGAACTGCAGGGACCAAGCAACGGGAGCTCACCCCGTCGCAGGGATTCGAACCACTGACCTTCTGATCAGCAAGTTCTAGGCTCTGTGGTTTAACCCACAGCGCCTCCAACTCCCATCGGGCCAGAATGGCCATTGGTCAAGGATGATGGTAGCTGGAGTCCAGTAACATCTGGAAGGCCACAAGTTCCCCATCCCTGTACTAGACCCTGCAAACAGCCCTGTGAGCTTGTGCATCCTTTCTCTGCCCGTGCATGTGTGTTGAATGCTGCAACTGTCAGAATTTTTTTCTCCCCATGTATCCTGTGTTGGTAATTTGACAGCCCCAAATGTGATCCCACCAACCAAAAATAGCTCTGTAGCTTTCCAATGTTAATAGGCTCCCTCTGGCACTTATTGCCCAAAGGATTATAGCATACATTAGATTCTGAATTCACACTTGGAGCTTGTTTTAACGTTGCTGAAGTTATTCTCCAGGCTCCTGTCATAGTTTTAGACTGCTTCCAAGCAAATGTCATGATAACGTGAAGCCTTGGAATTATGCTGGGGAATTGCAATCGCCATCACCAACATTGCTCCCTATCACCAGGCCATATGGAAACCTAGCTTTTTGCTATCCATGTAGAAATAAGGAAAGTCAACTAAAGTTATCAGGGGGTTGATAAGGATCTTCCTTATGAGGAATAGCTGAAACACTGATATTGATTAGATTAGACAGATAGATGGTAATACACAGCATACCCTCCAAGATTTCTCCAATGGAAAATAGGGACAGCCTGTTCCATAATGATAATTTTACCATTTATACCTTTTACTGGGTTGCCCTAGCCACTCTGGGCAGCTTCCAACATATATAAAAACATAATAAAACATTAAACATTAAAAAAAACTTCCCTATACAGGGCTGCCTTCAAACAGCTTGGGGGTTGGATAATTCCATACCCTCCAACATTTCTCCAATGAAAATAGGGACATCCTAAGGAAAAGTGGGACATTCCAAGATCAAATCAGAAACTGGGATGTCTTCTCTAAATCAGGGATGTCCCTGGAAAATAGAGACACTTGGAGGGTCTGACACAGACACACAAAAATGTGAGACCTGCAACAAAAGAGGAGTGTGGAATGCCTAGACTTCCAGCCAGCCATCCACACACTTTTCCAGCGTACTCCATTACACACCTGCACACAGAGCTCTACCCTCAACAAACGCTCAACATTTCATGTCCACTGAGCATGCTCAGTCCTCACTGGACTTTTTTGTACTTCTGCAAACCTCAGGGTTCCCCTAAACATGATGACACTTCCCTTTTACTTCCCCGTGGGCCCATTTTGCCTACAAAACTGTCAACACGCAGCAGCTGATTTTGCTGTTGGCTTGAGTGATGTTCAAAAACGTTATGAATGTGCTTCTTAAAGACCAGGATCCAAATTTTAGCAATGGGCCATCACAATTTCTTTAATTCCTGCATTGAAAGGGTTCGGATTAGGTGATCCTAACAACTCTGTTGTTGTTGTTTAGTCGTTTAGTCATGTCCGACTCTTCGTGACCTCATGGACCAGAGCACGCCAGGCACTCCTGTCTTCCACTGCCTCCCGCAGTTTGGTCAAACTCATGCTAGTAGCTTCGAGAACACTGCCCCACCATCTCGTCCTCTGTCATCCCCTTCTCCTTGTGCCCTCAATCTTTCCCAACATCAGGGTGTTTTCCAGGGAGTCTTCTCTTCTCATGAGGTGGCCAAAGTATTGGCGCCTCAGCTTCAGGATCTGTCCTTCCAGTGAGCACTCAGGGCTCATTTCCTTCAGAATGGCTAGGTTGGATCTTCTTGCAGTCCATGGGACTCTCAAGAGTCTCCTCCAGCACCATAATTCAAACTCTTCCAACTCTACAATTCTAAGATCATCTTCATTTCGCACCTTGCTTCTGAGCTCGCCAGAACATCTTCCCCAATGAGAAAGGTTTATTTTGGGGCATATCTGGCAGGATGGCTCTTATGTTCCTGAGATTCATAAAAACTTTTGGATATGTTATTTCTTTCAGAATCTCAGCCAACACCATCCCACACAACCTAGCAGTGAGGGGGGAGTAGTAGTAAAGCTGGTGAACATCGGTTTCTTAGCCAGACTGCAGCGTTAAAACACCATAAAACACAATATCATAAAACCCAAGTATATTATGTTCTTACCATAAAGCAAATTCTCTCTCTCTCTCATAGCTTTATTTGGTGAGTCACTGTGCTCAGACAGCATTTCAGAGTCACACTGAGATTACATCCATACCATGAGTTTAAAATACTGTTATACTTTTTAAATACCACTTTAATAGTCATGGGGAATCCTGGGAACTCTAGCTCCTTGGTGGGAACTGTAGCTTTGTGAGGCCAACAACCTTAACCAACTACAGTTCTCAGGACTCTCCATGGCTGTTGAAGTGGTATAGTACTGCTTCAAATATACAGTGTGGACAGAACCTGGGTACTATTCAAAGCACTTTGCATCCATTATTGCTGTAAACTTTAGAATGACCCTGTAAGGCAAGCATAGAGTTGTGCACCAGATTCAGCTTAGTCTCTAGTCCTGAACCAAATTGAGCTGATCTGGGGAAATTTATGGACCTTGGTCTAGTGAGGTTGAGGCAGCCTTGGGTCACCATGGGTCAAGAGATCTAGAGTGGCACAGGGCTTTCAGGGGCATGGTGTCAGGCAGGAGGAAGGAGTAGCTGTGAAAATGAGAGACCTACAGTACCTAGTGGCTCAGGCTTTCTGAGAAGGCAGGCAAGTTCCTCTCCCACTCCACATCTCCTTCTTCCTACTAGACCTCTCCTTCCTGCCCCCTGAAATCGCACCCCGCAGAATCAGACCCTTCTGCTTATCAGCTGGAGGGTAGGATGATCTAATGGTGCTAGCTCCTCCTCCTTTGTGAGCAGCTTCCCTTGCAGGTGTGGGCTCTCTATCACTGGAGGTCTTCAAGAAGAGCAGGGATGGACTTCAATTCCCATCAGCAGCATCCTAGATGCCCACCTGTGAGAAGGAGATTAAACAGTTCCTCCTTCCCTTGCCCTTCCCAGCCATATGTAAAAACAGGAGTTAAAACAACCTCGGCCCTCCAGATGTTTTTGGCCTACAACTCCCATGATCCCTAGCTAGCAGGACCAGTAGTCAGGGATAATGGGAATTATAGTTTCAAAACTTCTGTAGGGCTGAGGTTGAGGAAGCCTGTTAAAACCTCCTTAGTCCTGCACCTGAATTTAGGGTTGCCATATTTTGAAGAGCAAAAAAGAAGACACATTTGCTGACTTCTGCTTTTAACTATGGATCGCTATGACAGCTCTCATTTTACATACCCATGAAAAAGAGGATGTGTCCTGGAAAAAGAAGACAGATGGCAATCCTACCTGAATTATCAGGTCCAGGGCAGGTGATCCCCAGGGCTGCACAAGGCAGATTGGCCCAATCCAGAAGCCACAGATGGAGTGGATTAGAAGGGCTGTTCAGAGCCCTATTAATTATCCCTATTTGTAGATTGGGGTGGATGAGCTGGGCTGGGTTGAGACTAGCCTACCTAATGGGCTAAAGCTCCAGGAAGGGAGATTTCAGCTGAACATCAGGAGAAACATTGTTATGGTAAGAGCAGTTTGATAATGGGACCAGTTGCCTAGATCAGGTGTGGGCTCTCTATCACTGGAGGTCTTTGAGAAGAGCAAGGATGGACTCCAATTCCCATCAGCAGCATCCTAGATGGCCAATGGTCAAAGGTGATGGGAGTCGTAGTCTAGCAACACTTGAAGGACCAGAAGTTTCCAGACTCCTGGAGTAGATGCTGAACAGCCCAATATGTTCTGAAAGCTCTATCTCTGGATTTCCTGCATCGTGCAGGACGTTGCACTAGATACTCTCTAAGGCCACCTCTGCTTCATAGCATACAACAAATGGTTAGGTTCATTTCAAAGCATAGTCCACAGTTTGTTGGCTGAAGTATCACTTGGCCCCATTGAGATGTTCAGAACGATGCAGGGTGAATGCATGGGGAGACAGCTGTCATAAGAAGTGCCCGGATGAGCCAGGCCAGTGGCCCATCTAGTCCAGCATCCTATTCTCACAGTGGCCAACCACAGTGGCCTGTGAGGAACCCACAAGTAGGAACCAAGCGCAAGAGCACGCTCTTCTCCTGCAGTTTCCAGAACTTGATATACAACTGTCCTCCTGTTTCTACAAGCCTTCACATATTAGTGGAAGGTCTGAAAAAGACATTGCACATGTGTAAATTCTTTCCACACCATTGGGAATCCTACAAATAAAGAGCCTCTGGTCACATGTACAGAGCTTATGCACATGGCACACAGGGGAAGCTTGTTCAGAACTTCTTCTGAATCGCAGGGTCCATGGACAGTAGACACACACACACACACACACACACACACACTCACACACACTGCAAAATTCAGCTTACACAAGTGTGATGCTCTGGGCAGGACTAAAGTCACTGAAGGAAAATCGAAATGTGGATAATAGTGCCTGTAAATTCACTCGGCACAACTTCAAGGATTAAAACATGCAGAACGCCGAATTCTTCCTAATAAGGCCACTGTGGCAGAAAGAAGCTAAAAGCAAGTTTGGCATTTTTTAAAGAATCTTCTTTGATGTTGCAAGGAGTGGATTTATAATAGCAACGCTGAGCACCGATATAGCCCTCTTAGTGTTCAAACCCACATGTGTTATCTAAGCAATCTTTACGCCAACCTTGTAAGGCAACTCAGCAACTCAGTGTTCTGATTCCCATATTGGACTCGCTGGGAGCTGTGGCTGAAATAGAAGGACTTGACTGAGACCATTTGGAGGCAAACCCCTCTCTAACATGGAAAGGAGCTGGTGGTGAGTGGTGTCCATTAGGACTGGAAGAATGGAAGCCAAGGAGAGCCATCCCTGATAGGCTATAAACAGGAAGGCAGGGGCTTGCAGAGGTTGGTGGTCCATTTACTATGATGGACCAGCCTCCACTGCAAGAGGCCATAGCTCCTATATATATATATGCCATTTAGTTAATGCACATGGCTTGCCCTAAAACAGTGGTTCTCAGCCTGTGGGTCCCCAGATGTTGTTGGACTACAACTCCCATCATCCCTGAGCTCTGGCCTTGTTGGCTAGGGATGATGGGAGTTGCAGTTCAACAACATCTGGGGACCCACAGGTTGAGAAAGGCTGCCCTAAAAGAATCCTGGGATCTGCAGTTCGTCAAGGGTGATGGAAGTTGTAGTTTTGTGCAGGGCAAACTACAGTTCCCAAGATTCTTTCTGGGTGTGATGTCACAAACGGTGAACATTCAGGAAAAACCCCACAAAGTTACCTTCTTCCTTTTTTGGAGGGGAGGGTGTGTAGAAGAAGGGAAAGCTCGAGGGGAGGGCGGAAACCCCTTCTGAGAAATTTCAGTTCACCCCTCTGTGAAACCATGGAATGAGCAAAGTTGGTCGGACGAAACTTCTTTTCCTATGTCCCCTACGCAGCGATCGTGCAGAGCAATTTGAAAAGCATCTTCTGGCCTTGCGATGAATCTCTTTCACATCCAGGTACGCTGCCTGAGGCAACGTGTCATGTCGATGACAAGCATATTGTTGGTGCTCGAAGTGACTCAACACATCCCCGGCAGTCTCATCAGTCCCCAAATGCGCAACGGCTCCGCCACTGAAGGTCAATTTCGCCCCGGTCTTGCCATTGGCAATGGAAGTCTCTGATTATCCGGTGGCATCCTGGACAAGGTAATTCATGTCATGAAGAGGAGATGCCTTAACTTATTGATGTGTCTTTGCATCAAAGCTCAGCCTAGCCTAGCGGAGGCTATTTATATTTGTTATACAGCAAATGGTGTCAGCTCCCGGCAGATGCTGGCTCACCGGGGAGTAAGTGCCCAGATTCTCAGCAGCATACTAAGCAAGTAAGTAATAATTTTAACACAGGATCAAAAAATAATCCTCCCCTGGTCCTGCTACCAGCCGCATCATCCCGTTTAACTGTTTAATGGATGTGGTTCAGGATAGAGCAGGAACCACATCAGTGCCATACTTGTAATTGGATCTTCCTTGGGATTAAAAAGCCTTCAACCATCAAATAGCTTTTGATACTCTCTGCTTCCATATGACCAACGCGGTTAGTGTAGCTACAAAGTTTTTCTAGAAAGGGGGAGTCGTGGGGCAAGTAACCCTCTGTGGATTCCCTCAATAGAACATAAGAAGAACGTTCTGGATCGAGCCCATGGGGGACAGGGGGCGGGCAGGTGTGGAGGACTCCCTGGTCCTCAATGGGGTAACTGTGCCCCTGAAGGACCAGGGGCGCAGCCTGGAAGTCATTTTAGACTCACAGATGTCCATGGAGGCACAGGTCAATTCTGCGTCCAGGGCAGCTGTCTACGAGCTCCAACTGGTACGCAGGCTGAGACCCTACCTGCCCACAGACTGTCTCGCCAGAGTGGTGGATGCTCTAGTTTTCTCGCGCTTGGACTACTGCAATGCACTCTACGTGGGGCAAACTTTGAAGGTGACCCGGAAACTACAACTAATCCAGAATGCAGCAACTAGACTGGTGACGGGGAGTGGCTGCCAAAACCATATAACACCGGTCCTGAAAGACCTACATTGGCTCTCAGTACATTTCTGAGCACCATTTAAAGTGTTGGTGCTGACCTTTAAAGCCCTAAACAGCCTCAGCCCAGTATACCTGAAGGAGCGTCTCCACCCCCATCGTTCAGGTTCACTGAGGTCCAGCTCCGAGGGCCTTCTGGTGGTTCCCTCACTACAAGAAGTGAGGTTACAGGGAACCAGGCAGAGGGCCTTCTTGGTAGTGGCGCCAGCCCTGTGGAAAACCCTCCCTTCAGATGTCAAGGAAATAAACACCTGACTTTTAGGAGACACCTGAAGGCAGCCCTGTTTAGGGAAGTTTTTAATGTTTGATGTTTTATTGTGTTTTTAATATTCTGCTGGAAGCCACCCAGAGTGGCTGGGGAAACCCAGCCAGATGGGTGGGGTATAAATATTATTATTATTATTATTATTATTATTATTATTATTAATCCAGCATCCTGTCCTTACAGTGGCTAACCAGATGCCTTTGAGAAACTGGCAAGCAGGAGCTGAGCATAAGAGCCTTCTTTGTAGCTGCAGTTTCCAGCAACTGGTTTTCAGAAGCATTGCTGCCTCCAACTGTGGAGCCAGCAGAGCAACAAAATCAGGGCCAGTAGCCAACAACAGCCTTGTCCTCCATGAATGAGTCTAATCCCCTTTTAAAACCATCCAAGTCGGTAACCATCGCTGCCTCCTGTGGGAGTTCCATAGTTTAACTATACGCTACATGAAGAAGCACTTTCTTTTATCGGTCCCGAATCTTCCAAAGTTCAGCATCATTGGAAGTCTGAGAGCCAAGGAAATTGAAAAACATCTTCATGTATGTGACAACGGCCGCAAGAGTCTCAGTAGCACAAGGATGGAAGAATGAAGAAATCCCGACCAAAGGACTGTGGCAAGAGAAACTGAGGGACTATGCGGAACTGGCAAAAGTGACAAACAAACTACGTGATAAGGACAACTGTGATTTTAAAGAAGAATAGGAACCCTTTACAAACTATTTAAAGAAACAACAAAATGAACTGGACTCCTTGGCAGGTTTTGAATAAACATACACAAACTTTTTATTGGTAATATATAGATAGATAAATTAAGGATATTTACAATTGTATAGGGACGCGGGTGGTGCTGTGGGTAAAACCTCAGTGCCTAGGACTTGCCGATCGTATGGTCGGCGGTTCGAATCCCCGCGGCGGGGTGAGCTCCCGTCTTTCGGTCCCAGCTCTTGCCCACTTAGCAGTTCGAAAGCACCCCTAAGTGCAAGTAGATAAATAGGTACTGCTTTACAGCGGGAAGGTAAACGGCGTTTCCATGTGCTGCGCTGGTGCTGGCTCGCCAGAGCAGCTTTGTCACGCTGGCCACGTGACCCGGAAGTGTCTCCGGACAGCGCTGGCTCCCGGCCTCTTAAGTGAGATGAGCGCACAACCCTAGAGTCAGACATGACTGGCCCGTACGGGCAGGAGTACCTTTACCTTTACCTTTACAATTGTATAACATGCAGAGAATAACATGTGCTGAAAAACCAGAGAGAGGAGCTGGTGGGGTGGGTTTTTCCTTTTCGGGGAGGGGGGAGGGAAAAAATAGGGTGGGATGAGGATGATGTGTTTTTGATAAATTTGTTATGTTGAAATTCCTAATAAAAAATATTCCAAAAAAAAAAGAAAGTCAATCCACGGAAAGTCCATGTTCTGAGAAGGAGGAGGAGGAGAAGAAGAAGAAGTTTGGACTTGATATCCCACCTTTCACTCCCCTTAAGGAGTCTCAAAGTGGCTAACAATCTCCTTTCCCTTCCTCTCCCACAACAAACACTCTGTGAGGTGAGTGAGGCTGAGAGACTTCAGAGAAGTGAGACTAGCCCAAGGTCACCCAGCAGCTGCATGTGGAGGAGCGGAGACACGAACCCGGTTCACCAGATTACGAGTCCACCACTCTTAACCACTACACCATGCTAGCTCTTTACTTTACTTTCTCCCTGCCATGTGTAATTTTGCAAACTCCTGTCATCTAGATCAGCGTTTCTCAACTGAGGGCCATAGGGCCCCCTGTCCCCCACCCCCAGGATATTCCAAGGAGGGCACAAGTGAACATTGTGTAGATGGGGGGGGTGCGGCATGAGACTAGGGGGCCACACAGAGGGAAGTGAGAAGCGAAGAAAACAGAGAAGTGACTGAGAAAAGAAAACAGAAAACAGAGAAGCGAAGAAAATAGAAAACAAAGAACAGAGAATGCTGCTGACATTGATGTTTCTTTGCAAGAAGCACTCACAGAGCTACAGAGCGACATAGCAGCCAAAGTAACTTGCAGTCAAGAAAAATACCATTATTTTGAATAAAGAGTACAATATCTAAAAAGCTTCCACAGCTTTGGGATAAAGCAAAATTGTTTTTCATGGCATTTCCTACTTCGTATTTGGTAGAATCAGGTTTCAGACGTGTGAATTATTTACTCAGCCTAACGCAGAATCGTCTTAACATAATGGACAGCGCTGATATTTGCTTATTCCTCACAGCAATAGAACTGGATATATTTTATATATATATATATATATATATATATATATATATATATATATATATATATATATATATATATATATAATTTCTGGTCATCAAGAACATGGGTCACGTTGATTGAGAAATACTTAAAGTATAATTTTTTATGTAATTGCATTTTGTATAAATCATAAAAATATATAAATAAAACATGTTCTATTTACAAACAAAATATTGAAATAGCTACCTTCCGACCACTAGTACAGGGGGGGCACAGTGGGAAAAAAGGTTGAGAAACACTGATCTAGGTCAGGATTTCCCAAACTGGGGTCGCCAACTATTTTGGGACTACAATTCCCACAATCCCTGCTAGCTAGGGATGATGGGAGTTGTAGTCCAAAAACAGCTGGGAACCCAAGTTTGGGAAACCCTGCTTTAGAACAAGGTGTCCTGGGAAGAAGAAGGCAGAAAATTAAAACTGAGATCCATCTTAGGCAGGATGGCTGAAGGCTGGCTGGGCGAGATACTGTTGATTCCAGTGCCACGCTGCTGGAGTTCCTGCTTGAGATGGCCATGCTGTAAGATCTGGACTCCCTCTGTGCAGACTGAAGGTGTAAACATGTGAATAAATCTTGTTTCTTAAAGGAGCACAAACCCTGGGTGAGCGCCTGGAACCCCCCCAGGAATCTTTCTATCACTTGGCAGGGAGTGAGGGTGGCACCCAACATCTGTAACACTTTTCTCCCTATGGAGCAACATTATCTACCCTGCAGGAGCAAATGACTTAAAATAAAACAAGTCTCATTTTAGCATTAGCATTTACCAATGTGTTAATGCTTTCTCTCTCTCTCTCTCTCTCTCTCACACACACACACACACACACACACACACACAGAGAGAGAGAGAGAGAGAGACACACTTTCTGATTTGCAAGGTTTAGGGCGGAAAGGATTTTTATTGACACATTCCTGTGCAAATGGCCCAAAGTAACCACCGAGTTATTGAAGGAGCTAAAAGGGAAATTAGCAAAAAAAATGGGCCTTGAAACCAGCGGTGTTTGAGCCCGTGATCTTGATTGATGTTGACACCAATTAGCAGGAAACAAAATCCCCCAGATAAAGGCAAAGAAGGTTTTTTTTATTATTAAGCCCTAAATGCCAAGAGTCAGAACTCAATGCAAAATTCATTAACGCTTTTGGCAGGAGTTCCTAGCAGCCATTGCCATGGGGGGGAGGGGAGGGGTGGGGGGGGAGGAGTGGGGGAGAGTGGTTCTAAGGGAAATGAGGAAATCAAAGGCATAAAATGTTTCTGGGCATTCATAGTACAGTCCCCATAATTTTAATCTGACACTTTTAGTAGAAACTCGGCTATGCTTTAATCCCCCAGGAACTGTGAGGTGGTTGAACTCAAGGATGACACCCAGTTATTCAGGGTGGTTGAAATCAAAAGGGATTCCAGAGAATTCCAAAATGGTGAAGAAGATGATTTAATTTACGAACCACTTCCAATGAGGGACCCTGAAACAATTAGATATATTGTTGCACGACACCCCAATCTCCTGGGGATTGATGACCTTACTCAGAGTTCGTGTTTCCTTTTGAGAATGAGGCATAACGGAGACTGAGGTGTCTTTGTGATATATGGTATTTTACACATATATCATAATAATATGAGAAACAGCCTTATTAGAAAAACTAACCAATAAACTGAAACTGACACGGGCTCAAATAGAAGAAGACGCCTTCACCCCGGTTTGGTTCCCCTTTATCACATACACAGCCCAACAAGACAACAACAAGAAGCCACCAACAGCATACAAATCAATCTCGCTAACCTGATTCAAAAATACACACTCACACCCCACTCTCTCACACACAAAAATCTCACTACAGCCAACCAAAGACAACCAACTACACCCTAAGCCACCCCAACCTCTCTCACCACCAAGGAAATACAAGTGAATAGTAAGAGAACCCATACAAGTAACATTGACACAACCCCTCACACACACTAAGTAAATAATAGAAGCATAACCACCTGTCCCCACTAGCCCCCCTTCCCCCCTCCTCCTTCCTAATTGTTTAAACAAATTCATAAACCAATAACTTATACATTAACCACTAATAATGAGACATATGTTGTAGATATTTTTCCACATTTATTATGCTATTTTTGTGATCTGCAAATGACATGAGAAAACTTGGTATACTTCTTTGTATAACTTTATTCTTGTTTATAAAACCCAATAAAAGAATTATTATTATTATTATTATTATTATTATTATTATTATTATTTGTACAACCTGAGCCTGCAATGGAGGGGTTCACAGCATTAACACCCCAAAAAGGTCTTGTTTCTCCCATAGTTGCAGCCTTGGATTCAAACAGAAAACAAACATTGCTCTCTCTCTCCAGCTTGCTGCTTTCCTCCTAGGTCACATCCCTGCAAATGCTGCTCCAAACTATCCTTTTCACTCACTGTTTAAAAATTGCACATGAAAAGCGCATGCAGTCCTGGGTCCTTTCCTGCCCCCTATTTTGGCAATGTTGCTGTTGCAAGTGGTCGCTCTGCACACTGTTTAGGAGGAGCTTAAAACTTGCCACTGTTTCTGTCTTATGAATGGCACGTGGAAGGGAGTGAAAATCTGACCCTAGGCCATGTTGACTGGGGCAGGTGAGGGTTCACTGGAATCTTCTGACGGGGTGCTTTTGGCAACCCCTATGCCCCTGCGGTACGGTTGGCCTTTACCAGGGATCAATAATTTTGTGTGGAACACCTTACTAATAATAGAAGTTCAAGATAAGTACAGGTTAATTGTACAGGTTATTGTTTTGGCAGTTTTTATTGATATGTAAATTGATATTTTAACTGATCTTATTCTAGAATTTTGCTTTGTTATATTTTCTGTGTATAAATATTAATTTTGTCTTTCAGTTTTTTAAATGATGCAGAGATCCCCAGCTCAAGGTGCGAACATCTTAGATCAAAAAGAGTGGACATAAACGCTTCATCATCTGGTGTTTTCAATTGCACTGAAGAAGACAACAGCAACAGCCCTGATGGCTGCTTGAGGTGCTCCAAAGAGTGGCTGTTATTTTCTACCTACATGCGGGGACCCAATTACACTGTTCAGTTTGTTTCAGCTGATACCAGTAAGCCTCTATCGCATTCCATTCACCAGGCCTTCTCTGAAATAATCTTCCAGGTACCTGCTTTTCAGCAATTAGCACGGGTGTGTGTGTATGTGTGCATGCCATTCTTCCCATGGAACATGTACAAGTCTGTGCCCTTGCTGGAACTTTGCTGCCAATGTGCATCGTTATGAAGGCATGAAGAAGATTTTGGAACCAGAATACTCTCTGTCTGATCAACCAGCAAAGGTTAAACCTCTTCTGTTCGAGGACTGCTCATCAGGATTCCGGTCCATTCTTCGCTGTGTGCTAACATTCCCTTGAACATCACCTTACATATTCAGGATAATGTAGAGGCAATGATCCCCCAGGTCTAAGTGTGATGTCCGTCAGCCTTGTATGGAAACGAAAAGGTCGTAACCTCCTGGAAAAGCTTGTCGATCAATAGAAGACTTTTAAAAAAACGCTCCATCAGCCACAGATTGGTGTCTGGCTGACAGCCTGCACACCTGTATGATAATTTCTACTTGACATATCTGAGGGCAATTCAGTCCCAATGGATCTGCAAGATGTCCTTTCCTTGACACTGAACTGTGCTAGCCCTCCACTGACAGGTACCCTGTAAGGTACCAATGACCTGGCTCTCAGTTTACCTCCCAGGAATATGCATCACTTTGCATGCTATACATATTTCTGAGAATATCATATTTGACTGCTAACTCTCTTCTCTGCCAGGAACACTAAAAACACATCTGAACAGAGAGGTCTATCCAATGGTGGCTTTGTCTCAGGTCAGTCTTCAGCCTTGGGTCCCTAGATGTTTGTGGGCCACAACTCCTATCATTCCTGACCGCTGGTGAAGCTGGCTGGAGGTGATGGGAGTCAGAGTCCAGCAACATCTTGGGGTGCAAGATGGAAGAACCCTGCTTTAGGTGTTGGGGCTGGGCCAGGAGCAGCCATTTGAAGACAGTCATGAACCAGGAACTGGGAACCAGGACCAGAGGGCAATCAGGATACTGTGATGGCCTGGGATTAGGACTTGGTTGTTGAACCTGAGGGATCCCAGCCTGCACAGGATTCCCCACCTCCAGAAACAGCTGAGCTGGGGCTGGGGCATGAGCCTGAAGGGTCCTCACCTGTGCTGGATCCTCAGGT
The DNA here is from genome assembly GCF_964270895.1 of Podarcis filfolensis. NCBI lineage: Eukaryota > Metazoa > Chordata > Lepidosauria > Squamata > Lacertidae > Podarcis > Podarcis filfolensis. The sequence continues at coordinate 81,983,225 of NC_139603.1, read as the reverse complement.
GCAGGCATCAGCTGAGACTGCTCTGGCTCCTGAGATGATGGAGGACCCATTGCCTGGAGGTGCTCCACTCTCAGCCCCGTCAGAGGAAGCTGAGGTTGCCTCTGGGTCTGGTAAACCTCCAGCCTCTCCTGAGCTCCAGAGGCTCAGGGCAGAGAGGCAGAGGGAACTAAGTTCCCGCAGGAGGAGTGCTCACCTCCAGGCCAGGAGAGGTGAGTCACCTGTGGACTAGGGCCGCCCTATGCCTCGGGGCAGATAAAAGCCGGCCAGCCCCAGTCCCAAGTTGCGGGAGCAACATTGTTGGTTGCTAGTTCCTGCCTGAACCCTGCCCTGCTTTCCTGACTGAGCTCCTGACCCGCCCTGGCTCTCTGCTTGCATGCCTGTAGCTTCCGCTACTATGGACTGCCTCCTCGTTGCACCTTTGACCACGAACCGGACTTGGACCTCGCCTCTCAGGTAACCCACAGAACCAGCACAGATACAAAGGCAACCAGGAGACAGCATCAAAGAGCAAATCCGAAGCTGGGACCATGATGAAGAACTGGTCCAGAGAATGGCCAAGGAGCCAGGACCAGAAATGCAAGACAAATCGAGGAGCAATGATGAGGGATGATGGGAGTGGGGGGGTTGTTAGTCCAAGGGTCTGCTCTGGGTGATCTTCCAGGGGCCACACCCAGAGCTTTTTTCCAGCCAGAATTCACTGGAATTCAGTTCTGGCACCTCTCAGGTGTGCACCATTTCCATTCTAAGAGAATGAGGGAGGTGTTCATTGTGAGTTCTGGCACCTCTTTTTCTAGAAAAATAGCACTGGTCACACCTAGTGGTGGGCAGGGCAAGAGGCATATCCTCCAACATTTCTCCAATAAAAATAGGGACATCCTATTCCAGGGGTCAACAAACTTTTTCATCAGGGGGCCAGTCCACTGTCCCTCAGATCTTGTGGGGGTCCAGACTATATTTTTTGGGGGAAATGAATGAATTCCTATGCCCCACAAATAACCCAGAGGTGCATTTTAAATAAAAGCACACATTCTACTCATGTGAAAACACCAGGCAGGCCCCACAAATAACCCAGAGGTGCATTTTAAATCAAAGGAAACATTCTACTCATGTAAAAGCACACTGATACCCGGACCATCTGTGGGCTGGATTTAGAAGGCGATTGGGCCAGATCCGGCCCCCAGGCCTCAGTTTGCCTACCCATGTCCTATTCCATCATCATCACCATCTTATTATTTCTACCCTGCCGATCTGACTGCTTTGCCCCAGTCACTCTGGGCTGCTTCCAACATATATAAAAACATAATAAAACATTAAACATTTAAAAAACTTCCCTATACAAGGCTGCCTTCAGATGTCTTCTAAAGGTTGAATAGCTACTTATCTTCTTGGCTCAGGGGTCGCATAACTCCATACCCTCCACCATTTCTCCGATGAAAATAGGGACGTCCTAAGGAAAAGCAGACGTGGGTGGCACTGTTGGTTAAACCACAGAGCCTAGGACTTGCCGATCAGAAGGTTGGCGGTTCAAATCCCTGCGATGGGATGAGCTCCCATTGCTCGGTCCCTGCTCCTGCCCACCTAGCAGTTCAAAAGCACGTCAAAGTGTGGTGCTTAAATTCAGCACCCCCACCTCTCGAGCTCCATTCTATAGCATTGTTATGGCACCCCCTGCTGAGAGGTGCCCAGGGAGGCCAAACTGGTCATACTACCCTAAAACCGTCTCTGAATAGGGGACTCCGGAAAACTCTCAGCCGTGGCTGTTTAAAAGGGTAGGTTACCACTTTAAATAGGGACGCGGGTGGAGCTGTGGGTTAAACCACAGAGCCTAGGACTTGCTGATCAGAAGGTCGGCGGTTCGAATCCCCACGACGAGGTGAGCTCCCGTTGCTCAGTCCCTGTTCCTGCCAGCCTAGCAGTTCGAAAGCACCTCAAAGTGCAAGTAGATAAATAGGTACCACTCCAGCGGGAAGGCAAACGGCATTTCCGTGCGCTGCTCTGGTTCGCCAGAAGCGGCTTAGTCATGCTGGCCACATGATCTGGAAGCTGTATGCCGGCTCCCTCGGCCAATAAAGCGAGATGAGCGCCGCAACCCCAGAGTCGTCCACGACGGGACCTAATGGTCAGGGGTCCCTTTACCTTTACCTTTTAAGGAAAAGCAGGACCTCTTGGGATCAAATCAAAAAAATCGAATCAGAAACCGGGACAGCTTCTGTAATAGGGACACTTGGAGGGTCTGAAAGTGAGCAGAGCAATGAATCTAAACTTTGCCTTTGTACAATAGGCTACATTTTCTACACATGCACACACACATATACCCCTGCGGGAGGCATCACCAGAGTTCAAGAATACATTTCAGTTGGGCAAAAAACCCCCAAAAACGGAGTGCAAAGCAAAGTCAGCAAGAGGTTTGGTCTGGGGAGAATTTTGAGGATCCAGATAGAGAGATTGGATGGGTCAGAGGTTCTCAATCCATGTTATAAACAGAAACTTTGCAAGAATACAGGGAGCCAAGTAAAGGTGTCTGCCTCTGGGCTATTGAAGTCAACAGGACAGAATTTGTTGTGTTTCAGTGCCTGGGAGACCGAGAAACTTGAATGCTAGCAAAACATTTAACCACAGAACATTCAGCCAAATGATTGCCTTCCCTATTTTTGCACTTTTCAATTTTCTAGAACAGGCAACAATACCTCTCTGTTTCTAGTCAGAGCCTGACATTTCCCACTTTTTCTCCATTTTATTTATTTATATTTATTTTTTTGAAAAAAAAAAACCCTTTTGAGACCTTTTAAAAAATAAAGGCGAGCAAAACAATGCAATATAAATGTCGTTTTGCTTTCCGGGTCACCTTTAAAACACCCATTGGAGGCTGGCATACAAACCATTGGCATTTGCCCTGGATATAATAACAGAATAGCAACCCTCTCCTTGCCACCGGAAAAAAATAGGAAAGAATTTGAGAGTCAGCAAAGCTTTGTAAATAGCTCCACTTTTCCCTTTCTCCCAAGTTAGTGTAAAGGTGACAGGATGAAAGGCATTTTTCAGAGTGATAAGCAATCCCTGACAGGTGATAGAAATCGCCTTCATCACACCAATCTCAAAGAGAAGGGAGAATCTCCAGCTCATTTTGCCTCTTTGAGGTTCTCCTTGGTTTTGGAAAGGAATTTAGTGTCCTGAGCAGTGGTTCTCAAAGGAAGTGGCAGGAAAAGATGGCAAGTGTGGTGGGAAGCTTCAAGGACAATCCAATAAACATTTAGACATTTAAGTGTAGCATAGTAATTATTATTATTATTATTATTATTATTATTAGGCAGAATATGGATAGATCTCTTTTCCAAATCAAGCACCACTAGGAGTTGTTTCTTTTTGTTTTGCAATGCATTTCTTTATTTTGAAAGTGTGGCCCAGGGAAAAATGATCCGAGAACCACTGGCCCAGAGGGATGAGGATGAGGAAATAATAGGCTGCGAGAAAGCAGCCATATTGGATCCGACTGAAGGTTCGATTGGTCTAGCAGAAATGGAGAACTTGGATACCTTCCAACATCGGGACACGACCTTGATGGAGGCCCCACCCCCTCCCTGCCTCAGGGCTCACCACTCCTCCTCTAATTTACTTAATTTTGATCCTTTTCTGGTTACAGGGGCCGGCTCTACCATTAGGCAAAATGAGATGTCTGGATCAGGTGGCAAATCTGGTAGCATCCTCCCAAGGTTGTACCCTTCCTTGTATTGGGGGACAATGCTGTGTGCTCTACCAGTGGCGAAGCTGCATGCTCCGCTACCGGGAGCGGAGAGCAGGCAGGGGCGTGGTGCGCCACCAGTGGGGGCATGGTGCCTGGTGTGTGGGGAGGGGTGCACAGCGTGTATCCAGGGTGGGGCCACCTCAATGGCACCCTCCTGGAATAGTGGTGCCAGGGGTGGTCTGCTCCCTCCGCACTCCTGTTCCTCCGCCAGTGTGCTCCACAAGGCCCGTGCTGTAACCCCATAATTCCCTTGCTGCTGCCATTCATGGAGTAATACCGTGGTACCATGGGTTACAGATGCTTCAGGTTACAGGCTCCGCTAACCCAGAAATAGTACCTCGGGTTAAGAACTTTGCTTCAGGATGAGAACAGAAATCATGCACCCACGGCGCGGCGGCAGCGGGAGGCCCCATTAGCTAAAGTGGTACCTCAGGTTAAGAACAGTTTCAGGTTAAGAACGGACCTCCAGAACGAATTAAGTTTTTAACCTGAGGTACCACTGTACTCAGCTGCCCACCTGGCCAACTTCTGTGCATGGAATTGGAGCGGGAGGATGTTCTACACCACAGGCAGCAAAGCGTCTTGCTCCAGCTCTGCTGGCTGCCACCACTAGCTCACTGGAGCAAGCTCAGCAGAGCTTAATTAAAGAACGTATTTTCAGGCTAGAAGGCAGCAGCCCTTTCCTCTGCCATCTGTCCCCAGGCATTCCCTATTTCATTCCCTGTAACTCCAAACAAGTCTACCCTTAGCTTGCAACCCAACTGATGCAACTGGAAGAACTGCTTTGAGTGTGCAAGTGCCTTCAGGCCATAAACAGCTGCTCCAGGCATCCCATTTCCTCCAAGAATTAGATGTGTGCATTCATGTTTTTTGCATTATTGTTACATAGATGCCACCCTGTCTTTCCCAAGAGGACCAAAACATCCCCATCACCATGCTGCATGGAAGGAAGGGCCTGTAGCTGACAGCGGGCTGGTTCTTCTCAAAAGCTGCTGTTTCACTGGCTTGGCGCGAGAACTTTCCTTTCATCATATTCTTCCCGAAGTTGCTCTGCACCTGACTCAAAACTGACAGCGGAGCCGTGATGGCTGCAATTGAAGTCGCTTCGCGTGATGATGGGTTGCTTCTTGATCCATCCGTGGTATGTGGGGATGGCGGATGGCTTTGTTGGAAGACTTATTTGGAAGGCCCCGGAGTTGTTGCCATTCCTGCTTTCACACCCACCTTCCCCTCCTTCTCAGGACACAAGTAGATTTCCACTTTGATTTATAAATCTCTGACACGGCTTTTGATCTTGTCAAGGTGAGGACTGACACTTCCCCTCACAGGGAATACATTACTGGAGCGCCTTCCTTCCAGATTCTTCCTTTTTTTAGAAAAAAACATCTCTCTCTCTCTCTAACAATTTTTCAGTAGGATTCATCTCACAGTGCATGTTTTCTTAGTCATCTCTTTCCTTTCTCCAGCAAGATACAGACCCATAAATGTGGTGGTGGTAGGGGGGGGGACATACCTCTGAGAATGGCAATTCCTTCTCTGTGAAAAAGCTCCTGTAATAGGCCTAGACTGGATGAATAGCATCTTTCCCTTTCCTGCCAGTTCCAATAAGTCCTTAAAATTGTAAGTAGGGGAAATCTGCTCTGCCCAGCAAAGGTAAAGATAAAGGACCCCTGACCGTTAGGTCCAGTTGCGGATGATTCTGGGGTTGCGGTGCTCATCTCACTTTACTGGCTGAGGGAGCCGGCGTACAGCTTCTGGGTCATGTGGCCAGCATGACTAAGCCGCTTCTGGCGAACCAGAGCAGCACACGGAAACGCCGTTTACCTTCCTGCCAGAGTGGTACCTATTTATCTACTTGCCCTGTGTGCTTTCGAACTGCTAGGTTGGCAGGAGCTGGGACTGAGCAACGGGAGCTCACCCTGTAGTGGGGATTCAAACCGCCGACCTTCCAATTGGCAAGCCCTAGGCTCAGTGGTTTAGATCACAGCACCACCCGCGTCCCTGTTCTGCCCAGTAGCTTTCCCCAAAGCTCGACAGATTTCTATCTCTCTTTTTTCATGTGTGCGCAGAGTGCCATCTTACAGTTTTGGGGGCTGGAGCTCAGAATGATAGAATTGTAGAGCTGGTCCCCTAGTCCAACCCCCTGCAATGCAGGAATCTCAAATGAAACATGCAGGACAGATGGCCATCCAACCTCTGCTTGAAAAGCTCCAAGGAAGGCGAGTCCACAATCTCCCGAGGGAGGCCATTCCACTATCAGACAGCTCTTACTGCCAGAAAGTTTTTCTTGATGTTTGGTCAGAATCTCCTTTCTTGTAGGAGGAGAAGAGTTTCAAAAGGCATCAATTGCAAGGGGGCAAAAGGGCAGCTGCCCCCAACTCTGGATGAAGCATACCCCACAGATTCAACCTTTCATTTTTTAAAGAAGGGTAAAAAATGAAAGCTTTGAATCTGTGGGGTATGCTTCATCCAGAGTTGGGGGCAGCTGCCCTTTTGCCCCATTGCAACTGATGCCTTAATTTATTATTATTATTATTATTATTATTATTATTATTATTATTATTAAAGAAGGGTAAAGATACATACTGGAGGGACACAGGTGGCGCTGTGGGTTAAACCACAGAGCCTAGGGCTTGCCAATCAGAAGGTCGGTGGTTCGAATCCCCGCAACGGGGTGAGCTCCCGTTGCTCGGTCCCTGCTCCTGCCAATCTAGCAGTTTGAAAGCACATCAAAGTGCAAGTAGATAAATAGGTACCACTCTGGCGGGAAGGTAAACGGCGTTTCCGTGTGCTGATCTGGTTCGCCAGAAGCGGCTTAGTCATGCTGGCCACATGACCCAGAAGCTGTACGCTGGCTCCCTCGGCCAATAAAGCAAGATGAGCGCCGCAACACCAGAGTCGGCCATGATTGGACCTAATGGTCAGGGGTCCCTTTACCTTAAAGATACATACACACCATACATGTATACATGTATGCAAAGAGTAAGGTTACCGTAACTTCCATCATAGAGCTTCAGTATGCTAATGACAACGTAGTGTGCGCACGCTCAGAGGATGACCTCCAAACCATCCTAAATATCTTTGCAGAAGCTTACGAAAAGCTTGGCCTATCACTCAACATCCATAAAACCAAAGTGCTGCACCAACAAGTACAAAATAACCCCTCTGCGGTGCCACAAATCCAACTCAATGGTGTAACGTTGGAAAACGTTGATCACTTCTCCTACCTAGGCAGTTATATTTCCACAATGGGTTGTGTCCAGTATTAGTTCTCGTCAGAGTAGAACCATTGAAATCAGTGAACATGACTAGCTTGCATCCACTACTGTCAGTGGAACTATTCTGAGAAAACAGTGACTATGCAAGTACAGTCCTTTGCAGTGCAATCTACGTACAAGGTCCACCTGGTCAAAAGAAAACTTGTGTTTTGGAAGACTAAGGCAAAAAGAATTTGTGGCAAGCATCTTGTGCTGTGATGGGGGTTAAAAGGGGTGGATGGAAGAAAATCAAAGCCCATTGTGCAACAGATTCCTCTGACATCCTTAGCACACTCTTTTAAGCAGAGGCTGGATGGGCAGTTGATTCCCTGCACTGATGGACATTTGATCTAGATGACCCCTGAGATCTCTTCCAATGCTACAAGTTCCAAACAAAAAAAACCCCCAATAAATAAAGTGAAGGAAAATAAAAATCTGTCTGTTTAATGCTGCCTCTTTAGACAAGGCTCAGATGCCCGGATAAGGACAAGACTGCCAGCAATTTCCCCCCCTTTAAAGTGTCGTTATCATTAAGAGAAGTGACGAAGTGACGTCTTCTCATGCTGCCTTCCTTCCACCTCCGCAATTTCCATTCCAAAACTGCTCTCAAATCCTCCAGCCGATCCAGGAGCTTTCACCTGAATTGCCAGGGCTGTAAGCTCCATCTGTTGTTACCTGGAAATCAAGTGATGCTCTTCCTGCTTATTAAAACATTGCTGGCTTTGAGAATCAAAACCGGAGTGAGTGTGCAGGAGGCATGAAGCAGAAATGCAACGTTGCTAGCAGTTCTCCCCCTCTGCTGGAAAGGGGGAAATGGCACAGATAAACTAGGGAGCAACTCAGGAAAAGAGGTGTCTTGAATCACAGCTTTCTATTGAGGGACACCTCAATACCTTGCAGTATTTCACTCATGAAAACAAAGGCAACATAATGCTTTTACCAGCGTCGTCTGGCTCTCCAGCTATGGCTGTTCCTAGGCTGGGAGTGCCTGATCACTATACAGTGGTACCTCGGGTTACATACGCTTCAGGTTACAGACTCCGCTAACCCAGAAATAGTGCTTCAGGTTAAGAACTTTGCTTCAGGATGAGAACAGAAATCATGCTCCGGCAGCACAGCGGCAGCAGGAGGCCCCATTAGCTAAAGTGGTGCTTCAGGTTAAGAACAGTTTCAGGTTAAGTACGGACCTCCGGAACGAATTAAGTACTTAACCCGAGGTACCACTGTAGTTCATGTTTTGGTGACCTCAAGCCTGGACTACTGCAATGCACTCTATGTAGGGCTCCACTTGGGCCTGGTTTGGTGTGAGAAGTGGCTTGTATAGGGTGGGGAGAGGGGAAAACTTCAACCCGAGGGCCACATTTTCTTCTGTGCAAATTTTCAGGGGCCAAATGGTGTTGGTGGGAAGGGCCAGAAGGAAAAGTGGGCTGAGCAACAGTTGGACATTCCACCTTTCTACAGGAGGCTAGTTTTTACTTACACATCCCCCTCTCTATTCTCCATCCAGGCAAGGAAGAAGAAGAAGAAGAAGAGGAGTTTGGATCTGATATCCCGCTTTATCACCACCCTAAGGAGTCTCAAAGCAGCTAACAATCTCCTTTCCTTTCCTCCCCCACAACAAACACTCTGTGAGGTAAATGAGGCTGAGAGACTTCAGAGAAGTGTGACTAGCCCAAGGTCACCCAGCAGCTGCATGTAGAGGAGTGGAGACGCGAACCCGGTTCCCCAGATTACGAGTCCACTGCTCTTAACCACTACACCACACTGGCATGATCAGAGTTCAATGATGCGCTCTGGCCAAACACAAACACTCAAGGAGGGTGTGAAGCAAGGGCTAGTCTGGGGTGTGATTTGGGAAGAATATTGAGACCCAGATAATTATTATTATTATTATTATTATTATTATTATTATTATTATTATTATTTATACCTCGCCTTCCCCAGCCAAGGCCGGGCTCAGGGCGGCTAACAAGCAATAATAAAAACAAGTTGAATGAATACAACTTAAAAATAGATTACAATATAACAATTAAAATATTGAAACATTTAAATATTAAAATGCAGCCTCATCACAGGAGAAGAAAGGAAAAAGAAAGAGGAGGAGGGAATCAAATTGGCTCTAAGCCAAAGGCCAGGCGGAACAACTCTGTTTTACAGGCCCTGCGGAAAGAAATCAGATCTTGCAGGGCCCTGGTCTCATGAGACAAGCGTTCCACCAGGCCGGAGCCAGTGTTGAAAAGGCCGTGGCTCTGGTTGAAGCTAATCTAATTTCCTTAGGGCCCGGGACCACTAGGGTGTTGCTATTTATGGACCTTGAGGCTCTCCGTGGGGCATACCTGGAGAGGCGGTCCTGTAGGTACGAGGGTCCTAGGCCGTGAAGGGTTTAAAGGTCAAAACCAGCACCTTAAATCTGACTCTGTACTCCACCGGGAGCCAGTGCAGCTGGAAAAGCACTGGCTGTGTAGCACCCTGCTTGTGGTTAACACTTAGCTGGAATGAAATATTCAACGCAGCAATAGAGAAATTAAAATAATAATTTATTTGTCAGACAAATAAATGAGAGACACAGTGGTATATGGTTACCAAAGCTCTGCCCACTCCAGCTCTGATGGCCAGCACTTATATTTCCTCAGCCCAGCCCCCTTGCTCCTCCTTTGGCTGCCTCTGTCCAATCAGCCTGGTTGAAATTCCTATTGGCTGTTTGCTAGAACCAATCATAAAAGATACGCCCATTTCCTATTACCTTTTATGGGAGACAAAGAGCTATATTTCCTTCTATCTATAAATGGCAAACAAGTAGCCATATGTCTTACATTTGCCTCAACAAGGCACCTTAATTACCAGATCATCTCTTGCCCTTCTTGCCCTTTTGCCCTCCAAAACAGATGGCTAATGGTTTTAAATTTTTATCATTTTTATCTTAAACAGAGGTCAGAGATCTTGGGTTCACATTCTCACACACCATCAATGAAAGATCTCCTTCTTTGGAAGTCTTTAAGCAGAGGCTTGACAACCATATGTCAGGAATGCTCTGATGGTGTTTCCTGCTTGGCAGGGGGTTGGACTCGATGGCCCTTGTGGTCTCTTCCAACTCCATGATTCTATGATTCTATGAAATAAGAATCTAACATAAGAATCTAACATTTCTTACTTTCTAAATCCTTTGCATAATTACATTTAAGCCAATATATTTCATACATAGCATATATAGATTTTTAGAAGCAAAGGCCTTTTCAAAGTAAAAAGGAACTTAGTAAATTTACACACACACCCCTTCCTGGCCAGCTGCTTTTCCCATTAGCTCTTGCCCTTTAACCTTATGAAAATGTGGCTAAAGTCTCTAATGGGAGACACATGGTATTATATTTTGTTAAACAATGAATCCTACTATTTACCAACTTTAATTAGTGCTTTTGCAGCTTGATTGTATTCTGTAGGGTCAGTAACCTAGTAAACTTTGCTCTCAGCCTGTAATTCCCTTTTTACAACTTTGAGAATTTTGGCTCCTACTATAAATAAATCAAGGGGGGCCTTTGTCCAGGAAGATAAACATCTGCCAAACCCAGCTGCCTGGCATAAAAACACACAAGCATCTGCAAATATATATATATATTTAAGCTCATTTTAAAATACAAGTCTTGATCAGATGCCTCAGCTGAATATGCTCCCATGACAGAGACCCCGTGAGGAGCCTCGCTGCAGCATTCTGCACCCGCTGGAGTTTCTGGGACAGCTTCAAGGGCAGCCCCGCGTAGAGCGAATTACAGTAGTCAAGCCTGGAGGTGACCGTCGAATGGATCACTGTGGCCAGGTCGGGGTGGGAAAGGTAAAGATAGAGGCTTGGCCACCCCAGGCTTGAGGTTCGCAACTCCTAGCCTTCTCTCTTAGGCATGGGATTGAGTAGGTGGTTGCTAGCAGTGGGTGTGGACTGCTGTCAGCAGCAGGAAGGTCTGTGAGATGTCTTTCTGATCCACTCAGGGCCCAGCTGGGCAGAATGGCAACAGATACAGCTATGGTTTGTGGGCTTATTATCTCAATCTGCTGCAGGGCTTGGCTGAGCAGTAGCAGCTCAGTGCTACAAATCCCTGCTGCACACCAGTCTCAATAGTCCCTGTGTTTGGGGGCCAGGACACCATCTTGCTTCCTACAAGGGGGGGGAAGGGTAGATGACCTTTAAATCCAGCTGCAGCATCTTCACAAAGAGTGGGCTTTGTGAGTGCACATTTCATCTGCCCGTCTTCCTCTTGAAAGAAATGGAGAACAATAAAACCAGACACAAGCATTTTAAGACTCATCGATTTTGGTGGGAAAATTAAACATGTGCTTAAATCTGTCCCGTTGAAATCAATGAGAGTTAGGGTTTTTTTTGTTTAAAAAACAACTTTCAACAGGAAACTACCTATGCTTTAAAAAAATAAATAAACCTCACACAGAGCAGATAATAATTCTGTGTAGTTCTGAAACAGGCGGCATGATCTCTTATCACTTTCCATTTAATTAACATCCTGGATGCAATAAAGGCACTTAGTAATAACTGTTTAATGGTGCTGATGTGATTAATGCCAATAATTAACTTATACAATTTATTAAAGTAATATTTTAATCTAACGAACGTTAATTAATTGTTTTAGTGTGAAGATCTTATTCTGATGGGACAGCAGACTTCTTTGACTTCAGCAAGTTCTGGGTACCAGAAAGATATAGAGAGAGAGAGGGAGGGAGAGAGTGAGCCCTCACCATCTTTTTATACCATATAGCGCCCTGTGATCCTCAGATGAAGGGCAGTATAGAACTTCAACAAATAAATAAAGTAGGTGTATTGTGGGTAGGCTTGCTGGACACCTAAACAGACTTACCCAGAAGGAAGGAGCTGCAAGAGTGCATCCCAGCTTATACAGGTGTCATCTTGGAAATCTCAGGTTGGGAGACAGTTGTTGTAACAGTCAGGTCCCACTTGTAGGATTCCTGTCTATTTATAACTTTGAGCAATGCCTAATTCAAGAAATGGCTTAAAAACAAACAAACAAAAACTGTGATTGGAGCACTATCAGGCTCCTAAATGCTCTTTGATAATGATGAACTAAACAGTAGTTCTATTTTCTGGGGTGGGGGAGACATCTCATCTTCTGCCACTGCTACTGTTGTTGTTGTTTAGTCATTTAGTCGTGTCCAACTCTTTGTGACCCCATGGACCAGAGCATGCCAGGCACTCCTGTCTTCCACTGCCTCCCGCAGTTTGGTCAAACTTATGCTGGTAGCTTTGAGAACACTGTCCAACCATCTAGTCCTCTGTCGTCCCCTTCTCCTTGTGCCCTCCATCTTTCCCAACATCAGGGTCTTTTCCAGGGAGTCTTCTCTTCTCATGAGGTGGCCAAAGTATTGGAGCCTCAGCTTCAGGATCTGTCCTTCCAGTGAGCACTCAGGTCTGATCTCCTTCAGAATGGAGAGGTTTGATCTTCTTGCAGTCCATGGGACTCTCAAGAGTCTCCTCCAGCACCATAATTCGAAAGCATCGATTCTTCGGCGATCAGCCTTCTTTATGGTCCAGCTCTCACTTCCATACATCACTACTGGGAAAACCATAGCTTTAACTATATGGACCTTTCTGCCACTGCTAGTCATTGGTAACTCACTTTATTCCTTTCAGCTCTCCCGGACAGAGAACAAGGCTCGTCACAACCAGCTCATTCATTCCGCTGCGTGATGAGCCCCTTCTGCATATTCAGAGCCCTGATAATTACAAGTTACTCTATTTCTCAGCTTTGTGCCTAAAGGTAGGATTCGAGGCTATAAAAAGTTCCTAGCTGAGCAAAAATAACACGTACAGTTTCATTCCTTTTCCTCCTCCTGGGAGAAAGAGGACTTGCTACTAACTCTCAGTATAGCGGAAGCCCTGTGCTATCATCCAGAAGGACTGAGTGCTACTGGGGTGCTGCTCCCCTTGCTTCCTCGGAAGAACGTCAAGATGAGGGGAAACAAATTTGGCGTCATCCATTTCCCAAAGAAGGAGCAAGCTGCAAGGAACCACCTTCCTGCCGCCGGCCAGAAAGAAAACTTAACTTTCTTTGTTGCAAATAAGAGTTTGCTTTTCTCCTCTTCCCTCCCAATCATCTTCTCCTTTTGTGTCGTGCCATTTGGTGTCCTAACACACCTTACCATTGATCTTGCAAACCATTCCAGAAGCCTTTTTTTGTGTGGAGGGGGAAGGTAAAGGGCGGGTCAGACTACTTCGAATAAATAAATACTCTGAGATCAAGAGGAGATGAAGCACCCATCTTAAAGGTGGGTGGTGGTGGTGGTGGTGGTGGTTAGGTCTGGCCCAGTAAGAACCTTCAAGCAAGGGTTAAGAAGGGGTGGTGTGCTGGTCCCGGGGGGGTTACCGTGTGGCGTGGTCTGAGTCCGGTCCTGGGTCAAGGGTCTGGAGGCTGTCCATCAAGGGCGAAGCGGGGTCCAAGGAAAGGAGCCGGGCATGGTCAGGAACTCCGGAAGAGCAGGTCAGGGTGTTGGCAGGAACAGGTTTCCAGCGACGTTGCTCCCGCAACCTGGGACCGGGCTGACTGGCCTTTATCTCCTCTGAGGCCTAGGGTGGTCCTGGTCCACAGGTGACTCGCCTCTCCTGGCCTTAAGGTGAGCACTCCTCCTGAGAGAACCTAGTTCCCTCCACCTCTCTGCCCTGAGCCTCTGCAGCTCAGGAGAGGCCGGAGGGTTACTGGACCCAGAGGCAACCTCATCTTCCCCTGACAGGGCTGGGAGAGGAGCACTTGCAGGCAATGGGTCCTCCATCACCTCCGGAGCCAGAGTGGATTCATCTGGTGTCTGCTCCTGAGGCTCCGGCACAGGTGCGGGCCCTTCAGATTCAAGCCCCTGCCCTGGCTCAGCCGGCCCTGGAGGTGGGGACTCCTGTGCAGGCTGGGATTCCTCAGGTTCAGCCTCTGAATCAGATTCCCAGGCCATCACAGGTGGACTAGAAGCAGAAGCATGCTTTACTGGAGAATGCTTGCTTATTAGGAGCTGTCCATTGTGCTGCAATGGCGGTACTGCTGTGCTACAGGCAGAGGCAGAATGCCTTGCAATACCAGCTAGGGAGAGTGCTGCTGTGTCCAGGTTTTGCCTGTGTTTCTTCTCAGGGGGCTGGACCATTGTGAGAACAGCATTCCAGACTAGATGGGCCTTTGGCGTGATCCAGCATGATTCTCTTTATGTTCTCACATACAGTGATTTTTAAGATACTGGGGGGGGGGAGTGTCTCCGCCTTAAGAAAAGGGTGTTGTTGTCGTTTAAAAGATCCATCCTTCCGAAATGCTTACTTCTGAGGGTTCAATCAAGGATATGCAAAACACCGTCATAAAAAAAAAAATGACTAGAGATGATTATGGGTGCTTCCCCCCCCCCAACTGCTAATTGAAAACAGCTGTTTAGAGTTAGATTCCTAAGCATTGTGATGTTGCGCTAAAGGCTAAAAGCCCCCAGGCAAAATCGAGGTGTAAACAAAACCCCAACCCAGCACTTTCTCATTACGGAGTCTCAATGAAAAATCAGACCACATCTGATTACTCTTTGGGAACATGGTTAATGCTGGCCAGCTCATTGGTTTTGCACGCTGAGTGGCCATTGTCACGATTAAAGAGGCCCATGTACGAATGGCACAAAATGCTTTGCTTTGTGAAAAGGGAGACTGATAAACCTTTTGTCTATTATCTTTGAGAATTCTTTGAGAACAGGTGAGGTCCCTGCAGGCTGGAGGTGGGCAAATGTTGTCCCCAGTGTCATGGACTGGCTGGATGCAGAGCAGCGGTGGGAGGCACCGGCTGAGGAACTCGCTAGGGAGCCCCAGGAGAAGAAGGCTCAGAGCCAGGGAGTTGGTGGTGGGACGACAACGAGTGGTCAGAGGGAGAGGAGAGAGCAGACTGGGAGGAGGCATCAGAAGCAGAAGAGGCAACAGGGTTTGGTGAGCAGGGAGAGGCTGTGACAGAGAACAGCCTAGACTCTGAGGCAGGAGCAGGGGCTGGAGAGACGTGGAGCCAGGAAACAGTCAGTTCCCAAAAGCCTGTTGGAATCAGAAAGTCTTCACCCACTGGCAGAAGGACATCAAGGAGGGAGCCAGTCTAGCATCTTGAGGAAGGGGTTCCAAAGTCTAGGAGCAGCCACTGAGAAGGCCCTCTCCTGCATCCCTGAAGGAATGACCACCGGGTGTGGAGCACACTTCCACCCGCAGACAAGCCTCAGGCTGTCTGAGCATCATGCCCTCTATCTAACCTTTGCTCTCTTAGTGGTCTGCCATGCCCTGTCTGTGACCTTTGTCTCCTTCGTCAAGGGGGAAATGACGCGGTGGAAACAGGTGCCAAAATAACTTTGTACCACCCCTCGATCTCCGGATTGGAAGACGTGTAAAGGTCACAGTCCAAAATGTATCTGACTGGTTTTGTATATTGTGCTAATAAAAAGAGCCTCAACAGAGCTAGCTGGCAGCTTGCTTATGCACAGCTCATCTGCATTACCAACTCCTGCCTCATGTCCTTCACTTCAATCCCTACTAAGCATGCCTGTGAGGGTGGCAAGACTGAGAGAAGAGGCTCCTCTGAAGAGCCCAGGCAGGTTTATATGAGGGAATATGGCATTTCAGATACGTTAAGGGTGCTAGAGTTGCTAGGATACCCATATTCCCCTCTCAGAGCTAGAGTGATTTAACAATCAATCCCTCTTCCCAGGGAACTCTGGGAAGTGTAGCTCTGAGAAGGGAATAGAGATCTCCTAAGAATTCTCAGACCCTTAACTAACTACAGTTCCCACCATTCTTTTGGGGGGTAAGAAGCCATGACTCTTAAAACGGCATAACGGAGTTATGAAAGTGTGTGGTTGCAGCTAGAATGGGGAATGAGCAGCACTTTGCCATTCCCCAAATCTTAAATTACATGCACCTTTAACACATCTAGGGACATGGGTGGCGCTGTGGGTTAAACCACAGAGCCTAGGATCAGAAGGTCGGCAGTTCGAATCCCCGTGACGGGGTGAGCTCCCGTTGCTTGGTCCCTGCTCCTGCCCACCTAGCAGTTCAAAAGCACGTCAAGTGCAATTAGATAAATAGGTACTGCTCCAGCGGAAAGGTGAACAGTGTTTCCGTGCGCTGCTCTGGTTCACCAGAAGCGGCTTAGTCATGCTGGCCACATGACCCGGAAGCTGTACACCGGCTCCCTCGGCCAATAAAACGAGATGAGCGCCGCAACCCCAGAGTCGGTCACGACTGGACCTAACGGTCAGGGGTCCCTTTACCTTAACACATCTAAGTCTGTGATTTCTAAATGTGAGGTGCTCTCCAGAAGGCATTCAGATGGATGCTCAAATGGTGTGCTTCCGAGTGCTAAGCACTTCTAATAACATAGGTAAAGGTAAAGGGACCTCTGACCATTAGGTCCAGTCGTGGCCGACTCTGGGGTTGCGGCGCTCATCTTGCTTTATTGGCCGAGGGAGCCGGCATACAGCTTCCGGGTCATGTGGCCAGCATGACTAAGCCACTTCTGGCGAACCAGAGCAGCGCATGGAAACGCCGTTTACCTTCCCGCCGGAGCAGTACCTATTTATCTACTTGCATTTTTATGTGCTTTCAAACTGCTAGGTTGGCAGGAGCAGGGACCGAGCAACGGGAGCTCAACCCGTCGCAGGGATTCGAACCACCGACCTTCTGATTGGCAAGTCCTAGGCTCTGTGGTTTAACCCACACCGCCACCCGCGTCTAATAACATAGTTCTTGGTAATATGCCACTAAAGGGGGACCCGTCCTCTAGAGAAAGCCGTACATTCCAAAGGAATATGTGCAAAGCCATCCTTTATATGTTGTGTTACCTGCTGGGAATAGGATGTCTGAATTAGCCAGGCATAATTCTGTTTCCCACAAAGAGCACACAGAAGGGAGAGCATTGCCAAATCCACAAATACCCTGCTCCAAAAAAGGAGAGAGAAAGTTAGCAGTTGACGTAACTGGCGGTGGAGAATCTCTTAAATTAATTGTTGAGCAAGCTGTGCCTTAAGATTAATATAGCTCCTCAGGGTTTGAAAGCAAATTTATTCCCAGTTGTTGCCAAATTTGATGTCCCCAGAACTTAAATTTAACTGCATTTGTCTGGACAGCAGCAGGACAAACTTCCTCCCGCAGAAAAGAGATTTCCATATTGCATGTTGGAGCATGCAGTTCTGGACTGGAGTGTGTCACTGGAAAGTTACACAAAAAGTAAAGGTAGCCATTTCGGCGCGTAAGCAACCCCCCCCCCCCCAATCCAAACTCAATCCAGATTCCAAAAATTGAATTCTCCAGATCGCTTTGCCAGACTAGATCAGGGGCTGAAGGAACTTTTTCCAGCATGGGGCCTGCATTCCCTCCTAGGGAGGCTCTCAGAAGCCACATGCTACAAGCAGCAGTGGACATGGACAGAATAATGGACATGGCTTTTACTTCTGCACATCATCCCATGTTCCAGCAGGTAATGTGACTGTGCAAAAGAAAATGGTTTGTACATGTGCAACCACCTCTCCATCGCCCATCAGACAAGAAAGAGGAATTATTGCAATATAAGGACACATTCCAGCCAGCCAGGCAAAAGCACTTGAGGAAAGTGCAGAGCAGAGACTGTGAGGGCTGCAGTGAGTTCTCCAGTCTTGAAGTTCCCCACCCCTGGGCTAAATGGAATACGGAGCAAATTGGGAGATGGGGTTTTTAAAGACCCCGTTGGCCAACAGCTCTTGCATTTTCAAGAGTCGGGGAATTAGTCGTTTCTATCATTCCTATTGGATGTGGGTGGCATTGTGGTCTAAACTACTGAGCCTCTTGGACTTGCCGATTGGAAGGTTGGTGGTTTGAATCCCCGCAACGGGGTGAGCTCCCGTTGCTCTGTCCCAGCATTTTGCCAACCTAGCAGTTCGAAAGCACACCAAAAAGTGCAAGTAGATAAATAGGTACCGCTCTGGTGGAAAGGTAAACGGCATTTCCGTGTGCTGCTCTGGTTTCGCCAGAAGTGGCCTAGTCATGCTGGCCACATGATCTGGAAAAACTGTCTGCGGACAAACGTCGGCTCCCTCGGCCAGTAAAGCAAGATGAGCAGTTGCAGTGTTCATCTTGCTTTCAGGCCGAGGGAGCCGGCGTTTGTCCGCAGACAACTTTCTGGGCCATGTGGCCAGCAGGACTAAAGTGCTTCTGGCGCAACAGAACACCATGACGAAAGCCAGAGCACACGTAAACACCATTTACCTTCCTGCCACAGTGATACCTAATTACTTGCACTGGCATGCTTTCGAACTGTTAGGTTGGCAGGAGATGGGACAGAGCAATGGGAGCTCACCCTGTTGCGGAGATTTGAACCGCCAACCTTCTGATCGGCAAGTCCAAGAGGCTCAGTGGTTTAGACCACAGCGCCACCCACGTCCCAAAGTATGTATGTAGACGTATGTAGAAGGAAGGAAAGGATGTTAAGAAATGCCTCCCAGCCACTTCAAAATAACATAAGACCCAAAAAAAACAACAACCCGGTATTGCTGCCGTAAGAATTTTGTCAAAATTCTCTCTCTCCTTTGAATGCAGTTCCACCCTCCCAACCTCATTAATTGATGGAGAAGATTAGTAGGAAATGCAGGAATTTGAGGGGGAGCATAGACCTTGGAGTGAGGTGGGTCCACAGGATCAGCTCTGAGGAAGAGGAGGAGGAAGACCCATGCCGTCACTTGGAGCCTTCTTTGTATCACAGTGTCCTTTATACGCACGTTACAATGCATAAGCTTGTTAAGAAACATCCAAGTAATTAATTAAAAAGCCTCTAATATATCAAGCACTATCTATTTTAAAAGCTGGCGGGCAGCCAGCTCGCGAGGAAATAAAAGAGCAACTTCTAAATCAAATAGTATCAGTCATTTAATGGGGGTTGGTGGGGGGAAATAGAAGAAATTAAAAACCATGAATGAAACGGATGGCATTTTTATAGATGCTGATTATTCCATATCAATATCATATTTTTCTAAAGCTGCACTCACACAAATAAAGACCTATCATTTCAGGTGCTCTTGTAAGGATTATTCAGAAGGCTCTGGCTTATTTCTGCTCACAGCTACGCATCAAGCCATCAGCTAAATTTAAACTCCTTTACAGAGCAAGCCTACAGTTGAGTTATTCCAGCTGAGAAGCTCTAGTAGAGTTGGGGGTGTAATTATGCCTGCCAGCCCCAAGCCACACTCACCTGCCCTACAAGAGCAGGGAAAGACACACCTAGGCAGGTAAAGACACACCTAAGAGGGTTTGCAGCTACTGATGATCAGTAGCCCTTGCAAAACACTCTACAATGCCCTGTGTGCAGACATTTGTCAGCATCAACAGTCAGGTGAACTTGGTGGCTTAGGTGTACAGTGCTATGCAAAAAAGCGCCACAGAATCATAAAATTGTGGAGTTAGAAGGGACCCGAGCGTCATCCTAGACCAGAGGTCAGCAAACCTTTTCAGCAGGGGGCTGGTCCATTGTCCCTCAGACCTTGTTGGGGGCCAGAATATACAGTGGCTCCTCTGGTTGCGAACGGGATCCGCTCCGAAGGCCCATTCGCAACATGAGCAGAACACAACCCACATCTGCGCATGCGTGGGTCACGATTTGCCACTTCTGCGCATGCGTGTGATGTCATTTTGCACATCTGCGCAAGTGGCGAAACCCGGAAGTAACCCTTTCCGGTACTTCTGGGTCGCCGCGGGACGCAACCTGGAAACACTCAACCTGAAGCAAACGCAACACAAGGTATGACTGTATATCTAAAAAAAGAGAAGAATGAATTCCTATGCCCCACAAATAACCAAGAGATGCATTTTAAATAAAAGGACACATCTATTCATGTAAAAACAAGCTGATTCCCGGACCGTCCGCGGGCCAGATTTAGAAGGCGATGAGGCCAGATCCAGCCCCCGGGCCTTAGTTTGCCTACCCATGAACTAGAATCTCAACTAAAGTATCTATAACAGATGGCCATCCAACATCTGCTTAAAAGCCTCCAGTGAAGAAGACTCCACAAAATACTGAGGGAGACCGTTCTACTGTCAAACAGCTCTTACTGTCAGAAAGTTTATCCTGATGTTTAATCAGAACCTCCTTTCTTGAAACTTGAAGCCATTAGTTTGGGTCCTACCTTTCAGAGCATGAGAAAATAAACTTGTTTCATCCTCCATGCAACAGCCCTTGAGATATTTGAAGATGGCTATCACATCTCCTCTTGGTCTCCTCTTTTCCTTCAACCATTCCCCATAAGGGTGGGTTTCCAGACCCTTGATCATCTTAGATGCCCTCCTCTGCAAATTCCAGCTTGTCAACATCCTTCTTAAAATGTGGTACCCAGCACTGGACACAGTATTCCAGGTGTGGTCTGACCAAGGCAGAATAGAGTAGGACTATTACTTCCCTTGATCTGGACACTATACTTCTGTTGATCATCTGATGTCACTGTGGCATCACGCAGTTAACAGGTAGTCAGCCCCACACACTTGCCAAACCTGGGAGTGGAGGAGATAAAGATCCATCTCACCAGCTGGTTCTAGTTTCCCACCCTTGGATTATAGGATTCAGCACACCTGTCTACGTCAGGCTGTCCCCATGACAAGTTCATTGGTGGAACACCTTCTCTCTGTGAGAACCTTGCATAACCGAGGCTTGTATCCTGAACCAAGACATATGAACCTCAGACAACATCAGTTGGGGAACATGTGGCTTTCCAGATGTTCTTGTACTACAATTCCCATCGGCTCTGAACATCTGGAAGGCCACATTTCCCCCACTCTTTCCTTGCGATTGAGTTGAATGGATCTGTTATAAGGTTTAGAGCTTATGGTGCCTTATATAGGTCTCCAGAGCTATACGCTGAATACCAAAGTGAAACAGTGCGTTTTTGCCAAGATGTGTAGCTTTTTTTGCGCAGAGTGACTTCGGAGCAAATAACCGGGTGTGCTATCTGCTAGCCTAGTGTGAAAGGAGCAGACCAAACTCAGAGAGTTACCTTGGCATTAATTATTGAGCATCTTCTTATGACATTCGACAACTTGCGCCTGCATCAGTCATGTTCGTTCCACTGAATAATGCACAGCGAGTGGGTCTTTGAGAAACCAGTGCGCTGAATATATAGAGTTATAGCACAGCCCAGTGGCAAACTTACTGAATAAATCTCCGAAGCTGACAAAACAAGGCTGTTGTTTTATTCAAGGACAGTGGGATAACGTTTGCAAAACAGAATGGGGAACTATTGCTAGAGACCCCACCCACTGAAATTTCTGATCTCCTCAGTTAAATGCAATGCACCAGCCACTAGCGCTCTTACCTCTTGCTCCAGGGTGGCCTTCTCTCTCTCTCTCTCTCTCTCTCTCTCTCTCTCTCTCTCTCTCTCTCTCTCAAACACACACACACACACAGTGTGGGATTATCCAATAAGTGGGACTAAGCAAGTGCTTGGGAACCAGCATTGCAGATGAACAAAAACCAGACTTTTTAAAATCATCATCATCATCTGATTTTTGATTTATTTATTTTTTAAGCACCAAAGTAGTCATCGTGGGGAAACCTGATCTTTGCTAGATTTTGTCACACTCCTCTCTCTTGATTTTATGTATTTTGTATTCCCATTTTGTATTTTTCTGTTGTGAACCACTCTGGGATGAATGGCAGTAAAATAATAATAATAATAATAATAATAATAATAATAATAATAATAGTAATAATAATAATTTTTCCTGTTCTCTTTTATTACTGATCCCCACCTAAATCAGGGTCCAGCTGCTAATGCAGATCAAAAGAATGTGTTACACCAAGGTTGCGGGGACACCTACATATTACTGCATTGCAGGGGGTTGGACTAGATGATCTCAGGGTCCCTTCCAGCTCTATGATTCTATTAATTACATATGGGGGCACTGTTGTCTTTTCTTTTCTTTTTTAATTTTTTATTTTAAATTACAAACATCAAATTCAACATCCATATTCATTTTCTAACATAAACCTATTACATATTTAACTAAATTAAAATATACCTAATTACTCTAGACTTCTCTTTGCTGTATACAAATCCAAGACAGTTAGAAATTTTATATTAAAGCTTTTATATTATAAATAATATTTCAAATTCCCCGATACCCCCCATTCCCCTTCACCCATGTGTGATCTGTTGTCTTTTCATTGCTCAGGGCCTTAGGGTTTTATTTAGACATATATGTGTACAACCTTAGCACCCGGAACTTGAAACTCCCGTTGTTCTAGGCGCATTTTGCGACAGGGAATTTCATTAGTGCGAGCAGTTTCTGAGCTTTGGGTGCAGTACCGTGCCTAAGATTTCAGATTAAAACTGCAACTGCTAGAATGAAAGGACCTTTTCTGCCTCCCAGCCACTCTCTGAAGACTGGAGAAGGGACCCACATAAGAATATTAGGGCTGGAGAAGTATGGCTTTGTTTTTGTTTTTTCAATCTTCAGAAGTGGACTAGACCATTTGAAAAATCAATATGAGATTTTAGCTGCAGTTCATTCATTTCCAGTTTTGTATTCTTGTTATAAAATAGCATCCCTAGACATTCTGTTGCGGCGCCCATAACCTAAGTTTAAGATCCCATTTAGTTCCTAGCTTTCATATCTAACACTGTTAGTTAGCACTTCTCTATTAGTTACAACTTTGGATCCAGAACAGAGCAGGCATGCCTCTGTGTTTCCAGCTTCTAGCCTGCTTCCACTCACACATTTCTCCCTGGCTACTGTTCTCCTCCACGGCAGCTAGGAGAAAGGGGTGGAGGAAATTGGCAGTACGCCTTTCAACTGATGTCATCAACTGGGCTCAATAACTGGTTCTGCCCCGACTGGGCTAGTCGACTGGAGCACTTCCAAAGACCTTCCAATCCTGGGAAGCAGGTCTCAGTGCACTGGACTCACAACTGTGCATTGTGAGCACCAGACTCAGCAGAGTATAAATAACACGGAAGCTAGCTGTGAAGCATAACTTCTACAGTGGTACCTCAGGTTAAGTACTTAATTCGTTCCGGAGGTCCGTTCTTAACCTGAAACTGTTCTTAACCTGAAGCACCACTTTAGCTAATCGGGCCTCCCACTGCCGCCACACCATCAGAGCACGATTTCTGTTCTCATCCTGAAGCAAAGTTCTTAACCCGAGGTACTATTTCTGGGTTAGTGGAGTCTGTAATCTGAAGCGTATGTAACCTGAAGTGTATGTAACCCAAGGTACCACTCTAATAGCTGCTACAAACTAAAACTACTGGCTTGCATGAGTCTTGCAGCTCTCACTCAGCCATCTAGTCACTACAGAATGATAACACACAGAAGAAGAAGAAGAGTTTGGATTTGACATCCCGTTTTATCACTACCCGAAGGAGTCTCAAAGCAGCTAACATTCTCCTTTCCCTTCCTCCCCCACAACAAACACTCTGTGAGGTGAGTGGGGCTGAGAGACTTCAAAGAAGTGTGACTAGCCCAGGGTCACCCAGCAGCTGTGTGTGGAGGAGCAGAGACGCGAACCTGGTTCCCCAGATTACGAGTCTACCACTCTTAACCACTACACCACACTGGCTCCACAGAGAGACAGGCAGTCAGGAGCGGAAGAAGCGAAGAGCAGTTTCCGCCCCCTCTTTTCTCAAAACATCATATCAGGAGATTCTCGCAATGGGAGGGGGTGAAAATATCAACATAAATGCCCCCATCCCATTAACCAGGGGGATACCACCACTTAAGTGGGAAGACAGGTGAACTAATGCCAGTGGACTGGAAGAAGCAAAGATGACCAGTGTCAAAGCAATGATTCTTCAACATCAACTTCATTGGACTGGTCATGTTGTGCCGATGCCTGATTATCCTCTTCCAAAGCAACTATTCTATTCCGAACTTAGAAATGGAAAGCGTAAAGCTGGTGGTCAACAAAAGAGGTTTAAAGACTCTCTCTCAAGGCAAATCTTTAAAAATGTAGTATAAACACCGACAACTGGGAAACACTGCGAGCGCTCCAATTGGAGAACAGCCTTTACCAAAGGTGCCATGGGCTTTGAAGACACTCAAACTCAGGACGAAAGGAAGAAATGTACTAAGAGGAAGGCACGCTTGGCAAACCCTCACCATGATCAGCTCCTGCCCGGAAACCTATGCCCACACTGTGGAAGGACGTGTGGATCCAGAATTGGCCTCCATAGTCACTTACGGACTCACTTTTAAAACCGTGTTTATGGAAGACAATCTTACTCAGCTACGTGTAATTGCAGAAGAGGAAGAAGAAGAAGACCTTCTTCTTTAAGTGTAGCTCTTGCAACCTATCTCATTCTTTTGGGATGCTGAGGAGGAGCTAAGGTCATTGTCTTCTTCAAAGAAACTTGTCTGACCATCTTAGATTCAAACAATCACTGGGTGCAGGATCCCAAGAACTGGAAGGAACTTGGGGCATCATCCAAACTGACCACCCCACAAACCCAGAACAATACTTTAGAAAAAGAGTGGACTGCAAGCAGGTATTATTTTCTAAAAAAAAGGATCTCAGTGATAAAAATCGAGTTTCCTAATGGCCATGCTGATAGATGGTTATCTCTAAACCGCGTTAACAGAGGACTTTAGTAACTTACAGCTCTACAAAAATGACAGAAAGGGACACCAAAGTGAACAGGGAAAATCTCTGCACTCGTTCTCATTTTTAGTGGAATATCAATGATCCAAGAGTCCTATTTTTCTTAGGATATATCTGAAAATGGCAGGAGGTTTTATCTAACAGATTTTAATTTTTATATATATATTTTTTCCTGGCCTGTCAAACCAAATGGACAATTTAAATACCATTTTTACAATGCCTGTAACCGCACAGGGAGAGACCCGTAACTTTTCCTTCACGAGCTCAGATCTTCTTGTGGAGAAAAAAAGAGCAGACGCCTTTCTAAAGCACAGTCCTTTATTTTATAACAAGTAATCGGCTGAGGTTACATCAAGAGCATCTGTATTTCACAACAGGGGTTCAAGCGTGTACCTGAAATTTAGGTCTGCAAAACTGAAGTGGATCAAGGCACTCCTAGAATAGAACTGCAGAGTTGGAAGGGATCCCAAGGGTAATCAAGTCCAACCTTGCCATGCCCGAATCTCAACTAAAGCATCCATGGCAGATATGTCCCTGTGCACAGGGATAAGCGACCTTCGACCCGTCTGCAACTTAGTCCTGTTGAGAATTCCATTCTACCTTAAGGAACAGACATGGGATTGTTATGTGTCACATGTCTGTTTACATTCCAGCACAGTATGCTGGGAACTTCCGTTTGTGTATAGCTTTTGCTTTTGCTGTTCTCTCTGAGACAACACAAGAGAGAGAGACGACATGTTTCTTTGTCCTGATTTATGATTACTAAATCTGTAGTTGTAGTATGCTTCCACGAGCCTCACGCCTATTCTGTGTGTGCAGTTCTCTCTGCTGATAGCATGCCCTGGGTTTGAAGCCTGGGTCGCTGATTTACGTCAGAGCACGGGCCGATGGATGGAGACGGCACAGCTGGGGCCTGCCAGCTGGCCTCCCGGCTCTCTGCATGTCGACAAGTCCTGCCCCAGGGGTCTGAGAGAGCCCACAATGGCATTTTCTCCAAACCACACCCACTTACCAATCAGATGGTGTTACTTGTGATACCATGTGATGGTGCAGGGGAGCGGGGTTAAATCCTGTATTAGCTGTGTTTGCCTGTTTCCACGAGCAAAGAAGCAGGATTTAACCCTCTGCTGGTCGGCTGATGAGCTGGGGGTGAAATCTTGCTCAGTTCAACAGGATTCAACACAGGAATGGGATTTGCATGGAAAGCCTGCTACAGCAAAGCAAGGAATTCAGGAAGGTTTGCATCAGCATCCCCTGCTAAATGAATCGTAGAATTTTAGAGCAGAATAATCTATTCCTGCAATGAAGGAATATGCAGCTGTTCCATACAGGGATTGAACCTGCAACCTTGGCGTTATCAGTACCATGCTCTAACCAACTGAGCTATCTGTCAATTTGTTGTTGTTGTTTAGTTGTGTCCGACTCTTCATGACCCCATGGACCAGAGCACGCCAGGCACTCCTGTCTTCCACTGCCTCCCGCAGTTTGGTCAAACTCATCTTCATAGCTTAGAGAACACTGTCCAACCATCTTGTCCTCTGTCGTCCCCTTCCCCAACATCAGGGTCTTTTCCAGGGAGTCTTCTCTTCTCATGAGGTGGCCAAAGTATTGGAGCCTCAGCTTCAGGATCTGTCCTCCCAGTGAGCACTCAGGGCTGATTTCCTTCAGAATGGAGAGGTTTGATCTTCTTGCAGTCCATGGGACTCTCAAGAGTCTCCTCCAGCACCATAATTCAAAAGCTTCAATTCTTCGGCAATCAGCCTTCTTTATGGTCCAGCTCTCACTTCCATACATCACTAATGGGAAAACCATAGCTTATCTGTCAGTTTAATGAAGGCAAAACCCTTGTGCCTGATGCCATCACGACATCAGGTGGGTGGTCCTGCCCATCTATCAAATTTAGCCCAATCCTGTTAAGGCTAAGCCTCGTAAGACTGACCGAAATGTTTTCCCACCCCTGCCCTAGGGAAGCGACAGGTGAATGAACTAAAAAGTGTGGGATGAATGGATGGAGAGCAGGAAGGTGTACAGCCTCTCCCCATCCTGGAAAAACAAATCAGGATGAATGCTGATTGATGCATGACCAACAAAATCAGAATAAATTTTCGAGGAAGACCGGATGCAGTCTAACCTTCATGCAAGCAAGCAGGATTAATGCAAAGAAAGACATTGTGAAGAAATGGGGGGGAGTGCAGAACCTGGGTCTCACAGGAGAATCTTATCCCCTTTCTTCTTGCGAGGCCAAATATACCAAAGTTCGACAGGCACTCAGTTGGCAGAGCGCAAGACTCTTAATCTCAGGGTTGTGGGTTTGAGTCCTGCACTGGGCAAAAAGATTCCTGCATTGCAGGGGGTTGCACTAAATGACCCTCCGCGTCCCTTTCAACTCTACATTTTCTATGATTCTATCTCCCTCCCCCACTTTGAGAGAGAAAATCCCCTTTTTTCTTTTCCAATCTTTATTTATACTTTTCAGGTTTATACATTTCACTGATTTTACCACCATTTTGACATTTCAAAACTTGACTTCCTTCCCCCTCTTTCTGAGGTTCCTTAAATTTATTTTTTAATATCTACTGCATATCCAAATTAACTCAATTAGCTCATTTAGTCATCTTCTTTAAATACATACTCTTATGAAACTGCAGGTTATTACAATAATCCTGCCAGTGTTCTTATCTGTTGACAATTTATCTGTAAAAATTAAATAAACCGTTTCCATCCTTTTATAAAAAGTTTGTTATCTTGATTTCTTATTCTTTTGGCAAGTTTCACCATTTCTGCATGTTCCATAAGTTTTTGTATCCATTCTTCCTTTGCTGGGACTTCTGCTCCTTTCCGCTTTACGGCGAGTAACATTCTTGCCACTGTACACATGAATAGGTTTCTATACAGTTTAGGTAGTTCTATCCCTATAATTCCCAAAAGAAAAGCTTCTGGTTTTGTTTTTTTACAAGCATTATTTTAAACATCCTTTTCATATAGGGAAGGAGGAAGATCCCAGCGCTGCTCCCCAGTGATGTAGACTTAGGACTGCAATACTTCAAGGACCTCCAGTGTGGTGTAGTGGTTAAGAATGGTAGACTCGTAATCTGGTGAACCAGGTTCGTGTCTCCGCTCCTCCACATGCAGCTGTTGGGTGACCTTTGACTAGCCCTCAATTTTCTCTATTAAATTTGCAGACTGCCCTTTGCGCCTTGGTTTTTGAACGTTTCGGAGCTCGAACGATCTTCCGGAACGGATTACATTGGAAAACCGAGGTACCACTGTGTTATAGCGAAAAAAATGTAGTGGTCATAGATTGTTAGAAGAGGGACTTGGGAGAGACCTGGGTTCGAATCCCCAACCAGTCAGAAAGTTCGCTGGGGGTGACCTTGTGCCACTCGCTGCCTCTCAGCCTGACTTACCTTGTTGTTGGGGATTAAATGGGGAAGGTGGAGAACCACATATACAACCTTAAGTTCCTTGGAGGAGAAAGGTGGGATATATATGTCAGATATACCATATATATAAATAACAAACCTTATTTTGTTCTTGTAAACTCCTTTGCAAATCCAAATGACTGAATGACTGAACGGGAGAGAATTGTTGTAAGGTCTAGAGCTCAGTAACCTCCAAAGCTCACCTGGCTGCTATTGGCAAGCCTTCTCTTTCCACTAATGTGAGTAATACAAAATGCACATTTCTCCTCTGAGAATCACATCTTTGCCTCTTTGAATTCTGGAGAAATAATGCATTTGGTCTGGTTAGCTAGCCAAATAGCGTAGCAAGGGGCTTCTTGCTTCAGGGGAAATCAATTGCTCCCATTAATAATTGGATGCCTCCCTAAATAGCTCTTGCGATGGAGAAGACAGAACCCATGCGCTCCAGCCGTCCCAACAATACTGTAGGCAGAATGCAGCCTGCCCCTCTAGGAAAAGATTTGTTTTGCACATGTAACCGTGCTTGTTTATTTCATTATTAATGAATGCAAGCAGCCAAAGGGAAACAGCCATTTGCATGCCTTTGATTTGAGTGAGGTGAAGCTACATGAGAAAATCAGAAACTGTGCATAATTTAGAAGCCAGGAAGGAAAAGAAAAATCACGATGTATGGAGTTGCAAAAGTTGCGTGTGTGCCTTGCAGGTTGGCATATCCAACGACTAATAATAATAATAATTTATTTATACCCCGCCCATCTGGCTGGGCTTCACTAGCCACTCTGGGCGACTTCCAACAAAATATTAAAATACAGTAATCCATCAAACATTAAAAGCTTCCCTAAACAGGGCTGCCTTCTGGTGTCTTCTAAAAGTCTGGTAGTTGTTCTTCTCTTTGACATCTGGTGGGAGGGCGTTCCACAGGGCGAGCGCCACTACTGAGAAGGCCCTTTGCCTGGTTCCCTGTAACTTGGCTTCTTGCAGTGAGGGAACTGCCAGAAGGCCCTCGGCGCTGGACCTAAGTGTCCGGGCAGAACGATGGGGGTTGAGACGCTCCTTCAGATATACTGGACTGATCCTCCTCAAGCCGTCAAAATTATACGGGATCAAAACCAATGCATGATTCAAGCAAAGGTCAGGTCCCACGAGACCTAAATTTCCACTGTATTAATTCTCCCCCACCTCCCAGGGCACTATAGAAGCAAAAAGGGGGAAGACCTGTGGAAAGGTAGGTGAATATGCAGTTTGCCACTTGCCAGCTATAGACCTTGGAGATGGACCAACTTTGAAAGATGTATGCTGCCCACCATGTGAGTTATGAAGTCCGCTTTGGATGTGAAAGCTGCTTTGACTCTGGGCAGGACCAGAGTGGGAGACAAGTGTGGAATCCACAGAAAAATGGTTTAGTGTGGGTGAAGCCTGGGCAGGACATGTTGAGCTAGAGGTGCAGCCTGTGGCCGATTCACATGGCAGTTTATTCCATTGTCCTGGCGTTTCCCTGACTGTGAATTTCTGCATTATGTTGACTTTTCATACGACATAAAAGGCACTTCTGGAAAAACAATGGAATATAACTCTTATTTAGTGTGCATTACTGTTATTTGATTCCAGAAAAAAAAATCAATTTGCAGTACCTCCTGCCAGAAAATCGCAGGGGTGAAGTGATTAAATTTGAGGCAGTACACTGGCATAACAGATCTTTCCCGGTGTTCTCACAAGGGAACAGAAGAATGCATGGGCAGAAATGGTGGAGCAGTAGCAATATGGCCTGCTGGTGTTTGCTGTTGTGTATGAAGGATATTGACAAGATGGAAGGTGTGCAGAGGAGGGCAACCAAGATGATCAAGGGTCTGGAAAAGGCAAGTCTTAAGAGGAACGGCTGAAGGAGCTGGGTATGTTTAGCCTGGAAAAGAGGAGACTGAAAGCAGATATGATAGCCATCTTCAAATATCTCAAAGGCTGTTACATGGAATATGGAGCAAGCTTGCTTTCTCCTGCTCTGGATGGCAGAACTCGAACCAGCGGCTTCAAGTTGCAAGAAAGGAGATTCAGACTAAACGTTCAGAAAAACTTTCTGACGGTAAGAGCTGTTAGAATGTGGAATGGTCTCTCTCAGGAGGTTGTGGACTCTCCTTCCTTGGAAATTTTTAACCAGAGGTTGGATGGCCATCTGTCATGGATGCTTTAGCTGAGATTCTTGCATTGCAGGGGGTTGGACTAGATGACCCTCAGATCCCTTCCAACTCTGTGATCCCAGCATGGCAGAGCATAACGCTTTTGATCTTCAGGGTATGCGTCATGGCAAGAAATTTAATTTTAACCAATTTAGGCTGCCATCCTAATCCCACTCTCCAGTGTTTATGCACCAATGAATTCAATATAATTTATTTATGGGTAGGCACGCTTAGCACTGTAGCATTACTGAATTATTAGTTATACCCTGCCTCCCCCCACCCCTCACGGGAATCAGCTTCAATACTTGAGGCACCAGACGACCTTCACGCAACATCACATACTCAACGCCCTTAAGAAAGTTGCCAAACTTCCCTGAGAATGTTGCAAACTTTTCCGCATTCTGCAAAGCACGCGGGAGTGTTGTCAGCGCGCTAAGCAAGACGAGCA
The DNA here is from genome assembly GCF_964270895.1 of Podarcis filfolensis. Lineage (NCBI taxonomy): Eukaryota > Metazoa > Chordata > Lepidosauria > Squamata > Lacertidae > Podarcis > Podarcis filfolensis. The sequence continues at coordinate 81,952,573 of NC_139603.1, read as the reverse complement.
GGCGCCTATGTGCCTAAGCCGCAGATATGCTGTTTTACAGCGCTGTGCAAATCGCGCATCAAAGGTGCAAGCAAGCAGCGCCGGTTTTGCACAGCTCAAAGCAAGAGCATGCGTTTCTAATTTCTTTTCGCAAGAACTGTTACTTTTGCATTCATCTACAAACGCATGTCTGCACCCATCTTGCGAGTGCTATTATGTTTGCACTATTCTGAAAATGCATGCGTGCATTTTCTTGCAAGTGCTATTATTTCCGCATTAATCTACAAACGCATGTCTGCACCTGTCTTGCGAGTGCTGTTATGTTTTCACTATTCTGAAAATGCATGCGTGCACTTTTCTGACAAGTGCTATTATTTCCGCATTACTCTACAAACTCATGTGTGCACCTATCCATCTATCTAGACTAGTGCTATTATTTTTTGCATTACTTTAAAAATGCATGCATATGCAGCTTCTCTACTCCAGCAAAGCGCGCGCCTCACTGTCAAAATCGGAGAGCAAAAAAAAAAAAAAAACCAAAAAAAAAAACCCACGCACGGACAGAAAGAAGAAATAGCGACCCAGCCTATTCATCTAACAGGGAGCTCCTTATTTCCTTCCCCGGAAATCAAGCCCCGCCCCGCTCTCCCCTCCCATCTCCCGCTCCTCCAATCAGGGAAGCCCTTCCCACGCCACGCCCCCTTCTTGCCCCTGCGCGGCCAGAACCAGGAGCCGCGGCCGCCCCAGCGCGCCTATCGCCGGCCCGCGCTTCCGATTGGCTCCCGCGCGCCCACGTGGGCTCACCCGAACGGCCCTCCCCCATTCCGTCACGCCCCTTCTCTCTCTCTCACCGGCGTGCGAGCGCGAGAGCTCGGGAGGAGGGGCGGGGCGAAGCGTGCGCGCGGAAGGGGGAGGGCGAAGGAAGGAAGGGAAGGCGGCGCGGGGATTGGTTGCTAGGGCGCTGACGTCAGAGACCCGGAGGGCGGGGAGAAAGCTGAGGCACGGAAAAAGGTCAAACTAAAGGCGAGGAGAAGCGGCGGCAGCGGCGGCCGGAGCGGCGGAGGGAGGGGGGCGGATTGGGCGGGAGGGGAGAGAGCGAGAGCCCCCCCCCGCACCCCCCACCCCCACAGCAGGTACGGGCGGGGGGGGAGGAGGAGGAGTGGGGTACGCTGTTCCCCGTGGCCACGCCCCCTTCCTCGCCTTTGGGGGGGCTTTGTGGGGGGGCATAGAAGAGGTGCCCCCCTGTACCCTTTTCTCATTGCTTCTCCTCAGGAGCCCCTGAACTTATAGGGGTGACATGGAGGGGGGGGAAGCCTCTGGTTCCCCTCATGTAATGTGTGCCCCCCCCCCAACCAACATACACAGATAAGCACCCTAAGGTGCCAGCCCTCCTCACAGTCTTAGGTGCTTCTGGCTGCCCCCTATGTTCCTTATAGTTCTCTCCCCTCACATTGGGGTCAAAAGCAGAAACTGCCCTTCCCCCCTCTTTTTTCTGTCACTTCTGCAAAAAACAGCAACAGCCACCCCAACCACTTAGGGGTGACCCCTGTGCTTCTCCTCCTGCCCTCAGGAGCCCTAGACTTAAATGAGGAAGTCTTTCCTTCCCCTCATGTAATGTGTCCTTCCCCCCCCCCAACGCACACATAACCACCCTAAGGTGCCAGTCCTCTTCGTGGTCTGTGTGTTTCTGAGACCTATGTAGGTGTGTGTGTCCCCACCTCACTTATGGGGTCAAAAGCAGGAAGCTCCCCCCCTTTTTCGGCACTTCTCTGAAATAAAACGACAGCCCCACATTGAAACGCACCTATATTCGTCACCTCAAATAAGTCTCCCTGCTCTTTTGCAGTTTTGGGGTTTTTTTTGGGGGGTACCATTCTAGAGTGCCCCCATATCTGTCCCAAGTGTCCCGGAGAAGTACCAACAGTCCTGTGCTTGTCTCTCTCCACTCCCCATCCCATAATACTGCCCCCACCTAAGTTGACAAGCTTCCTCCTTGTTGTGTTTCTGGGCATTGAGGATGTCAAGGGAATGGGATGGGGGGTGGCGGGGGGAGGGCTTGCTGAAAAGTGAACTGGTACAAAAAGGAAAGGTGCTGTTTGAAAAAGGGTTTCTGTTCTATATGCTTTGGGCAAGCTTACACACACACACACACACACACACACACACAAATATATATGCATGCCATGACCTCTGCATGCCCCGCAGGGTCCTTTTCTGGTTACGTTGGGTGATGCGGAGGGGAGATAAAGATGTTTTCCCTGCTTTGCTGTCAAGATTCCTTTAGGGAGGAATGTCACAGATGGGTTGGAAGAGTTGGTGATACAAGACGCAAAAGAGTTCTGTCGTTTTGCCCTGAGAGGTCTTCCCTGTTAGGGCAGCTGTACTGCATAGGAAGGCAGCTCTGATTCCTTTGATTATCTTTTTGGAGCACCCTGTCTTGGTGATTGCTGTTTGACACTTTGGTCGTCCTTTAGGGGGCAACTGGGTGTTTGGGGAAAGAGCACAACCCAGCAGCTGGCAGAGCTTTCCCTTTCTCCGTAGAATTGAGGAAGTGGGGCAGGGGATATCCGTAGAATTGAGGAAGTGTGGCAGGGGATATCCCGAGTGTTTCCCTCAAGCTTCCCAGCAAAATAGTTTCTATAAAAGACGGATATCAAGTGACAGTTTTGTGTAACACTCTTCACTTCCTTGTTTATCTGCTTTCCTTAGCTAGGCTTGCCACTTCTTTAAGATTGTTGATGGATGATGTTGTACGGACTAAATATATATATATCCCATGATGTCTGATAGGGAGGGACTGGGACTAAAACAGCAGATTTGTTTCTTCATGGCCATTGCAAGCAGTGTTGGATTGAAGGAAAGGGAGTTTGTGAGAGGAAGCAAGAATGAGACAAGAGAAGTCTCGGAGCTGTAGCGTATAGCAACAGGAGGTTGCTCCTGAGCTGGAAACTTGGGTTCTGCTTTCTGAAACTTTCTGCTGACAGTACACTTCTTAGGGGGAATCTGAGTGACTGCTGATGCAGCATTGCTGCTCAGGATTTTTTTAAATAAAAATTGTGGTTCATTGAAATTACTCCATTTCGATGAGCTGTACCCAGGCCTGCGGTGATTGACAGTTGTGCATCTAAGATGTGGAAGTTGCCTGTTCACTATATGAGCAGTTGCTGCTTTGTATCAGGAAACCACTCTATTTATATCGTCGTTTTTTTACAGGGCTAAATGAAGAAATCACATGTACACCTAAGTAGATGATTGTTTGAAATAAGTGTGAAACCTCTAGAATGAGAACAGATGTAAATTGCTGTAGTCATAGGGTGACTTCTCTGCAATCAGCCCGATAGCTCATCACAGCACAGTCTTAATTGAACCTGCCAGACGTGTCAGCATGCTTACTCAATGCTATCCCACCCTGTCTCGTTTTGCAGAACAGCGGTAAAGAATGCTGGTGAGGGCAAACCTCCACAGAGTAATGAAAAGCGAACTTCTTAACATTTTGACATCAGGGTAGAGAATTCTTCCTCCCAGCTGCTTTCCTCAGGAGGCTTATCCAGTTCGTTGATTTGAATAAAAATGGACACAATTAGCTCAATTAGCTGCTATATAAAATCTCAGTTTTCTGGCCTGATTCCTCCCGCTCTCAGCCCCACAATTCCCAAGGACTAGAATTATTTTGGTTTTGCTATAATTATCCTCATATGGGTGGGGCTCTTCGAAGGCTGCTCACCTTTTCTTTTTTTGGGCTGCCTTAGCTGTTTGTAAGAAGTTGTGGAGAGGCTGAGAGATGGCCGCCTTTCTCTTTTCCCTTCCCAAACTGTTTGGACTAACCACAGCGGAGTTGAGTTCGCTTGCTCTAATAACATATCACATGAGGGAGGGCATAACCTTTGAAGGGGTATTGAAAGCAAAAAGCGGAGATTCCATTGGCCTTTTTACAAACTGGGTTAAAAATTAAGCTCCGTGGTGTGTTAATGTGCTCCTGGAAAATATGTCACCAATTTCATAGCTGCCTTCCACATCTTGAAGTGTGGGCAAGAAGCAGTAACTCAGCAGATCATTCCAGATCTTATGATCTTAGTGGATTTTTGGAGGTCACCAGCCTAAATATGTTTGTGTTCTCTATAGCAAGTGGGACAAGCATCTTTTCTCAAAACCTTGAGGTTTTATTCACATTGGCCTTTTTTTTTTTTTTTTTTGCTCATGAGATCTGGAACAAGTACACAGTCTCTTGCAGTACAATACACAGCTCTTCATATATGTCATGTTATAAGTCCCTTTCAAATCTGAGGAGATGGTTAACTTGTTGGGAGTAAAGATAGTGTTGCTGTGAGACATATTCTCAGTGGTAGTGCCTGTTGGGATACTTGTACGTGCATCACGAGTATGAGGAAGTAGTTATGTAATAGAGTTTTCCATCCTATCCCACCTACAGCCTTCCAAGCAGCCCTGAGAATGGGATTTCCCTCATACTGGACATTATGGAGAATGTGCTGTTCCTTTATCTTCTGTTTTGGACATCACTGAGTTGGGAGCAGATTGCAGCAGTTACAGTTGGGTTGTGTGGGAAATGGGACTTTGGGTACAGTCTAGATCATGGTAGGGAAACTGTTTTGTCAACATGGGCCAGACCGTTATCAGGATCAGCCTCTTTGACCAAACCTGGCAGGTGTGCAAGGCTGCCAATGTGTGACTCGCAAGGCATCACAGTGACGTCTTGTGCCGAAGTACATTGGTACCTCGGGTTACATATGCTTCAGGTTACAGACTCCGCTAACCCAAAAATAGTACCTCGGGTTGAGAACTTTGCTTCAGGATGAGAACAGAAATTGTGCTCCGGCGGCGCGGCGGCGGCAGCAGGAGGCCCCATTAGCTAAAGTGGTGATTCAGGTTAAGAATAGTTTCAGGTTAAGAACGGACTCCGGAACGAATTAAGAACTTAACCCGAGGTACCACTGTACTTTGAACTCCCAGAGTTGGGACTTAAAAGCACCTTGTGGGCTGCTAAAAGGGAGGGGTTGTTCCTTCATTTTGGCAGAGAGTTGCATAGAATCCCCTGCTAAAACAGTGATTAAAAAAAGAAGAAAAAACCCTCCATTTTAGCTGATTTTGATGCACTTCTCTTTCTGAATGTTTGGAATCTCCTGCTAAAAATGGGAGGGTCCTGCTATTTTGGCAGGGGATCAGATGCAGGCTTTCATGGAAAACTGCCTAAATGATGTAGAGGAAGCCCATTTCCTTGAAACAAGAAGGTGTTTGCATGGAAACCGGCCAAACTGAGCAGAATTGAACCCTGCTCCTCAGCTGATAAGTGGGGGTTCATTCCTGCTCAGTTTGGCTGTGCACTTCTGGGAACTCGTACCCAGCCAACGCAGGATTTAACAATTATCTAGTGCCTATTAGGTGATATCATGTGTGATGTCAGCCGATGGGTGAATGGGCATAGTTTTGGGGAAGTAGCCTGGCAGTTCAAGTTGGACTCCTGGTGGGCCAGGATTGGCCTGAAGGCTGGAGGTTCCTCACTTCTGGCTTAGATTATACACATGCGTAAGTGAAACCTTTTGAATGTGGTATCCATACAGTGTTTCTACAACAGTGTGTGGTATGAGGAGGAAAGTTCAGCTTTCAGGTTGTTCTCAGGTAACATCTACATACATCACCATATTAAAACAATAGTTGTACTAGAGTAAAAAACCTGTTCATATCTTAAGAATAAATACTGCCGTGCAATTGTGGGGAAGGGAGGGCAAATGGAGAAGAATCTGTACAGTCTCTCTCATCTGCTGTTTCTTGTATTGGTTTCCAGGAGAAGACGGAGCATAAGCGCTCGTGAAATATAAGGTGCAGTGTTTGGCTATGTCGGTGGCCTTCTCCCCGTTGGTGGATGAAGCAGTGGCCTTAGCAACCATCTCCTCTCTGGGGAGCAGAGAGAATTCTTTCTCCCTCTCTTCCTGCCCCTCAGGTGTGGCCACTTCACTGCATGAAGTATGTTTGCACATGTTTCACAGTAAAATAGGCCCCAGAGCACTTCAAAGTGCTTCACACAGCTGTAATTTCAGCAGCTCTGGGGAATCCTTTATTGTGGCACTTCCACGAGCAAATTCCAACTACTGGCATTTCTCGGAGTTAATTCTTGTGTGAATGAATCCTAAAATCGGCTTCTTTCAAACCAGAGTCCAAAACTTTTCCGTTTCATAAGTTCATTAGTAACAGTGAATGGGTTCCAACTGCAAATGCAGTATTAGGGAAACTTGGCAGTTTCTGTTTATTAAATGCAAGTAAAATAAACATGCCCATTTCTGGAAAAAATTGTGGAACACCAACATCACAGAGAGAATCTGAAGAAAACTTGGGGAAGGTGGTCAGTGGGACAGATGGCAATAGAAGGGAAAGCGGCAAACAGTTTCTTCCAAGCTGAAAAGGAGAAAGATGGGGATGTTAGAGTGCTTTAAGTCCTAGAAATTTGCCACTTTCTGTTGCAGTGTTCAAGCAGTTCCTCCAGTTGACAGTTACCAGGGAGTTGCTGCCAAGCGTCTTTCTCAATGCCTGCCTTCAAAATCTACCCTGTCCTGGGCACATCTCACAGTCCTGTCTTAAAAATGCAACAACTCAAGCTTCCTTCAAGAGGCAGCAATATATTAAAGCACAGTGATGTGGATTTTCCGGGGGGTGGGAGGACTGAATTGAGTTTTTTTTTTTTAATTAGGACAGCATTCATTGAAAAAAAAAATCGGTTGGCATAAGAAAATATTCTCACATGCTGGAGTGTGATCTAATTTAGCATGATCAGTTTGCTTGTATTTATTAGACAAAGCAAAAAAGTATTACATTCCAAGCTTGCCTAGTATTGTATTTGCAATTGACATCCATTCATTTTCTGCAAATGAGCTTACAAAAACGGAATTTCTGCACGGGGAAATAAAGCCCCAGAATTTTTTTTGCCCCACACCGCTGGATTTTCTAAACTCAATTCTATATGGATCAACATTTGTAAGCAATTTAACATTAGTGACCACATTCCAAGCAGTAACCAGGTGTTTACTTCGGAGAAAGAAAATGTGAACTCTAGGAGGTATTTCTACCTGACTTAAAGTCTATCTTAATTCTTTTTAGGGAGAATTGAAGAATGTGGGGGCAGAGCTTAATGTGAACCTTCTTGAAGTCCTTCTGCAATTTTCTAGTTCTCTGTCTCTTACGTTTATATGAATGCGATCAAAGTTGATAGGTACTTGTGGGTCAGAAATTCTTTCTGTCCCAATTTCCATCTATTCCCCAATCGCCTGCTCACCCCCACTTGCTGCCTGAAACCTTGTGTAATATTTATCTTGGTGCTAGAATGTTTCTGGAATACTTGAGGTAAATTGGATGAGGCATTTGGGAGATAAGAGGGTTCAACAAAAGGGGTGACTTCACTTCTTGAATATTCTTCAACTCTGCGTGAGTTCCCTAACCACTTGGCTCACAACTTTTCTAATCTTTTGCTTTTAGTGGGAGTTAATAAATTGGGCCGGCTCTCATGTGGAAGTTGGCAAGTCTGTGTTAGTGTTAGGTACATATTTAATTGCAGCCTTTATCTCAAATGCTAGGATAAATTGCAGGGGCAATGCCATGTTTCCATAGATGTGGGAGGAGAGGCATGGGTTGTGCAACTTTGCAATAATTTATTCTGGGTTGCTTAGCCGCAACCTGCATCGTTTGCTGTTGTTGTTCCTCTCTTAGTTGTGTTACCATTCCCGCCAGTTACACTTCTGCTGGGGTTTTGTTTTTTTAAAAGGGATTGTTCAATGTGTTCTCTAGGGCTGAGGGCCACGGTTGCATGCTTGCACTTCATAGTACTGCCTTGTTTAACACAAAACAGCATTTGTGATGTGCTCATTCTCCCATCTAGTTGGTAAATAGCTCTTGACAGATGGGAGAGTGAGAACTATTTGTACAGCCTCTAAAGTGCAGGAACAAAATGCAGGACTGTCTTCCTCCCTACAGTTAGTGTTAGTTCTTAAAGTTTGAAGGAGAATGAGCAAGTGTTGCATGTGATCATCCTAGCACAACCTGCTCGTGATCTGCACGTGTCTTTATCCTTAAGAGAGGTTCCTGCTTGTCTCTGATGATCAGTGGAATTTTTAAAATGCCAGTACTAATGCATTTGTTTTGTACAACAGGGCACTTGACATCTTGTGTGCCATAACTCAAAATACTGTGTGCAAGTTGGACGATGCACGTGGTTAAAAAGTTGTTTATGCAGAACTTGCACTGTGCGAAGTGCTTTAGAAAGCCTTGCTCATCATAATCGTATGAGGTATATTTTTCAGATTTTGCAGATGACAAAATAAGACTGTGTACCTCAAAATCAGTTTGAGAGCTCATAACAGCTGAGGTGGAATTTGGCCTTTTAGATCATGGGTGAGTGGTGTAGCTTCACATCACTAGCTTTGTGAAACCGTGATATATTTGTAATTGGTTTTCATCTCGGGGGGGCCTAGTTGCTGCAAAATTTGGACATTGGGGTAAGGACAGAGGTGGTGTGAAGGAAGGAATCGGTTGTGTTATAAGTATAGAATCATAGAATCATAGAGTTGGAAGAGACCACAAGGGCCATCGAGTCCAACCCCCTGCCAAGCAGGAAACACCATCAGAGCACTCCTGACATATGGTTGTTAAGCCTCTGCTTAAAGACCTCCAAAGAAGGAGACTCCACCACACTCCTTGGCAGCAAATTCCACTGTCGAACAGCTCTTACTGTCAGGAAGTTCTTCCTAATGTTTAGGTGGAATCTTCTTTCTTGTAGTTTGGATCCATTGCTCCGTGTCCGCTTCTCTGGAGCAGCAGAAAACAACCTTTCTCCCTCCTCTATGTGACATCCTTTTATATATTTGAACATGGCTATCATATCACCCCTTAACCTCCTCTTCTCCAGGCTAAACATGCCCAGCTCCCTTAGCCGTTCCTCATAAGGCATCGTTTCCAGGCCTTTGACCATTTTGGTTGCCCTCCTCTGGACATGTTCCAGTTTGTCAGTGTCCTTCTTGAACTGTGGTGCCCAGAACTGGACACAGTACTCCAGGTGAGGTCTGACCAGAGCAGAATACAGTGGCACTATTACTTCCCTTGATCTAGATGCTATACTCCTATTGATGCAGCCCAGAATTGCATTGGCTTTTTTAGCTGCCGCGTCACACTGTTGGCTCATGTCAAGTTTGTGGTCAACCAGGACTCCTAGATCCTTTTCACATGTACCGCTCTCAAGCCAGGTGTCACCCATCTTGTATTTGTGCCTCTCATTTTTTTTTGCCCAAGTGCAATACTTTACATTTCTCCCTGTTAAAATTCGTCTTGTTTGTTTTGGCCCAGTTCTCTAATCTGTCAAGGTCGTTTTGAAGTGTGATCCTGTCCTCTGGGGTGTTAGCCACCCCTCCCAGTTTGGTGTCATCTGCAAATTTGATCAGGATGCCCTTGAGTCCATCATCCAAGTCGTTGATAAAGATGTTGAATAAGACCGGGCCCAAGACAGAACCCTGTGGCACCCCACTAGTCACTCTTCTCCAGGATGAAGAGGAACCATTGATGAGCACCCTTTGGGTTCGGTCAGTCAGCCAGTTACAAATCCACTGAATGGTAGCATAGTCAAGACCGCATTTTACCAGCTTCTTTACAAGAATATCATGGGGCACCTTGTCCAATGCCTTGCTGAAATCAAGGTAGGCTACATCCACTGCGTTCCCTTCATCTACCAGGCTTGTAATTCTGTCAAAAAACGAGATCAGGTTAGTCTGACATGACTTATTTTTCAGAAATCCATGCTGACTATTGGTGATCACAGCATTCCTTTCTAAGTGCTCACAGACTGTTTGCTTAATGATCTGCTCCAGAATCTTCCCTGGTATTGATGTCAGACTGACTGGGCGGTAATTATTTGGGTCCTCTCTTTTCCCCTTTTTGAAAATAGGGACAACATTTGCCCTCCTCCAGTCTGCTGGGGCTTCGCCTGTTCTCCAGGAATTCTCAAAGATGACTGCCAGTGGTTCTGAGATCACATCTGCCAGTTCTTTTAATACTCTTGGATGCAGTTTATCTGGCCCTGGAGACTTGAATACATCTAAACTAGCCAAGTATTCTTGTACTATCTCCTTAGTTATTCTGGGCTGTGTTTCCTCTGCTGAATCATTTGCTCCAAATTCTTCAGGTCGGGCATTGTTTTCTTTATCAGAGAAGACTGAGGCAAAGAAGGCATTGAGGAGTTCAGCCCTTTCTGTGTCCCCTGTTTGCATTTCACCATCTTCTCCTCTGAGTGACCCCACTGTTTCTTTGTTCTTCCTTTTGCTACGAACATACCCATAAAAGCCTTTTTTGTTGCTTTTAACCTCTCTAGCAAGCCTGAGTTCATTCTGTGCTTTAGCTTTTCTGAATTTGTGTCTACACGTGCTGGCTATTTGTTTGAATTCCTCTTTGGTGGTTTTCCCCCTTTTCCGTTTTTTGTACACATCCTTTTTTAATCTTAACTCAGTTAAAAGTTCTTTAGGTAGCCACCCTGGCTTCTTTAGGCACCTTCCATGTTTCCGTCTCATTGGTATTGCCTGAAGTTGTGCTTTTACTATCTCCCTCTTAACAAACTCCCAGCCATCATGAACTCCCTTTCCTTTTAGTATTACTGTTCATGGGATCTCACCCAGCACTTCCCTAAGTTTTATGAAGTCGGCTTTCTTAAAGTCAAGAAATTGAGTCCTAGTATGCTTGGCTGCTCCTTTCCGCTGTACAGTGAACTTCAGAAGAGCATGATCACTCGCGCCTAATGATCCTTCCACTTCTACCCCACTAACCAGGTCATCAACATTGGTTAGGACCAGATCTAAAATGGCTGTTCCTCTTGTTGCTTCTCCCACTTTCTGGTCAATGAAGTTGTCTGCAAGGCCAGTGAGGAATCTGTTTGACCTTATGCTCTTGGCTGAGTTTGACATCCAACAAATATCCGGGTAATTGAAGTCCCCCATTACTACTATCTCCCTTCCTTTTGCATGCTTGGCCATCTGTTCCAGGAAGGCATCATCTATGTCCTCCGTTTGGCTTGGGGATCTATAGTAAACTCCCACAATGAGGTCACTGTTATTCTTCTCTCCCTTAATTTTGACCCAGATGCTCTCACTTTGGCTTTGAGGTTCTAAATCTTGGATCTCTTCACAGGTATACACATCCCTGACATATAACGCCACTCCTCCTCCTTTCTTGTCTGGTCTGTGATGGAGTGATGGAGCTCATACAAATTAAAAGCCATATAATTCAAAGCTAGTTATGCAGCAGAACCCTAATGTCTCTTTAGCTTTTCTCTGTTTTCTAAGCAATTACTTCTGCATGTGCAAGCTTTTTCCTTGACCGTGAAGGCTAAACCACCTTAAAATTTTCAAGTTTGTATGTTCCTGCCAGATTTTTCATCCTGTGCTGGCACGTGGCACAACTCACAATCGACTGTAAGCTGATTCTCTTTTGGAGAAGCACAAGTTTGGCCCTAATGTTGCACATGAGTGTAACTGGAAAAACCTCCAAGACGTGACTTAATACCTTAGCAATACTGCATAGAAGTTTATTTACTTGGGACATGGAGCTCTGGAACGTAAGCAAAAAAGATACAGGGCTCTGTCCCAAGGAGCTTGCAGTCTGATGTTTTGATAGGAGTGGAGATGATAAAAGGAGGACCAGAGAGGGCTGTGCAAGGGCTTCATGGAATAAATAGTTTTTGAGGGAGACGTTTGAAGAAAGAGTGAAGTAGTGCCCAGAATTCCTTGTAATTTTACAACATTCATTAGATAGGGCCTTGTTCTTTGCAATCTGTGTGCCCATACTGCAGCAGAATCTGTGGTTAATCTTGTTCCCAAGTAATGGTAATTGAGTTTACACTGAAGTGAAAGTTAGAAATATAAAAGGAAAACAAAATATTAATGTTCAGTGACCTAGACAGCATTTCTGTTCCATGTCCGAAATTTCCTCTGAGGCGTTTTTTTGAATCCCCTAGGAGTAAGGTCTCTGGGAAACTTCATTATGTTTTTAAAGAACGGAAGCTGAATGAAAGATGCAAGAAGGAAAGGAGTGGTTGAGTCGACAATTATTTTTTTTAAAGGGTGATATTCAACTAAATTTTACACTAAGTGAACCCAGTGAAATTAAAGTTTATGACTAAGTATGAGTTCTGATTCGCGGTTGGCGCTGTGGGTTAAACCACAGAGCCTAGGGCTTGCTGATCGGAAGGTTGGCGGTTCGAATTCCTGGAACGGGGTGAGTTCCCATTGCTCAGTCCCTGCTCCTGCCAACTTAGCAGTTTGAAAGCACGCAGTGCAAGCAGATAAATAGGTACCGCCCCAGCGGGAAGGTAAACGGTGTTTCTGTGAGCTGCTCTGTTTCGCCAGAAGCGGCTTAGTCATGTTGGTCACATGACCCAGAAGCTGTATGCTGGCTCCCTCAGCCAGTAAAGCGAGATGAGCACCGCAACCCCAGAGTCGTCCGCAAACTGGACCTAACGGTCAGGGGTCCCTTTACCTTTACGAGTCCTGATTAGCTTATGAGGAAATTCCTCAGAACACTACCTGAAGATGACTAAAGTAGAGAATAAGCAAAACTAGCACTGGGGGATAAGAACACAAAATAAAACATGCCAAAATAGAATTTAGAGTTAAGCTGAAATGTGTCTTTGCCTTTCAAAACTGTTTGTAATTTGCAAATGGCCTTTCTCTCTTTTAGCTTTTCCATAGGATAGAATCACAGAATTGTATAGACCATGAGGGTCATCTAGTCCAACCCTCTGCAATGCAGGAGCCTTTTTGAACCCATGACCCTGAGATTAAGAGTCTCGTGCTGTGCTGACCAAGCTATCCATCGAGGCCTTCCCCTTTACCTGCTATGACTTTTGCCATCCTCTCTGCTGCTTCGCTTACAAGTTTTCCTTGTGGGTATCGCCACAGAATTGCATGGTGGAATTTTGCTGTCCCAATTCATGTGACCTTTTGAGTAGGCTGGTGGTTAGGTTTGGTGGTGTCATATATCATGTTGTGGCACAGCATTTGGTGCATAATATTACAGAAGCCGTTGCTGGCATGACAGCAAACACGGTGGTAGAGGGGAAATTTAGAAGCCATGGGAAAAAATAGTTGGCTCCCTTACCTCAGTTGTGGTTTTTTTAAAACACTAGATTGTATATAGATTGACCTGCTACACCTTCAATATAAGAGGCCCAGCACTGAGCATCCAAGTGTCTGAGACCTAGACTGTTCTGCTAGCCACCTTGTGTTTAGGATTAAAAGGCACACACATCTGTTCTGCAAGCAGGAACTGCACTATTGGTTAGCATGTGAATACAAGAAGAAATGCAAATGCTAAACATGCAAATGTTAGCTACTTACATACCTCACAGTTAAATATTAATAATAAATGTAGCTGTTTCTTAAGCTGTGTAACATAATATGCACAAATTGAATTATACACAGACTAGCTTTCTTTTTCTCTCCCCCCCTCCCCTTTGTCAACAGATCAGCTGTCTGAAAGGGAAGTGAGAAGGTTGTACAGGGCTAGTAAAGGGTGCAACAGACACACAGACAAAGACATGTGAGCAGCTCACTAGACTCAAGGATCTGAACTTGTGCTACTGGGCTGTTTTCTTTGCACATTGTTTACATTCAGGAAAGCTATTTTTGGTTTTCCCAAAACAATGCTGTTTGACCTTCCCATTTTTAAAGAGCAGAATAATTAACTTCATTAACCTCAAAATCAAAACTTTTCTACATTTTAAAGCACATTTTTAAAAAGCAAAACAAACCCATTATTTGTTTGCAAACGAGTCTTCCTGGAATTCTTTTTAAGGTCATCTCTGTGGGTGTCCTTTATTAAACCTCTTAAAATATTTATTTCCCTCTCTATGTTATAAAATGATAACGTTGCTTGTATGATGACTGAGAAGGATGTTTTCCTTCCAATCGTTTGTTTACAAAGTAAAACAGATTTCACACATTTTAAGAAGGCTGTAAATTCAAGGATACTTTATATTTGTATTAAGTTCGGATTTAGTTTTACAGTTCCTTTAAAACAACAACAGAAACATTGGCCATGCTTTCAATTGTGCCCAGATACGCACTGGAAGGTATTAAAACAAATTTAAGACTGATTTGGTCACCTGCGGGCTGTAATCCAAAACATCTGGAGGGCACCAGGTTGGTGAACAGCTACTCTAGAGTAACACAGTACCTAGATTTTAAAAGGAAAAGGCCTGCTCACCGGTGGCTTCTTTGCTTGCTTTTATTGTCTAACATTTAGATAGCTGATGGTTAGACTCCAGCATTAAGAGTAAAATAAAATGGGATGTTCTCCCAAGACACCCCCATCCTAAGCAAGTTCTGAACCTGCCTGCCCATTGAGATAGTTGTCTGAGGCCCTCCTATGTGTCCCATTATCCTGAGAATTGTACCCAGCTGGGACCACAGAGAGAGCTTTCCCTTTGGTTGTTTCCAGTCCTGAATTTTCTTCCTGAGGGATGCTCATCCTCTTTCCTCTCTAACGGCTTCTCATAGGATGGTCAAAGGGACATAAATAATTGTTCTCTTTTTGAAGTGGTTTTAATTACTGCAGTTAAATCAACATTTTAAAAATAGGAGGGCGCTTTCTATTTTTAAATTTTAGTGCTTTTATGGCTGCTTTATTATATTGAATTGTGAAATTGTAACTGCAATTACGTTATTGTTTTAACTTAGCTGCTTTGGACTTGTTGAGGAAAGACTGGGTATAAAATGTTCCAGAAATAAATTACATATTTGCAGAGAATTGTAGATTTGGAAGGGATCCTGAGGACCATTTAGTCAAAAATCTCCTGCAATGCGGAAATGTGCAGCTGTCCCATACGGGAATCAAACCTGCAACCTTGGCATTATCAGCACAGCACTCTAACCAACTGAGCTATTCATCGAGTCGTATTATTTTAAAAAAAGATGTGAAACTACCTGGGGTTTGGCCTAGGGACATTTTCAACAACTTGTAGGTGGGTAATGCATCTTTAGCAGGTGGCCTGCCAGAAGCGAGACAGATGATGCAATTTTACACTTTCTGATTTGCTGTATTTTGAGATGTGCACAAATATGCAGTGGTACCTCGGGTTAAGTACTTAATTCGTTTCGGAGGTCCGTTCTTAACCTGAAACTGTTCTTAACCTGTAGCACCACTTTAGCTAATGGGGCCTCCTGCTTCCGCTGTGCTGCCGGAGCACGATTTCTGTTCTCATCCTGAAGCAAAGTTCTTAACCTGAAGCACTATTTCTGGGTTAGCGGAGTCTGTAACCTGAAGCGTATGTAACCTGAGGTACCACTGTATTTGCGTGGGTACTTTAAAGACAGACAACCGGCACTGAAGAATGTATTTCTGTTCTGTAGGATACAGACTACTGGATGTTGGCTTGTGGCAAGTTGCATTAGAAAACTCCAAGATTCAAGAAAACAGCCCTAACAGTATGCTGGTAAGTTTAGAGGGTGGTTTGGAGGGTCACTTCACGTGGGGTGGGGTAACGAAAAAGTTTGTCTTCTAAAATTAATAAGGGTACAGTAGAGGAAGATGAACAGAGAACCTTCAAAATCAACTTGACAGAGTTGGAACCACTCCACTGAAAAAGTCATATAACAGTGCCAGAAATGGCCACCTCTGTTCTCGAAAGGCTGAACAATATTAAGACCATTTAAATGTATGAGCATATGACATTGCTGCATGTTGTCAAATGGTGGGTCCATGTGGCAGCAGCATCTCTCTCTTTTCCAGCCTCACTATCTGGACTTTTAATGAAGATGCCAGGATTTGAACCCGGGGCCTTTTATGCACAAAGGTTGTGTTTTACAACTAGGTGGTGGTTCCTTTTGATACGCTAAGTAAAGAAATTGTGCTGAGAGTCCAGCTTCAGCTTTCTGTAAGAAACAAGGGTTAGAGTGCTTGGCTTGGACTAATAAGACCCATGTTCAAATCCTCACCCAGTCATGCAATACACTGGGTGACTTTGTACTGTTTCTTAGCCTTGCCTCTCTCACAGTGTGGTGAGCATCACTGTGAGTCTACTAATAACAGACTTTTAGCAGGAAAGGCATTCCTGCAAATACTCATCATAACAAGCTACTAGCATTTTTTTTAACTCTTTAGCAAAATATAATCAATTTGGGCTAACAGAATAACAGTATATTAAAATAACTTACAATTGCCACTTCGAGTTAAAATTTGTAAGCTAGGGTTTTAGTTGTGTGGTTGCTAAAAGCAATTGTGGTCCTTTAAAAGATACAGGAAAAGCCCTGCTCACCCTTTTGAGGCCTTTGAATTTCTGTCTGCTAACTGGCAGAATAAAACCTTGATTGAGATTTTGCATGAGTGGGATGAATGCCGGCTGTTGAAAGCCAGAAACAGATGATCATGATTTGTATCCTTACTTGGAAGTTGCTTCTTAATTGGCATGCTTGGGCATAATGATGTTCCTAACATCTTTATCATGTAAATGGCCTCTCATGGTTGAATATGTATTGATCTCTTTGGAACGCTCACAGAAGCAGTCTTTCATGTTGAATTACCGGAACTTTGCACTTCAGCCTGAGTTATATTGATGCCTAAAGGACTGCCTCCTTGCTTGCCAGAATGTACGGTTTAAGAGGCAATAGTTCAGCTGCAGACCTGATCAATATCCAGTAACTGCAGCATAGTTGACTCATCTTCTAGGACAGTTTGAATATGAGCGTGTTTTGGCGTCATCAGAACGATTGCTGTCATCTGTCCTAGCATGCTCTTCTTCCTTCCAGCAAGCCACTGAGATGATGCAGGGAAAGATGAGTAAGGCTCCAAAAGGCTGCTTTTTGCCACACTTGGCTTAGGGTAGTACAGTGCTTCCCAATTTCTGCACAGCAACTTGGATGTCAAGGTGCCCTGCAGGATATATATGCTCTACAGGTAACAGATTATTCCTGGCTTTATCTTGCAGACTTCTTGATCGCCAGCCACTGTCCATCTTGGTTTTTATTGCTATAATCTGCCCTAGTAGGGATTAATCTAGGGTAATAAATCTTGATAAGGGATGTCCAGCTTCTGTAAAATCTAGGCCTATTATGTTCTTCTGCCATGTTTCGTGAGCTAGGGGCTTTAGTTTTGTTCTGCAAACATGTCTCTTTGCATGTTGTCAGGTGTCATAGTTGGCCATCACAGTTATAGAGCTCATATCATGGAAATGCAGAATTGGAAGGGACCCTGAGGATCATCTAATCCAGTGGTTCTCAACCTGTGGGTCCCCAGATGTTGGACTACAACTCCCATCATCCCTGAGCTCTGGCATTGCTAGCTAGGGGTGATGGGAGTTGTAGTTCAACAACATCTGGGGACCCACAGGTTGAGAAAGGCTGACTAATCCAGCCCCCTGCAATGCGGGAATATGCAGCTGTCCCATAAAGGGATCGAGCCAACAACCTTGATGTTATCAGCACCATGCTCTAACCAATTGAGCTTTGTGGACTATCAAATGGGCAAGTTTATAAAAATTTACAAATTGCACCCAAAGGGGGACTTTTAATAAACAGATATTTGTTCCTTTAGTTGTAACTTGACATTGTTTTTCTTCTCTTTGTGATTGAAATTGTGTAAGTTGACGCAGCTAGATGACCGTTGGATCCTTTCCAACTCTACAATTCTATCATTTTAAATTGATTAAAATTTGGTAAGACTTCCAGTGGCTATGTTGAAATTGCCTTTGGGACCAGATTTGGCAGGTGGGTTGCCTGTTGGCGATTTCTCAGATAGAGAGTGGCATTCTTGTTATGCAATTGATAAACTTTTTTATTATAGGAATCCTAATAACGTTGGGCATCTATTGCTTATTCACATTGACTTATCTCCCAAGAAAATCTGTAAATCTCAAACAGAGATACAATTACTCAGACCACTCTGTGGTCCAAAACCTTGTGTCTCAAATGTCATCCTGTGTTGTGGCCAGTTCCCATAGCATTTTTTTCCCAAAGAACAGAGTGCTCTTTTATTCATTTTATTGTAGCTGACACCAGGTCTCACTTTTATTTCCACAGTTGCTTTTCTTCTCTTAGCGGGATATGCTACTTAGTTGATTTTCTTTTACTTTCTGTGGCCTTCCTGGTCTTTTCTTCCTTCAGCACTGCTTCAACCATCCTCAACCATCCCCAACCAACTCACCCTCCTTTTGTTTATCTTCACACATCTCAAAAGGTGGGTTTCTCTTCTGCCTTCAGGCTGCCTTTGTCGCTGCCTTGTTGGACCTTGATATTCTTCTACAAACTCTCTACATCACTTTATGATGCCATGGAAGGGGACACTTGTCTGAAACGAGTAGTTGCAACTGGAAACCAATAGGGGAAAATGCTACTAAAATTTCATATCGTTTATATAAACATCAAACCGGGTGCTCCTATGAATAAAACAGCTTTTCACTCTGAGTGTTCAGTAGCACTGTTTCATGTTAAGGAAACTTGTATCCTTTGAGAGCCAAGTCCGTAATAAGAGAGGTCCTAAAATTTGCTTTGGTCATTGATGAGAGGAAATTCAGTCTTCAAATCACCAAATAACTTTGTTTTTGTACTTCTGTTAAAGATTGTCTGCATACTTGAAATACGAAACGTGCCTGTATAAATGAAAGTTCTACGTTGCAGTTGGGCCAAGAAATGTCTAAAGAAGGGGGTTGTTTCCCCTCTCTCAAATGTTACCATCAAATACAAAAGAGCAGGAGTGCTTTCTGAATCACTCTTAGCAGCTGTTGATTCAGATTTAAATGCTTCAGATAATAACCCATTCGCCTGAAGTTGTTATCGGGAAATCAGAAATGCTGGAACATAGGATAAGTGTTTTGGCTTCTGGCTTTGTGAGCACTCGTCAACAATGTTTATAAAGTCCCAAGCTATATGTGACATTAAAAACACTTCTCAATGACAGGTGTATCTTTAAAAACTGCAAATAACAGCCCGTGGCCCCTGAAAGAACTATAGCAGATGATGAAGCAAAGTTTATTCCGTGTCCTGTCCCAATAAATATGGTTGATAAGCAAGTGCTATTTGCATTAGGAAGGAATGTTGCTTTCTGATTAAAATAGCAGTTCCGGAAGAGCAATTTTTGCTGGAACCGTGCTGGGTGGAATGGATCAAACTTCACGTCATCACCTACTGAAGTCTCGCGTGGGGGAGGCAGTAGCTATTATTTGCAGTTTTCAAAAGATACACACTAAGTTAAACCATTTCATACATTCAAGGGAGTAGTCCTATACAAAAGAAGCTGGCGTAAATTAAGCTGGCATAAAATTATAGCAGATCCAAACCCCATTCAGGAGCAAGACTACTTGCAAGGAGCCAGCATAAAATTGCTCCCGAGTGTATCTTAACTTTTTCTTTTCTAAATTAGGTGTTCATCACAATGGCAGGCTTGCACCTGGTCTGCTGTTCCAAGTGTTCCTGCTGTTGTAAGATTTGTATAAGAACCACAACAGTGGAGTGTTAGTTTACTGTTGGGTGATCTTCCAGTGTATTGGAGTTATTTCCTCTTTGAAAAGGAATGTGTGGGCAGTCCTGGCCAAAAAATGGCAGTGTGGTGTGCCTCTTTCAAACAGACCAGCCTCCATAAACCCTTGCCTTGATTGAACCTGGTGTATCTGCCACTAGTCTCAGACTGGGAAGAAGAAACAGTAGTCAGAGAATTATAGAATTGTAGAGTTGTAAGAGACTCTGAGTGTCATCCAGTCCAACCACTGAAGTTAATGTGAGAAGGAGTCTTTGCTTTTTGAATAGGTAGCTGTAACTTCTATTTCATATTACTCTTGCATTCTGCATTTAGATTTTGTTGCCCCAAACTGTTCTCAAAATAGTCTCATATTTTTCTTGCAGAAATCTAATTTCTGGAACGCCACATTATCGCCTACTATGTAATTAAAAATAATTAAGTCTTTGAAATTACATATTTTCACTCTCAAAAATAAGGGCCCTCATCACGCCTCTGTGATTGTCTGCTTTTGGTGGCAAAATGTCAGTTTCAAAAAGTTATTTTAAAAAGCTATTTAATGAATGGGTGTAATCTTTTCATCCAGATTTTCAGTTTGTAATCTGTTAGTGCAGGAACTTTCCCTACCTTTTTTATGTACACTTTATCTAAAGATTTAATTAGTTTACACATGGTTTACCACAGATAACATAGGAAGAAGAATGTAATAATATATCTGCTTACTGCAAAGGAAGGGCCACTGAGTTCACTGGGACTTTCTCTAAAGAAAGTGTGCACAGGATTGCAGCCAGGGGCCTCTTTCCAAAGTGCTGCCTAAGTGCTTGCAGCCTGGGAATTCTGTTTCTTCTTCTTTGTCTGTGTGCTTCCAAAATCTGATCGGAGGGTCTCCCAGCCCTCTGGAGATGATCTTGAGTGTGCACAGGGGAGGAAAGTCTGTTGTGCCCACAGAAGTCTGTTCCATGAGTAGAGCTGCAGACTTGGACTGCTTCTTGAGTTACCTGTTAGGAAAAATAAAAAGGAAACCAAAGAAAAAATGCTTTTGAGTAGTAGTAGTAGTAGTAGTAGTAGTAGTAGTAATAATAATAATAATAATAATAATAATAATAATAATAATTTATAATTTATACCCCGCCCATCTGGCTGGGCTTCCCCAGCCACTCTGGGCGGCTTCCCCCAAAAATATTAAAATACTGTAATACATCAAACATTAAAAGCTTCCCTAAACAGGGCTGCCTTCAGATGTCTTCTAAAAGTCTAGTAGTTGTTTTTCTCTTTGACATCTGGTGGGAGGGCGTTCCATAGGGAGGGCGCCACTACCAAGAAGGCCCTCTGCCTGGTTCCCTGTAACTTGGCTTCTCGCAGTGAGGCAACCGCCAGAAGGCCCTTGGAGCTGGACCTCAGTGTCTGGGCAGAACGATGGGGGTGGAGACGCTCCTTCAGATACACTGGACCAAGGCCGTTTAGGGCTTTAAAGGTCAGCACCAGCACTTTGAATTGTGCTCAGAAACGTACTGGGAGCCAATGTAGGTCTTTCAAGACCGGTGTTATGTGGTCTCGGCGGCCGCTCCCAGGCACCAGTCTAGCTGCCGCATTCTGGATTAGTTGTAGTTTCCGGGTCACCTTCAAAGGTAGCCCCACGTAGAGCGCATTGCAGTAGTCCAAGCGGGAGATAACCAGAGCATGCACCACTCTGGCGAGGCAGTCCACAGGCAGATAGGGTCTCAGCCTGCGTACCAGATGGAGCTAGTAAACAGCTGCCCTGGACACAGATTTGACCTGTGCCTCCATGGAGAAGTGCGAGTCCAAAATGACTCCCAGGCTGCGCACCTGGTCCTTCAGGGGCACAGTTACCCCATTCAGGACCAGGGAATCCTCCACACCTGCCCGCCTCCTGTCCCCCCAAAACAGTACTTCTGTCTTGTCAGGATTCAACCTCAATCTGTTAGCCGCCATCCAACCTCCAACCGCCTCCAGGCACTTGAATTGTTGACGCTGGGGGTACTTGGGAGACCCTTAATGAAATTTACACACCTGACTCCCAATTTTACACACACACACACACACACACACACACACACACAAGCTTGCTTTTCCACATATTGATGAGTGCAGCTGAGACAAGATGACTGTGTTAAGAATAAAAATATCTCAGGAGTAAGTCCTCTTAGGTATAGTGGGATTTGATTCTTGTGTAAGAGTGCAAGGATGGCAGGCCTAAAGATGAAAAAGGATTGCAAGAAGTGATGGCAACTGCTTCTTGCATGCATCTACTGTTTGCTGCAAATTCTTCCTTTGTGTGAAAGGAGAACATTCTAATAGTGGCTTCTCATAGAAAGTTTTAAGAGCAGCCAAATTAGTCAAATACCATGTGCTTACCTCTCCGTGAAATACCACATTTCTTTCCAGATTTCTAGTTGTGGAATTGCTGGTAGAGTGTGTTCTTGGAAATAATTACTGGGGTTTTTTTTTACACTTGGTCCTAAAAATATATAAAATAAAAGGTCAGTTTATTAGACTGCATGTAGTCTCCTCAGTCTAACCTTGACCAAGAACTACTTGTGCACCACCAGCAATCTATAAATATGAAGACATGGAAATGATTTGCTTCTGGTCTCCTCATTTTATTTTTTTAAAAAGGTACACATCTGTGTTTTTTTGTGAGCCTGCTGTTCATGCAGATGTGTTCACTCACCTAGAAAATGTTTAACTGCCAGGTTTCTTTGTGTAGGTGTCTCCTTGTGGATAACTTGTACTATCTCAGTTTTTTGCACTGTTGAAGAAATGGCCCAGTGATTTTGGGGATTAGTTTGGCTTGTTTAAATGGCAGTCCTATAATTTGTATCCAAGGGTTGTTGAGTAAAGTCTAAAGAGTTGACCTGGATTTTCCCCGAGCATCTTCCCTTTTCTCTTTCCCCCTACCCCCAACTCTTTGGCCGTTACTCAATAATCCTTGGATGGTTCCTCTGTAAACTTGAGTATTTTTTTAATGAACTGCTGTTGTCATTTCCTATTATTTAACAGGAAGCTTCTACCTGACAGGTTTAGCAATGATAATTTTTAAAAGGATACAAGTTATAGGACTGTCATTTAAATCAAACATGCCAAACTAGTCTAATAACAAATGACGGGATGCTTATTGAAATAGGGCATGCAGCATTAACAGCTGGTTCCCACCTGGTCTTTTACAAGGTTCATTTGCTTGCCTGACACCTGTTCAGATGGATGCCTCTTGCTAACGCCTTTGATCCTACTACTGCCAGTGACTGTGAGCCAAGATGCTGCTGATCCCCTTCTGATCCTTCCCTCTGAAGTGTCACCTCGAATTTGGTGGGGGAGCATTGATGAATGGATTGTGTCACTTTTTGTGATCAGAATAAATTTTCCATTTCCAGTATCCAGAGTTTTTATTTTTTTATTGAAAATTCAGGACCTTTGTTTGATTTAAGGAATGTTGAGTGTTTGTATCTGAGAGCACATGGGTTGGGTTGTTTAGCCTGGAGGTGAGAAGCTGGCAGCATTCCCAGGCACCCGGCTTGAGTCCCTGTTGACCTCCCTGGCTGCATTCCCCAGCAAGCGCAGGCAAGGTCTCGATTGGCGATTCTTCTCAAACGTGAGAAGAACACACCCCCTCTTCCCCTGGCAGGGGAAAGAGATAGACAGAAACGTATTTACATGCTTTTAAACCTGTCTTTGCAGCGTTACAAAAAACATGACTGCTCTCTTCAAACTCCAGCAGTGTTGTGACAAACACTTCCTGTACATCCCGGACAGGAATAAACGGAAGAGCTCATATTACACTCTGAGCTAATTCCGGTGCTTCGCACTGTGAATTGACTGTCCCTCTTTTTCCCACGAACAGTCTCAACATTCCCATCATGTTTACTTTTCAAGCTAGGACTTTGCAGCAGCATTGCTTCATTATCGTAACACTTCAGATGTTGCTGGACTGCTACCTACCATCAGCATTTCCAGTGGTCAGGGATGATGGGAGGAATTGTTGGACGACATCTAGAGGACCATGGGTTTCTCATCTCTGGTTTAGCCTGGCATCAGCTGATTGCATAATTAAAGAGGAAACCGAGAGGAATATCTCAAAGACTGTCACATGGAAGATGGAGCAAGCTCCTGCTCTGGAGACTAGTACCAGAACCAATGGATTCAAGTTACAAGAAAGGAGATTCCGACTAAACACCAGAAAGATGTTTCTGACAGTAAGAGCTGTTCAGTAGTAGAACTGTCTCCCTTGGGAGGTGATGGACTCTCCTTCATTGAAGGTTTTTAAAACAGAGTTTAGGTGGCCATCTCTCATCCATGATCTAGTTGAGAATCCTGCATTACAAGGGATAGGACTGTTGGGATTTCATTCCTCCCATTGCAGGATGTGTGATTGTTTTCATTACATGTCTGTGTTGACATTCCATACTGTTGGAGTCACGAGAAGGGAAGTTCAGTTACACTGTTCCGTTATGTTGCACTTTTGCTTTTCTGCTCTCTCAGAGATGAGAGGAGCCATTATTTATTTGTTTCTGTTTTGTACATAATAAAGTAGCTTAGAAATCCACACCTCCAATGCCTAGCTTCTGCTTGGACTCTGCTTATGTATTGCGTGCACATATCTTCAGATATATGTCGCAGAAGCGCATTGGGAAAGAAGAGTGATGAATCATCCCGAGGGTCACTTGTGGAGGAGAACGCAGCTGCCTGGCATTTTCCAAGTTGGTGCAGAAGCCCAGCGAGGTCCAGCTCCGTGTATCCAGGCACCAACAAGGACTAGATAACTCTCAGGGTCCCAACACTTCTGCTTTATGAAATAATAGTAGTTTTTCCCAATGGTCCATGGAATTTAACTGAAAGATTTGACTGGGGGGGAAATGCAATTTTTTTTTTTTTGCACACTTAATGATGGTTTTATTTTAGGGATGGGGAACCTTTTTGGGTTTGTGGGCCAAGTCCTAATCAGGATCAGCCTCATGGGCCAAATTTGACAGGTGAAGCTGCTGGCAACCACACGGTTGTTAGGTGAGCGGAGCTTCACACCTGTCAAAATCCCTTCCACAGCTTTGCAAGTGGTCCTTGCTTCCTTATTGTTTCTCAGTTCCTACTTGTTCATTCGCTCCCAGACTTCCCTATATAGAGGTGAATCTTAGGATAATTAGTGAGAGCTGGAATTCAAGATTCTGCCAGGGGTTTTGGCCCTAACTTGCTCCCTACTGGAGAAAGCTTTAAAACCTGTTTCCTAACGCTTCAACAGAAGCTTGTCAGCTGTATTGAAGGTGCCGAGTCCTCTTTTAAAAAACAAAATCCCACTTTTCCTTACGTAAATATTTTGAGTGAGATCCTTTCTGCATAACTTAAACGTTAGTCTCTGAGCGCTTAACTGCTGTGCTTTCTCAACATATGGCAGCTGTGTTATCAAGGGTGATGGATTGCAGTGCTGTCATAATTGGTGCCATGAAATGGTTTGGAGGAGATACGGAAATGTGGTGGCGTTTTTGTTATGTTTTTTTAAATTAACTTTTCTTTTTCTTTTCAAAGGTGGCTTCCTTGCTCCAGATGCACAGTAAGTAGTCTGTAGCTGTAAACATCCCCGACTGGAAGCTGTAAGCTTTAGCTTTCAGTCAGATGTTTGCTGCCACCGGCTATTCATAAACAACGGTGGAAGAAAAAGATCCATTATAAAGATCCATTATTTTAAGCTGACAGGCATGGAGGGGTCGTCTTAACACTTTTTAAATAGATGCCAGGGATTTGAACATGGGGTCTTCTGTATTCAAAGCATGCGCTCTTGCCCATGTCCCCCTCCCTCCTTTTTCCTAAACCTTCTTTGCATTCTCTGCCTTAGAACCTGCCCTTTTGCACAAATGCATGTATACAAAGGGGTGCAGTATACATATTATTTAGTAATATTTTATCTATCCATTTTAATGGGACGCGGGTGGCGCTGTGGTCTAAACCACAGAGCCTAGGGCTTCCCGATCAGAAGGTCGGCGGTTCAAATCCGCGCGACGGGGTGAGCTCCCTGCTCCTGCCAACCTAGCAGTTCGAAAGCACGTCAAAGTGCAAGTAGATAAATAGGTACCACTCCGGCGGGAAGGTAAACGGCATTTCCGTGCGCTGCTCTGGTTTGCCAGAAGTGGCTTAGTCATGCTGGCCACATGACCCAGAAGCTGTACGCCAGCTCCCTCAGCCAATAAAGCGAGATGAGCGCCGCAACCCAGAGTCGTCCGTGACTGGACCTAACGGTCAGGGGTCCTTTACCTTTACCTTTTTATCCATTTTAATCATTTACCGGTATATACTGCCCTGCATCCTATCAGAAGCCTCTTAGAATATTTGTTATCCTTCTGTTTGCGTAATGTTTTTGAAGCCTCTGGAAGTTAAGCTTGGAACTGAGTAATAAAATCTGATGTTAACCATCTAAAAAGGCAGGAATGCAAGGGACAAGAAATGCAGGGTGCTCAGGAAGCACCCTGTTTTGCACAACATCCTTGTGATGTCATATGTGACATCCATGTATATGTGCTTGAGCAAGCTATTCCCCACCTAAATGCCAAAAATGCACTGAAAGGACAGACTTCTGCCATTACGGGCTCCTTTTTAGATTACATCATTTATATTTACTCCTCCACTATGTATAGCAGGCCAGCAACTAGGATTTATAATAACCAACAAAAATGCTTTGTTCTTGTTTGTCAGAAGTAAAGCCTCTCTAGTGTCAATTAGCAGTTTTTAAAATAGTTGATTGTTTCTTACTGGTATTCACAATAAGCATTTAGACATGACTGTAAGTTGTGATGATAGGGGGAGGGTATACTTTATTGCTACAAACAAGAATTCTTCAGTGTTCTCGCTTTCTGATGTCTAAATATCAATATGATGCTTACCTTTCAGATACTCTTCTTAGAACAGTTCTAAAAATATGTTTCATTCTTGGCAAACCAATTGAAGTGGATTTATTTACTCTCACATTTGCTCTTACCAGCTGAAGTGGCCATATTGTTATCCTGTTTTGTTTTTTCTTTATTTTCACCTCCTTCGTGGCAGCACTAGAGTGTTAATCTTGCCATTCCATTTGCTCTCTGGCTCAGATCATTTCGAAACCTTCTTTGTGAATTGGAGTGTCACCTGAGCCAATTGAGTACTGGTGTTAATAATGGCTGCAGTTCTAAAACTGGAGCTGTTGTGAGTCTGCAAAATCAAACACTGCGTTTGTGCTATGTACAACCACGAGCCGTTGACACACCTGTTGTCTCAGCGGGGTGAGGGGTGCAGGAACATGATGCACTAAGCTTGCTGAAACACACAAGCTCCTTCTCTGTTCCACTGCGTAGATGGGATGTCTCTCTACTTGAGGTTGCTGGAGGAAGGCATGGTAGTATATGTAGAAAAGATTATTTGCCCAGTCAAGTGGCATTTACACACCTTATTTGTATAATAACCAGTTGATGGGCTAGGTCAGGTTTTCCCAAACTTGAGTCTCCAGCTGTTTTTGGAATACAACTCCCATCATCCCTACCTAGCAGGACCAATGGTCAAGGATGATGGGAACTGTAGTCCAAAAACAACTGGAGACCCAAGTTTGGAGAACCCTGGGCTAGATAATACTTTTTTTAATATATATGAAGAAACAGGTTTCTAATACAGTTAGCTTTCCTGGAAGGTTGCTGAAGGTCACTTTCCCCAGCCTCCTACGCGGATGCAGGCTCCACAAATCCCAAACAAAAACATGGTTCATTCGGATAGTTTCTAAGTAAGGCACTAAGGGCCATTGTTCCCAGGGCAGGTCTAAAAGGAAAATCCAGATGACTGAAGCAAGTGAAATGAGCCATGTGCTACTGGGCGAGGCTTTAAAAAAAGAAGACAAAACAATTGCTGATCATTCTTCAGATGGGGAATTCCTTGTCAACTTGAACATTAACTATGCAGTTGAATTTTTTTTTTTTTAAATTGTCCAGTAGCACCTTAGAGACCAACTAAGTTTGTTTTGGGCATAAGCTTTCATGTGCATGCACACTTCTACCCAGAACAAACTTAGTTGGCCTCTAAGGTGCTACTTGACAGTTTTTAATTTTTTTTATTTATTTTGACTGCGTCAGAACAACATGGCTACCTACCTGAATCTATTAACTATGCAGAAATTGATGGCAAAACCAATATACCAAGCTCCTCACCCACCAGTGAGTTTTCCTAGCTTACTTCAAGGTGCTTGTGTACACACATGAAAGCAAACACAATGTCTTTGTAGATTCAGGTAGGTAGCCGTGTTGGTCTGACAGTTGAAATAAAAAATAATAATTGTCCAGTAGCACTGGTCAGAGGCAGCAGTGCTTCTAAACACCAGTTGCTGGAAACCGCAGGTGGGGAAAGTGCTCTGTGCTTATGTCCTTGTTGTAGGTTTCCCACAGGCATCTGGCTGGCCATTGTAAGAACAGAATTCAGGCTTAGATGGGCCATTGGCCTAATGTTTCCGCTATCGTGTGCATGCACACTTCTTCATATATGTATCTGAAGAAGTGGTATCTGATGGTATCTGAAGAAGTGTGCATGCACACAAAAGCTTATACCCAGAACTTACTTAGTTGGTCTCTGAGGTGCTACTGGACAATTTTTTTTATTTACAATGCCTTTGTGATAACCCTTGTGTCATAAGCTGGTTGGGATCCTATGAAGTATGCAAATGGTTCTGTGTCTAAGGGGCTTTGAAACGTGTTCTTATGAACATTGGCTCACTGACTCAAATGGCAAACAAAATTGAGGGGACTTTTTAAAAGCAATTTGTAGTATGGCAGAGGGATGCTCTGTTTAGAGATATGAAAGTAAAGTCCTACTGAGATTACTCAAACTCTTGGATGCATCTCAAGTAGCTATTTGGATCCCTGCTAGAATGTGCAAGCAATTAATTTTTTAATTTTCACCTCAGCTATGCTTTAAATTCAAATTTCTGGGAGATCGTAGGGGAATGTCAATAAGATATATTACTTGCATCATGATGGAATAGTGTGACCACTATCTGCTTGCTTTTATTGCCTCTTGTGGTTTTTATTCCCTTATTTTTAAATCTTTGCTTGTTCTTTGAACAATAAAAACTTAACATGCCATTAACAGAAAAAGGAAAGGGAAAAAAATATACTGTACAGACATGTTCAAAAGCAATGTGTCGTAGTTGAGATTTTAACTCCCTTAAAACAAAAGTTCTTACTAGAGCAAGAGGGATTTAAGGCTGGAAAGTAATGTTGATTCTCTGCATTGAATTCAGTGTACCTGGTATCTTGAAATACTGAGGTATGGACTCCTTTGAAGTGCATCAGTGTTGTGTTCACATTGTTATCCCTGATTCTTAGTTCATGTAAACATCCTACACTCAGCTCTAACAGACTGAACGGCTGAGAGGTGGGTGTTTACTTCAACTGATTTGGAAAATCTGCCTTCCTGAATAATTAAGCCATGAAACCGGATGGACTACGGGAGAGGGCAACCGTCAACTGTGCTGATTCCCACCTCATTTCAATAAATGCAACCTCCAATTATCTGTGAAAGTGGTAATCCATAAAATAGTTTGCCTTCGGTTTCGTGTAATACTGTGTGTGCATTTGCCCTAGCAACCTTTTGTGCCAGTGGTTTGCTTCAAGATCTACGCTGAAGGCCTATTTTCAAAATTTCCCTTTCATCTGCTGTAAACCAATTCCAAATAGTTTACCATGTTTGTGCGTTTGTGATCTTCACGGGACTGCTGCACTGCATTGAACTTAATTTCTCATGCTAGAGAAAGGCTGTTTCCAGGCAGGTCTTGACTTTGACCTGCCCTGGTGGTATAAATTTGTAGTAACTACTGTCTTCCTTACCAGTTTGTAGTGCCAGTTAAGCATTCTAATAGTACCAAAAAAAAGAAGAAGTAAAGATAATGAACTTAAAAGACAACACGGCCATTCATACTGGGGGTTTGGTGATCCTGCTGCTAGCTCTGCATTATCTCGCCTGTGTTCCTTCTGCTTATCCCATTAACCCAAATGACGGCTCAAAATATCAGCCCAGTCTCTTTGTGAATATATGCATGCTGAATGCAACCCCCCCCCCCCCCGTGGCAAAGTGCCCTTATTGACTTCAGAGAAGTGAAAGATTTTGTGCAGAGCCCAGCAAACTAGGGAGATGGCCTGTGTGTACATGTCTTTGCCAGTAACCTCAGCAGAACACAATGTGAGGCTTATGGTTGAAGTTCCATGGGCATTACAAGTCTAGGGGAGAGGACAAAATTGGCTTCTGAAGAGGATGGAGTTGAGAGATTTAATTATCAGATCTATACTCATCCAGGGGGAAATTGCAGAAGAAATGAGTTTTGAAACAGTGCAGCGTTAAGATCATTATGAATTTCCATGTGGATTTTTTTTTTAATGCGTATTTTAGAAGTTAGTTCTAAAAATAAAGGTATACTATTTCTCCTCTTATATGTAACTAGCTTTCCATGGTAGCCACAACAGGAAAACCTCCCTCTGACAGTTGATTATAGCTGGCATAAGATCACAGTTGATTTCTGGCTTGTACTCTTGTGTTTCAAAATGAGTCCTAAACCCTGAAACCTGAGCTTGTCTGTTGACATAACCTGAAGCTGATTTTTCTGTTCACCTACAGGCAGGCTGGATAGGTGAGTGCCTTTCATTTATCCAGGGTATGGTTTTACTGGAAATGTCACTCCCCATTGCCTCTCGTTGGGGTCATGCTAACACTGCACCTCGAATACGACAGTAATTGTCCAATGGCTCCTGTTGTAATAAATATCAAGGTCACCTTATGTAACTTTTAAACTAACCAGATGCAGGTGCATTAAACTGGCTCACTTACTTGGGAGATACCAGAAACACATAAGGAAAGCCATGCTGGATGAGGCCGAAAGGCCCATCTAGTCCAAAATCCCGTTCTCACAGTGGCCAACTAGATGCCGGTGGGAAGCCCAGAAGCGGCACCTGAGAGCAACAATGCGCTACAAGAAAGAAGATTCCACCTAAACATTAGGAAGAACTTCCTGACAGTAAGAGCTGTTCGACAGTGGAATTTGCTGCCAAGGAGTGTGGTGGAGTCTCCTTCTTTGGAGGTCTTTAAGCAGAGGCTTGACAACCATATGTCAGGAGTGCTCTGATGGTGTTTCCTGCTTGGCAGGGGGGTTGGGCTCGATGGCCCTTGTGGTCTCTTCCAATTCTATGATTCTATGATTCTCTTCCTCTTTGAATACCAGTTGCTTCAAATCACAAGGCTCACTGGCCATAATGGCTAGCATAACTCCATTCTCCATGAATTGGTCTAATTTTCCAAAGCCATCCAAGTTGGTGGTCATCATTAGCTCTTGTGGGAGCAAATTCTGCATTTTAATTGTGCGCTGTGAGAAGAAGCTATTTCTTGTGCTAAACAGAGACTTGGCTTCATTAGATGAGTTCTGGAATTATAGATACCCTGCCTGCATGGTTGTCACAACACACTAACAATATATTATTTGGCCTGCCATGGTAGCGATAGAAGAAGACTCACATAACACATTGTATTCATTCAGTGGCCATGTTGAAAAGATTTGTCCTGCCCCATGGAAAACTGTTGCAATGGGACTTCCGGGTTGGTGCCACTGTTTAATGGCGGATTCCCTCCGAGTTCCGGAGGGAATCGGCTCCGTAGCGTCAGGGTCTGGCCGCTGCGGCGAAGCGGGGACCCTTAAAATCACAGGCGCGGATGCCTGTGAACACAGAGACTCGGCGGGCACCATTTGCGCCCCCCCCAATCCGCGACGGAGCCTTTTTAAAGGCTTCGGAACGGAGGCAGGGTAAGGCGTGGTGCTGAGAGTACTCCCTCGTCTACGGAGTGAAGCCGCAAGCCATTGACAGAGAGCGCCAACTTCTTCTAAGAGTGATTGGATCCTAAAACAT
Organism: Podarcis filfolensis; assembly: GCF_964270895.1. NCBI lineage: Eukaryota > Metazoa > Chordata > Lepidosauria > Squamata > Lacertidae > Podarcis > Podarcis filfolensis. The sequence goes on along the minus strand of NC_139603.1, from coordinate 81,921,203 downwards.
CAACCCGTGAGTAATACGGAGATTGGAACTTTAAAAAATTTCTTATCTTGGATTTGGAACGAGCGGGAAGGGGCTAAAAAGGAAGTCCACCCCCCCCTCTTTGTAAACAACTTAAAGCAAAGGACTGGGCAGCTAAGGTCGAGAGAATCTGTTTCTTGCTTTTTTTTTTAACAAAAGATCCTGACCTCACGGTTTGGACATTATAAGAAGATATTCTGGAGGATAAAAAGAATTTTGGGAGCTGAAACTACACCCCCCCCTAGACCCGGGAACGTCCGATGAGAAAGCCTGTTGCATGGAAGATTTTGACAGCTGTCAAGTGAGCTGCTAGTCAGCTAGCTGTCAGCTGGAAAAAGAGAACATTGTTTCTGCTGTTTTTGCTGGTTTATTCGGGATAACTTGTTGAAAATAAGGTTGATACAAAATAACTGGACTTTTGGTTTTTGAGCTGAAAGGAAGATCAAGGAATTAAATCCCCCTAGAGGGGTAACAAGGATACTACATTACAAAAATGGCTGGAGTGTCTAAATTCCAAGCAGAATTGGACAGAGCACTGGTTCTCTTGGGAAACTTAGAAGATGAGTACGATGCTTTGTCTACAGAGGTATCGCTATTACACTGGACAGTAAACAACAGCTTGGAGTCTGATAAGGATTTGAAACAGGAAGCCTATTCAACTGAACAAATAAATGAAACCGAAAGCGTAGACACGATGGAGCAATATGTTCTTTTTGAAGAAAACGAAGGAGGAGATGGAGGTTTGCAGGAGTCAAAGGAGAGCTACAATATGAGGCCTGACATGATGATAAAAAAGGACAATAAAAACTGGATGCGGAAAGCCTGGTTTGATTGGGAATTTGGAAAATGGAGAGATCCTCTTTTGAGGAGATCTGAAGACCTGAGGATTATAAATTTGTTGAAGGTGGAAGCTGGAGCTGTGGGGACATTTGGATTTGAAAGAAATTTGAAACAAGAGTTGGAATACCCCATAGGCTTTGCTTTTGCTTTTAAGTATGGAGGACTGGCTAGAAGCAACATCGATTCTGTTGGGCCGGAGCCCCTCCGAGACCTGGGGCTTAACATCAAGGTCTATCAAAGAGACCGGCAGAAAGGAACTGAGAGAGACATAAGGGCCTCGGACCTGAGATCTCCAGGCTAAATAAATAATATAAAGACTGATGGATATTGGTTGGGGACTGGAACCGGGAGAAGGGTGGGTGGAGGTTGGGAATCCAAAGGGTACATAAGGATAATTTGCATTGCTTTGTTTGTTTTATATTTTGTTAGTGGTAAGGAAATTGGGTAAACCGTGGAAGGGAAATTTTGGTCGACCTTAGGAAAAAGGTTTAAGAATAAATTAATGAGGTATAAGTATTGATGTGTAATTTTAATAAGGTGAAATTGGTTTTTTTTTCCTTCTTTTTAAATTAAGTGAAAATAAGGCTGTTAAAAATAAATGGAGGAAATGGAAAAAAGAAGTAAAGTAAAATAACAGTATGTTAGAATAAATGTTTAAGTTAAGGTGAAGAAATAAGTTAAGGACTTGCTGAATGGACAATTTAAATTGGAATACAAGAAGGGGAGGTGTGAGGAGGTCTGAGAAACAAGGTTGAGGAAAATAAGTATCAGAAACTGTATGTGTTTTTTCTATTTTTCTGTTTAGTTTCGAACATGCTTTTTTGTGTTGTTTTTATTTTGTTTATTTTTTTGTTTTTGTTTGTTGTGTGTCTTTTGAAAATACCAATAAATATTTAATTAAAAAAAAAAAAGGAAAACTGTTGCAATGATATACACTGGAATTTAGCCAGGGGGATTTGAGAAAGTCACTTAACAATGTTACTAAGATTGGATTAAGTACAATTAAGATGTGTGTTTGTTTGTTTGAAAATTTTTGAAAACCAATAAAAATTTTTTGAAAAAAAAGAAAAAGATTTGTCCTGCCCTTCATGCATTTTTGTCTGAACTCAGGTTTTCTACCATTAAGTTTTACAAAGCCAGCAGCATTTGCAGTGGGTGTACTGAATATATTTATGACCTTAAGTCGCTCCTCGTTGAAGCTGGCAAGCCTTTTAGTCTGGAGAAGTCAGTGGCATGAAGGTCCCTTTTATATTCTGAGGTTCCTGTAAAATACAGGGGCAAGCAATGTGATTTAAACTGCCTTGCAGCTGTAAACTGTGATTTCCCCAGAAGGTTCGTCATCCGGCAGAACAAGTTTTGCCACCTTTGACACATAGCTTCAGACGGCATAGGAGGAGGGGCAGAAAGTGCCAACAGGTTGCAGTAAGTAAGGAGAGGTTGTTCTCCCTTATGCAGCGGTGCATTGATGCACAGCCTTATTAAGTCTTGTCAGCTGTATTAAAGAGAAACCTCATTTCTCAGAAGAGTATGCCAGACAGTCAACGCTGCTGTCTGTTCTGGCTGTCAAGGGCTAGAAAGTGCCATTGGGTGACCTTGCCAGCTTGACTGAGGCAGCATTTTCCAGGCTTCAGAACCCTGGTGCAGCAGCAAGTGCAAAAGTAGGGACACATAATTAGCTCTGCAAAATAAGATGATAAGCCCGTAGAAATGTTTTTGCTTTTAACTGTGTGAATGTGTGTATATGACACGGGTGGTGCTGTGGGTTAAACCACAGAGCCTAGGGCTTGCCGATCAGAAGGTTGGTGGTTCGAATCCCCGTGACGGGGTGAGCTCCCGTTGCTCGGTCCCTGCTCCTGCCAACCTAGCAGTTCGAAAGCATGTCAAAGTACAAGTAGGTAAATAGGTACCGCTCTGGCGGGAAGGTAAACGGTGTTTCCGTGTGCTGCTCTGGTTCGCCAGAAGCGGCTTAGTCATGCTGGCCACATGACCTGGAAGCTGTACGCCGGCTCCCTTGGCCAATAAAGCGAGATGAGCGCTGCAACCCCAGAGTCGTCCGCGACTGAACCTAATGGATAGGGGTCCCTTTATCTTTGTGTGTGTATATATTGGGGGGGGGATGAAAACTGCTGGCTCTGGGCTGCCGAGCAGGGCAGGGTGCCTTTTTTAAAAAGTGGGATTCCCACATTTATTAAAACGTTGCCACCCTAAGCTTCTTTAGGAGGAAGAGCAGGACAGAAATCAAATAAGTAATTAATTTCTGCTCCTTAAAGCGGATTCCTGGTGGTGTACGGGCTGGCAAAGAGCACAATCTATAGGCTTTTTGTGGCTGAGACCCAACGTGGTTAGCAGAACTGTATGGGAACAGGATTGTATAGCTTAGTCATGAGAAGGAGGTGGCTGTGAAGAAGCATAACCCCATTTTGTAAAATATTATTAATAAAGCTGGGCCCCTCTGGATGCAATTTTATTTGTGAACCCCAATATTTACCCTGTCTGACACCAAATGCCCAAGATCTTTAGGCTCTAGTGCTGCATGAGTTGTGCCAGGTGGGTTGCTGGTCACACCCACCTGCATTTTGTTCTCCCCCCCCCCCCCGCCCCAACTTTTCAGCTTTCATCTTGCCTGTAACGGGGAGTGGGTGGGTGCCCCTGGTCCACCCTATTTAAACTGTTCTTGGGGATTCTTTATGCAAGGAGCTGTCCAGCCCCACAGAGATGCTGAACGCCTATGTGGCTGAATTCAGCCCACCTCCTCTTGACTGCGGTATTGATCCTGGACTGATCCAAGATAACTAAATAAGAGTGATATATACTTCCTTAAGGTTTTAAGCACTGCCTGTTTATTACAGAACTTGAGAATATTAGAAAATTGTTTCTTTGTTGGACAATGCCTAGCTATCACTTGTATAAATAAATATTCTGGATGTAAAATTTTAAACTGGTTGGTCACTTATTTACATTCAAGTTATAAGCTGGTTTTGTTGCGCTGAGAATTTGGCATGGTTTAGCAGGGTCTGAAGCTGAAAAGGGGCATGCATGAATACCCATGTGGCATCCTGCCCCGAGAAAAGCAAACTGGTTTATTTTTGAGCCTTCTCTTGTACTTAAATATATGAAAACAACTGATGGTGGTGTTAATCTCTCTAGAATAACTTTCTTGGGTCGCTAGCTTAGCCTAACCTACATCACGAGATAGTGAGCCCAGGTGTCAATCTATATATTAAGCATTTGGGTGGGGTACATAAAATTAAACCAGAGTTACATTATCTACAACAAAAAATGTCTCAAACTGAATGTAATTGATTTGTTTGTAGGATTGTACGATTTAAAAACAGCAACACTGAATGTATTTTTGTTACTTCTGGAAATTTTTTCAATGAAAACATTTTTTTAAAAAAACAGTAACATTATTTGTTGCTACTATGTCCTTCTGGATTGGCACATTACTGCCCAGTCACAGTTAGACTAAAATCCTGAGTTTCTTAATTCTCCTGGGTTTCTACCGATGGTCGCTTGTTGTGACTTGTTTGCAAAGCATTTTAAGGATAAAATTGCCTGCATCTGCCAGGACCTTGACTCCAGTTACAGCAGACGAATCTTGAGAGGTGCCCAGAACACTGTCTAGTTCTGTTGTGTTGGATGAGTTTCAGTTAGTAAGGGTCAAGGACGTGGATCAGGTGCTTGGATGGGTCAAGGTGACCACTTGCACTCTGAATCCTTGCACATCTTGGCTGATAAAAACTAGCGAGGAGGGAGCAGCTGGCTGGGCCAGGTAGGAGATTAATGCCTCCCTGTGAGAAGGGATGGTCCCTTGCCTGCTTGAAGAAGGCAGCGGTAAAATAAGTATCAGTAAATAAAATTTAAAACAAAACGAAAAGAGAAACCCTCACTGGATTTGGAATACCAGCCAGTTACCAATATCCCCTTGGGCAAGTTTCTTGAGCGGGTGGTCGTGGACCAGATCCAGGTGCTCTTGGAGGAAAGTGATTTTCTAGATCCATTTCAGTTGGGGTTTTGGCATAGAAACTACTTCGGTCACCTGGTATGATGATCTCTGTCTGGAGAGAGACAGGGGAAATGTCTTGGTTGATTTTCCCCAACCTCTCTGTGGCTTTTGAGTTACACTTAATTCTGTGTATTGCAACCTAAGCCCATTGGAATGGTTCTTCACTCTGGGAAATGTGGAATGTATAGTACACGTTTCGCTCTCGTGTGCAATGTTCATACAGTCACAACTGTCTTTAAGTTGTGCATACTATATATATTTTGGCACATTGTACTTTTCTCCGGCTGATTCTTCAGGCCCAGATTTATTAGGGCCCGTGCTTTTGAGGAAGCGTCACACTTCCTCTCCTGAAATGTGGTACAGTACTTCCTCAAAATCGCTCATTTCTTTTTAAAACAAAACAGAATGTTAGTTGTAAGTAACCCCATTCAAACCAATGGAAGAAAACACAGCTATTAATGCAAGATTGAGCATGTTTACCTAGAAGCAAGTTTCACTACCCAGTGTCAGTATGCTGGAGTAAAGCCTAGCACACTGATTTCAGCTACTGCTCGTTTAAGGTTACATGAGAAAATAAAGGTTACTGCCTGCCAAGAAGATAGGAAATTGACCAAATTCCTAGAAAAGATCCCAAAATCCCTTAAAACAAACAGAAATAGGAGTGGGACTCTTGCTCAGGAAGCATGGAAGGCAGATGGAGATGGCATTCCTGACATATTTAATTCCAGTGCAATTTCTTCTACACAACACCATGTCTGCCTTTTTATTAGGACCTTATTCTGCTTACGGCAGGAGACGCAGCTATTCATTTCTCTTGACATCCATCTGTTTTTACACTCAAGTACCTCATTAAGATAAATCTGTTCACTCTTTCTCATCCCAGCTGATCTTTCCTTTTCCTTTTTCTCTCCTCTTACTCTTAAGATCATTTGCTTGTATGTGGGGGGCGGCAGTTTTAGTGCATTATATATAAATTGAGTCCTGTTCTGCTATTATTGCTAAACTTCTAATAGCAGGAGATTTTTGTTCCTTTTGGAACATGATTAACAAAATGCTGCTCTAATCCAAGAAGGGAGTTTCTGCCTTGCCTTCAACCAGATTATCTGCCATTTCTCTTCAGATTTTCTTGCATGTCCAATCTGAGCATGAGTGCATTCTAACTTGAAAACGTTCCTCCTGATTTTGCAGAGGAGCAGTTCTTAATAGAATATAAAGGGTCAATAGTATTGCAGTGTAGTGAAGAAGATGCTTAAAATGATGAAGTTTGAACAGGGAAGAATGTCTTAAACACTAGGCGATGCCATGTGGATTTTGCCTTCAGTCTTCAAAACGTCTTGACCTCTTCTGAAGATGTTTGATACTGTTATTTTTACTTTGTTGAGGCAACACAAATTTTGCTTGTAAACTGGTTTGCAGAGAAATGACTGGCTGGAAGCCGAGGTGCTGCAGCATGTTTCTACGCATGCTTCTCACTGCTTTCAAAAGTATGTCCTCTAATACACGTAGTCCCTGATGGCTGCTTTAATGCAAGACATTAAAATGAGCAAAGCCTATTGTATTTGGAAGTGTTATTTGCTAAGCTGCACACAGGGCTACTTCCCCTGCAAGATACAGGGAAATCCCTACCATAATATGAGGAAAAATTTTCCCTATACCCCGTTGCTCAGAAATCAAGCCTATTTTCCTTCTTATGGGGCTTAAATAAGATTCTAGCCCCATTTTCTTGGCAGATTTTATTTATAAATCAGCTTTAAGCAGAACTGTCACTTGCTGAATCCAATACACAAGTAATTTTTTTTGTGCTCCTGGGAGCATAATCTCCTGACCTATGCTGGGAGAGCCACAAAGACTCTGATGTCATACTAATTTAGAAATGCTGGGGAATGGATTCCCCATCTCCTGTATAACATTGGAAAACCCCGTCCTTTTCCCCTTGAGGGGGTGGGTTGAATCATAATGAAATAAAAAATGGCTGGCTATTAATGATGTGTTTGCCCCTTGAGCAAGGAGTATATTCTGTATTTAGATATTGCAGGTGTGTCACAGCAGGCATTCTTACAGCCTGCTCTTCTACTAAAAGTGCCCAGAGGGTGGTGCACAACATACTCATAAAATCACGTTATGTAACCTCTGAAAGTCTAGCAAACCGTTTCTAAAAGCAATAACAAAGAATATGCCGTATAGTTAACACTTGGGGAAAAAACCTAACAGTAAAAAGATTCAGGTAGGTAGCCGTGTTGGTCTGACACAGTCAAAATATATTAAAAAATTGTCCAGTATCACCTTAGAGACCAATAAAGTTTGTTCTTGGTATAAGCTTTCGTGTGCATGCACACTTCTTCAGTAAAAAGATGTTAACACAGAAATGAAACTAGGTGTTGCCTATTAAAAGCCTGACAAAATAAGGAGCACCTTCAATTTCTGTTAAAAGACACATAAAAAGCAAGCTGTTGTTGACAGAAGAGCGTTCTAGAGATGTGACAACATCTTAGAAAAGGCCACATCCTTGGTGCTTTATGAATGACCTGAGGTGGCTCTGAGAACAGGTAACCTGGCCCAGAGTTAAGGGCTTTTAAGAGTATGTAACCAGTACTGTACTTTGAATTGAGCCAGAAAGGGATGCCAGTGATGGCTTTAGGGACATGTTACTCCTTTTCACGCTCCCTCTTAAGAGAAATCAGCTGCCCTTATTCTATATGATAAATCTGCAAGCTGTGCATATTCTGTCATAAATTGCCATTCTTCTTTAGTTGCAGACTAAACATACAGAATAAGAGAACAAGAAGAACATATGTTTAAAGAAGATTGGAAAACGTTTATTGAATATAGGGGGAAATTGTGTACACCTGAAAACGTCAGCTGTCAGGGAATCAGGAGCAGGAGCACTAGGGAGAGAGGATTGGGAGAGCGAAGGGGAAGAATCCGAGGGCAGCGTAGGGGAGTATGACAGTGGCCCGAGAGATTCCATGAGCTTCTCCAGCGAATCAGAAGATTCCCAGAAGGGGGCGCCAATGGTCAGGGCAAGGGGGGTCCCAGGGGGGACGCACCAGAAACAAGGAGCCAGAAGGGAACCCCAAAGCAGCAGTGGAGGATCGGGACCAGTTTCCCCACCAGAGCGTAGTGGGGGGGAGGAGTCACATGTGTCAGGAGCAGTGTCTCCTCCAGAGAGGGAGTCAGGGCTGACCACGCCTCCAACGGAGGGGAGGTCAGTTGCAGCTAGCCCCCCCGAAGGGGGAAGCAGTGACAGCAGCAGTGGAACGGTCAGGAGGAAAGCTGCTGGCTGGGCGCGCGCGCCAAGTTCAAATGTGCAGGCGCGCGGAACAGCAGGAGACCCGGATGGGGAACCAGCTCCTAAAGCCCGCCGGAGGGAGGGAGAAGGCTCAGGGGAATCAGCGGGAGAAGAGGCTAGAAAGGGCGGAACCCCGGCGGGCAGGCGGACCCAGAGGAGGAAGGAGCAGCGGAGAAGGTGGAGCAAGGCTAGAATCTTAAATTGGTGTCAAGGGGGAGGAGACTCAGACGGAGCATCAGTGGTCTGACAGTTGAGACGTGGGGCTGCGCGCTGCGGCTCTGGAAGTGAAACTGAACTTCAATAAAGACTTTTATACTTAACAACGAAGCAGCGTTGGTCCTTTGTGAGCTGGGACCTAGGGTAGCTCTGACAGTCAGCATTAAGATAAATTCCACAGTGTAAATTTTTTATTTATTTTATTTTATTAAAGATTTTCTTGTTTTACAGAATTATGTGTAATGTCTCTCGTATTTTTTCCATGTAACATTTTTACAAATCCGTTTCATTTGCTGAGACGTTTGGGGGGGGGGGGGAATAAGTTTTGATGGATGCTATAATGGAATACAGAATGGTTTAGTTTTTGTAAAATACGCAGGGATGTATGATATGCAAAATGAACCATGGAAAGAGAAGAGAAGCCACTGATATTTTAAGGTTGTTTCAAGGAGTATTTTAAATTGTAAAACAGAAAATTTAATAAAAATTAGAGGAAACAGCTGGTTGTGGCAGCATGCAGACTAACGAACGGCAGCAAGAGATTTAGATCTGGTACAGCAAGACGGACAGATGTAATATATATTTCTATGGTAGCAATTCCCCTGTTCAGCTTAGATCAGGCCACATATATCGAACCAGCAATAATAATTGAAAATAAAATGAAACTGCCCGGTTAAAGGGGGGAGAGGAGCAACATTCTAGATTAACCAATCAGCGACACAACCCTGAATCTGAACCTGCATAACGTAATATAAATTAAAAAATACATATTTTCCTAGGGTGAAGTCTACTACTGCAGCCAGGACTCTAATAAAAAGCTCGCAGACCAGGAGCGACGCATGCGCCCTAAGCAGGGTGGGAGAGCTGGGGTCGGCCAATCAGAGGAGCGGGAGCTCTCGCGCGCCGTCCAACGGCCGCTCAGGCCCGCCCGGGCGCGTGCCCGGACCTGCCCAACGGGGGAGCGTTTCACCCCCCCCCGCCCACCTCCCTCTCACTACGTCACTCGAGGAAGACGAAGGAAGCCGCCATGTCGGACGCGGCAGATTCGCCATAACCTTTTCCCCGCCGCGGCCTGCACGCCGCCGTTCTAATAATAACAACAGCTTAATAATGCGCGCCTGTGTATAGATACGTATTTATTTATTTTTAACAAAACGTTAGCGCCCCTCGGATTTGAGAGCAGGGTATGGCGGTGGCTGCGGCGCTTCTCCCGAGGGGACGAAAGTGCTAGTTCTTCCTCTCTTTTTTAATTCTACGGTTTTTATTACCACCCCTCACCCTCCTCATATCCGGCTATGGATGCTCCGTCAGCAGGTGAGTGCGGGCGCCGAGGGGGGCCTTTTTTAATATATGGAAATCGCGTCGGCGGAGGGATTCCGCCCCCGCGCGGGGCCTGACGGGACGTGGCGCGAGAGTCCCGAGCGGGCGTCGTCGTCACCGGCACTTCCGGTTCAGTGGCGGGCGGGCATGGCGTCGGCCGCGTCGGGGCCGGAAGTTGTATGTGCGCCTGCGCGCGAGCCTGTCAAGTCATCTCGGTGCGCAAACGCGCCTGGTTGGCTGTGTTCCTCAGGGCGGAGAAAGCGATTTTTTCTTAAGGACGCGAGGAGAGCGAAGCTGCCCGGTGTCCTTCTCTCACGGTGGAAGCGCCACGCCCTTCCAGCTGCGCCCACCTATATTTCGCCCAAACGCGGGTCTCGAACCCACGACCCTTGGGGTTTCAGAGTCTCGTGCTCTACCTATTGAGCTATCCAGCCGCCGAGGCTTTGGAACGGGAAACCTCGTTAATGGAACAGAGAAGCCTAACTGCGGCAGCGAGGGAAGGAAGCGTTGCTTTTTATCTGTCCCAAACTGTCCCATCGAAAACCTTAACCAAAGCTGCCCATCCTGCTTTTAATTGAATTGAAATACTTTATTGTCACTTGTACATGGGACGCGGGTGGTGCTGTGGGTTAAAGCACAGAGCCTAGGACTTGCCGATCAGAAGCTGGGTGGTTTGAATCCCCGTGATGGGGTGAGCTCCTGTTGCTCAGTCCCTGCTCCTGCCAACCTGCCAACCTAGCAGTTCGAAAGCACGTCAAAGTTCAAGTAGATGAATAGGTACCGCAAGACTTACTAAGAAGAGTTTTTAGGATCACTAGGCTTGTGCTGTAGGGACGTGGGTGGCACTGTGGGTTAACCCACAGAGCCTAGGACTTGCCGATCAGAAGGTCGGCGGTTCAAATCCCCGCTACGGGGTGAGCTCCTGTTGCTCGGTCCCTGCTCCTGCCAACCTAGCAGTTCGAAAGGATGTCAAAGTGCAAGTAGATAAATAGGTACTGCTCCGGCGGGAAGGTAAATGGTGTTTCCGTGCGCTGCTCTGGTTCTCCAGAAGTGGCTTAGTCAAGCTGGCCACATGACCCGGAAGCTGTATGCCGGCTCCCTCGGCCAATAAAGCGAGATGAGCGCCACAACCCCAGAGTCGGTCACGACTGGACCTAATGGTCAGGGGTCCCTTTACCTTTACCTTACAACTTGTATACAGTGAGATTACACGAGCACCCCCCACTCAGCTCTCTTAGTCTTAATTCCCCTCGTTTACTGATGCACACTCACCAAACCCAAAAGTCAGTTGCCTTGTTATCTTTTCATTCAGCAGCCTAACAGCCCACGGATAGGATAGAAGCTGTTCTTTACCCTGTTGGTGCGACTATCATGCTTCTATATCTTCTGCCCGAGGGCAGGAGATCAAGAAAGTGCCGGCCAGGGTGTGACTCATCCCTGAGAATTTTCCTCACTCTCCTGAGGCAACGTTCTTCCGCTATTTCATCCAGTGGATTTACGGGACAGCCCATAATATCTTGTGCTGTATTCACCACCCTCTGTAGGCACTTCCTATCAGATGATGTCAAACCAGCGTACCACACCGTGATGCAGTGTGAAAGGACACTTTCTGTTGTTGACTGGTAGAAGGAGATCATCAAATGTTGGTTGACATAGTTCTTCTGCAATGCCCCGCAAGTTCAAAAGGGGAAGAAAGAAATGAAGCTCATTTCCACTTTTCCTAGACCAGTGGTCCTATGCCCTATGGGCCACATTTTCAGAATAAAAATTTGCTCTCACCCCACCTAATTTTTTTTATTGATAAGAAATACATTGGAAAGGAAAAGCAAAAACTAGCAGTGCTGGATTTTTAGCTTAGAACGCAGCTGTTTTATAATATGATCTTGGGGCATCCAGAATGTTTAAATGCATCTGCTTACTCAAGAGTTCCATGCTTCATGTCCTTTCATTTTGAAAAAGTGTTAGCTAGCCTTTGCCGTTGAAGTTGATTTGTTGTTGGTCATTATGTATAACAAGGATCTAAACCTTTTCTTCTAACCCAGTGCCTAACTTCTGAGTTGTCACACTGGGGGTTAGCCTCAAAATTATGTGCACATCACTACTAAACGAGTTCTTGTACAGGCTAATAGTCAGATTCCATTTAAGATGCAGTCCTACACACGGTTACCTGGGAGTAAGTCCAGGGTAAGTAAGTGGGGCATTCTTCTGAGTAACTATGTGGGGTAGCTGTCGGTAGAGCATGAAACTCAATTTCAGAGTCGTGGGTTTGAGTCCCATGTTGAGCAAAATATTCTCATTGCAGTGGGTTGGGCTAGATGGCCCTTGTGGTCCCTTCCAACTCTACATTTCTATGATTATCTTTCCATGCCTTTCTTTCCATAAGCCTTCTGTGCATGTAGTGAAGGCGTGCAAGGCTTCAAAAGCAGGAAGACCTACTAGGCACCCTTTTGAGTACCGGGCACCTCAAGCTTTAGAAGTTTAGAAATTTCAAATTGCCATTCCTACGTATGTAGAACTTCCGTTTATGATGGCTCTGTCCTTCTTGCGTTTCTGCTATAGCCTTTTCCTGTTTGATCTCTTGGATTTGCTGCCATTTCCTCCACCTGATCCTAGCCTGTTGCCTTTTGTGCTTTGCGGATGACTTTTGTAACTACCAATACACCGCTGCTCCAAGTTCTTTCTTTGAACTGTCCTCTTTTTGTTCCACCTCCTCATAAAGAAAAACCGCGAAAGACTTCTGAAGGAGATGTTTTGTCAGTGCTGCTGAAAATATTCCCCCCCCTTCCTTTCCTCCCCCTCTATTTGGATCAGTCCTTCTTGGAATAGCATTTGCCAGTCTACCTCTGTTCTTGAGCTCTGGGTTGCAGCTGCTACAAGCGGCTGCTAGAGGTTGCTGTTTGCACGCAGAAGGAGGCTCTTTCAAACCAGGCAGCTGGATGCCACGCTTAACTTGCAAGCTGTTGGCTTAATAATCAGGGTTGCTAGTCGATTAAATAGTTTTGGCTGATTGATTGGATAAAAGGCAGGCGATTAATTAATTGCAGTTAAGTAAAATCTGCATTATGTCCAAAACAAAGTGTGGGTGCCTTTTTGAGATTTTTGAGATTGTTTTCTTCAGCAGTGTTTGCATGGCCAGTAAAGTTCAATGCTCTTCATCACAGGGGAGCATCCTTGAGTAGAAAAGATTCCCTGTTTCAGATGTTGCAGATGCAGGGAACCTTTATCAGCCAGAGCAGAGAGAAATGAAAAGAGCAGAGCAGCCTTAGAGGGGGCGGGAAGGCAGAGGCCTTCAGTCCTTGCAACTGTCTCATTCGGGTAAGACTTACTGGGAAGAGTTTTTAAGATCACTAGGCCTGCGCTGTAGGGATGCGGGTGGCACTGTGGGTTAAACCACAGAGCCTAGGGCTTGCCGATCAGAAGGTCGGCGGTTTGAATCCCCGCTACAGGGTGAGCTCCCGTTGCTCGGTCCCAGCTCCTGCCAACCTAGCAGTTCAAAAGCACGTCAAAGTGCAAGTAGATAAGTAGGTACCCCTCTGGCGGGAAGGTAAACTGCGTTTCCGTGCGCTGCTCTGGTTTGCCAGAAGCGGCTTAGTCATGCTGGCCACATGACCTGGAAGCTGTACGCCAGCTCCCTCAGCCAATAAAGCGAGATGAGCGCCGCAACCCCAGAGTCGGCCACGACTGGACCTAATGGTCAGGGGTCCCTTTACCTTTACCTAGGCCTGCGCTGCTTTGGTTTCTTTGAATAAAGAGTTAACTGCACCGGCACCATATTTTTTTATTGCTCTTGACACTCCCCCCCCCGCATAACATCACAGCGGGCACCCAGTATTTAAAACAGAAATAAATAAAAGCAATTAAAAGCTATCAGTAAAAGAGTTAAGAAATAACAAAGCAGCTGTAAAACAGTAAATAACAAAGCGGCTATAAAATAACCATAAAATCTAAGCTGCAGCAGCGTAAATCAATTTCTCATTCAATGCCTGTGCAAATAGCTGCTCTGTAAACTAGGTGTCAGGTGAGTAGCCTCAAGGAAAGGACCATTGCTTTGTCCTCAGCTGCCTTACCAATGGGGGGCGGTCGTGGAGCTGGTGGCAGGGCCAAGGGAGTTAGCTCTGCCATTGTCTGGAGAGTCCGATCGATGGAAGGCTGAAAGTGTCGCTCCATCTATTATTAGTGATGCTTCTAATTATCCTTAGGTCTGAGAGTGGGTCACAACAATGCAACCGAAACTAAACAGGAATCATACATCCAGGCAGAAGGAGGGCACCCCATTTTGGTCCAAGAAGAAGGAGAGAATGAGGTGCTGTCTTCATGCCAACCACTCTTAAGCATTCATCTAACCCCTGATGGCAGAGTGTTGCTTGGTGTAGCAGAGGGAGTCTCTGAGGTTTTGCCCCGCAGTTTGAGAACCGAGGTACAACTTTCTGTGAAGCAAGGAGTCCAGTCTATCTCCTCCTGCCGTGGAATGCAGCACTTGCAAGAACAGGGCATTGTAAGGAAATTAACAGTGAGATCCTACATGTTTACTCAGAAGTAAGTCTCACTGCATCCAGTGGCGCTTACTCCTTACTAAGAATGTTTAGAATTGCAGCCCTCGGAGAGTGCGTTTTGACTGATACAATGACATCAGTTGATTATTTTTTATTTTCACAATGCTTTTGTGTCAAATAAACTGGTCCTGAAATAAATTAGATTTTAGGTTGGTAGGAGAAGTTTGTGTGCAGCAAGCCGAATAATTCCACTGTCGTTCTGCTCATGGTGTACCTGCATACTTAGCCGATTAACAGCTTCTTTGATTCTCTGCATATTTTATTCATTGTCTAATTAATTGCTCTGTTGACTTCCCCTCCTAGTTAATTACCCACAGCCTCCTCATCAATTCCATTCATGCTTAATTTGGAATATTGTTTATTTGATTCTTTGCCCTTAAGTGGCTGTTTCTGTTATTGTCCTGTTGATTCCCAGCCTAATTATCAACTGATTTATCAATTACCCGTTGCATATTTGTTCAGCTGCTATGGGGATCGGTGGCAGCCTTATTATTATTAGTAATTATTTATACAGTGTGCTGTGTGATTTCCCTCTCCAGTTCCATTCATCCTTGCAACCGATATGAGAAGCTGTTCATTATCATTCTGACTTTACGGGCAGGGAATCGGTTTGCAAGCGTGAAGTTTGCTCAACTAAACCATAGTACATTATAGCACCAAACTTCTTGGCACATGTAAGATAAGTGTTGCTAAATCCGAGCTAGGTAGTTCAGATCTGCAAGCTTTCTTCTTCGTCTTCTGCAAAAAAATACTATCTTGAGAATAAACAGAATAGAATAAAAGCCTTTAAAGCATGCTTTGAGGATCATATGTCCTGACAGATAAACCCCATCATAGCCCAAGGATCAGGATTGATGGAGTTTAATGGCTTCGGTCCTGTATACCTGAAGGAGGATCTCCACTCCAATTATTCATCCTGGATACTGAGGTCCAACTCTGAGTGCCTTCTGGTGCTTCCCTCATTGCAAGAAGTAAAGTTACAGGGAACTAGGCAGAGGGTCTTCTTGGTAGTGGTGCCTCACCTGTGGAATGCCCTCCCGTTAGATGTCAGAGAGATAAACAATTATAGGACTTCCCAAAGACATCTGAAGGCAGCCCTGTACAGAGAAGTTTTTAATGTTTGGTGTTTTACTGTGGTTTTATAACTTGTTGGAAGCCTGCCAGAGTGGCTGGGACAGCCTAGTCAGATCGGTGGTATAATAATAATAATAATAATAATAATAATAATAATAATAATAATAATAATATCTGGAAGGCCACATGTTCTCTTGTCTATGCTTGAGAGAGCGGGCGGCTACCATCGGCTTCGGATGTTGCAAAGGAGCATACGCGGGGTCCAGTGGGCACGGGTTGTTGTTTTTCATTTTATTTCCCACGGTTTTTGGTGCTCTGCAGAAATGCAAGAACCGTTAAAGGGCTGGGACTCTTGCCAAGCGATCTAGGTGAGACAGGTACAGGAGCCCCGAGAGAACAAAACGTTGGCAAAAGGGAGTCAGCCTATATTCAACTTCTGCATATCCAGCTGGCCCTGCCTACCTACCCCAACTTCCCCCGAACCGTCTACTGGGGTTTCTCACTTCTTCCAGCCACCTCCCACTAGTAACTGCCTTGCCACCCTGTCAATTTGTGACATCACAGGAAGTTTGTAGCCCGTGGCAACTGCTTAGGGATGCATCTGCACAACCTCCCATCCTGGTACTGGAAAGGGAACGTCACAAATGTTATTTAGATGTATTTAGAAATACCTTGATTTAGAAGTAGAAGATGGCTTGCTTAAGCTCTGCTGTCCCCTTCATTGCTGCTTTTGGGGAAAGCCTCGTCGGCTTGTGACATCCATGAAAGGCAAACACAGATACAGTGAGGGGAATGGTCCTCATTCAACAGTTATCATCCAGCCACCTCCACTGGCCAGCCTGTCAACCTCCGCTGGCTTCCACCCATGAATATCCATGAATATTCGCTCAGAGCCTGGAGGGCAACCTACACTACTGTCTGAACATGCAATTCCCAGGCATACTGTGTCTGGTGGGTGACCTATGTCCGCACTCTCCATTCATACTTACCGCAGCATCAACCCACAAATATCCACACAGCTTTTGTCAATGGTCTTCTGAAAGTGAATTTCAGCCAACTTACGTGCACAAACTTCAGCCTTCTTCAGCCCAGCGGCAGCCCAGGCTTCCACATGCTAATCACAGCTTCTGCCAGGTCCATCACCAGCTTCCAACCATGGATATCTGCCGCTTTCAAGCCGCGGTACTGCTTGGCAGGTACACTTACATTCTCGTTGCTCCACAGCATCTCATTGATGGATGATGGCCTCCTTCCATTTGCCACTTTGCCTCCATGCGGAAGGAGACCACCAAGTACTGAATAACACAGCTGGTGTCCACCGTGTCCTCTTCAAGCTTTTGCCTTGGGCTTTCCTCTTGGGCTGCTTTTGTATATCCACTGAGCTTCCATGTGCTTTTGTGACATCACAGGATGTCCACAGCCAATAACAGCAGCTGGAGAGGCATCATCATCATCCGGCCTCACAATGGTGGGTGCAGCTCAGCAGCCATTTCCCCTTTGCTTGTTTGCTATGTACAGCTCACTCCTTATCTGTAATGACACCAGTGAAAGACATGCCATAAATCCACCTTCCCATTTTGATTCTCTGATGCCCTATCTGCATAACCTAGCAACCCCAAAATATAGGTGCGCTTTTACTCTCACAAGGTTGAATGTATTGCCCTTGGCTGTACATGAGGGACGATTCCAACAGATTCCACATGAAAAACGCTTATGTCCCTGTGGAAATGGCAGCACTGAATCGGCGGTGCATGCCCTTCTGGCTTGCACTCTTTATAAAGACTTGAGGAATGAGATTATCACCCCTCTTTTATTGTCCATTCCAGGTTGCCCAACCACTGCCACAGTGTCCTTTCTCTTGGCAGATCAAGATGAGCAGGTGACAGCAAAGGTTGCAGGGCTTTTAGCTGGGGCAATCAGAATAAGATCCGCTATGTGTACAATAGATGAGCCTTCCTTCTTTGGCTCATCTTTCTTTTTCTTTTTTTTCCTATTTTTCTTTTTTCTTTTCTTTTATCTTCCCCATAGTTGTTTATGTTCTATGTTATGTACGTCAATATTTTTGTAGTTGTTTTTGTAGCTTTTTTTTCATTACTATTAAGGAATTTTCCTTTGTAATTTTGGTTGTCTATATTTATATGTACCTGTTTAAACAAAAAAAAAGAAAAAAAAAAGATCCACTATTTGACTGTGTTTTATATAATCTGTGTTTTATATAATCAACTTTTTATTTCTGTTTTGTGTATATTGCAATGTTCTTTTGTTGCTATGGCCTATGGCTGACGCAAATAAAGTTTCATGCTTTAATTTTAAGGATGCCTGATTGCATGCGAGTGCAGCATGTCAGGTGTGGAAAGTAAAACCGATATACAGTGGTACCTCGCAAGACGAATGCCTCGGAAGACAAAAAACTCACAAGACGAAAGAGTTTTTCGTTTTTTGAGGTGCTTCGTAAGACGAATTTCCCTATGGGCTTGCTTCGCAAGACGAAACGTCTTGTGAGTTTGTTTCCTTTTGAAGCGGGAACTGGGCTGGCAGGGAGCGAGCGAGGGAGTGACCTACCTTTTCCAGAGGGATCCTCTTCTGGAGAGGGCACAGAGGAGGCAGGTGGGCTGGGATCCAGCGGATCTGGCTGGGTCTCTGCGCCGCCGCCGCCTCTGCCACTCTCTCTCTCTCCCCCTCCCCACGTGGCTGCTCCATTTTGCCCTAACTGCGCGAAGGCAGGAGGAGGGGGACCAAGGAGGAGGAGGCATCCACTGAGCTTGGGCCGCCGCGAAGGCGCCTTTGCGGGGGTGGGAAGAAGCCGGGAGCAGCTGCCGAGACTGTGGGGAGCCCGGCGGTGTGGCCCAAGGTAACGGGGGGAGCAAGGGAGAGTCCGCGCAGGGCGCTACGTGCGTCCGCCCTCGGTTCCTGGGCTCGAACTTCCTTTGGCACCTCGTGGAGAGAGAGGGAGAGGAGCGGGCTGGGGCTTTGATGTGGGACGCGGTTTGGCGGAGCGATGACGCGGCAAGGCTTGGCGACAGAGGAAGGGGGGCTGTTTTCGTGGGGAGGTGGGAGGGGGTGTCTTTGCCTCTTCCCGGCAACAGATCCTCCAGGCTGGGGAAACTCCTGCTGGGGAGCGACCCGCTTTGTGCTTTGCCCGCTATCCCATTATAATACAGTACCAGGGTGCATCCGTGCTTCGCAAGACGAAAAGATCCGCAAGACGAAGAAACTCGCAGAACGGATTAATTTCGTCTTGCGAGGCACCACTGTATTTTGTTGTTTGAGGTAGAACAGAAAGTGGTTGAGTCCACCAAGTCAACATTGCAGTATCCCAAGGCCAGCAGAGCTATTTTGCTACCCAAGCAGATGATCTCACAATCATATCACCCTGGGAGTAGTAAAAATACAATAATAATGAAGGGTCACATCCAGTATTGTATGATCTGGTTTGTTCTTGTGCAGCAGGCCCTCCCTCTTTCCTGGCTGCAGTCATACTCCTAAAATTTGTTTTAAGGTCTTGTGAGGGGTCCTTCTGGAGCAGATTTTGGGTACACATGTAGCTACATGGAGAAGGAAAGCAGAAATCTGTAGTGCAAGTGGGCAGTCATAATCGGATAGCGACCTAATCAACTAACAATCTGCTTGTTTTTCTTGTTGCCCAAATTCAGCCACTTGAGGCACGTGCCACACACTGCCAAACAGTAAGGCCGGTCCGGAAAGCATATTCTTTCCCTTGCCATCATAGAGAGATAAGAGCCAAAAGAGCGTAGATGACGCTCATGATCCAATAGCATGAGATAACCAACTTTTATGTGTTCCGAGGGCATAGCATTATGTGAATCGTGCATGGTATAGTGAAATACAGTACTGGGATGTTCATTTCAACTGCTCTGAGAGGTGCTGCTAACCTACAGGAAGAGTACAAATGCACACTCCTGCAAGGTGCACCATGTGCCAATGGTTAATCTAGATACCTTTTTTATTCCTTTCTATTGGCAGTAGGCAGCTATCCAGGGCACCCTGCATGCCTCCAGTTCCCACTGTTAGGGAACTATGAGTGCAAGCAGAGTGACAGTGAAAAACTCTGGGCTTCTTGTACTTTTTTTTGGGGGGGGGTGGAGGATAGCAACCACTCTGTGTTGCTTCTCAGCGACCAAACCAAATTAACAACAAAAAAGATCTTGACTTGAATAATTTCATGGGTTTCCTTTTTTCAGATTAACTGTTAAAATGGGAAAAGAAGTTAATAACCCACCTTAATTTATGTTATATTTTCCAGGAAACAGACCCATCTTTATGTGCAAGCTCTGTAACTTATTTTCCCCGAACCAGTCACAACTGCTGTCTCATGTCTCCGAGAAGCATTCCGAAGAAGGGATTAAGGTGGATGACATCGTTATTCCTCTCAGACCTCTTACGACGCCAGCAAATCTAAATAAAAATGGAGAAGGTACGGCCAGAAGTGGGCAAGGATGCAAATAATTATTACCCCTGTTCTTTGTGTTATGTTAAATTTATAAAATTGCTTCAGCCTCAGAAACGACCAGATCCTCTGCTTAATTCATGACAGCAGGAAAGTCTTTTGCTTAATTCATGAACGCTTCCAACTGCAGTGATTAAATGTCTCTGCATAAGGCATGGAAAGCTTTGATGGTTTCATGAGTCTGCCAGAGGATTTGTTTGTTTCATGAATTATAATATTTGCTTAATGTCTGCAACTTCATATGTTGAGCTGTCCCCCTTCCTTTTCGTAAAAGAAAAGAAGCCTTAATGAAGCAACTTCACTCAGCTTTGTGTGCGTATGTGCATGAAACGTCACACAGCTGCACTAACTGTTCCGCACCCCTGTTCACGAACAAGCACATCCCCCAATCCATTACCTTTCATTCACATTCATCCCACAATCCCTCAACACTCCATTATCCTGCTTTCTCTCCCCATCCCAGGACTTTCCTTTTCCTGCCACCTCTTCCCTTCCCTTCCTTGGTGGCCCAGCCACAGAATATGTCCTTCCGGATGATGCTGCAGATGCCACACTCCTTGCTGGAGACTACAAGCTCTCTGCCACCTGATCACCTCTCCTTGTTCCCTTCATAGTTGCGGCTGAATCATCCTCCCATACACCTTGCAGCAATCATGGCATCACAACCACGAAGAGATCGGGTGGTTGGGAGGCCAGATGCTGTGGTTTGGGCATCTTTCCAGAGGATGCTCTAGCTCAGTGATGGCCAAACTTGGCCCTCCAGCTTTTTTTGGAACTATAATTCCCATCATCCCTGACCACTCGTCCTGTTAGCTAGGGATGATGGGAGTTGTAGTCCAAAAACAGCTGGAGGGCCAAGTTTGGCCATTGGTGCGTTTGTACTCCATGGCTGAGTGTCACACATGAACCTGCCTGCCTGCCTGCTGGCCAGTTATACTGGTAGCTGGATTGCTGAATGCCAAGTGAAGCAAGAGAAGGAATGGGAGGCTACCTTCTGCAGGTCTAGAATTGTTTTTGTGTGTCCAGATGAGAAGTCGGTGTCTCCAGACAAGACTTCAGCCCCCATAATGTGGGTGCCATTATATCTGCTGCAAGGCTGCCATTACAGGGGAAAAAACCAAACTTCCATCTGGCAAGGAGACAGCACTGCAGCTGTAACGTGTAGCATGGCTCACAATGTGGCATGATGTCCTCCTGTGAACGTCACCACTAGAAATAAACGGCAGCGACGTGGAGGCTTTCTTTGTGATGGTAGCTATCACATTCAAGTGGCAGGAGTTGTGGCCATGGCTCATTTACTTGATAACCGACACATCTTTTTGAAAGCTGAACGTGCCCAACTTTGTGCCTAACTACCAATGAGAGGGAAAATTCAGGCTTTTCTTTGGAAAGCCACCAATGCAACAAAAAATAAATAAAACTGCAGTCATCTGACGAGCTGATTGCCTGGATGTTATGGTGGTATTTGCAAAAAAAATAATAAAAAATCTCTCCCCGTGATTCATTTCAGATAATTGCTCTCTTTTATGCAAATACAGAACAAGGACTACTCATAATTTATAATGGAAAATTAACACTGGGGCTATTAAGCAATTTTTAAAAAAAATAAAAATAAAAAAACCATGCAGCAAAGGTTGAACAACTTTGCTGATGACGACGCCAACTCCACCACCGAAATAGGGTGACAATTTCAACTTCTCATTTTTGAGAACAACATTGCCCCCGATGATAAAGGATTTCAGGCTTGAAGTCATTATGAAGGCTTCCTAAGCCCAGTTTGGCAACTGGATTTTACAAAAGTTACCAGCTAAGCCATCTGTGGCCTAGAAAAAGAGGGAAGGATCCACATTTGCAAAGCTGTTCTGTTCAGTCGTCCAGAGGCAGTTCTTTCTTGGCACAGACAATCTGGGTTTTTTTGTTCTTTACACACCTGCATTATTGTATAAATGATATCAAGGCTCAGGGGTCAGTGTACTGGAAGAAGCATCTGTTATTGCTTATTGTTGATTTTGGGTGATATCCAATGTTACTCAGACTCGGAGCCAACCCATTTAGCTTAATTTCTGTTATTTCAGTGGTTGGACCCTCGGTGTGACTAACAATGGATATCACCCTTTAATTATTTTATATTGCATTTTTTTATATTGTCTTGTTTATAAGTCAACCAGGATGGCTATAATAAATTAAATTAATAAATTAGAAATACCTTCCAGCACATATCTAGGACTTGATGTATAGATTAAATTCAGTTCTGTTGCTCACTGAATTAGCTGGCTATTTGTTCACATATGTGGTAATTGCATATATGGTAATAACAGTACGGACGATAATATTTCTAATTTTGTTACCCTTTTCAGGCATTCTTTTTTAAAGGGAGTGGTGTCCATCTTCTGACCCCCACACATTCATTTGGGGTTTACAAGACATGTAGGCTCTGTTCTGCTCTCCAGTGAACATCCAACAGATAGAGATTGAGCGACCCCTCCATGTCTTGGATTATTTCACTTGAGTTGTGATCTCCCTGTATGCCAAAAGCCATTGTGTGATGGGCCAATCGTTTACTGCTTGAAAATCTTACCTTCAAGTGGTGATGCAAACTTGCTTCCACAGTGTATAATTTGTTATATGATGGAAGGTAAAGAGCATGTGTAGTTTTTGCTATGGAATTTTAATGTGTCGTCTTGAGCTACCTCCTCACCCATGGCGGGGAAATAATCTCCAGATCTTTCTGTGTGTTTTGTGAAGTCCTGCTGCTCGGGGTATCAAGACTTTGTGCGACTGTCATTCATTAGAGTTACTGTTTTTGAAGCACTCAAAACTATCAAGGATTCTGCGAAGATAAAATCAGCAGGCTTGCAATCTATTCCTAGATGCAAATCAGCTAGCTAAATGTTACACCTACGACCACCGTCTGATAAGAGTGATTTTGTGTTGTTGTGTTTGTTTTTTTAATTTTTTAAATGGCAACTTTGCTTTTCCTTTTGTGTATATGTGAATAGCGGCACAGCTTGTTATGACTATACCCGGTAGGTCCATTCCCTGTCCCCCCCCCCCGACACTTTCCCCTATGTATTCTGAATCTATACCAAATAATTAATGAAGCTCAGTGCTCTAAAAATCCAAGCACATGTCAGGCACATCCCAAGGGAATAATGAAAATGTAGGGGTTTTTTTCCCAGTACGGTAGCCACGGTTTTGCTCTTCTGCAGCAACAGCATTTAATCCTCCCCCCCCCCCTTTCCCCAATGCATTCCTGTTAGAGAATTTACAAAATTACATAATTATTAGATGGCACTTGGATGAAAAATGTGCATTGGAGAAAGAACAGTATAAAGAATTTTCTCTTGACATAGTTTATTTCTCAATTTCTTTTTGAAATGTCATCTCTCTGGATATTAGTCTAGGCAGAATGTGTTTTCTTCACTTATGCACGGCTTTGAGTGGCATTTGCTGGCCTCCCGAAGTCTAGATGGCAAAAGAGCCGGTTCTCCCCAGCAGACAGGCAGATTAGATGAGGGCCGGGCTTGCTCTTTTCCTATACTAGGAATGGGGAGGCTGAGGCCCTGGGGTCCAATGTGGCCCTCCAGACCTTTCTGCTTGGACCTTGGAACTGTCCCCAGGCCGCACACCCCCAATGGTCTTGCTTTGAACCTGTCCCTCCCCCCCAAAAAAATCTGGCTGGAATGTGCCTGTGAACTGCTAATGCCCCTTGACTGGGTGGAGAAGAGAGAGAAGGGGGGTTGGGATATGTGTAGAAACAAATACACAGGGAGATTTTTGACTTTGGCCTTGCTGACCACTGGCATGTGACCTTCAAAAGGTGCCCAGAAAGGATTTCGGCTGTCGGACTTTCAGGGTTTATGCACCCCTGCCCTAGAAACCTACATCTTCACACCTCAAATGGAAAATGAGGGGACAGAGTTAAATGGGCTGAACAAAAGCAGCAAACTCTGGGGGGAAATATTAATCCCACCATGGACAATCAAGGCAAGGCCTCCGTTTGGAGACTTGCTTCCCGCTATGAGACCCAAAAATAACTGCTTAGAGAAATCCAGACCCAAAAACAAATGCTTAGTTTTTAATGTGCACAGCTTTAGAATCGGAAGTTTCCAGAGAGCTCCTTGTCTTAATATTTTTCTCTCAAGGGCTGTCACGTGGAAGAGGGAACAAGCTTGTTTTCTCCTGTTCTGGAGAGTTGGACTCGAGCCATTGGCTTCCAGTTATAAGAAATTAGGTTCTGACTAAGCATCAGGATGAACTTTCTGACCGCAAGAGCTGTTCGACAGTGGCACTGTCTCCCTCGGAAGGTGGAGGACTCTCCTTCCTTGGAGATTTTTAAGCAGAGGCTGAATGGCCATCTGACATGGATGCTTCAGCTGAGATTCCTGATGACCCTTGGACTAGATAACCCTTGGGTCTCTTCCAACTCGAAGATTATATGAATCTATGACTCTAGGGCTCATTGGTACTCCAGTCTTAGCTCCCCTACTTTCTTGCAAAGCTGCACCTCCTGCACATAAATGCAATATCACAAGGAAGAAACATGGTATCTTGGCTGCCACTAGAAGCAGCAAGTGCTTGGGACACAGGGCAGCCCTTTGGGGTATAATCTTGGGACTTGGGCTGGCCGACCACATAATCCAACCACCAAACCTGTAGTACAGGCTTCCTCAAACTCGGCCCTTCAGATGTTTTTTAGACTACAATTCCCATCATCCCTGGCCACGGGTCCTGCTAGCTAGGGGTCATGGGAGTTGTAGGCCAAAAAACTTCTGGAGGGCTGAGTTTGAGGAAGCCTGAAATGTTAAGTCTTAGGATACTCAAATGCAGGAACAGCCTTGAGGTTAGGCACTCTTTCCGAGCACAATTCAAAGTGTTGGTGCTGACCTTTAAAGCCCTAAACGGCCTCGGTCCAGTATACCTGAAGGAGCGCCTCCACCTCCATCGTTCTGCCCGGACACTGAGGTCCAGCGCCGAGGGCCTTCTGGCGGTTCCCTCGCTGCAAGAAGCCAAGTTACAGGGAGCCAGGCAGAGGGCCTTCTCGGTAGTGGCGCCCGCCCTGTGGAACACCCTCCCACCAGATGTCAAAGAGAAAAATAACTACCAAACTTTTAGAAGACATCTAAAGGCAGCCCTGTTTAGGGAAGCTTTTAATGTTTAATAGGTTATTGTATTTTAGTGTTTTGTTGGAAGCCACCCAGAGTGGCTGGGGGGACCCAGCCAGATGGGCGGGGTATAAATAATAAATTATTATTATTACTCTTGGAACGAACTCGCCCATTACCAGTTGAAAGAACAGCGTAGGTGCTCATTAAGAGCCATGCACAGCTGCTTGACAACTTCTTAACATTCCTCCCAACAGAGCTCCTCGTAGTGAAGAGGAAAAGAGGCAGGCCGAAAGGATCGACCAAGAAATTTTACGCTGATGAAGAACTGGCAGAAAGCAGCAACTGCGCTCCAAGCGAGGCTGCTCCAGTGGGACCCGAGGAAGGAGGGGAGTTGGCGGAAGTTCCGCCAGGCAACCTGGAATGCCGGAAGTGCAACCGGAAATTCTCCAATTCCCGGCAGCTGCGGAAGCATATCTGCATTATCGTCAAACCCGAAGATTTGGAGGAGGAAGGTGATGCAGGTAGATGAGCTTTCTCTTGTGTTTTTCTGAAGGCATGTGCTGTGATCCACAGAAGAACAATACGTCTGCACGTGGGGAAAGCCGACATACACAAAGTTGGTGTTTTCGTTTGCTAAGTCTACCGTTGTGGCTCCTGTTGCCAGCCAGGCAAGCTGCTGTTGAATGTTAAGGATCATTTAGGATTGATTGGGCCTCTGGGCAAATTCAGGAGAACCATGGTCTTACACAGTTTGGCC
Organism: Podarcis filfolensis; assembly: GCF_964270895.1. Classification (NCBI taxonomy): domain Eukaryota; kingdom Metazoa; phylum Chordata; class Lepidosauria; order Squamata; family Lacertidae; genus Podarcis; species Podarcis filfolensis. The sequence continues at coordinate 81,895,554 of NC_139603.1, read as the reverse complement.
CTGTGGCTTCACAGCTTGACAACTATAGGGAGGTATTGGAAGGTTACAGAAAGGAGCCTTAACACTCAAACTGTATTGGATGGATGCCTTTGAAACACTTAGGCAGGGCATACTCCTGGGTTCAAAGCAGAGTTAGAAGCTCAGATATAGAAGCTAGGCACCAAATTGCTCCTTAAACCAGGGTTACAGTCGCCATTTGGGAGCCAGACAGCTCAAAAGTTGTATTCTTCAAATTTTTGGTTCCTGAAATTCATTCGGATTGTGCAGATAAAAATATAACTGATAGAATTCTACAGGATGGGGCATCCTCAGGCATGCGCCTCCAGGCCAGGCACTATCAGTTTGTTGCAAGAGGCCGATAGCCACGTGCAAAATGCACCTGGTGAATTTTTGTTCAAAGTAGGTACGTCACACCATTTATGTAGGTGATTTCTTGTAATTGTGGGCTGGTTTCATTTTTAGTTAAGCACCCACGTTGACTTTGTACTTGCAAGATAATTTTGAGTATATATGGAAATTTCCCACTAAAGTTGGTTGCCTATGTTGCTTTCCCCAGAGATTAATTTATAGGTAGCATTGGGTAGTATCTGGTGCTGTGGGATCTAAATAAAGCTGGCAGGACTTGAAAGGAGCTTTTTTGGGGGGGGTAATGTTCTTTGTTTTCTGTTTTATTTTATTGCTTAAGGAAGCCGTCTGGTTGCCTCATTTGTGACATGTGTCCCTTGTCTCCTCCACATGTTATTTTCAGCAGTAATATTATACTACTCTAGCATAATTGGGATTAGTAAATGCTTTTAAATGTGATCTTTATGTACATTACTGAAACTCGCTGTCCTTGACCCCAGAAGCTCATTAAAACCATAAAATGTGAACTTGATAACAGTTTCTTACATAGACTACTCATGGTTTTTCCAGCTGAAATTGGTTTCTGCTTTTATAGAAGAAAACAACTTTTCTGTCTGCAGGTGATGAGAAAAATAAACCAGTCCATGTCATGCAGGAAATTAATTCTTGCCACTGCCCAATGCCTGCTTTTTGATACTGACATAAAATACGGCCTAGCTTGGGATAGCCAATGGGTTGGCCTCCAGATGTTGGACTACAACCCCCATCATCTCTGACTGCTGGCCATGCTGGCTGATGGGAGTTGTAGTCCATCAACATCTGGAGGCCAACCCATTGGCTATCCATGCACTGGATCTTTTGGGCAATGCCCATGGGGCATTTTCCAAGCCGTGAGATGTTGGTTTGATTGTATTAGGTTGTTAACATTCTGCCTACCAACCTTTTAAAGGCTTCAGATGGTGAGACAGTATCTTCCCAAACTCAGCTAGAAAGGCCCACTGGGAACTGTCAAGAACTCTGGCTTTCCATGCCTCACCCTACCCCGACCTGACCCAGAAGAGGCTCTCGTTTTCATTGCCAGTTTCCCTGAGAGGGCTTCAGATTCCAACAGAACAGTGACTCTCCAGCTCAGGAAGCGGAATAGAACTCCCTTGTAGATACCTATCTAAAGCAACCCATATTATCTGGTTCCAGGACTTGAAAAATGGTTGGTTGTCTTACCAGGGTGAAGTTTAAAACCAACAGCTGTGTCCTGGGTGCCCAGTTTATTATGCCCACTTGGCGAGGAATTAGATCAAATGGCCCACGTAACACCAAGCCACTTCGGTCATCATTGCACACCTGGTTCAAATGTTACAAAAATAATTGTTCCCTCTCCATTTATATATATATTGCAAAAATGGCAACTGTCCTGCAGGGGAGTGGTAGTAAAGATTTTAAACAAAACGAAACCCCAAACGCTCCAATGAAGAGCAAGTTCAAAGTGTGCCAATTAAAGGACCAAAACATGTACTGCAGATTCACCAGGGAGCCCCCTCCAATTACGAATGCACGACACACGGCGGAGGAGCCAATTAGGGACGCTGAACAGAAAATATTGATGGCTTGAACAGTCTAGCTCGAAATGCTGTTGAACATACTGATTCATATGTCATTGACAGCCGCCTACCTCAACAGTAGAGACGTGAACATCCCGTAAATGGGAGTCTAAATTCAGATGCAGCATAGCATTAAATTACTTGTGCATGCCACACTGGGATTTAAATCGCATAGATCTGGATACAGGAGGTCAGTTTATTAGTTTGCCAAATCAAAGTGCCAGCTGTTCAAACTGATTGCTTAATGTTCCTTAGGAATGCAGAGCCAGAGTAAAGACTATTCATCTCAATCAGGCTGTTGCGAGGGGGAGGGGGAAAAATTCTCAAAAAACCTCCCCACATTTGTTTTAGTCATTCTAAGTCGAATGGGCTTGCCGTTCACCCCCAAACAGCTTGTAAATATAGATGGAAGGCAGAGGAGGAGAAAGCAAAAAGTCCAGATTGTGAGGAACTGGGCAATGCACCCACTAACAGGGCTTTTGTGGGGCTCCTTCCCCTGCATCTGTCATCTGGTAGGGTTGCTCAACAACTTTGGCCAAAAACGTCTTTTTTATTGTTGTTGTTGTTTAGTTGTTTAGTCATGTCCGACTCTTCGTGACCCCATGGACCAGAGCACTCCAGGCACTCCTGTCTTCCACTGCCTCTCGCAGTTTGGTCAAACTCATGCTGGTAGCTTCAAGAACACGATCCAACCATCTCGTCCTCTGTAGTCCCCTTCTCCTTGTGCCCTCCATCTTCCCCAACATCAGGGTCTTTTCCAGGGAGTCTTCTCTTCTCCTGAGGTGGCCAAAGTATTGGAGCCTCAGCTTCAGGATCTGTCCTCCCAGTGAGCACTCAGGGCTGATTTCCTTCAGAATGGATAGATTTGATCTTCTTGCAGTCCATGGGACTCTCAAGAGTCTCCTCCGGCACCATAATTCAAAAGCATCAATTCTTTGTCATTTTTATTATGGCAACCCTATCATCTGGCCATCATAAACTGTACCCAGTACCCTCATCTTTGCTCACGGTATCGTTCACACTCTCCAACGGTAGTGAAGTTCTACTTCCTCCGCATAGTGTTACGTGTGTTAACCCCATTTCAAATGCCATTTCCCACCTTTGCAAGTAACTCACTGTGCCCATTCAGTTCTTGCACTGTAGGCCCCCCACTCTCCTGCATCTCAGGCTTCGACAGCAAAGCTTTCTGAGGTCACAAAATTGTTCCCCTCCTGCTTCCTGATTTTCGCATTTTAGATCTCCCCTTACCCCCATGTCAAAGTGCACGAGGGACAGTAGCAAACATTTTGCAGGCTGGTTTCTTTTACAAGAACAGAGTGGAACACCCAGGGAAGCCGCTGAGGGTGAAACTTTGCCGCGCAAGATGAGAATCCACATGTTCCTCCTTTTACCTTCTTTCCGATGTTTGCTCTTTAGGTAATGATTCTGACGTTGACCTTGACAGGAGGGAAGATGAGCGAGAACGAACACCGAAGAGGCAACGGCTTCAGAGAACCGAGAAGAGCCTTTCAGCGAAGGACGCAGATCAGCTCTCGGGAGCTAAGAATCCTATTATAAGTGTAGTTCTGACAGCCCACGAAGCAATTCCAGGTAACTGTTAACTGTTCTCTCCTAGAAACTTTTACTTCAGGAAGCCATTAAAATAAAATGAACGTCTCCAAACATTTGCAATCTGAAGCAGACCTCATCATTCCCTTTATCTCATCATTAAGATTCACACCCCCCCATGTAGCTCTTAAATTGTAGGCATCTGCATTGCTGCAATTGCAGTTCAGAATCTTGAGAATCTCTAATTTCATTTCATTTTATTTTTCTTTCGGTTATCAAGATTGCAGAGGGAGACAAATATTGAAGACGTGGCAGAGTAGGTGATTCACATCATGATTTCAATCAGCAAGGGGGAAAAACTGGTTTAAAATTATTGATTTCAATCAAGTTTCCTGTTGATACTTTATATGTTTCCTAAACAGTGGTGCAAATTTGACCATTTCCTTTGGCCCCTTGTCTTAAGGTATTAGCTTACATAAATATTTACAGTTTCTTTCTTTTTTTGCTTAAGGATATGTACTATTATTGCATGCTGCCATTTCTCTAAGGAGCTCCAGAGCTGTGTGTGGGTTTTTCACAATGTGTCTGCTTGCAAAAGTGCACACACACTTTTTGTTAACAATGTGTAGCAGCAGAACTCAGCAGTCTGCAAAGATTTTACAAGCTGACATCTCATTTCAATCCTGAATCAAGCACAGTCTTAAACTCTGACCAAAAGTCTTTTGGGAAGTAGAAGGGGACAGGGAGAAAGGCCAGCACATCACCTGCTCTTTTCTCCTGCAACACAAGACACCATTAGGCTTTTGAGATGTAGATAAACAAGTTCTTTCCTCCCCTTGTTTTGTACAGCGCTGGATTTCAAGCTGTTGTTCTGATGTTAGATGTTCCAGAACAGTGGAAGCTGGAGATTTTTGCAGGTTTTGTCATGCACAGATCATTGCCTCTCTCTCTCTCTTTCTTTCTAACCCACATTGATTTCGCTGATGCATCTATAGCAGTGGTTTTCAACCAGTGTGCTGTGGCACCCTGGGGTGCCTTGAATGATGGTCAGGGGTTCTGTGGGCAACACTGACCTCTGTCCCTCTTTCCTTCCCTCCCTTCATCTGATGCCCTCTTGCACCTCTGCCTCCCAAAGAGATCTGTCCTGAGAGATCTGCATTGGCTCCCAGTACATTTCCGAGCACAATTCAAAGTGTTGGTGCTGACCTTTAAAGCCCTAAACGGCCTCAGTCCTGTATACCTGAAGGAGCGTCTCCGCCCCCATCGTTCAGCCCGGACACTGAGATCCAGCGCCAAGGGCCTTCTGGTGGTTCCCTCATTGCGAGAAGTGAGGTTACAGGGAACCAGACAGAGGGCCTTCTTGGTAGTGGCACCCGCCCTGTGGAACGCCCTCCCTTCAGATGTGAAGGAAATAAGCAGCTATCTTATCTTTAAAAGACATCTGAAGGCAGCCCTGTTTAGGGAAGTTTTTAGTATTTAATGCTGTATTGTTTTAACACTTGACTGGGAGCTGCCCAGAGTGCCTGGGAACACTCAGCCAGATGGGCGGGGTATAAATAAATTAATATTATTATTATTATTATTGCACAGCTATTGTTGCAGCAGCCCTGGCTACAAGCTCCCCAGGCGGATGGTGTCTCCAGGGCTGTTCAGAGGGTGCTTCCCAGGCCCCTGTGGGGCAGTGTGAGGAGGCACCTCTCTTTGAGGCAGGGGGACGGAAAGCTCAGAGAACAGGGGCGGCAGGAGCAGCTGCCCAGAAAACTCCCAAGCAGAGGGGAGAAGAGAGGAACCCTCCACAAGGGAGGGTGTTTAAATAGGGTGAGGGGCTGCTGACTCTGCAGGCAAGGGGTGACATAACTGGGCTCCTGAGCCCCACAGGGGGGGTCGTAGAAAGAAAGTAGTTGGTCAAGGGAGCTGGGGACCCAAAAAAGGTTGAAAACGTCTGATCTATGGAGATGTTTAGGGCACTGTAACTTTTTTCATTCCACAAACCCATAAAGACATTACTTAAATAACGCAAAATTTCACCAGAGAGTTTCACCAGACAGAAAAAGAGAGATTTATTTCATAAGGTTTGCAGCTGGCATATATAAGATAAACTCATGCATTTCCCCTGCCCGCTTTGACTACAGTAGATCATCTGAAATGCAGGTTCACATTATTTAAGCTGCAGGGATTTTGTTATGCCTTAACACTCGGTGTCAACCTTTCATCTGAGCTGAATACACTTCACAATTGCCCCTTTCTTCTTCAGATGTTCTGTAATAAAATCCTGATAGAAGATGCCATGTAAGCTTTCGATCCTCCTGGAAGAACAGTGGGAGGAAAGACAGAGCATTAGTAGCCTCTCTTTTCTGGGGTATTGAGAAGGGTGTCCTGAAATGCTTGCATAACTTTTATATTAGCTGCTCAATCCGCTCGTTTTTCAGTGACACTCAGTATCATGTTGAGAGGCATTCTTCACCTTTTTGGCATGAGACTTGGGCCAAATTCTTTTCATCAGATCTGACTGATTGCAATTTTCTAGTCGGAAGAGGTCAGACGCACAAACAGAGCAATCCAGTATTCCTATTATGCTGGACCAGGGATAGTTTGCTGCTACTCCAGCAGAGTGGCTGCAACATCCAACGTGTGCTCAGTCATGGAGCGAAGCAGAAAAAACTCACAAGTAGAAAGCATGAAAAACAGTGTAAAAATTACTGATGGATCCACAGCACCCCTGGAAATACTGTACAACTATTATGCGCCAAGCTGGGACCGTACTGGTCACGATGCCCAAATACTGCATTTATACAGAGGGAGCCATAAAACCCACGCTGCAGACATCACAAGAGTAGGGAAATGCAAAGTTAGGGACTCTGCTCTTATCTGAGGCTAAACCTTGACAGGAGGAAGAAAGGAATAAAGAAGCATTTTGCTTTTCCCAGCTGCTGCAGCAGTTTTAAGGACAAATATGAGCACAATAATTCCTTGCTAATATTTTCCTGCTTTTGAACATAGACCAGGTGATTATACATAATATTCAACAGGCAGTATTTCTGTTTGGTGTATGTTCTTAGTATTTATCCTAGTCTTCCCTAACCCAGTGCCCTCTGGGTGTTGCTGGACTACAACTCCCATCAACCCTGACCATCAGTCATACTGACTGGGGCGGTTAGGAGTTGAGGCCCAAATATCTGGAGTTGTGACCCAGAACATTTGGGGAAGCCTGCCTTATTCTATTGTGAATGTGCATGCATGCACGAGCGCGCACACACGCGCACACACACACAAAATCTCAGTGTGCAGGTGATTGATTTTTTATTTATTTTTACTGAATTTTGTGTGTTTATTTTGCTTGCAGGAGCTACAATAATAGTTCCAGTCGAGGCTGCTGCTACTCCTGAAACGGAACAGCCAGCAAACCCAGAGACAGTACCGCCAGACTCCTCTCAGCGAAGGGGCTACCAGGAATATGCCATTCAGCAAACCCCTTACGAGCAACCGATGAAATCAAGCAGGTAACTTCCATTTTCAAAACAAGTTCTGCTTCACTCCCTGCAGAAACACTGCATAACCTTAAAGCGACCAAAGGGAACCAACCAGCTGAAGCCAGGCTTCCAGAAAGATGATCCTGGAGGGTATAGAAATTTAATTAACACATAAATATTGTTGATTTCATTACCCAGTGTAAGTAAGTTTTTTTAAAAAATGCATCCAGTGGAATTTGCTGCTTGCCTCGTATTGGTCACGGGGTCCACGAGGCATAGTTTTTCAGGTGATTAGCATGACTTAAGATTGTATGAGGACAGTATCTGGTGATGTAGCCTTACAGGTAGGGAACAAGGAAGAAATGGGAGGGAGGGAGGGAGGGAGCACAAGGCCAGAGGGGGAGTACAGGGCGCAAGTCAGTTGTAGGGTGCTTGGGCCAGATCCACCTGACTCAGGAAGGTTCATACGGGACTTCTGGCCAATCAGAATGGGGAGCCAATCAAGGGGGCAAAAACATCCCCAAGTGCAGCCCCTTCCTCAGGTTTCTGTGTTGTCTATGTCAGTTATGAGAACCTAGATCCATCTGGTAGACCAGATCCCTATCTTCCCTACACCCACAGACCCAAGTCTGCCAGTTGGGCTGGGCCACCAACCTGTCAATCACCTGATGTCATGATGACATCACACGAACCATTTTTGCCCACACACTTTGAAATCGACCTGTGCAGGCAAAGGGACAGCGCTGTGCAGGTCCTGACAGCCAGCTGCTGGTTCTGTGCATGAGACTTTGCAGGTGCCACTGATCGGCAGACCTCTTGTCATTCCAGCTGTGTTTTTACCTGCCTCACACTTGACAAGACAGGTGGGCATGGCTTGGTCAGAACAGCCTCATTGGCCAAATGGGGAGACCTGGCGAGTCAAATTAGAGCTGGATGTTCCCTACTTCTGGTCTATGAGTATCTCTTCCATGTCAGGACCTTCTAAAGCCCCATATTCTAAGATATAATTACGATAGAGTGCTTGATATTTATTGTATTTTTGCTCTTTTCCCCCTTTTTTCTCTCCTCTTTCTGGTATTTTTTCTTATCTCTCTTCCTTAGATTAGTTTGGTTTTTCTTGCATTTCATGCTGAAAACATTGAATAAAAATTGATTAATAAAATACAATAAATTCCCACAATCTAATCTGGCAGAGAGATTTGTTGAGAAATGTGCCCCCTCCTCTCCACTGGTGACATGGGGCTGTCCAGAACTGAGGACGCACTTTTAAGATACAGATTCTAGGGTTGTCAAGAGTTTGTTTAATACCTCCAAGTTAGAAAAGAAATAAACGTTGAGCTCAACCTGAAAGTGGCTGGCAGCCCTCTTGTTGGCTAGCTAGTTACTGAACAGCAGCAAAAGGCATTTCTACCAACTTATTTCTTGGAATTGGCAAAGTACCAGGTTGGGGGATCAAGTAAAACTGGGAGAAAAGTTGTCTCCTCCCCTTTCTGACCAACAGGAAGCATAGAAGGGCAGAGATAGCAGAAACAGTCATCCACTCAGCCCCAACCAACCTGGTCTTGAAAGTTGGCCGACGTTTGCATGCCTGCCTTAGCGGCGTAAGCGATTTGTGTCTCAATCCCGTTTCTCTTTAGGTTGGGCGCAACCCAGCTGAAGATCTTCACCTGCGAATACTGCAACAAGGTGTTCAAGTTCAAGCACTCCCTCCAGGCCCACCTGAGGATCCACACCAACGAGAAGCCTTACAAGTGCTCGTTCTGCAGCTACGCCAGCGCCATCAAGGCCAACCTGAACGTCCACCTGCGGAAGCACACGGGGGAGAAGTTCGGCTGCGACTACTGCCCGTTCACCTGCCTGAGCAAAGGCCACCTCAAGGTGCACGTGGAGAGAGTCCACAAGAAGATCAAGCAGCACTGCCGCTTCTGCAAGAAGAAGTACTCGGACGTCAAGAACCTGATCAAGCATATCAAGGAAGCGCACGACTTGCAAGACAAGAAAGTGAAGGACGTCTTTGACGAGCTCCGGCTGATGACCCGCGAAGGGAAGAGGCAGCTGCTGTACGACTGCCACATCTGCGAGCGCAAGTTCAAGAACGAGCTGGACCGCGACAGGCACATGGTGGTCCACGGGGACGAGAGGCCCTTCGCCTGCGAGCTGTGCGGCCACGGAGCCACCAAGTACCAAGCGCTCGAGCTTCACGTCCGAAAGCACCCGTTCGTCTACGTCTGCAGCGAGTGTTCGAAGAAGTTCGTCAGCTCCATCAGGCTCCGCTCGCACATCAAGGAAGCGCATCGGGACTTGCAGGAGGCTTCCGTTTTTAACAGCTCCATCAACCAGAGCTTTTGCCTCCTGGAACCAGGAGGGGACATTCAGCAAGAAGCCCTTGGGGAGGAGTTGTCGCAGACCGCGGCTGAGCTCTCGCTTTTAAACTCGAAGGAGCTGTGTATACCGAAGAAGTCGGGCGAGTCAAATGCAGCGGAGGGAAGCCAGGATGAGGATCCTGGTGGCAGTTTGGAAACTTTCCCTGCTCCTCCTGTAGAATCTGATAGCTCTCCAGTTGCAAGCGGAACAGATTCGCAGTGCCAGCCTGCGGCAGAATCAGCCTCGCCAGATGCGCGCCCAATTAGCGCTTCGGATGACCTTCTACAGAAAAGTGCTCTTTCGGCTTTGGATGAAGCGAAGACCCTCCCTGGAAAGGATTTGTCTCCTGACCGTTCATTAAATTTGAAAGACGAAGTAATGCAGATTTCTGGAGATGGGAGCCCCAGTATAAACCAGAACGAGCAAGTTCTGCAGTGTGCTCCTGTCCCTGAAGAAAAGGGCCAAACCCTCAGTCTAGGCGCTCAGGAAGCTGACAAGTCAGCTGCTGAAAATGCAGACTCCCCCACGCCAATGTCCCATCCGGAATCCAACACCGCCATCAGCGAGAATTCAGATTCTTGCACATTGCCTTCAGAGAATCGGACCGGAGCTGCGGCCTTTATGCAGATCTTGGATAGTTTGCAAAAACGGCAGATGAACACCGCCTTGTGCGAGAAGATCAGGAAAGTCTATGGAGACTGGGAGTGTGAATACTGTGGTGAGGAGTATGCAGAGTCTGGGGGGTGGGGGAATAAAATATACAAGGGAATCCAGGCTTATGTACTTCCTGGCTCACGTAGTTTTGTGGAAAGCTTTGGTGGGGTTGTTGTTTTTTTACTTCCCGCCGAGAAAAACAAAACAAAAACCAAGTTCGCTTCTGTGTTAATAGATCAATAGTTGTGTGCACTCTGGAGGTGAAATGGGGCAGACTGTTCTCTTCCAGCAAGAGGAGCTATGTGCCAGGTGTAATAGCGAGGAAAGAGGCAGGCAGCAGAACTAGTGAGAGCAGTGAAGCTAAAAAGAGGTTTGACAAGCTGGAAAAGAGGATCTGGAACAGGTCAGAGCAGGAAGGATGAGGCAAGGCTATAAACTGCACACCTGAAAGGAGATTGCAGCACGGACAATCATTTTACAGAAAGAGAGATATGCAGTGGAATGGGCAAGAACCAGTCATGGTGGAAAGGGGCAGAGCAAGATTAAGAGCCAGTAAAACTATCTGAGTTTGGGGGGATTCACTGAGCACAACAGAGGAGCAGTGGATCTCAGGACCTCTCTCGTATTTATTTGCCGTATGCCAGTTTAGTGGCCTTTCCAACTTATGTCTTGACTAGCAGTAACTTATCAGGCAAAGAACTTCCCTCGCCCTGATACCTGTGCATTTTGATTTGACACCTTGGGTGTCTTCTTGTGGCGAACAGTTTAGGAAGCTGCTTAGGAAGTTGAGCCCTCAGCGAGTCTTATTGTGTACAGTGGTACCTCGGGTTACAGACGCTTCAGGTTACAGGCGCTTCAGGTTACAGACTCCGCTAACCCAGAAATAGTACCTTGGGTTAAGAACTTTGCTTCAGGATGAGAACAGAAATCGTGCAGCGGTGGTGCGGCGGCAGCAGGAGGCCCCATTAGCTAAAGTGGTGCTTCAGGTTAAGAACAGTTTCAGGTTAAGAATGGACCTCCAGAACGAATTAAGTTCTTAACCCGAGGTACCACTGTATTAAATTTATATACAGCTCTTCATCTGAAGATCTCAGGACAGTCCACATCAGGAAAACAACCAAATAGAACCACAAAGTACACAATGAAAATAAGAACATAAGCAAGGCAAGCCAAATAATCCCCTTTCCGCAATCTTGTGGGGTCAGGTTCACGTTCCTGGACCATAGTAAGCCTCAAGAGTGTGTTATGCTCAGATCCTCCGTGTAGGATTCCCATGGACATCTGGTAAGGTTCTGTGAGAACAAAGTGCTGGACTAGATGAGTCTTTGACCTGACCTTACTATGTTGAGACTTCACACATTCTCAGCACGTGTTGTTCCACTAAGCTGGATCAGCTTTATTATCCCTCCCACCCTGTCCTTCCTGTCATTGTTTGCCTGTTCGTACATATCTACATAAAGGTAGATTAGGTCCAGTTGTGGCCGACTCTGGGGTTGCAGCGCTTATCTTGCTTTATTGGCCGAGGAAGCTGGTGTACAGCTTCCGGATCATGTGGCCAGCATGACTAAGCTGCTTCTGGCGAACCAGAGCAGCGCATGGAAACACTGTTTACCCTCCCGCCAGAGCAGTACCTGTTTATCTACTTGCACTTTGACGTGCTTTCGAACTGCTAGGTTGGCAGGAGCAGGGACCGAGCAACGGGAGCTCACCCCATTGTGGGGATTCGAATCGCCGACCTTCTGATCAGCAAATCCTAGGCTCTGTGGTTTAACCCACAGCGCCACCCACGTCCCACATATCTACATACTCCATCTTATCTAGCAGAGGGCCTCTTCCACCCCCTTTCCCAATTCCCGCAGCTGCAGGCTGGAGTTTGCCCTCAACTCTTCCACATCTTGTGACAAGCCCACTGTGCAGCTTTTGCACACTAGCTCTTGCCTTCGTTCCTGAGGCAGCCAGACCCTGTTCCAACGTCCCCTGCCACAGCCGCTGCAGCAAATTTCAGTCTCCTCTTGTGCGCTTTCCTAGGCAGTACTCTAGGGTTGCCAGTTCTGCTAATAAAGTCTCCTGATTCAAATGCTTTCTGAAAATTGCGTTTCATAGGGACCGCATCCATTAAGAGCAATTCAATTAGTGAAATACCTTTCGGAAGGATTTTTCATCAGGGATGCAATTGGCAAAGGATCACACGTTAACTGTGCCCCATTGAGGTTGCTCTCTTTTAGGAAATAACAATTAAATGTGTGTCACGGGCAGTGTTCTGCCTACATTAACTGGATCAAAGGGAATTTTAGCATTTTTATTAAAAGGCGAAATCGTGGGCATGAAAGAGTATTGTTTACGCAGGTCCAGTGCAGGAAGTCCAGTCATATCAATCACTTTCCCCCCTGCTTGTGTTAGACTCAAGCCCCTACCAAGTCAAGGAGAGGCAGGCTAGATCCTGGGGGCAAGGGGAGGAAAGAGAGAATGCATTGAAAAAGCTTCCCTACTTCTTTATTATAGGATTCAGGTCTTATCACATGCCCTGCTTTGGCCTGTTGCTATTCAAATGACTTATTTGGTTGTACAAGACATGTGTCTGATGTTACCGGGTCTTTTATTTGGCTAGAGCAGGGGTCGGCAAGGTTTATCTTGCCTGTGCCAGATCGGTCTCACGGAGATCCCTCCGTGGGCTAGTTGGTGCATGCGCGTGAGCGTGCACGCCTGTAATTTTTGGCGTCTGCACGTGCGCAGACGTGATTTCCAGTGCTGCGGAAGTGAGTCCCCGCGCTGCACCGGTTTAGCACAGCACACGAGTGGGCAGCGCGGTTCGGCAGCGGCTTGTGGGCCAGTCAAACGACCTCTGCAGGCTGCTTCCAGCCCATGGACCTTAGGTTGCTGACCCCTGGGCTAGAGCTTGGTGGCCATGCATAGGCTACATCCCAGCTTGATGTTTCACTCACAATCCCTGGACAAGTGACATTGGCAAGTAGGAAGGGGCTATGCCAATATGTATGAAAAGAGAAATTCTCTACCTGTGGAGTAAACTGTAAGAGACACAGCTTAACACAGTGTCTTTATGTAATTTAATACAGATTCTCAAACCTTTATTGGCATATGTACAAGATTCCAGTAGCGTTCAATACAAAAAAGAAAAAAAACACTCATCAAAAAAAAACACCAAGCCCTGCATCTAACACTTAATTTAGTGTTGTACAGCATTCACAAATCCTTATTGCATGTTGCAGAAACCTGGCTACTATCTCTATCCCATCCCCATCCTGGGTAAACATAAGGAAGGCTACCTTGCTTTCGTCTGAATTCCAGTCCCTACAAGCAACCAACAGATTAATAAACTTAGGTCGAATTGCCTGATACCAGGGGCAGTACAAAAGGACATGCCTGGCTGATAATCGAATACAGAGCCCTTCCGGATCAGGCCAAAGGCCCATCTGGTCCAGCATCCTGTTCTCACAGTGGCCAACGAGATGCCTCTGTAAATCCTTCAAACAGGACCTGAGCACAAGAACTTGCAGTTGCCAGCAGCTGGTACTCAGAAGCATATTGCCTCCAACAGTGGAGCTAGAACATAGCCATCTTGGCTAGCTGCCATCAAAAGACTTATCACCCATGAATTTTGTCCAATGCTCTTTTGAAGCCATCACAAGTTGACGGCCATCAGTTTAGCAACAGAAAGTTGCACTACGTCTGGGTTCTGGTTTCATCGTGGGCTCAAGTTCCTAACTAGCTTCTAAGTCGTTTATCATAAGCATAAACTACTATTTTACTTGATCCGAGCTAAGTAGAGGCAAAAATGATGGTGCATACTTTTTCCCATGACATGGGCACACTTCTTCAGCCATTAGATTCATGAATTAACTTCATGGCGCACCCTGTTTCAAAGCCTCAGGATTTTGCAGCCATTCGCATTTGAACCATCAGCCTCCTCACAAAACACAGAAGCCTGTCCCAATTATGATTCCCGCCCCTCTCTGTTCTAAAAACCATCACTGCTACTCGAGATGGAGTCGGGATTTGAGCCTCTGCTTCTCCTAACTTCAAGTAGCGTTTTGTTCATTACGCAAGGCTTGAATGGAACACTCTTGAATGCATCTAATTTACTCTCTTTCATGCTTTGAATTGTTCTTCCCAGGCAAGTTGTTTTGGTACCAGGTGCATTACGACATGCACGTCCGCACTCACACGCGAGAGCACCTCTACTACTGCTCTCAGTGCAGCTACTCATCCATCACCAAAAACTGCCTTAAACGACACGTCATCCAGAAGCACAGTAACATTTTGCTGAAATGTCCCACAGAAGACTGTGATTATTCCACCCCAGATAAATACAAACTCCAAGCCCATCTGAAAGTGCACACGGAGTTGGTAAGTCTGAATCCTGGGCAGTGCTGTTTTTGTTTTGTTTTTTTTAAAGTCATAGTCATGTTCTGTACAGGGGGAGAGTTTCAATCCATGAAAATGACCCCATTGTTTCCCACTGTATGTTGTTGTTTTTTAGAACACAGGTACAATCCTGATGTTTCTCGGCTGCCTAGCTCTTTCCTGCTTATTACTGTACTGCCTTGTGTGTGAAACAAAACATGTGTTTCTCTGTGGTTTGCACTGTCCATGCAAACCCCCATTTTAGGCACGTGAAAGTCTGAATTTTGACAGGGTTGTTGCATGCTAAAGAGGTAAAGAATGTCCTTAGAACGTGGCATTGTATGGGCAGTGTGCAACCCTTACAACGCCAATTCCCCACCAAGGTATTTATGTACTCTGAGCAATTATGTAAGGGAAACATGTTTGCATTGGCTTGCTTTGCCAAGAAGTACAGTGGTACCTCAGGGACGCGGGTGGCGCTGTTGGTTAAACCACACAGCCTAGGACTTGCCAATCAGAAGGTTGGCGGTTCAAATCCCCGCGACGGGGTGAGCTCCCGTTTCTCGGTCCCTGCTCCTGCCAACCTAGCAGTTCGAAAGCATGAAGTGCAAGTAGATAAATAGGTACCGCTCCGGCGGGAAGGTAAACGGCATTTCCGTGTGCTGCTCTGGTTCGCCAGAAGTGGCTTAGTCATGCTGGCCACATGACCCGGAAGCTGTACACTGGCTCCCTCGGCCAATAAAGCGAGATGAGGGCTGCAACCCCAGATTCGTCTGCGACTGAATCTAATGGTCAGGGGTCCCTTTACCCTTTACCTTTATGCAGAGCCTTAGAGACCTTAATATCAGCTAGAAGCATTGTCATCACTGTACACCATGGCACACTGCCTTTTCACTTTCAGATCCCTCCCTTTTGAGAGTCAAACTTATATTTTGGAGCTGGGGTGAACCCAGTTTGGGGGTTTTTTATTCTGCTTTAACGGCAGGCTTTACGTTTTATGACCTGAAACTCAAGGCCTTGGAATACAGGAGATTAGAAAGTCAACAGTTAAGCCTCATCAACTAGGGCCCTCATGATTCCACCTTCTGAGCAGCTTTGGGAATTACAATTTCAGAAGAGCAAGGGGAAATTTTCTCAGTATTCTTTTTTCTTTGCTTCCAGGCTGTGTTTGTGCATTTTTCTTAAAAGCACGAGTTAAACGTGATATACCTTATGTTTTCAGATCTCTTTTATGCTGACAGGAGGTGGGCTGTGGGCCAATATCTCCAACAGTTAGAATTTCTTATTAGGGGGGGAAAAATAGGTGAAGAACAGAATCGTTCACCTCCTACTCTGACTAACTGCTGTGGTTTCAGAAGCCGCAGGATGGGTTTTCAGAAGGTAGCGAGGGACTCAAAACCAAAGGAAGGGATCCGTCTATAAATACACACCGTCTGATTAGTATCATTTCACTTGAGCAAGAGGAAAATTTTCCCTTTAAATTTGTTTTTCAGAGAAAACCTGTGGTTGTTTTTAAGGTCATTTTTCTTGACCTCTATTTGCAACATTTGATTTCGCACAAGGTGCTAGGCCCCCCATGAGCGTTCGTGTGCATCAGAAAGTTACTCACAGTTTGTACACGATTTAAAAATCTAGCACATTGACTGAAAATAGCAGGGAAGATTTCTGCAACGGCCCCGAGGGAGAGGAGGGTGAGAATACAGCTGCCAAACATCTGTTACTAGGAATGGAGGTTGCTGCCTTTTTCGCACCAGGTTTTCTCTTCTGCCTACCCTTAGGCCCTGCTGAAAAAGCAACAGTTGAGTTTATGGCAGGGTCCGTCACACATCATTTTGGCCCTGCCAAATCTAGTATCTCGTGACAGCAAGGAGATATGGTAACAGGCTTTGTCTTTAAAGCCACAGGTTCCCCCACCCTTGTCTTAAATGAGGACACATTTTTATGGTGTGAGTTTTTTTGTGACAAGTGCATTAGATGTAGCTGTTAAAGTAGTAGACCCTTGACTACAAATGCTTATGCTTCCATCAGATTGTTAAAGGACTCCTTTGTCATTGTCACCACATTAGGCTAAGCACAGCTACTCTTCTAGGCAAGTTGTTCCTAGGCATTGTGTCAGCGGGTGCCCACCCCCCTACCCCGTAAGGAGGAAGGAAGCATTGCATGTGTCCTCCTCCTCCTCCTCCTCTTCCTCTTCTTCAATCACTCGTAGCCTAGTAAGATTGTCTTCCATAAACATGGCTTTAACAATGAGTCTGTAAGTGACCGTGGAGGCCAATTCTGGATCCACACGTCCTTCCACAGTGGGGACATTGGTTTCCAGGTGGGAGTTGATCATGGTGTGGATTTGCCAAGCGTGCCTTCCTCTTAGCACGTTTCTCCCTTTCGTCCTGAGTTCGAGCGTCTTCAAAGCCCATGACACCTTTGATAAAGGCTGTGGTGAGAGCCAGTGTGGTGTAGTGGTTAAGAGCGGTAGTCTCGTAATCTGGTGAACCGGGTTCGCTTCCCTGCTCCTCCACATGCAGCTGCTGGGTGACCTTGGGCCAGTCACACTTCTTTGAAGTCTCTCAGCCCCACTCACCTCACAGAGTGTTTGTTGTAGGAGAGGAAGGGAAAGGAGAATGTTAGCCGCTTTGAGACTCCTGAAGGGGAGTGAAAGGCGGGATATCAAATCCAAACTCTTCTTCTTCTTCTTCTGCTCTCCAACTGGAGCACTCGCAGGCCAGTGTTTTCCCAATTGTTGGTGTTTATACTACATTTTTTAAAGATTTGCCTTGAGAGAGTCTTCAAACCTCTTTTGTTGACTACCAGCATTATGCTTTCCATTTTTAAGTTTGGAATAGAGTAGTTGCTTTGGAAGAGGATCATCAGGCATCCGCACAACATGACCAGTCCAATGAAGTTGATGAGGAGGAAGGAAGCATTGCATGTGATCTCCTGCCAACCCACCTGCTTTTGGCTGGCATGAACCATCAAGCTGTGCATCCACTTTCATAATGAGCGTGTTGCTTTCCCTTGAAACGTATAGATTTATAGGCCCTGGTCCAGAGATGCTTTTTAAAGGTACCCTAGGGTTTTTTCCCTTTTGAAGGTAAATCGTTTGCACTCTCTCTCTCTGGGTGGGAAATCATAGTCCAGCTGCACACCAAGACCCCAGGTGTCAGGTAACAGAAATTCTCCATGGGGTCACTATCTAACAGAGTATAAGGCTAGGAATTGGAATGGGGGAAATGATACAAGCTTTGATGGACTCTCATATTGTGCTGGGGTTATATTCCAGGGATGGTGAGTGTATGCAGAAACGTGTATAGTCAATCCATCCCCTTGAAACCACCCCCACTTGAGCGATCTTAACTACCAGAGCCAATGTACCAAACAAGTCTTAACTCCGCCCGCCTTATGGGGCTCTGGGAGGCTCTCACGAGATTTTGAAGGGCTGCCTAAGTTCCTCCAAGATCTCACCAGAGCCTGGTAAGCAAGGCAGAGAGATTTCTCAAACTTGGGTCCCCAGCTACTGTTGGACTACAACTCCCATCATCCCTGACCACTGGTTCTGCTAGCTAGGGATGATGAGAGCTTGATCCCAGTTTGAGAAACAATGCCTGAAAAACTCTTTCCGCTTCAGGGAAAACCCGGTGCCAAAAGAGCTTTCAAGCTCTCCACCTTCTGCATGTTTAATTTGTGCGATATCAACCACCTGAAGTTGAAATAGCACAAGTTGGAGGAGTGTGAGTTGTAAGTCCACAGTAATGCCTTTTTTTTTGACTGACAGAGGGATGAAAAAGACAGCCAAGAGAATCATGTCACAGTGATTCTTGGAGTGTACCATTCAGTCTGCAGGTCGAGGCAAGGAATTAGTGTTTGACTCATCCACCCTACTGAAAAGCTCTGTGCCCAAAGATGACTGGCATGCCAGGGAAAATGTTCTCCCTGACATGCCAGTGTGGTGTGCTCTAGGTGGTGGCTTTGTTTGTTTTAAATGTGAGAGGGCGTTCAAGCATGATGTTGCTCTGCTTGCGGTCTGGAGTAGTACAGCTCAGCAATACATGCTCTCTGCCATTCTCCTGATAGCGTGTGTTTAGCTCCAAAGTCAGCTTCTGATGGCCCGATGGGGGGAGGAAGGTAGAAAATGGCTGCTTGCATGGAAAGAGGACCTGAAAGCACTTTTCAGCCTGAAGCTTAAGTGGGCTATGTTTTAAAATCGGTTCCTAATTCGAATGCAAGACCTTCTGCAACTGCAGGGCAGATTCGGTTTGTCTTCCAATTCTTTCATGCATTAACAGAATCCGTGACACACAGAGAAGTCAAAACAAAAAATTTTTTTTCCTTCCAGTAGCACCTTAAAGACCAACTAAGTTAGTTCTTGGTATGAGCTTTCGTGTGCATGCACACTTCTTCAGATACTGAAGATGCTGGTATCTGAAGAAGTGTGCATGCACACGAAAGCTCATACCAAGAACTAACTTAGTTGGTCTTTAAGGTGCTACTGGAAGGAAAAAAAATTTTTTGTTTTGACTATGGCAGACCAACACAGCTACCTATCTGTACACAGAGAAGTTTAAGTGTGCTTGTTTCACAGGGCAGGTGAAAGAGGATGTACTGTTTGAGTCACTGCCACTCCCGTTCATCATTGTCCTCTTCCCGTTCACCCACCTAACCGCTGCATCTGTTCGCCTTCCACATCCTCCTTGGCTCACCCTAGGAAAGGACAAGGGTTTTTTTTTTCAGAGTTAGGCATTCTGGCTGAGGTGCCTGAGACTATGGATGGTGGCTAACAGATTGAGGTTGAATCCTGACAAGACAGAAGTACTGTTTTGGGGGGACAGGAGGTGGGCAGGTGTGGAGGACTCCCTGGTCCTGAATGGGGTAACTGTGCCCCTGAAGGACCAGGTGCGCATCCTGGGAGTCATTTTGGACTCGCAGCTGTCCATGGAGGCGCAGGTCAATTCTGTGTCCAGGGCAGCTGTCTACCAGCTCCATCTGGTATGCAGGCTGAGACCCTACCTGCCCGCAGAATGTCTCTCCAGAGTAGTGGATGCTCTAGTTATCTCTTGCTTGGACAACTGCAATGCGCTCTACATGGGTCTACCTTTGAAGGTGACCTGGAAACTGCAACTAATCCAGAATGCGGCAGCTAGACTGGTGACTGGGAGCAGCCACCGAGACCACATAACACCGGTCTTGAAAGACCTACACTGGCTTCCAGTACGTTTCCGAGCACAATTCAAAGTGTTGGTGCTGACTTTTAAAGCCCTAAACGGCCTCGGCCCTGTATACCTGAAGGAGTGTGTCCACCCCCATCGTTCTGCCCAGACACTGAGGTCCAGCTCTGAGGCCCTTCTGGCGGTTCCCTCACTGCAAGAAGCCAAGTTACAGGGAACCGGGCAGAGGGCCTTCTCGCTGGTGGTGCCTGTCCTGTGGAAAACCCTCCCACCAGATGTCAAAGGAAAAAACAACTACCAGACTTTTAGGAGACATCTGAAGGCAGCCCTGTTTAGGGAAGCTTTTAATAACTGAAGGACTATTGTATTTTAATATTTTGTTGGAAGCTGCCCAGAGTGGCTGGGGAAACCCAGCCAGATGGGCTGGGTATAAATAATAAATGATGATGATGAGAGAGAGGACCTCTGTTACCACTATGGCTTTGCTGCAACACCTATAGAGGCTCTATAAACTTTAAAAAAGTTCTAAGTTGAAAGAGCATTTCCAGAAGGGTTGATGCAAATGTTCTCCAAGCCACCTTGCCCAGAATGCCTCCCTCTGAGGAAGGACTTCTTGGCCCTTTCCTAGAGCAAGGCAGGAGAAGGCAGAAATCTTTGCGAAGTGGGGTGAGCAGCTGGGGACAGTAAGAGGGGGCTGAGAGGAGGCGGCAGGTGTTGCCTGACAGTTCACTGTCCCCCAAACCTGCTGCTTGAGACAGTTGTCTCCACTTGGCTCATGAAAGGGCCCTTCTTGTAATGTTGCACATGGAAGTGTTTTGAGAAGCAGAAAAAGCACAAAAGGCCGCAAGACTATTATTAAAATTTGTATGCCACCCTATACCCATAGATCTCAGGGAGGTTCACAACATAAAATTACTGCGTGTGTGTGTTTGTGTGTGTGTGTGTGCATATCACATAATAAAACTCTTGTTTGCTTCCACGTTACAAGAGCTCTTATTGACTTTCTGTCTCTTTCATCGTGCAAGGAGGGAAATGCAGTCAAAAGTGGGCCTAATTAATTGCCACTTTGCGACACATCCCAAGGGTGAGGTAACACATTGTGTGCAGCGCAAGGTGAAATGTGTTGGCAGAAATGTATAGAAAGCCTTGAACCAACATTTCCAGCACTCAGATTAGTTTCCAGCAGCTCGACATTACCAGGCTTCTCCGTTTCACACTTGTAAGTAACAAAGGGAACAATATTTCGAGCCAGTGGGGAAATAATTGTGGCAACGAGCGGGGAGATGGGACTGGAAGTGCAAGAGAAGAAAACAGAGTTTTAATGGAATGTTTGACACCTCTGGGGGCTTCAATAGCAGCTTGGATCCCTGCCAAAGTGAATAAATAGCTCTCACTGTTGTTCGTGCCTGGCCATTGTGCTCTGACACCAAACAGAAGTGTATTTTTGTGTGTTCAGAGGTTTCATCTCCCCTTCTAAGTAGACAAGTACGTTCTCAAATGTACCAATAAGCAGTACATTTGGGACACCAAAGTCGGGGTCAGCGCAAGGCAAGGAACCACCCGAGTCAGGTGGTTCTGCATACGCACCCTCCCCACACTTGCTTTTGCGCTAGCAATCTTTCCTCATCCACCTATGTCGTTTTGAAGAATCGGATCCTTCCTCAGAACAAGGTATTCCAGGAAAGGTGGCTCAATGTCATGGCCCTGTCAGGCGTGGAATGCCCAGAGTGAGGAATTAACTATTGTCAAAAGCACGCTTGCAAGTTATGGAAAGGCAGTTCCATCAGTCCTACTTCTCCCAGCTACTCCTAGGTGTGCACCTGATGAGGCAGTTGGCGCAGTTGGTGCTCTGATGGTGTTTCTTGCTTGGCAGGGGGTTGGACTCGATGGCCCTTGTGGTCTCTTCCAACTCTATGATTCTATGATTCTACTCCTAGGTGTGCACCTGATGAGGCAGTTGGCGCAGCAGGGAAGTCCTGCTACGGACCTCGACTTCTGTTTCTCCCCTAACCGAGCTGCACACAAGCAGGCGAGGACTCTGCCTGTGTGTCACCTTCTGCTCCTCCCATTTCACCCCTCTTCTGGTACTGGGAGACAATGGAGCAGAAGAGGTGGAGGCAGGAGGTGTGGAAGCCCTTGATTCTACACTAGCCAGTCCCTGACATCCAGGGGCATGCATGCACCACCAACTCGCCGTTCTTTTTGAGTTTAGTTGAAACTTTAAACTTTCAATGAACTGCTTTTAAAAGGAAGTTCTTGCCAGAAAGGCCAGAAAGCAGGAGGTTCAAGTTTCTTCCACCACCTGAGTTTGCCTAATGGAAGTGCCTGCCCTGACTGAGGCGATCAACCAACTGTTTCAGTTCTGTAAAGCAAGCAGAGGCTCATATTATGGGGTGTTCCTTTCTAGAGAAGAGAACATTTCCCGCAAATAGAAAACTCACGTGTCAAAGAACTAGCCTTTCAAAAAATGTAGGTTCCTGCTTTGTGAACCTGACATCTAACATTCCCTGGAAAGTTGTGATTTTCTGTGCAGGGATAGATCCTGTGTTATACCCCCACCCCACCAAAAAACCAAAATGTGTTGGACAACAATGAAGAGTTTGCTTTTTAAAGCTGGTTCCGAATTAATTCAAATTCACCAGGTGAGCATATTTGCTGATGCACAATTGCGGCTGATGGCGACTCTGCCACTGGAATACTATAGGGCTGTAAAAGGTAAAGGGACCCCTGACCATTAGGTCCAGTCATGGCTGACTCTGGGGTTGCGGTGCTCATCTCGCTTTATTGTCTGAGGGAGCCGGCGTACAGCTTCCGGGTCATGTGGCCAGCATGACTAAGCCGCTTCTGGCGAATCAGAGCAGCGCACGGAAACGCCGTTTACCTTCACGCCAGAGTGGTACCTATTTATCTACTTGCACTTTGACATGCTTTCGAACTGCTAGGTTGGCAGGAGCTGGGACTGAGCAACGGGAGCTCACTCCGTGGCAGGGATTCGAACCGCCAACCTTCTGATTGGCAAGTCCTAGGCTCTGTGGTTTAACCCACAGCGCCACCCGCATCCCTACTATAGGGGTGTATCTCTGCGTAAAGTTGTATAATGCATTGTACCATGACACACAACTATCCGAAGCCACCTTTCGTGTGATTTGGGCTTGTCGTTGTTTCTCAGTCCCTCTGCCCCCTGTGCCCTAAAGGAAGTAATAAAGTTTGCCAAGTTATTTTCGTTGGCAACACTCTGCTATCAATTGTCAGCAGCTATGGCAGTCTAAAGGGGCGCGGGTGGCGCTGTGGGTAAAACCTCAGCGCCTAGGACTTGCCGATCGCATGGTCGGCGGTTCGAATCCCCGCGGCGGGGTGCGCTCCCGTCGTTCGGTCCCAGCGCTTGCCAACCTAGCAGTTCGAAAGCACCTCCGGGTGCAAGTAGACAAATAGGGACCGCTTACCAGCGGGAAGGTAAACGGCGTTCCGTGTGCTGCGCTGGCTCGCCAGATGCAGCTTGTCATGCTGGCCACGTGACCCGGAAGTGTCTGCGGACAGCGCTGGCTCCCGGCCTATAGAGTGAGATGAGCGCACAACCCTAGAGTCTGGCAAGACTGGCCCGTACGGGCAGGGGTACCTTTACCTTTACCTATGGCAGTCTAAAAGTATGTTGCTTTTGTTCACGCCCTTCAGAAAGTCTTGAAAGACATTTCTGAAAGGCGAAATTCTGTAAAGCAGGCCATATACTGCTCTCTTTCTTGCCGAGGGAAAAGGCAAGTGCCAAGAATGTGACAGGGAGTTATTGGAAAGGGACCCCACCTGAGTCCTCGAGAAGCGGCTCTGTCACCACGTATGACAAGGTCACTCTGAGAAGCCCCTGTTCTGCTTTGCAGGCTTTCTTTGGGATTCCCTGCTTATGACCTGGGCGGGCTCAGGGAGGCAGAATCTCAGACCAAGAAATTCATAAGGTCCGGCTGGAAGAGTGACAGGGTTAACTCTGAAGGATTAGCGTAGCAACATGTTCTCTAGGCAGCAGTGGGAATATTCTGCAAAAAAAACACCAAATGACTGATACTGCTGCTGCTAAGTTTTGGCTGGGAATTCCCTGTGTGAGGTTGAGACAGGTATAGTCTAAGGATTCTGCCGTTGAGAAAAACAGCACATGGGCACATCTAAGCAAAATAGTCATTTTTTTTGGGGGGGGGGAAAGATTGAACTGTGAAAATGGTAGCATTTAAACTATTTTTTCTTTTTTTAAAAAAACTGGATGCCTTTTGGTTGAGCATGCAGCTACAGAGGCAAGGAGATGCCCTCCAGTGCAGGAAACAGTCCTGCAGATAGGAAGGAAATTACCATAAAATCATGCACCCGACTCTCAAACCAGAGAGCTGCTCCAGAAGGACACCATGTTTGTTTGAACAGCTAAAAACTAAATAAATCAAGGCCCGTTCTCGTGTTGCCACCCTCCAGATCTCTTGAGGAGGCCCACGAAGAAGGGCATCAGATGACGACATAGCATTTGAAATATTTTAACATAGAATTATAACCACCACCCATGTGGAGCTGTGCCACAAGCAGCCATTCAAACAGATGTGTGAATTGAGCTTTTGTTTCGCCTTAACCGCTGGAACGCTGCACTAGATGCAACAGCACAGACCACTGCTTAGAGAATTCCTGTAGCTCAATAGGACAAGGCTGCCTGGTGTATTGTTCTTGTTTTCCTTCTTCCTTTGGGGAAGCTATTCTTCTGATGGAAGCATGGAACGCCTTGGTTTAGAACCAAATAAGGGATGAACTATCCCTGACAATCCGAACCTCACTAGGGACTTATTCCATGATGGGGTGATCTTAACACTGCCTCCCACCGAACCATTCCCAATCCACGCTGCTGCAAAAACCCAATAGGGGGCATTACTTGCTGTGTATGTAATCCTGCTTTACACAGACGAGGGTTTGTGTGCAAAACACCAGCTGTGCGTTGTGGAAAGAACTACAAATACAGAGACACTTTGGCAATGATTGGCAGCCAGTCCAGATTTTTTTCGCTCACCCATTTTAAAGCTCAGCCGTGAACCCTTTCCTTGACAGGCAATGAAGTTTAAATGACGGTAGCATCTTCTGCGTTCCCTTTGTGGACACAACTTTTATCCTGTCACTTCTCTGCGAGGCCCACACGTTTTTGTCTCTGTGCCTCACTTGGCATTTTGCTTTTCCAGGAAGCAGATTTTGGCATTTGCAGAAGTGCAGCAGCACGACTCTTCCAGCCTGTTAGGGTTCCCAAGGGCCCTCGCTGAGCTAACTCCATATGCTCAGAATTGAGTTAGAGTCTCAAACTCATCAGCTTGGCTTTGGAATTATTAGCTCTGGAATTATAATATACTTCAGCTTCTGTGTATTTTATTTTCCGGTTCCTGAACCATCCGGGCCCTGTTGTGCATATATGGTCTCTCTCTCACACACACACACAAATAGAAAGAATAGTCTTGGGACTTCGAAGCCGTTGCCATTAGCTTCCTTTTGCTCTCTCAGATGACATTGGATTGAAATGGCCCAGAACTCAATTCCTTAGTAAAAATTTCCCGAAGAAAGCCATTTCAGTGTAACAGGCCCGTTGTGAGGGAGCTGTCAGCCCTCTGTGACTTATCCACTTCCGAGAGACTCACAACATTTCAGACAAGGCAAGAATCCAAAGGCCTGCTAGATTAAGTGGTGTCAACAGCAGCACTGTTGCGCTGAGGAATGCCCAGCACACAGCCGAAGGTGGCATGCAATCCATCTTTAAGGACTGTCAACAGATCTTCTCTGTTCACACCTGTACATCAGGGGCACAAAAACCTCAGGCCTGGGACAAAAGGAGACTCTCAAGCCCCCATCTCAAAGCAGTGGGACTTTCCCCAAAAATGCAAATTAAGACTTTTATCTAATTAGCAGTGGGAAATGCTTTCAGATAAGGCTAGGCACTTCCTTTAGAAACGGCAAAGGTTCCGGGAGTTGATTCAACTGTCCTTGCCACCATTCAGTCCTGTGCATGGCTACAGCTATGCAAGAACATCCTACTTAAACCAAGGCTGCTTTCTCTTTTGCTTCGCAAAAGCACCGCGTTAACTGCTCAGAGCAGTCAAAACAAAAAAAAATTTTTTCCTGCCAGTAGCACCTTAAAGACCAACTAAGTTAGTTCTTGGTATGAGCTTTCGTGTGCATGCACACTTCTTCAGATACACTGAAACAGAAGTTGCCAGATCCTTCTATATAGTGAGAAGGTGGGGAGGGGTATTACTCAGAAGGGTGGTGGGAATGGGTGGTTGGCAGATAGCTGAGATGAGCCTGTTGACGACTCTTAATGACTGCAATAGGTCTTACAGGAAAAAGCAAGGGGTGAGAAGGTGAAAAATGGCTTTGTCATGTATAATGAGATAAGAATCCAATGTCTTTGTTCAGACCAGGTCTCTCCATGGTTTTAAATTTGGTAATGAGTTGCAATTCAGCAGCTTCTCTTTCCAGTCTATTTCTGAAATTCCTTTGTAGTAATACAGCTACTTTGAGATCTTGTATAGAATGTCCTGGGAGATTGAAGTGTTCTCCTACTGGTTTCTCTGTCTTGTGATTCTTGATGTCCGATTTATGTCCGTTTATTCTTTGGCGTAAGGTTTGGCCTGTTTGTCCAATACAGAGAGTATAATACCCCTCCCCACCTTCTCACTATATAGAAGGATCTGGCAACTTCTGTTTCAGTGTATCTGAAGAAGTGTGCATGCACACGAAAGCTCATACCAAGAACTAACTTAGTTGGTCTTTAAGGTGCTACTGGAAGGAAAAAAAAAATTTTGTTTTGACTATGGCAGACCAACACGGCTACCTATCTGTAACTGCTCAGAGCAGTGTCAGGACAGACACATAGCCCCAGGGCCCATGCAAAGTTCCAGCTAAAGTTTGAGCTTCTAAGTAACAGCACACAAAGCCAGAGTAAATAGGGCTATTATTATTTTTACCTGCCTGTTAAAAGCTTCCAAGGACAGGCTTGGGAAGAAAAGCTGTAATTGGGGCTGCCGAGCTCCATGCAATTGTAGACGGAGCTTAGGAGCCAGACAGTCAATAGTCCTGGTTAACTCTGCATTACAGCAGGCCACCGGGGAATCGGCTGAGAGGCCATCAACATGGGCTAATGCATCCCCTACCACTCTCTGGAAGCCATTTGGCTCCATTAAGTGGCGGGGGTGGACCACTCGAATCGGTCTTACCTCCCTGTGGAGGGGAAGGATCGCAAAGAAGTCTAGTTGTACTAGGAAGTGATCTGACTGTGGCATTTCTTTTGTTCCACTCGAACTTAGTGTCAGATCACTAAGGTAAACCCCAGATCTAAGGCATGTCCATGGCTGTGTGTAAGGCCAGATTTATTCAGGGACAGCCCCATGGGGGGCATGCTTTCAAGGAGTCCTGAGCAGCCCCTCGTAAAGTCGTGTTGGCATGGATGTTAAAATCACCCAGGACCACCAAACTAGGTGTCTCCAGGAGAACATCTGGCACTGCCTGAAGCAGCTCAGGCAGGGAATGCTTGGTGCTGCAGGTACACCGAAAGGAATCTTGTATTGCCCCTGTTGCCCACCTTCCGGAACACGCACTCGGAGAACTGTGTCTCCCCAATAGAACACCTGGCGAAAACCAAGGACTTTTTACAAATCACTGCACCCACACAACCTGTGTCGCTGGTGGACAAGCAGCAGCAAGAACAAGCCCAGCTTCCAGGTCAATTCCTCCACCCACAATCAAGTCATGGATGGCAGTGGTCTTATGAATCATTGGCCTGCCATTGCATTGCTCTAGTAGTGCACCTGGAAGAAATGTTTTAGGCCTGTCCTCACCCTGTTGGACAAGGTTTCTACACCCTTCTGCAAATTAATTGAAACAAACAATGTAGTTTATTGTACAAAACTCACATATACATGTACAAACTCACATATACGTACATTAGTAACAGATACAACCTCCGCTTTTTTTTAAGCAGCATTTGAACACTGTTTGGCATGGAGTCTACTAGTTTTGAACAGTGACTGTTGATTTTTGGATCCCTGTACCACATTTGGATCAGCGCCTGAATGAGCTTCTCCATAGTCGTACAGTCTACAGCACGGAGGCGACTTTTGCATATAGCCCACAAATTCTCAATGGGATTCACGTCCGGGGAATTCCCTGACCAATCAAGTACCTGCATTTGCTGATCTGTCATGAATTTCTTCACCACTTTCAATGTGTGACAGGGGGCTAGGTCCTGCTGCAATATCCCAGTACTGTCAGGATATCTCTTTTCCAGCTCTGGAATAACTCTCTTTCGTAGAACCTCGGTATATTGTGGCGAGCGCATCATTCCTTCTATTGGCTGCAGGCTTCCAACACCATAATGATCAACTGACTTTTCGTGTATGTTTTGAGTACAGGATTACGACTAAGATAGAAAACATGCTTTGTTTCAATTAATTTGCACAAGGGTGTACGTGCAGAGAATGGTTTTTACTTTTAAGTAGAAAAGCAATCAAAACCACAGAAAGTCAGCTCAGAAACCTGTGCATGGTCAAGTTATAAACCGAACAAGCAAAATGGGTCCATTCTACCATGCTGATCCCACCTCATTTTTCCTGCCTACGTAGATTGAATCACATATGCAGCTTGTACGTGAGCTGGAGAGGTAGATCATGTTTACAGAGACATACAGGCATGCACGCTTCAAGTCAAAAGCCGTAAATCATTCCGAGATAAACTATTTTGTAACGAAGCCTAATTTTCTGTATTTCCTTTGGTGTACCTCATCATGATAACTGCTCTTGCTCTTCATAATGCCAGCAGAAATTGGCATCCGAGGATTCCAGTTATCACCTTGTTGGGAGCCATATATTACTCAACGAGTAATGAGTTTAGCAATCAGCTCAGCGAACTGATAACAGACACTTTCCTCTCTCTCCCCCCCCTTCAAAGGACAAAAAGAGTTATTCCTGCCCTGTGTGCGAGAAATCTTTTACCGAAGACCGACTTATAAAATCGCACATAAAGACAAACCACCCAGGTAAGACGAGCCACATTAATGGTCTTAAATGTAGCGTAATAGTGGAGCCGTGCTCCAGACTAAGCAATAGGTTTTAGCTGTGTTGTGTATTCTGGTTATCGTATGTGGAAAACAGCGGTCCAACCCTATAGAGTCCTGATACTACAGGTGGTCCCTTAGTCGGAGCAGCTCATGGCTATTAGTAGCAACAGCGGCAGCAAACTCCCGGTGCCTCGCCTCACCTTGCTTGCCTTATTTTGAACTCTGCTTGGCCCTGGCTCTACAGCCAATCTGCATGCTCTAGCCTTTGCCTTGCCTGCCTGGACCATTTCCCTTTGCTTCAGCAGCCAAAAACCAAAAGCAGACCCCCGCTGAGGCCCGACTCCAGAGGCTTCATACTGCCTGCCGGTAACAGGAGGCGATATTGCCAACCCCTGTTCCCCTTTTAATTCTGAAGAGAGGCCTGACCACACAATCCAGATTTGGCCCATGAGGTTCTCAGCCCCAAGATCCCTGGCAATGACCCTGCAGGGTCATCACCATTCAAGGTTTTTAATATTAATATTAATAAATATTTATACCCCACCCTCCCCAGCTGTGACCGGGCTCAGGGCAGGTAACACCAAGTATAAAACAATTGATTAAAATACAACTTAAAAACAAGATTAAAATACAACATTAAAATGCAGTCTCATTTCAGTAGAAACTCAAATCAAAAAACTTTTTGGGGATGAAAACGTCAAATCTTCACCAAGGCCAACTATCCAAACTGGTCCTACGTTGGCCAGAAAAAAGCCAGGGAAGTCCCCAAATAGGAGTTCCATCACAGAAGGAGAAAGGAAAAAAGAAAGAGGGTGAGGGGATCAAGTTGATTCCAAGCCAAAGGCCAGGCAGAATACAACTCTGTCTTACAGGCGCTGCAGAAAGAAATCAGATCCTGCAGGGCCCTGGTCTCGTGAGACAGAGCGTTCCACCAGGCCGGAGCCAGTGTTGAAAAGGCCCTGGCTCTGGTTGAGGCTAATCTGACTTCCTTAGGGCCCGGGACCTTTAGGGTGTTGCTATTTATGGACATTAAGGTTCTCCGTGGGGCATACCAGGAGAGGCGGTCCCGTAGGTTAAGCAGAGGTTGGAAGGCCATCTGTCATGGATGCTTTAGTTGAGATTCCTACATTGCAGGGAATTGGACTAGATGACTCTCAGGGTCCCTTCTAACTCTGCAATATACACTCAGCATATGCATCTTTTTAAAAGGCATGCAATTAACTTGACTTTTACACACTCTTGGGACTCAGCAACATGGTCCCATCACTTCATTATTTCTAGTTGATTATAGCCTTACATCTGTATTCTCAGGCCTTTTGGTGTTGTTAACGACCTGCCTGCTTGGGTATTTCGGGCTCCTCTGGAAATCCCAGGTGAAACCTTAAGCAAATGTTATGTGCCTCTCAGAGAGCACCGAAGCTAATAAATGTTTGGTTAGCGAAGCTGCCCGGTTCGGTATTGGCCGCCTGAGAGTGCTCCCTGCCAGAAAGGAGGAAAAAACCACCCATTTCTGCAGCAATGGCGCAACCAGCCTCTTAATTTGTCACAAAAATAGCAAGTCACCATGGGGGCAACTCAGCACACAAAAGCAACGGCCAGTCCTTGAAAAAGCTGTAAAATAATGAAGCAGTTTCCTTAAGACTGCACAACCCCACTGGAAGGCTGGTGCGGAGAGAGGTAGGAAGAGAAGAGAAAACAAGGGAAAGGAAGCCTATTGAAAGGATGTGACAAGGAGCAATCTAAATATTATGTTTTCTCATTATTGTCATGTGTTTCCTGAAGGCTAAAGCTCCCTGCATGTGATTTTTTCTCTTCCCTCCCCTCTCTCCAGAGGTTTCCATGAACACCATCTCCGAGATTGTTGGCAGGAGAGTTCAGCTAAAAGGGCTGATAGGAAAGCGAGCCGTGAAATGCCCCTACTGCAATTTTTACTTCATGAAGAATGGATCAGACCTTCAGCGTCACATCTGGGCCCATCAAGGTAACTGCAACGTAGCTGGCACTTAATCTGTTTAAAAATTGCAATCACTTCCTGACACGCCGATGCTCCGGTTATGGCCCAGCTAGGCGCATGGAATGCCATCACACAATTTACTAGCAGCTGTTTCGGGTGAGGGGTCTTTGAGGTTAGGGACCATGTCATGCAGCTGGTGTTTTCCCCAGAAGGGAAGGCGGTAGCTGGGGGGAAAGGTGTTAATTCACAGCTGCTGTTCATCACGTTGCTGTTGTTGGCATCCGTCTGTCTCAAGAGACAATGGAGTGCTCCTTCAGAGATAAAGTAAAACAGCTGTGTTAGCAGCAGCAAAGTGAGCTCCACAGGATGCAAACCTGGGCAGCATGTACAGAGTTCCTGGGCTACCCAGAAGACAACACACACACACACACACACACACACACACACACACACACACACACTTACACACACACCCCTCAGCCTCGCTGATGTGGTCCAAAGGTATGGAAAGCAATATGTTTGGCACAAGCTTGGCTCATTGCAGAGATACATAATTTTGGCGCTTCTTACCAAGCTGATACATATGAGAATTTTCTAGGAAACTCGGGCCCTTCCAGTTCATAGAGCATCCATCCCTATTTGCTTGCAGGCAGATTACCGTACTTTTCTGTGTATAAGACGATATTTTTTCCTTAGAAATTATAGGTGAAAATTGTGGATAGTCTTATAAACAGAAAGCAGAGGGGGACGTGCAACTGGTGGCAGCAGCCAGCAGGAGATTGGCAGTGGCGATTGGGCGTATGATTGGTTGCTGTGGCAAGCCTGCTGACGATTGACTGCGGCTGCGGCAATTGGGCAGTCAATTTACATCAGCAGCAAGGTGTGCGTGCAATTGCCTGTGGTTGAATCAAGTGGGCAGGTGGGCTTGTGGCTGCAAGCATGCAGGCAATTGGTGGCAGGGGTGATGCGTGCGATTTGCAGTTGGGGGCAGGTGTTGAAACCCCCCCCCCAAAAGCTGAACAACTCTGGGCAATCCCCCCTCCAATTTTTTTGTTACGGTCCCAAAAAATAGGGGTCATCTTACACGTGGGGGCGTGTTATACACGGAAAAATACGGTACGTTGGTTATTTAACAACAACAACTTATTATTTATACCCTGCCCATCTGGCTCGGTTTCCCCAGCCACTCTGGGCAGCTTCCAACAGAACACTAAAATGCAATAACCTATTAAACATTAAAAGCTCCCCTAAACAGGGCTGCCTTCAGATGTCTTCTAAAAGTTTGGTAGTTATTTTTCTCTTTGACATCTGCTGGGAGGGCGTTCCACAGGGCAGGTGCCACTACCGAGAAGGCCCTCTGCCTGGTTCCCTGTAACTTGGCTTCTCGCAGCGAGAACCACCAGAAGGCCCTTGGCCCTGGACCTCAGTGTCCGGGCAGAACGATGGAGGTGGAGACGCTCTTTCAGGTATACTGGACCGAGGCCGTTTAGGGCTTTATTTATTTTTATTCAATTTTTCCAATACAAAATTTATACAAATCATACATCTTTTTTATATCCATTCTCTTTTTGACTTCCCTCAACTTGCCTGATACTCCTTCCCTTCTTAATTTCTTACACATTTCTAAAACCTTTCTTCAATTATTTTTATAAATTAATTCTTAGTTTTACTCATATTCTAGCATTTCTTGTTACAGAGCTTCATTAAAGCTTACAAACGTTATTTGATTATCACTTAATTTATGCATATATTCTGTAAACTTTTCCCAATCTTCTATAAATCTCTAATCTCGTCGATTTCGGATCCTTCCAGTCAGTCTATCAAGTTCTGCATAGTCCGTCATCTTCATTCTCCATTCGTCTAATGTAGGCAACTCCTCTTGCTTCCATTTCTGAGCCATCAGTATTCTTGCTGCAGTCACTGCATATAAACTTCTTTTCTTTCTTATTAATCTCATTCCCTGTAATACCAAGTAAAAATGCTTCTGGTTTCTTAACAAAAGTGTACTTAAACATTTTCTTCAATTCATTATATATCATTTCCCGTTTAGGGCTTTATAGGTCAGCACCAACACTTTGAATTGTGCTCGGATATCCGACACAATCTCGCTTTCGCTGAACTCTGCTAATGCGTGCTCAACATCTACGGATGTGGGTCAAAGTGTTTTGCAGGACCGGCCCAGAGGAATGTCCCGATAGGTTGTAGGCCAGAAACAGCTGGAGAACCAAGTTTGGAAAACACTGCTGAAGGCAGTGCAGGGAGCACCTTTGCAGCATCACAGATGTGGCAACAGGAGAGGGGTGCAACTTGTACGATTTGCAATATAAACACACTTAGCTAGAATTAAGCCCCATTGGCTGATAAAAGATTCTTCCAGGTGGTACATTTAGCTACAGCACTGGCTGAATAGGTTTTTAACATACCATAAACACCTTTGGTGAATGCAGAGTGTTCACGAGGACAGTGGCATCTGCTCTGACCAATTGAGTTAATGCTGTAATTAAACATCATTTGGAAGGATATTCCATCGGATGGTGTGTTGTTGTTTTTTTTTAAAAAGGAAAAATAGGCTAGCACAGGCCCTGCTGGCATAGGGCTTCTACATTAATTCCCACTGCTAACTTTATTTATTGCATTTCTCATTTATAGCATCTTTGACATGATAAATGGCAAGCAGTATATTTCCACCTCACCCCCTTTGTTGCTCTAGTACTCCGAAAGCAGAGCTCTGACATAAGTCAGCTTTTTGAAGTCTCCTGCTGCATCTTCTATTGGAGCTACCGCAAAGTCTATGTAAATCAGTTGTTTGTGGCTCATCTAGTTCAAAGCTACCCGTTTTAGCGATTTTCTGCCTCAGCAGATAAGTCGAAAGTTATTCCGTAATTAATATTTCGAATCCCTTTTGTTTTTGAATTAATGAATCACAAGTCAGTCCAGCGAGTATTCCTGCCTGATAATATCCACGCACAAAAGGGTAAATTAAATTATTACCGTCATCCGTGCAAAGGCTGCTGTTTTCAAGCCTGGGTATTCTCAAAGCTCCAGAAATTATTTCCGCATAGAAAAGTAAAATGCTATTATGACCTAGCTGTGTTTGTGTGTGTACACACAGTACAGTCTCTCTGCCTCATATATTCCACCATCAATGCAGAAGAAAAGAACTGAAACTCTCTTGCTCCTTTGCATCCATCAGCCCTCTGTGCATCCCCTCGCTTTTTATTGCAGCAGCAGCAGCATCACTCCCTGCCCTTACTGGCTAGGAATAGGGGAGAGTTGCTTATTGCAATCCGGTATAATAATAATGGGACACGGGTGGCGCTGTGGGTTAAACCACAGAGCCTAGGACTTGCTGATCAGAAGGTCGGCGGTTCGAATCCCCACGACGGGGTGAGCTCCTGTTGCTTGGTCCCTGCTCCTGCCAACCTAGCAGTTTGAAAGCGCATCAAAGTGCAAGTAGATAAATAGGTATCGCTCTGGCGGGAAGGTAAACGCCGTTTCCGTGCACTGCTCTGGTTCGCGGCTTAGTCATGCTGGCCACATGACCCGGGAGCTGCCTGCAGACAAATGCCGGCTCCCTCGGCCAGTAAAGTGAGATGAGCGCCACAACCCCAGAGTCGGCCATGACTGGACCCAATGGTCAGGGGTCCCTTTACCTTTACTAACATGAACTCAGGATCCTTGTCCTCTACCAGGGATTTTACACATTGAAGTAGTCCTAGAACATCGCCTTCAAATGGCCATTCCTCGTATCCCTGCAAAGTTTTTGACCAGTCATCTCCAGACAGCCCTTTCTTCATTTCTGTTCTCTCTCTTTTTGCACAGGCATCAAGCCATTCAAATGCTCCCTGTGCGAATATGCCACTCGCAGCAAGAGCAACCTGAAAGCTCACATGAACCGCCACAGCACTGAGAAGACCCACCTGTGCGATATGTGCGGGAAGAAGTTCAAATCCAAAGGCACCCTGAAAAGCCACAAGCTCCTCCACACCGCTGATGGCAAGTAGCTCTCTATCAGGGCCGACAACACCCAAAGCCCTTCCGCAATGGTTTTCATCATACTGCTCGTTTGAAATTGCAAGCTAGCAGTGACTCAGAGCAATGCAGTGGTGCTGCATGGAGTTAGGGTGGCTTGCATGGAAAACCCTATACAAACTTGCGCTGGGGGTCGGGGAGTTCTGCCCCACAAGGTTAATTAGGCCTGGCACGGGTTCAGATTCGGCCTGCAAGGTTATTTCTCCCAAACCATGCCCACCTGCCCCACAGCTGATGTGATGTATAACATCAGGTGCGGGGCAAGCAGAGTTGTGGCTGCTGGTGCACAACTGGAAGTCTTAAAGGGCACTCCTGATTTGCCACTGGAAATAGAGAGCAAGTGTGCTGGGTTCAGCTGCACTGGGGTCATGGCACAGGGAACTCTACTGGGCTTAAGTTACCACTTATTAACAGATAGGCAGCGACTCCAGGCCTGTCGGATCATGCAACCAATCCCTGAAGAAGGCAGTAACTTCAAGGCTGCTTGTCAACTAATAGCTGCTGGCTTCAACCCTCAGCCGATCAGCGGGGCTTCAGAGCGCTTCACCAAGACCCGAGCGGTGCTCTGAAGTCCCAACCATCTGATGCCAAGTGATTGACAAGTGGGTGGTAAGGGAGATAAAGACCTGTGCTACGCCATGCCACACAGAAGCCCTGTGCATGGAGTGAATCAATTGGCCCCTTGATATCACCACCTGCCCAATGACACGTCTAAAAAAAACCCCAAAACACCAAGGTGTTAAGATTCCATCTGCTTACACACTGTTGCCTCTCACCTTTGTTTCTTTTCCAACACTCTGTAAAGATGCCTAAATGCAAGCAGTGTGTTTTGCACCAAGTTTTATTATATGCATGAAGAATAGTCAGAGTTGCATTGCTGGATTAGATGAAAGATTCACCTAGCACTTCCTGTCTATAAACTGGCCAGCCACTTCTGTTCTTGGGAGGCTGTTTCTGCAAACTCAGCCGTCCCCTGTCCAACATTTTTCTATTCCTTGCTCTTGCCAAGAATGGCACATCAGTACAGAATGAATCTCTGTCCGAGTTTATTGCTGTTCACAGTAACTAATGAAACACAGAGCATGACTTCTAAGTTCAATTAGATAGTGAACGTTCTAAACATCAAGCCTTTTCCCTCCACCGTGTTTTATGGGAACTGTCAACCTTATGCATAAGCTTCTCTGGAAATCCATCAACAACTTAAAATTTAGAGGAGAAAGCTTGACAAGTTAGAATAGATTTGCCTTTTCAACTTGCACTTTGGGGTTCCCTTTTAAGTTTTTGACAGCTGTTGCTGAAAGGATTTCAAACAAATTCTCTGTCGTGGTAATGAAGGAGGAGCTGGAGTAAAACAGATCTCTGTGCAGGTTTTAATATGCTCGCATCATACTGAGAGTCTTCCACAGTTTGCAAACAGCTGAGAGTTAAAGAGAGAAGGGCTACCGATTTAGCTTCTAAAAAGAGGCACGGCAGATGCTTTAAATGCTGTAAACTGTTCTGCAGTCCAGACTTGTATAGCATAAAGTCAAGCAAATAAATAAATGATGTGAAATGTTAAAAGGGGCATTCGGGAAGAGAATTGCTTGCAGCACTTACAACATGCTCAGGTTTATTTAAAGTTTATTTTATGCCATCAGGATTCAAAGGCTGTTACTCCCTTGTGTTTGTTTGTTGTCCTACGAATCTAAGGTATCAATACCAATGTACATAAACCAGGAATTATACAGTTTTTAAAGCCTCCGGCTTTACTTTTGAACATATTGGGGCGAAGCTAGATGTGGTGTAGAGCATCTGTGATCGAGATCTCCTATTGTCAATTTTAAAATACTGTGAAGCTTAAAGAAGCCACAGGGAATGGGTTATGAGAAAGAGGAGGATAACCTTTTCCACAGCACCATTTGCCTAGCCTAAATTTCCCACCACATTTGGGGAGGGTAGTTTAGAAAATGTTGCGGTGGAAGGATTAAAACACCTCCTGACCTATCGCTGCTGCCCCAACTTGATTTGCCACCCATGAAAACCTACAGGAGAACTGACTCATTGATGTTCCCTTGTCACATTTAATTAACCTTTTAGACTGTCCAAAGACCTTTGAAACTGTGGACTTTAAGAGAGGCAGAATCATTCTGGTTTTGCCTTAGGTGGCGATTCTCCTTCAGGACACTTCATTCTCCCAAATTCATCCCATCAATAGAACACATTCAGGTGATTTCAAAGGTTGCCATCTGAAGACAACTGACCAAGCACACATCAAGGAAGATGCGTAAATGGAAACTCAACATAACAGTGAAACGGTATCATAAAGGCGGGTAAATCACAGCTTCAGAAACAAATAAAAGCAGCATTATAGAAACAGAAATTCAGGAATAGCAGGGTTGAATCATGACAGTCGCTACTTCATATCTGTTTTCCTCTATTTAAATGAGACAATGCATTTGTATCTGAATTGGTTGGTTTTTTGTTTCAGGGAAACAGTTCAAGTGCACAGTGTGCGATTATACTGCCGCACAAAAGCCACAGCTGCTGAGGCACATGGAGCAGCATGCTTCGTTCAAGGTAAGGAGGTTGGTGCTGACTTGGCTGCGTGAACCGCTGTGCCGCCAAGCAGTTATTGCGGGTGCAGCACATGGCAGCGGTTGAGATACTGCAGCAAACTATGCCCAAGGTTAGAGGTTCCAGATTTAGATGTCCCTGCATGGGAAGCTGGAGCCAGAGATATCCTTATAACTTCTATCTTCTGCCCCCTCCCAGGGGCCAAGTTTGGCAGGTGGGGTTGCCCACCTCCAAATCAGCTGGCATCGTGATGACATCTGGTGACCCGTTTTTGCCTACACAGGTTGCAGTTAAACCATACTGGCACAGGCATGTCTAGAACTGTGTGGGGTGCTTTAAAGCCCTGATATTCCGCTGATTGTCTATTTCTCCTGATTTGATAGATATCTCTTCTGTACACTTCCCCCCCCTGCCCCTTAAAGTTTTGTTTCACTTTCCTGCCCTTAAGCCTCGATCCCTGGGCTGAACTTCGACCCTCCTGTAGCTTTCAAAGCTGTGGCTCAAAACAACCTGTGCATTGGGGATATTAAAACAAAAGGCCTGCTGTTTTACAACAGAAACAAACCCCCAAAGGCTAAGCAGCTACATTCTAGATGATGATTATGGTTATGCATTTTATCATTGATTATTAGGATGTATTTTAGCCCTCTTCAGGCATTCAAAAGAACAAATCTTTTGTGATGTGTTAATGTATCTAGGATTGCATATTTATGCAATTAACTCTCTCCATGCTTGCATTTTTGGGATTCGTCTTTCCCTCCGATATTTACAGAAAGAATTCTAGCTAGCTACAGTTACCATATAACATGATACCATCTGTATTTTATTGGTTTTTGTGGACGTCAGCAAGGATAAGGTAATTATTTTCTTTTCAGTAATTCTGCCTCTTGCTCTCAAGATATTAGACCAATATATTTCAGCGAATAAACATGTCCACCTTAAACAGAAACATGCTGGCATTTCATGTATGCATCCCAGAATAGAAGATGATAAAACACGGCCATTTTGTATAGTTTCTGAGGCAGATATTCCATCTGGTCACCATTCTGGCATATGTTTAAAAAGATGCAAATGAAGAATGCCTGGCCAGAAATTTTATGAACAAGGCAAATTCTGAAGTCATTTGAACCAATTATCAGCCCCGAACTATTTAAGTGGCTGGGACATAATGTACCGCAGTGGCTGATGCAAGGCTGAGAGTGGAGGATTGTGTTAGGCTGAGTAAGAGAGGCTTCTCGATAAAACAATAGAAAATACGTTTCCAAGTACAATTCAAAATGTTGGTGCTAATCTTTAAAGCCCTAAACGGCCTCAGCCCAATATACCTGAAGGAGCGTCTCCACCCCCATCGTTCTGCTCCAACTCCGAGGGCCTTCTGGCAGTTCCCAACTGCGAGAAACTACAGGGAACCAGGCAGAGGGCCTTCTTGGTAATGGCTCCTGCCTTGTGGAATGCCCTCCCACCAGATGTCAAAGAAATAAGCAACTATCTGACTTCTAGAAGACATCTGAAAGCAGCCCTGTTTAGGGAAGTTTTTATCGTGTTTTTAATGTTTGTGTTTTTAATGTTCTGTTGGGAGCTGCCCAGAGTAGCTGGAGAAACCCAACCAGATGGGCGGGGTATAAATTAGTAGTAGTAGTAGGCTGAATGGTGCGCACATATAAATGGCACTAGCCTATCAACACCCTCCAGGCCTGTCTCTCAAGCCCTTGAGACTCTCCCCAAGCCACAGCCCTCACTACCCCTCCTGCAGGTCGCCCTCAAGTGCTTTGGTCTGCTAGAATGGGTCCTTGGCCACATACACAGCACCCTTCTAAAAAGCAGCATTGTACCAACCATGTCTTCCCCAAAAGAATCCTGGGAACTGTAGTTTGTCAGGGTTGCCGAGATTTGCTGAGAAACCCCTATTCCCCTCGCAGACACACAACACTCAGAGTTTCCCAGAAAGAAGAACTGGTTGTCAAGCAGCTCTTGCAGCTGTAGCTCCAGGAGGAAGATGGGGGGGGGGTCGGGTCTCTTTGCAACCCTCAGCACCCTTAAACTACAGCTCCCAGAATTCCTTGCAGGGAGGGGAGCAATGACTGTTAAAGTGGTATGGTAGTGATTTCAATGTATGTTGCTGCTGCGGCTCTGTGGTAGTGCTTTTGCTTGTCTGCAGAAAGCTCTTACTTTAGTGTGAATGGAACATAGCCTACAGTTCAGAGAGTCAAATATATTTCTTTGCCTATTTGGCATCTGTCCTCAGCAGTCACTGCATGGTGTAGGAAAGGGTTCCAAAGCCCTCTTTTTAAAATATGGCCTTGAGCTATCAGAAGTGATAAATTGAACAACAGTGATTAAAATGTATGCGTGGGCTTTGTGACACCAAGCAGGTACTTAACAATCTCTCACTTTGTTCCGCGTGTGGTCTCTCCATGACCTTCTTTGCATTTCTGTATTTATTTATGTGTTCACTACATCTATGTTCCTTTTCTCTTTTTACCAGCATCCTCAACGTCCTTAAAAATGCAATATTATAAATAATAAATGCATGCTTATATATTTTTTTAAAAATTGCATGAAACCCTCCCGCTTAACTTTGCTTCAAGTATGATCGAGAAGCCTACCCTTCAGAATGACAGTTGTTTTACATTTCTCGGCAAATAGAATTTGGTCCCTTTTGAAGAATGTTCAGAGGGAAATGAATAACAAATGGTCAAATGGTACAGAAAGATAAAGAGGATCGATGGGTTCCTACAACAGTCATTAAGGCAGTCTTATGCGCTTTCACGTGGAAGTAAGGCTCATTAAACTCAGTTGGGACTTGCTTTCAACTTACCATACATAGTAAACCACGTATAGGCAAACTCGTCCCTCCAGATGTTTTGAGACTACAATTCCCATCATCCCTGACCACTTGTCCTGTTAGCTAGGGATGATGGGACTTGTAGTCCCAAAACATCTGCAGGGCCGAGTTTGCCTATGCCTGTAGTAAAGAAATGGAAGCGAAGCAGATGCAAAAGAGTTGATTTTTTAAGATTCGCTAGTGGGGGGTGGGAGCAGTTCAAGTTGGCACTCAACCTACTTAGGCTGTCTAGCTAGATAGAATACAGAGAAACTTCCCATGAGGAAGATGGATGAAGGAAGATGGACAGGGTACCAGTTTTGTTAAATGCTGCATTGATCATATTGAGCGGAGGCACCTTAGCCTGCTTAGAGCCTGTTGGGAAGCTACACGTTGATTTTTGGCTTGGTGCCACCACTTGTGCTATGTCTCCATAATCCATTCTCTGCCTGTACATTTCTGAACAGAGCTACTCACCAACCAGGGAAGGGTTGCAGATGCAGCAGCTTCCAAACAGAAGTCAATCACAGAGAGTCAGTCGAGTCACCAACCAGATCCAGAGATAAGACCAGGAAACAGTCCAAGGTCAACATCACAGGGGAGTTCAACCAAGGCAACTTCTGCCACCAGGGACTAGAAGCTATAGAGCTGTGTTGTTTCTCACCAGTGGAAGACGTACAAGGGAGGTCTTAAATACTCAGGCCTCCTAAACCACATCCAAACCACAGCTGTTGGCAATGAGCAGGGACCACTTACTCACGAGTAGACCACCAACACTGAGCATACTGAGCCATCGCTCTTTGGCCCTAAAAGTGTTTGGTTCCAGTGCTATTGAGGGCTTAGGGCTGCTTCACCTTCTCCTTGTGGTTCCAGAAGTTCATTATTGGGTATCAACCCAGAGGTCCCCTCAAGGGAATTCTCAGCATTGGATTCAAGGAGCCCTGCCAGCTCCTCAAGGTCCCCAACATTTAGGTCAGGGCTAGACATGCCAGTTACCTTGGTATCTCAAGGTTCTCCGAATGCTGGGTTCGCCTCCCAGTAACTTTGCAAGGTAATTTGCACTGTAAAAGGTGTCTAAAGCTACCTTGAAAGCTTCTTACAGATAAACATCAAACAGATAAACAACTGCACATCTTTCCAAAGACATCTGGAGGCAGCCCTGTATCAGGAAGTTTTTAATATTTGACAGTTTTGCTGTACTTTTATTATGCTGGAAGTTGCCCAGAGTGGCTGGGGCAACCCAGTTATATGGGCAGGGTATAAGTAATATGTTGTTGTTATCATCAACTCATTCAGGCAGAACATCCCACATCCAAAACCAAAGCTGTATCACACCGTAACATTGCAAGTGGCTCTGTGAATTGTTGTTGCTAAGGCATCTAAGCTGGAATACAAAATCGGTCCAAAGATATTTTTTTTATGACCTTTAGACCATTTAAAGGTCAAAGCAGTTTTTATTGTTAAATAGCCAAGCAGGCAACTATGATATTTCAATAATAGGCAGTATTGTGACTGTAAGAAATAGCCTTTTGAAGATATTGATAGTTCCTTCCCACACACATTTTGCAGGATACACACTGAAAGACAGATTTTATTGTTGCAGTGTTCTTATTTCTCAGTCTTTTAACCCTTTTGTGCATGTGAAAACTCCACAGAGCCAACTATATTTTTCTGATAGGACTTCTGAGTCCTGACCACATGCACAAGGAGCTGTTTTCTGATGTGGCCTCGTAAAGAGAAGCGACTGAAACTCCTTCCTTACGCCAATTACCTTTCAGCCTCAATTCCCCATTGTTAAAATGGGAATATGAACAACTGCTTCTCAGCATTGTTGTGCACCCGAAACATGTTTCAGGAATGTTAATGCCTTGTTATGTTCAATATTCTAGTCAGGAAACCTATTTACATGGATTTATTTGAGGTCTCTAAAGGAAACTTTGTAGGACATCTGTACTGATTGATTTTTGTGAAGTGATTAATTTTTTGCGAAGCACACGATGCGATTCTAACTGGACTAGCTCTGGAGACTGAGTGCCTCTGTTTGGTCAGGGAAAAATAGTATTTCTGAGCTTTCATAGTTCCCAGACAATGATATTTTTTTTTGCAGTGGAAACCAGTATACTGATCGGTAAATAGACCATATTGCATTCTTCTCTTCCCATTGTTGCTGACTTCTCCTCAGCATTGCTAGGAAAGTCACTGAAATAGGGCAGACCGAGTCTGGAGAAGAAAGTCTTGAAAACAAGAAACTGTACAAAAATAGTGTATAATTGGAGGAGACAGGAAGAGAGAGGTCTCTCGTCTTCCTTACTTCAGGCCTTGTTCATCGCAGGGAGACAGTCAACCAAACATACAGAGGAAATGTTCCACCAGCCAATTAGAGGACATGCTACCTCAGTGAAGATCGCACCACTGCTCTAGGGAGGGCCAGAGAAGATGCAGCCGGGGCAGCCATGTTTGTTTGCTCATTTGCCTGTCCCAGTCACATGCAAAACAGGGGTGGAGGGTGTTTGTCTTACATTTTTTCATCATGAGGGACGTGGATGTAGGGAGTAGAAAGCCTGAATGCTGAGCAGATGCTCTGTCCTTGCGCCACACTCTTCTTGTGCACGAGGCTGAGGAATCCCACTGAATGTCCACTTGGGATAATTGCAATTTATATGTGCAGAGTTGTGCACAGCCTTTGCATGTTCTTCCCCCACATCAATTTCTTTTGCTAGTCATTTCTGAATGAGGCATCAGCTCTGTGTTCCTCCTGTCTGCCTGGAGAAGCATGTCACTAAATTAGTACAGGGCATTAATTTTAATGCAGTGTAATTTATTGAGTAGCTGAAAATTCTGCAGTTGTGGATGGTTTTTTTGGTGTGTGTTTTTTTTGCAACTTCAGAGTGAGTGATGCTACCTTGCTTTGCCAATCCATCTTTTTATGGAGGAGACCAGGACTCAGCAGCCACGACACATAAATACTTCGCGGAGCTGTTTGGTGCCAATGAATTTCTGCTTTATTGTGAAACTTTGCAAGGCATAAAAATGTAATACAGTTGGAGATATGGCATTGCTAAGGCATTGGCTTGCATGTGTTGCTCTAGAAGCGTTACCTAATGGAACAAATTAGCTTGCTAACGTACGTATTGAGATAGATTTGAATCTTGCTGTTTCTTAAGCCAGAAGCGTAGGTCTTCTGTAAAGTCCTGAAGACAGGAAACAGATACGGCTAATTCATTTCCTTTCTCCTTCTGCAGCCTTTCCGGTGTGCACACTGCCATTATTCCTGCAACATATCTGGTTCTCTGAAGAGACATTACAACAGGAAGCATCCCAACGAAGAGTATGTTAATGCTGGCTCTGGAGAGCTTGCCGCCGAAGCCCTTCTCCAGCAAGGTGACCTGTCTTATTTTGAAACCGTCGCACAAAAATTACACCTTTGTATTAAGACACAATTAAATTTCTTTTGCAGAGAGTATGCTGTGGCAGGCTTAGCTTTTCAGTGGTGGACAGTGATGGGATTTTGTGTGTGTGTGTGTGTGTTTGTGTGTGTGTGTGTGTGTGTGTGTGTGTGTGTGTGTGAGAGGCACTGTCATCACTTCCCTGAAAGAAAAAACCTGTAGCAAACCTTGTGTGCGAATTGAAAATCCACATGAATGAAAGCTGGAGGGAAGCCAACATCCTCCTGTGGATCAGCCCAGGTTTAAATTCCTACAGAACGCGTTCTTGGCTCTTTCTTAATGGGAATGATGCCATAGGCA
This sequence comes from Podarcis filfolensis, assembly GCF_964270895.1. Classification (NCBI taxonomy): domain Eukaryota; kingdom Metazoa; phylum Chordata; class Lepidosauria; order Squamata; family Lacertidae; genus Podarcis; species Podarcis filfolensis. Next base: position 81,851,890 of record NC_139603.1, on the reverse strand, counting down.
CTTTTAAAGAAAGAAAGCTGTTGCTGTATTTGAGAAAAGGTTATTTTTTCCCCAGTTACACGCTGCTTTTTTTTTTACATTTTAAAAACTGGCTGTGCAGCTGTGATCAGAGTTGGCATCTCCAATCCTGAATGTATTTACCTGGGGTTGTATTCAGTTGTGTTCCTCCTTGTCCATCAGTCTCTGGCTCAGCAGAAGGCATCTGTTATTATAGAATGGGGGGGGGAGGCCATTTTCGCTGATTCTCCCTTCCCTCTGCAGCTCTCCTCCCTCACCCGCCCTTCACCAGCTCAAGAGAGGCAGGGGACATTTTGGAACAGTACAGCGGACAGCAGGAGAAAGGGGAGATCTGCAAAAATCAGTCTGCACCCCACTTTTCATCTCGCATAAGAATCCCCTGGATTCAGTAGCTCTCTGTCCACAGATGTACATGGTAGGACACACCCCATGGAACTCCTGTTGGTTTCTGCGGAAACAGCTTCACAGGATGACATCTTTGATTTGAGGAACTGCATCTCATGGAGCAAGCAAACCTAACGTTCTGCTCATTGCTTCAGGATATTCTTCTCACTGCGGGGAACGGGAAGCTGACCTAGAGATGAGCCTTTGGCCCGATTCAGCAGGCCATCTTCTTACATTCTTAACCTAGCTAGTTCTTCTCTGGGTCACTTGTGAAACCGCCCTGTGGGTCAAATCCTCCTTGGTTAAACGCTTAGCGCTCCTCCCGCAAAGCATTCTTCTCTTGTACTTGCTTCCTGCATACATTTCTCAGTTCCACTGCATCAGCTCAGCTCACTTCCAAATAACTAGCTGAGCATGAGAGTAGGTGCCTGAGCATTTTTCAATCCTTCCTGCTATATGAGTTTTTGTTGTTTTGATATTCACTAGAGCCTGGGAAGATAAAAGAGGAAGCAGGGAGGGAGAGGAATTCAAGAGGACTCTTTTCACTACTCCGGGCCCTATCTAATTAAAAACGGGTTTTGCCGAACAACATAGTATCTGGATGCAACTGCAAGAGATGTGCACGCTGCACTCTTAAGGGACATTTTGCTGCTGCGCAGTTGGAAATCTGATAGCCCAGTCCAGTAGCTTCTTAAGTATGAAATGTATTCAAGGATTCAGGACATTGAAAAGCATGTAACGCTACTGCAAGTGGGGAATTAAAATTGATTGCCTTTTGTTGGGAGATGCCGAGCTGTTTGTGGAAGTTGACTCCCTTGTTTTATTTTTGATGGTTTCCAAGTGTTTATCCCCATATTGAACGAAAAAATGCAGAACTTTCCCCCTCCTTAAAAAGCATCTTGCAGGGATTTCAAAATTCGCTTTTTTTTTTTTACAGTAGAATAGATGCCAGACTAACACAGCCGCTCTAGATAATGAATAAAACATCATTCTCCCAAGCGTGACATTTCTAAAAAGCATTTCCAAATTATTCTTTTCTTCTTTCTTAGCTGTTTAAAAAAAAAATGTCTGCAAAGAATTCACATTTATCGGAAGTGCTAACCCATGTTCCAACAACACAGAAACAGTGACACGAGCCAAATGCATTCAGAATAAATGCTGTCTGCCCTCCCCCTTCCACTGTTGCAGATATGGGAACTGGAGGACAAAAGCGGGGGTCGGCAACCTAAGGCCCATGGACCGGAAGCAGCCCATAGAGGCCGTTTAACTGGTCCACGAGCCGCCCCTGAACCCAGCCACCCGCTCGGCAAATCCCCCCACACTGCACTAAACCAGCGCTGTACAGGGACTCTCTTCTGTGTTTCCAGAAATTGCTTCTGCTCATGCCCAGACGCCGGAAAACGCTTCTGCACAGGCATGATTTTCGGCATCTGGGCATGCACAGAAGCGATTTCCGGCCCTGCAGATGTGCACAGACAGGATTTCCGGCATTGCACTGCGCCGTACCTGCCCACACAGGATCTCCATCGGAGTGCTCCTGCCCATGCCCAGTAAGCCTTGCCAAACGCTGGACAAAAGCATCACAATGAGTGCACCCAGATGTTAGTTTCTTTGAGTCCTCCAAACTGCAGTGAAGATTGAGGTATGCGGTACCTTAGAAACAAATGCATTTGTTGCAGCATGGACTTTGAAGGGGGGCTGTACATCCATTGAAAAGTACATGCATTGCATTCCAATGGCCCCAGATCCAGTTCCGGTTATCTGCTGCCTGAAACCTCGAGAGCCGCTGTCTGTCATTGTAGACAGTACTGAGCTAATGGACTGATGGTCCGGCCTGGAATAAGGCTGCTTCCTATCTCTGTTGGCATGTGAATCATCAGGTGCGTGGGCAGCCATGTTTGTTTTTCGATGGACAAATGTATTTGTGCAACAGCAGCCAAGAATGCAAGTACAGTGGTACCTCTGGTTACGTACTTAATTCTTTCTGGAGGTCTGTTCTTAACCTGAAGCACCACTTTTGCTAATGGGGCCTCCCGCTGCTTGCGCGCTGCCGCCACTCGATTTCTGTTCTCATCCTGAAGCAAAGTTCTTAACCTGAAGCACTATTTCTGGGTTAGCGGAGTCTGTAACCTGAAGCGTATGTAACCTGAAGCGTCTGTGACCCGAAGTACCACTGTATAGAAACAGGGCAAGCCATACATTTGATGGAATGGGGAGCACTTTCCACTTCACGAACCTTCACAACTTTGCATTAGGAAATGGGGGGGGGGCCTCTGCACAGGAAGCCAGGAACGTATCTATGCACGCTGGGTTTACAGTTTCCCCCCTATGATACACAGATGTGTATCTAGTAGCCAGATTAACTTGTTTTAGAAGTTAAAGAGAAAGGAAATGTCAGGAGCTGGAGGCAAGCACAGATCAGCAATCAAAAGGGGGGGGGACCCCTCGGTGTTAGTGCAGTTAAATCTTTATTGTTGTTGTTTAGTCGTGTCCGACTCTTCGTGACCCCATGGACCAGAGCACGCCAGGCACTCCTGTCTTCCCCTGCCTCCCGCAGTTTGGTCAAACTTCGAGAACATCTCGTCCTCTGTCATCCCCTTCACCTTGTGCTCTCCATCTTTCCCAACATCAGGGTCTTTTCCAGGGAGTCTTCTCTTCTCATGAGGTGGCCAAAGTACTGGAGCCTCAGCTTCACGATCTGTCCTTCCAGTGAGCACTCAGGGCTGATTTCCTTCAGAATGGAGAGGTTTGATCTTCTTGCAGTCCATGGGACTCTCAAGAGTCTTCTCCAGCACCAGAATTCAAAAGCATCAATTCTTCGGCGATCAGCCTTCGTTATGGTCCAGCTCTCACTTCCATAAATCTTTATGCAAGAAACCAAAACAGCGCAGGCCTAGTGATCCCAGCAACCTCTCCCTAGTTGGTCTTGCTCCAAGAAGGCATTTGCACGGACTGAAGGCCTCCGCTTTCCCACCTCTTCCCAAGTCTCCTCCTCTCCCAGGTATTTCCCAAGCAGTCGTGAATTGCGTCTGTGCACAACTTGCCTCTGCTCTGCCCTCCTCACTTCTATGCACAGTCTATGAGACCAGGGGAGAGGTAGCTGGTCCCGGCAGGAGGGGGAGACTCCCTTACTTCTTCAGCAGCCTGCCTCTCTGTCTCCGGGCCTCCCTCCCAGCCTCCACTTCTGCCTCTGAGTCTGAATCGCCCTCTGCCACAGCCTCTTCCTGCTCACCAAACCCTGTCACCTCTTCTGTTTGCGACCCTTCCTCCTCCCAGACCGCTCCCTCTGACCACTCATCGCCATTCCACCACCGACCCCCCTGACTCTGAATCTTCTTCCCCTGGAGATTCCCTTGGGGGTTCCCCAGCTGGTAGCCCCCCCCCCTGCACCCAGCCACTCCATGACAGGAGCCCACTATAATAGTAGATAAAATCAACTAACAACAGGGCCTGGGCATCTCGGCTATCTCTAAAATACCCTTCAAAGCCAGCCAACCACATGGCCTCCCTGTCACCAAAAAGAAGGTACTGTGGCCAGAATATAGGTTGCAAACCTCAGGCAGATTTGCCCAGTGAAGCTAAACCTATTAATTATTTTGTTGCTTAAACTTTCCTGCATTTTTAAAAGGCAAACGGTAAGGATCTGGAGCTGTAACCATTGATAAGGAAATAGCCCAGGGCATGCAGTTGCATGTAGAGTTCTAGTAAGAAAAGTACTTAATGGAAGTGTTTTCCACTAAGTTTCCCTATGGGTGTCCTGATGCTGTAGCTTAAACTCAAGGACTGAAAGAAGCCAAAGGAGGTTCGCCGTGGGAAACTGCAGATAGGAAGCCTTCTAAAACGAGCGTTTTCCCATACTATCAGTAGCACACAGATCCTCAGGGGTTTTCTGGCTGCTTGTTATCTGTGACTTCTTTTCATTTTGTGACCCATTATTAATGCAATATAGAAACTAAATGTCACTTCCAAGCGACCAGTTAGTGCATTAATAGTGTGTGTGTGTGTGTGTGTGTGTGTGTGTGTGTGTGTCCATCCAGGGGGATGGTGGGGAGGTCAACAGTGGAATTGCTGCTTTGGCATTTTTCAGAAATACGAAATACTCCAATATGATTTGACTACATGCACAGGTGTCAAAAGCAGATAAGGTATGTCATTCAGTGACCTTTCCCCCTCTCTGTATTGGCAAAGTATTTAATGAATTGGATGGAAATTAATTTTCTTTAGCTGCGGTGTCAATTAGCTGTCGCACAGTTTTCTGCTACTGGCTCAACTGCATGCTTCCATTTGTTGTTCCTTAATTAAAGTCGCAGTGACAAAGGTGCCCATTTTAATTAGCAGGGTGTTATTGTTACAGTAATTTTAATTTAAAAGAAATAGAGGAAGGTCTTGCGTCTAATTGAGTTTTTATTAAGAGGGTGATACGAAATGAATATTTCATTTCAGATTTGGTAACTGATGGTATCTTTCTCCTATCCTGTGCCAAAGGTACTTACTAGGGAGCCGTGCAATGTTGCATATTAAAAACATTTGACAGAGAAGCTATTCCAGTTTAGCATAAAATCAAGCAGCCTTCATTGTCTAAAGCGGTTAAAGATAATAATAGGCAGGACTTAGGAAATCCTTGAAGACTAATAAATGTCAGCAAATGAACCTCACTTTAATGAGGTTTTATGAAATGAAATAGAGGAAATTATTCCATTCCACCGCGTTGATGAAGTCCCATCTTGAAAGAGTTTGGCTTGGAGGCGGAAAACGTTTGGCGCAAAGACATTTCTGCAACTGATAAACAATGTGCCAGTGGCAAATTCTCCAACATACCGCTGCGAGATTAGGGTGGCTTGCCACTGCACGAAAGCATGTGGAGTTGGGATGTAGAGACACCATTTATATTTGCGATAGTTATTTAGTTCACTCATAGACTGCCCTTCATCCAATCAGGATCACAGGAAAGATCACAAGACGTGTCATGGCAGCTCCCACATGCTGAGCCAATTCCACAGTGAGCCAGCGGATGTATCACTGGTGTGATTATTAGACCTTAACAGTGGGGGACAGGATAGCAGAGAAACAGAAAAGGCTCTTATTTCTGATATCTCTTTTTCAGTTTTGAGTCTTTTTCGGTATGTTTCTTTCCCCCTCACCCCATGCCCAGGGTCCTACAAAACAGCTCTGGAACTGTTTCCCAGGTTTTTCACCATAATAATAATAATAATAATAATAATAATAATAATAATAATAATAAATATTATTTATATCCTGCCCTCCCCAGCCGAAGCCAGGCTCAGGGTGGCTAACAACAATAAAATAGTACAACATAAAATAGTACACCTTCATTGTTGATCAGTGCTTGCTTCAAATGACCATTTCACTATGCTGTTCCAGTACGATACCATAAGATTTTGTGGTTTATTTATTTAAAAAGGAGAGATGCCTTAGAATAGGGATGAATGGATCAGTGGCCACTTCTGCATTTCTTTTTTCTTTTTAAAATCTGCATAATAATCAAATGCCCATTTCTAAATGTAATTAATCCTAAAATACACATCGTATGGACATTTCAAGATATATAGTTAAAAAAAAACACTTCATTGCAAAATCAGAAAAAAATGCAAAGTCTGAATGGTTACTGTGCCCTCAATCACTGTAAGTTGAGACAATTGGGTCAGGTGTGTCCGTGTCAGAATTCACAAATAAGGAATTCCTCAAGCATCCATAACTCAGGGCTATGTTTTGTTCTGCTGCTCAGTGCAAAGTAACATTTCCCACCATGCTGTGCATCCTCCCACCGTGAGATTTCAGAGCAAGATTTCAGGGCTTCTTCTGAATCAGGAAAAAAATAAATCAAGAAGCAATTTATTTATTTTTTAATATGTCCAAATTGCCAGAGATTTTGAGCACGGAAATAGGAAATAGATTAAAAACAGATTCTTAACTGTGTGTAGTAGATTCATTTTGTGTGTTTCTAGTTAAAAATTAGCAAAACAATTTGTGTGTGTGTGCGCGCATGCAGAATTCACCTGAAATACTCTGCTGCCAGAAAACAAAAAAACCAAAAGTATTTTCAGCATCAGTAGTAAAAACATAGTAGTTATATAACTGACAACGTGTTGCTGTTTAAAGGTGCGTAAAATTTGCTTTGTGCAAATTGGAAAGTAATCATCTATTAAACTTGATAAAGTTGCAACTTGGTAACCTGGTGTGCTGATTTCTTACTGCATGCTTATGCCTTAATTTATCAACAACAAGAGGCAAAGATTGTGCTGATGAAGTTCATCTTGTTCTCTCTCCCCCCCTTTCTTTCTTTCTTTCTTTCTTTTCCTTCAGGTGGCATTAAGTGTCCAGTTTGCAACTTCATGTATGGTACAAAGTGGGAATTCAACAGACACCTCAAGAACAAACATAGACTCAGATTGGTCGAGTATGATGGGGAGACAAAGTGGGAGGTAAAGCCAAGCAGTGTTAGCTGGCCCTGAAATCTCGAGCTTCTCTAGAAGGGCAAGCAGAGATGTATGCTATCTGGCAAAAGGGTCCTTTTTTCCTCATTGCCTTTTAAAGGTAAAGGTAAAGGACCCCTGACAGTTAAGTCCAGTCGCGAACGACTCTGGGGTTGCGGTGCTCATCTCACTTTACTGGCCAAGGGAGCCGATGTTTGTCCACAGACAGACAGTTTTTCCCGGTCATGTGGCCAGCATGACTGAGCCACTTCTGGAGAACCAGAGCAGTGCACGGAAACGCCGTTTACCTTCCCGCCGGAGCGGTACCTATTTATCTACTTGCACGTTGACATGCTTTCGAACTGCTAGGTTGGCAGGAGCAGGGACCGAGCAATGGGAGCTCACCCCATCGCCGGGTTTCAAACCGCCAACCTTCCGATTGGCAAGCCCTAGACTCAGTGGCTAGGGCTGGTCCCTGTCAAAAGCAGGGCTTGCTGTCGGTTCTGAATTCAAATTTGGCGTCAGCTGCAAATTCCACTTTCATCGGGGATCTTTGCAACCCCAGCTTGAATTCAAGCCGCACCTGCAAAGGAGTGTGTTTGGAGAATGGTTCTGATTCTTGCTTTGAAATTGAATGGCCTGGTGTCAAATGACACCAGGTGATTGACAGGTGGGCACCCCCCCCCCCCCCCCCGCATGCCAAAAGTGGCCTGACCAGATGCAATTTCCCCCCTCCCCCTGGAGCCTCTAAAGTTGACCTATATGTTTTTACTGAGTGGCTTACTAGGATGGGAAAAGAAGCAAAAGGGAAGGTCTGAGAAAATTTCTGAGTCTGCAGAGGGTTCAAATTAACTGATTTTAATAATTTCTCAAAAGCTCTATAGAGTGCTGAATTGCGACTTGGATTCAAATTAGGTTTATTAGGTGGCCTTGAAGAAAGTGTTGTTTTTTAACTGTGCTGTGCAATCCTATGCATGTTTTCTTAGAAGTAAGTCACTGCCTTCTGTAGGACTTACCCCAGGAAAAGCGTGCGTTGGATTGCAGCCTTAGCTTCCCCATTTGGAAAGTGGATAATTTATTCATCCCAAGCTACTGCGAAAGTAAATAAGATAAAGGTTTCAGAGTACAGTACATAAGAAGTATAAATTATGAATTAATGATAATTTGAAAATTAGTTCCAACTATTGATGTGACTGTAAGAATCGTGCATGTAATTTTCAGAATGAATGGACTTAAAACGGTGCTTCGTTGATAGTTAGGTAAAGGTAAAAGGACCCCTGACCATTAGGTCCAGTCGCAGACGACTCTGGGGTTGCGGCGCTCATCTCGTTTTATTGGCCGAGGGAGCCGGCATACAGCTTCTGGGTCTTGTGGCCAGCATGACTAAGCCACTTCTAGCGAACCAGAGCAGCACACGGAAACGCCGTTTACCTTACCGCCGGAGCAGTACCTATTTATCTACTTGCACTTTGACGTGCTTTTGAACTGCTAGGTTGGCAGGAGCAGGGACTGAGCAACGGGAGCTCACCCCGTCGCGGGGATTCGAACCGCCGACCTTCTGATCGGCAAGCCCTAGGCTCTGTGGTTTAAACCACAGCACTACCCGCATCCCTCGTTGATAGTTACATACTGCAATAGCTGTTTGGTATCTTTGTGATGTGCTTCTGCCAGCTAATTCCCTTTGATCACCGATCACTGGCTCTTTTTGCAGACCAAAGCAGAAATTCCTGAAGAAACGCAATATCTCCATATCACGGAAGCTGAAGATATGCAAGGAACTCAGGCCGCAGTTGCTGCTCTACAGGACCTGCGATATACCTCGGAGAATGGTAAAACATTCTCTTTAAGGAGAAATGAATGTTTCACAAAAGCAGTGTATAAATGCTGAGTGTTCAAAACAAGTCCCCGTACATTAGCTCAGTAATCCTTGCGTGGTGATAATTATTATTATTATTATTTCCCCAGCCACTCTGGGCGGCTTCCAGAAAAATATTAAAATACAGTAATTCATGAAATATTAAAAAAGCTTCCATAAAAATCTTAAAAGCTTCCCTAAAAACAGTACCTAGAGCCACCCAGAGAGATTCATGGTCAAGATGGCATGTGAACTGGTACTTCCTTCTCCAGTATTACACCAGCATTACGTTGTCAACAAAAGTGGCTTCACTAGCGAGCATATTGTTTTGTTTCATCAAAGTTGCCAAGTCCGGAGCGACTCTGGGAAAGAAACGCATATTGGCTGCGACCTGATGCCACCAGCACAGCTTCTTCCCAAATCCTGCAAAGACTTGAAGCAGTTGGGGACAGCACAAAGGCGGGTTGCTTCTGTTCTAACATTGAAAAGAAACTAGCAGAGCAGTCCGAACCCCACTAATGCCTGGTGAAGAATGTGAGGTGGGGTTGGGGGTGGACAAAAGACCCGCTCCGGGCAATGTCAGCCTATAGCTGCCAGGTTTGGGCCTGAAGCCGTCAAGTGACAGCAGTTCAGTCGGATTTGACGACTTACTGAGGTCACCAAAGGTAAATGGAGCAAAAGAGACTCTTGGCACCTTGGAGACTGACCAGTTTATTAGGGCGTAAGCTCTTATTCCTCCAAAGCAAACTCAGTGCCACCAGCGGGGCTTGCTTCATAGCATATGACCAGACCAGTGGTGAGGGGAGAAGACAGGATTCTGTAAAGAAATAGGGAAGAATGTGAAGAGGGATTTGAACGAGGGGTGAGCAGGGGAAGTTCTCGCTGCAATGGCATGGCGGGATGTGCAGCGGCGGAAACATAAGCAAAAGGAGATGAGTTTGAATAGAAGCGAAGGTTGGCAAGTTTGTGTTGCTGTTAACGCCGGCCTGGTTCTCATATTGACATTCTCTCCGATTAGGGGGACGACTTGACCCCACGGCTGTGAACATCCTGCAACAGATCATAGAGCTGGGCTCGGAGCCCCACGATGCAGCTGCCGTCGCTTCTGTCGTTGCCATGGCCCCAGGAACTGTTACTGTCGTGAAACAGGTCAAATCATTTTCCTTTCCTCTGTGTGTGTGTGTGTGTGTGTGTGTGTGTGTGTGTGTGCGCATTAGACAGAAGGAGTGGTACTTCTGGCTGTTGTTGTATGCAAATAAACAGTTAATATTTCTAAGCTATTTGAGACCACATTTGTTTAGCTAGACAGCTCAATACTGGGCCGTCCTTGCAGCTCCACCTTGAACCACATTTGTTTCTGGATTTGGCATTACGGAATGTGTGAATTCTCTGCCTAAAACAGAATGTAATCAACTTAATTCTTCCTGTATATAAAGTTGTGGGGAGATAAAGGGCTGGTTTCGATAGATGACATCAAAATTATTACTGTGAGCCTATTATGTTAGTGCATTGAGCAACTGGCAGCTTGTGTGAGCATGCAATCTTTTCCCGGGACGGTTCCAGCTCAGGATGGGGGGTGAAAGGATGGAGGCATTTGCTGCATTCAAAGTCCTTGCATGGTGCAGGTGGGGGAAAGCTTGGAGCATCATTCTCCCACACACATTTTGGAATTCTATGTACAGGAGTGACTTTGACACAGGGGCCGCACTCTCAAACTTGCAATCCCCCACAAGGAAACTGAGGTGATTGCAGTCTCATGAAACCATATGCCATTTGCCTCCTGGCTTGCTTGGTTCAGAGTAGCTACATTTCTTCCAGAGATAGGTTTCCACATTGTGGAGAAAGTGGCTGTTTAAATTGGCCTCTAGGCAAGAGAGTTGAGAAAATTGACCTGCATTCTGTTCCACTTCTGAGCTTCATCCTGTAATGAGGTAGCAATCTGCAAGCTATTGGAAGCAGTGAGGTTGCAGAGGTTCTGCTGGGGACTTATTTGATCTGTAGGATTTTGTTGGAGTCAAGAAGGAAAAAAAAAGGCTTTCTAATGGAAGTATGAGGCATCCTTCTCAACCATTTTTATAATTAGGGCTTTCATTATTCATAAAGAACCATAAGATCATGGTTTGCTCATAAAAACACATTTCAATAAAATTGTATGTTTTCAGATACTTGCATAAGGCACTGAGTCCTTGTTATATACTGTTAGCTTTTATTCTATGTAGACACCCTTTGAGATAAATTCTTGTGTTGATTGTCAAATGACTTTCTTTGCAGCTTTTGTTTCAAATCTTTGTGTTGGTGGCATTATGCTAATCATTTTTGTGTTAAAAAAAGGGGGGATAGAAGCATATGATAATGCAAATATATTTATATATGCAGAAGATCAAGAGGGGGGGGATTCATATTCCAGGGAGTCCTTATCAAATATTAAGAAGCTAGACTATTATAAAGCTCAAGGATTGCTGAAAGGCCTGAGCCATAATCCTGTGGCAACTCAGAGCTACGGAATAGTGTGATCTCTCCCCCTCAAGCCCCTTCGGTTTCAGTCCAACTGCTGAGCAACAAGCATTGCTTCTGTGACAGATGAAAATGGCTACACTCTAAATACTCTTGGCATGATCTTCTTATTCTCCCTCGCCTTTGGCAGTGCTCATTGTATATTGCTTGTGTTGGCTGGGGCACCAGTTCTAGCAGCCACTGCAAGCAGCACGAGGCTCCCCTGTTCAAGGAGTTGGGGTGACTGGCCTACCTCACACTGTCAGCCTAGCAGTTCGAAAGCACACCAGTGCAAGTAGATAAATAGGTACCACAGCGGCAGGAAGGTCAATGGCATTTCTGTGCACTCTGGCATTCATTACGGTGTCTTGTTGAGCCAGAAGCAGTTTAGTCACGATGGCCACATGACCCAGAAAAGCTGTCCGAGTACAAAGGTCGGCTCCCTCAGCATGAAGCGAGATGAGTGCCATACCCCATAGTCAAATTTAACCATCCAGGAGTCCTTTTACACTTTAGTAACTGAGTAGCAATGGTACAGGGTTTCAAGTGGGTCAGAACCATTTGCAAAATTTGCATGGCTGCTTCTGCTCCTTCCCACTCCTCACCTCTTCCTTGTAGTCTCCTTTGTATTCCACCGCGTCCCCCAGGGTGTCTCTGCTCAGTAGAAGTGATGACTCGGGGAATCGGTTTGGTAGCCCGAGAGAACCAAACTAGCTGAGAACTTGAACAATTCATTGGCTAGCCTTGCAGAATCTCAAGTTGAGCGAAATAAACACCCCAACTATTCTTTGTTGCTTGATCCTCAGCTTTCTGTCATACGTTGTTGAAACGTGAGCAGGTACATCTAGTCGTAAGGGGCTATGTGTAAGAAACCAAAGAAATGGTGTCCACGTTCCGCCATCACACATTTTTAAATCACTTTCATAAATGTAACACAGAAGACAGGAGGCTGCTTTGTTCAGGTGTCATATTGTAAAATCATCATTAACCATGCTAGATCTTGACATATATACCTGTATACCTGAAGGAGTGTCTCCAACCCCATCATTCTGCCTGGACGCTGAGGTCCAGCACCGAGGGCCTTCTGGCAGTTCCCTCACTGCAAGAAGCAAAGCTACAGGGAACCAGGCAGAGGGCCTTCTTGGTAGTGGCGCCCGCCCTGTGGAACGCCTCCCCATCAGATGTCAAAGAGATAAACAACTACCTGACATTTAGAAAACATCTGAAGGCAGCCCTATTCAGGGAAGTTTTTAATGTGTGACATTTTGATGTATTTTTAATCTTTGTTGGAAGCCGCCCAGAGTGGCTGGGAAACCCAGCCAGATGGGCGGGGTACAAATAATAAATTATTATTATCATTATTATTATTATTATTGACATATGTAAAAAATAGATACATCTTAGAGCTATAGAACGTACAAACAGGGGTACCTAAAATTAACCAGAAGATGGACCATCTTCCTTGTGGATAAAGACTTAGCTGGATTTTTTATATCAGGGGGAAAAGATTGAAAGTTGTTGGCATTCATCTGTCTTGAGAGAGTGGAGTGTGTCTCCAGGGGTGAAGTCAGTCTGCTGCATTGGCAGCACCGAAGTGACCTCGCCGGGGTGCAAGCCTAGGCAGTGTGTATGGAGGTCCCCCTCTCGACCTGGCTGATGTGGCCCAAAAGAAAGCAGACGTTTGGCACCAGCTTGGCTGCAGGAGTTGCCAGAAGGAGGCGTACCTGGTGCCATCCAACCACCTTAGGGACTCCACTCTGGATTTGTGCAGGAGTTACTCCTTAGCCTTGTCTTCTCCTGAAGATATCTCACAAAGCCTAGATGAGCTACCTTCCCAGGTGGACGAGCCTCACGTGCCCCTCACTTCCCTATATAGTGGTACCTCGGGTTAAGAACTTAATTTGTTCAGGAGGTCTGTTCTTAACCTGAAACTGTTCTTAACCTGAAGCACCACTTTATCTAATGGGGCCTCCTGCTGCTGCCACACCACCGGAGTACGATTTCTGTTCTCATCCTGAAGCAAAGTTCTTAACCCGAGGTACTGTTTCTGGGTTAGCGGAGTCTGTAACCTGAAGCCTCTGTAACCTGAAGCCTCTGTAACCCGAGGTACCAGTGTACAGCACATGCAGAAACTGCCATCTTGAGGTTCTCTTTGGGCTCTGGGGTGGGACTTCTTGTGAGCCAAGTGGGATCTTCAGGGTGCTTCCCATTTCTGGGTACCACTTCCAGGTACCCAGCACCATGCGTTTACGTGGTCACATACAAATAGATTGCGCATCAAGCTCTTGCCAGTAAGCAAGGAGGATGCTTCAGGTAGGAATTGAAAAGAATGTAGGTGCTGCCAGGGGGGAAAAATGGAAGGGCATCTCCAGTTCGCTTGGAAGCGGCTGTTGTCTCATTAACTCCCTTATTAGAGGGATAAAGGAAAAAGCAGAATTTTGGGAAAGATGGATCAATCCAATAGGACCTAAGCAGAGGGCATGTAAGTGCTGAGCTGACGTGAAGTGTTGCCAACCTGAGAAACACAGCAATTTGTCACGCTAAGAGGAATATAGATAGATGTCTACGAGAGAGAGAGAGAGAGAGAGAGAGAGAGAGAACAAGGAGCGCCACAAGTGAAAGCAGTTAATCATTTTTCCTGGAATGACAAAACCAATGAAAAACATCTGGATAAAGGCAGGTAGAGAGGCTGTTAACTTTCTTTATTGGTCATTTTCATTTCAGGAGAATATAAAATTGAATAAGCATTCCGTTTGTCGCCCTTGCGCCAAATGAGATTCTAGTTTCATTTCACTTTCGCGTCAGCGGCATTTTTATTTATCTTCCTCTCCTTGTTATTTATTTGCGCATCTCAGATGCATTTAAAATTATGTGCAGCTTTCAACGTAAACAAAGCCAATTTCAAATCCCATTCAGGCTACAATATACTTGCTTGGGGGTCTCGGTGAATGCTGGGCAGTGAGGCTTGTTGCCTTAGGAATAACGTGTGTGGTGTTTGCAAACCTGTTTTGTGATACCACCTGGAAAACTAAATGGCCCCCTCCCCCTGCCATCTGAAAAGACGTTGAAATTCCATCACCAGTGACAAATCTCTTTGGATCCAAACACAGCAGTGAAATAGAGGTTTGCGTACCTATTTCAATGGCCATATATGTTTTCATTTGGCTACCTGTCTAGATCCAGCAGTATAAATTGTTATATATGTGTAATCTGTGCAGTTCTTAATGCTTGCCTTGGATAGCCCAATACCTTGGTAGGCAGCTGACAGACTCCATGAAGCCAGCTGAGATCCTCTGATTGACCCATTGATCCTCTGGTTTTCTCCCTCTACACACACACACACACACACTTCTCTCCCAACTTTCCTTACAAGTGGTGCGCCAGGAAAACCTGCTCCCAGTTGCACCTTCTAGGGTTGCCATATTTTGAAGAGCAAAAAAGAGGACACATTTGCCGACTTTTGACTATGGATCTCTATGACGACTCTCATCATGAAAAAGAGGACGTGTCCTGGAAAAAGAGGACATATGGCAACCCTGCGGGTACATTCTGGTTATCTTTACTATCCTCACATGCTTCTTAATGTCCGCACTTCGTATTAAAATGCAGCTTAAAACAAAGGATGGTTTGGGGCCAACGAGTTGAGGCATGCCGCTCAGAAGTTCCTGAAGTTCCCCGCTGCCGCCACACCACAAAATAAGCCAGAGCGTGGCTTGCTGTTCCATTTGAACCCAAGCTCATCCTTCTCAGTCGGTAGAGCGCGAGACCCTTATTCTCGGGGCCATGGGTTCAAGCACAACGTTGAGCAAAAGAGTCTGGGAATCAGCGTGTTTTTACATGAGTGTCCTTTTATTTAAAATGCCTCTCTGGGTTATTTGTGGGGCATAGGAATTCGTTCATTTCCCCCCCCCCCCAATAAATATATATAGTCCGGCCCACCACATGGTCTGAGGGACGTTGGACCGGCCCCCTGCTAAAAAAGTTTGCTTACCCCTGGACTAGATGACACTCGTGATTCCTTCCAACGCTGCAATTGTGGGGTTCTGTTATTCCCCTTCCCACAAGCAGTAAGTGAAAAACAAGAACTCGGTCCCCCCTTTGTTTGGAGGCACAAGACTGGGTTGAGGCAGCACAACAAGCTAGTTTTATCCGTAATGCATCAGGAGGGCAGCAGCAACAGAATTCTTTAGTAGTAATTGTCAGAGCTACCCTAGGTCCCAGCTCACAAAGGACCAACGCTGCTTCGTTGTTAAGTATAAAAGTCTTTATTGAAGTTCAGTTTCACTTCCAGAGCCGCAGCGCGCAGCTCTACGTCTCAACTGTCAGACTGCTGATGCTCCGTCTGAGTCTCCTCCCCCTTGACACCAATTTAAGATTCTAGCCTTGCTCCACCTTCTCCGCTGCTCCTTCCTCCTCTGGGTCCGCCTGCCCGCCGGGGTTCCGCCCTTTCTAGCCTCTTCTCCCGCTGATTCCCCTGAGCCTTCTCCCTCCCTCCGGCGGGCTTTAGGAGCTGGTTCCCCATCCGGGTCTCCTGCTGTTCCGCGCGCCTGCACATTTGAACTTGGCGCACGCGCCCAGCCGGTAACTTTCCTCCTGACCGTTTCACTGCTGCTGCTGTCACTGCTTCCCCCTCTGGGGGGGCTAGCTGCAACTGACCTCCCCTCCGTTGGAGGCGTGGTCAGCCCTGACTCACTCTCTCTCCCCGCTGGAGGAGACGCTGGCCCTGACACATGTGACTCTTCCCCCCCCACTACGCTCTGGTGGGGAAACTGGTCCCGATCCTCCACTGCTGCTTTGGGGTTCCCCTCTGGCTCCTTGTTTCTGGTGTGTCCCCCCTGGGACCCCCCTTGCCCTGACCATAGGCGCCCCCTTCTGGGAATCTTCTGATTCGCTGGAGAAGCTCATGGAATCTCTCGGGCCACTGTCATACTCCCCTACGCTGCCCTCGGATTCTTCCCCTTCGCTCTCCATTTCCTCTCTCCCCAGTGCTCCTGCTCCTGAGTCCCTGACAGTAATAATAATAATAATAATAATAATACTGCCCGGACACTGAGATCCAGCGCCGAGGGCCTTCTGGTGGTTCCCTCGCTATGAGAAGCCAAGTTACAGGGGACCAGGCAGAGGGCCTTCTCGGTAGTGGCACCCGCCCTGTGGAACACCCTCCCATCAGATGTCAAAGATAAAAACAACTACCAGACTTTTAGAAGACATCTGAAGGCAGCCCTGTTTAGGGAAGCTTTTAATGTTTAATAGGTTATTGTATTTTAGTGTTCTGTTGGAAGCCGCCCAGAGTGGCTGGGGAAACCCAGCCAAATGGGCGGGGTGTGTATGTATGTATGTATGTATGTATAAATAAATAAATAAATAAATAAATAATGTAATTGAGTGAGACTGCTAAGCTTGGCCCTATCACAAATCTAACACGTTAATGATTGGTTTCTTCTGCCTCTTCTCCCAATGATCTTTATTTTCTTGGGCTACTGCGTGCCTTTCTTTCCCCCCATGGTCCAGCTAGTTCCCAGCTCTGTGCTGTTTCACAGTCTTATTAGAAACAGGGGATTCCAAAGGAAGAGTAAAGGATGGTTGTTTTCAATAGAGTTTCTTCGCCTGCATGGCTTACCGGCCGCCTGTCACTGCAAGGTGTTGCGTTGGGCTTTTTCACTAGAGCCCCAGCTCCTGTGTTGTTGTTGTCGTCTTTCCTCCTTCGGATGAAATTAAACAGAAACGAAACCCGAATAAAAGATATTCATTCTCCAAACAAAAGAAGAAGCCAGCCTAAATCAATTAAACGGCGCAGCCAGCTTGGCATATACTGATCAATGTACACATAAAATGTCCTTCTGCTGAGCACAGCTGCGTCATATAACAAACCTTTTGGCACAACGCAATTGCATTTTTTCTTTCCTCTAGGAAAAAATAATGATGATGATGGCTCCCTTTCTTTTTGTTTTACCTCTCCCCCATTCTCATGCTTCATTGCTGGTACCATTATTATTTCAGAGAGCATACTTGCTGGAAATGAAGGGAGCCTTGGGCCATCTGATATTTCCATTACTGGCCTGATGGGCATTAAGTGGATATAGTTTGCTGGTACTCTGCATGTTGTATTTGGGGGAGAATTGATTCCATCCCCCAACTTTCCATTTTTAAAGACCTGTGTGCTGTAGATTAAATGCAGTTCGTTTTTGCTCCCCTTGGGAAAGTAGCCATTGGTCTGGGAGACCACATGGGGGCTAAAACTCCAGCTTGCCCCATGGGAGGAGGTGAACAGAGAAAGAGTTCCAACAAAAAAAATGATGGTGACCATCCTCTGCATAAATTACATGCTCTGCTGTCCCCCTACAGTGGCTCAAAGCAAAGATAACCATTGCAAGGCTGACAGTCTTAGTGCACACCACTCTGAATAAATATTTGCTGGGACAGAAGGTGTCAGGTGTTGGGGTGTGGTTATTAAAACACACTCCCTTCAGCATGAATGTCTTCCCGGAATTGTACTTATTTCTCCAGATGATGCAAATAACACAGTGGATAATGCGTTGGTGACCTTGTTTCAGATCCTTGCTCAGCCATGAACCTCATTAGGCGACTTTGGATCAGACATGTTCTCTCCTTCAGTCTTTCTCATGGTCCTTCTGAGGATAATGTGGTCCTTGGGTGGGTGGGATTCAAAATTGATGATAATGGTGACCAGTCTTTCTGGCAAGTGAGCCATGGTGCTGGGCTAATCTACGCTGTTGTTCAGATGCATCTCCTTAGTATGTAATTGCTTCTAGTCCATTGAGTGGATATCAATGTGCTGATGTGCCTGTATTCCCCTTGTGGCACAGATTGTCTACCAACTGCTTAAACTCATGGGCTGCGATTCAGCAAAGGGAAAGTGCATAAGGAAACCAAACTCCTCTGTCATCGCCTCGGCTCTGCTGTTCCCTTGCCAGCGATGAAACGCCTGTACATGCACTGAAACCCTTAAATCTTGGTTATGAATGCACATCCGTTAGGTCTTTCAGTAGTTCGGTATTCCTGGGACTTTCTGCATGCAAAGCAGGGCTCTTCCACTGACCCACATCCCTTCCCTAGTGGGTCATCAGCTGTATGAGCTCATCTGTTATTTAACTGAAGCAAATACTGCAATCTCCTTTAGTACCAATAATTTATGAAATACGGGGCTCGGTCATTTATTCACACCTAGCTTTCCTTGCTCTCGTTTTAGAAACATTGCAGCCCTGCCATCCAAAGAAACCCTTTGTAACGTCTCCCCTTTTCTCGCAGGTGACAGAAGAGGAGCAGTCAGCCAACCACACGGTGATGATTCAGGAAACACTGCAGCAAGCTTCCGTTGAGCTGGGCGAGCAGCACCATTTGGTCGTCTCCTCCGATGAGGTGGAAGGGATCGGGACAGTGACAGTTTACACCCAGGGGGGAGAGGCCTCTGAACTTATTGTGTATGTGCAAGACATGCAGTCTGTGGAGGAGCAGGTGGAGGAGCAGGAGCAGCCTGGACAGAAAATCTAGATAAAATTCCCAAGGGAGACCAGCCTTCTGGTACCGCCAAACTGCTACATGCTTTGTTTTCCAATCTATATTTAATGTTGGGCAAGAACAGAACCTCCCGCAGCTGCTACTCTATCATATGTTTAGTCTTTGGCAGATGGCGCACGTGGTTGTTGACTGGACTGGTGGCTTCTTCTTTTTGCCAGGAAACGTTTTGGTACGTACTGAGCCATGCGCAGCTTCCTTTCACGTGGCGCTACTCCCCTGCTTGTAAGGAACGCCTGAAGTCGCAGCAAGCAGATCCATGCAGATGGATGGTTCATGACCACTACCTTCTGGGATAAAAGATACTTTTCCCAGAGCAAGAGGTAAACCAAAAACAAAAGCAAGAGGAGTCAGTGGCAGTGGACAGCACTTGATAAACGCTAAAATGTGTGCGTGTTATGCACTTTAAGAAGACTGTAGATGGAAAAGACAATTTTAGCAACCGCCCGGAAAGTTCAGATTTTAAGACTTGCCAAGCAACAGACCCTGCAGCGAATCTATTCAGAAGAACAGGCTCCATTGGGTTGGGTTCACTCAACATGCAGAAAATGTGGTGGTGTGAATCAGAGCCAGCTGTTCTTCAGTGCTGCTTTCTAAACGCTTTTTCTAAATAGTGTTCAGCATTTTAACCTCCCCAAAGACAGCTTTCCTTCCTTTTGTCACTGTGAATTGTTGAAGACCCGAGATCATTACCCGAAGAAATGTGTTCTCTTTTATCTTGTATCTATTAAACCGGGACTCTGTGCCAGTGAGCATGCCACGTTTTTATTTGGATGGGATCTAATCTGACATGCGAGTGAAAAGATCCCACCTCTAAGAGTCTTTCAGATGCACAGTCCCTGCCGAAATGCAAGTGTTTTATGGTTGTGACATATTTTGGACACGTATATTGGAGATATATAGTGGATTTCTTCCTTTTTTTCCTATCTGTGAAGCATTATTTTCTTGTCTCTCCCTTTCCTTTTTTGCAAGCAATAGCAATAACTTCAGAAATATATATTTTAAAAAATCAAAGCTTGGGCACAGTTTTTTAGATTAACACACCCGCTATAGGGTTATGTCTCATAATATACAATGGATGCCATGTTGAAGCACTGAGAAGTAATACCAAGCCAAAAAATCTGTGGAAGCCACAGTGATAGAATGATATTTCGGGATCCTATTTCTCCCAGCCTGGCAAACGTTGAGCATTTTCTCCAAAACAAAAAGCACTAACTCTGCATCCTTGAACTGCATTGAATCACTCTTCTGTATTGATTAGACACAGGTGATCTATGGAAGTCTTATTCTTTTTCTGTCTCCTTAAATAATAAAATAGATATCCACTATGAGGAAACACCCAAAGTAGAGATGCAAGCATCTCTTGCTGTAAGTAAGGGCTCAAACACTCTGCTCTTGGTGGAGAAAAGGGCATGCAATTTGGAGAAAGACTCTATTTCAGGGGAAACCAATGTGCCCTCTGGATGTTTCCAAACTACAACTCCCATCATCCCTCGGCATAGCCTCCTCTGTCCAGAGCTAATGGAGTCTTAACAACTTCTAGATGACACCATGTTGGCTACGCCAGCTTATCCACGTGTTTTTTTCCCCCAGTAGGCTTTGGGGAGTGGATCTAATTTGGCCCTATGTGTTCTGACCTCATGTCCTGTGTTCGGGTTGTGATTTGAACTACATGGCAGTGCATTCACCAGAGAACTTAACCACTGGGCTCCACGAACAATGTCACATCTCATTGGGTATCTCACAGCTGACATGCGAGAGTGACAATTCCTTGGGCTGTGTCAGGAAGTGGGCAGAGGAGGAATGGTGGAGACCGCCTCCCCAGCCTGACCCTTCCAGGGAAGAAGAAGACAGTTCAGAATTACAACAGGGATTTGAGGGAGGTCACAACTCAGAGGCAGATGAGGGGGAAAGCTGGGAAATAATGGGAGAGGAGGAGGAAGAAGAAGCACCAGGGAGGCGACATCCGACGGACACAGTGTCTTTAGAAAGCATTCCAGACCCACCATCTCCCAGAACCTGGTGAGCATTGAAAGTAGGAGAGCAAAGAGCTCAAAGGCAGAGGGCATGTTGTAGCACCCGCAGTAGCACCCGCAGTGATGACTCTTGAGGAAATGAGAGAGACAGAGTGGGTGGAGACTCACTCGGGACAACGCCATTATTCCAAGAGATTGCATTCCAAAGCCTCTCTCTGTGAATATTGAATAAAAAGCAGGTGGTAAGGACTTTTCCTTGTCTTATCCATTCCTGGCAACCTGCCGTGGGGGTGGGGTCCTCTACCGCCTGACAGGTTGTGGGGTAGAGTGCAGGAACGGGCTGACTATACAGCAGCTATACAGCTCCTGCCTTTTTTCACCAGTGCATCCTTTGTACTGTCATTCACACAAACTGTATTTTGGGGTGGCATCTGGTATGTGAGACCGAACTCTTTCTCTCTTTTTTTGTAATCTCAAACCCCCGTTCCTCAAATAATTATCAGACAAGGTGAAAATGTAAAACTCCCGTCACTGTTTTGCAGGATCACATTTATGTATATTCAGTGCGGTGTCCTAAACTGCATGTGGGGAAGAAACTAGCTTCAGTCGAACCTACACATTTCTGCTGTAAGTCCATCTGCTACAGCTGCCTATGGCTCCAAACTTGGTTTTAGTCACATCCCGAAAAGTAACGATGGTTTAAATGTCATGGCAATGGATGCACACAAAACGGACAACAAGAAGTAAATAAGGATGAAATGGATATGGAAGAAGAGATGATGTAGCAACAGGAGGAAGAGATGGACATATGCTTGTAACAGGAGTGGGAAACCTGATTTTTATTTTTATTTTTAAGAAATTGTATTAAATTAAATTTGGATGGATTTACAATAATTTGGAAAAACCAATAAATAATAAAAAAGACGATGGATGCACACCAAACAGAGAAATGACCTTTTAAAATCAGCTATCCTATCTGCAATAGGATGCTTGATATGAAGATTCGTAATTGGACAGCCTGAGATGTAAAAGATCTCCCCCTGTTCCTGCACTTTTATGTTTTGAAATTCTGTATGTACACAC